>NC_056074.1:11929448-12548629 GCF_016772045.2 Ovis aries
ATCTCTGAGCCTGTTATAATGAACTAGGGAAAATCAGACTGAGTGAGTCTATCCAAGGTCAGTTCTGCCCAGAAGAGATAGCATGCATATCTCTTGTGATTAATCTGTACATGTCTCAGGCACACACCCATACTCTCCAAGAGGATAGTATTTCACCTGATGCTTAGATGAAGGATGAGGGAAGGAAAAGTCAGAGAGAGGGAAGTTGCTGAAAGAAGAGAACTCCACACTGGTACCTAGGGATTAAGGTGAAGCCAGAGCTGACTAGAGTTAGTTAAGTCGTGGGAAGTTGTGGCTCCATCTAGAACCAAAAATCACAAAGTTCTTCCTGAGCCAAACAACTCCACTGTACCTCTTGGACAAACAGCATCTGGAAGGTGATAAGCCCCTTATACACCATCCTTTGATCAGAGTTCTGAGCATCTTCCCAACCGTATTCACAGTAAAACCCTGGACTCCCACATCTCATTCCGACCTTGGCTCCTCACTTTTTGTCTATTCCTTCTGACTGTGTCTTCTGTTTCTAGGCCCAAGATCAAACCTCCAGGACCTAAAAACAAATATGTCTTCCCAGTGTGACCCTCTTGAACATGGTTTTACCAGATAAGCAGTGTATTAGAATCTGAAGACCAGGATCTTTGGACTTAACAGACCTAGATTAGTATTCTGCTCACAAGCTGAGATACCTTATGCCCCTGAGCCTATATTTCTTAATGGCTTAAAGCATATTTGAAAATACCTACCCCACAGAGAATGTCTTAGTCCACTTGGTCTGCTACAAAAAAAAAAAAAAACAAAAAACATATACTGAGTGGCTTACAAACAACACACATTTATTTTTCTCATAGTCCTAGAGGCTGGAAAATCCAAGATCAAGGCCAGGGAGATTCAGTTTCTGATGAGGGTCCAGCCCACTTTCTGGTTCACAGATAGCACCTCCTATTTGTGTCCTCTCACGGTGGAAGGGTTAGAGAACTCTCTGAGATCCTTGTAAGTCACAAGGCCTCCACCCTCATGACTTATGCACTTCCCAGAGGTCTCACCTCCAAATACCATCACACTGGGTGTTAGATTTCAAAATAGGAATTTGGGAGCTGGGGGCAAACATTCAGACCGCAGCAGGGTTTTATATATTACATGAGATAAACGAGAGTAGCTATTATCACTGTCATTCACCCTCTTTTTCTATCTGCTGGTCCCCACCCCAGGGGCAGATGGGCATATGCCCAGACCCAGCCAGTTGTCCCACCCTTTCCTCCTGGCCACTGTAATTAGTTGACAAATGGGCATGTGGCCCCACATAAAAAATGAGTTCAATGTCAATGTGATTTAAAAATGGAAGATGAAAGATGAGATCTCACTTTTCTTTAGAATTATAAGCTCTAAGAATGACAAGCTCTTGTTCAGTCGCTCAGTCATGTCTGACTCTTTGTGACCCCACGGACTGCAGCATGCCCAGCTTGCCTGTCCTTCACCATCTCCCGGAGCTTGCTCAAACTCATGACCATTGAGTCAGTGATGCCCTCTAACCATCTCATCCTCTGTTGTCCCCTTCTCCTCCTGCCTTCAATCTTTCCCAGCATCAGGGTCTTTTCTAATGAGTCAGCTCTTCACATCAGGTGGCCAAAGTACTGGAGCTTCAGTTTCAGCATCAGTCCTTCCAATGAATATTCAGGGAGAATGATAAGCTCTAAGAATAACATAAGACTCTAATAACAAAGTATATAGCCATCTTTACCACCACATAGAAGGATCCTGCCTGAACATATATCCAGAGAAAGCTCTGATTTGAAAAGATGGATGCTCTGTTTACAAAAGCCAAGACATGGAAGAAACCTATGTGTCCATCAACAATGAATGGACAAAGATGATGTGATACAGATAGACAATGGAATGTTATTCATCCATAAAAAAGAGTGAAATAATGCCATTTGCAGCAACATGGATGAACTTAGAGATTATCACACTAAGTGAAGTAAGTCAGAAAGAGAAAGACAAGTGCCATATGGTATCAGTTACACATGAAACCTAAAATATGATACAAATGGACTTATTTACAAAACAAAAACAGACTCATGGACATAGAAAATAAGCCTGTGGTTACCAAAGGAGAAAGGGGTAGGGGAGGGATAAATCTGGGATTAACAGATAGAAATACTATATATAAAATAGTATATTTCCATAAGTCATAATGGAAAATATGTAAAAACTAAATTACTTTGCATATACCAGCAATCAACACAACATTGTAAACCATCTATATTTTATTAAAAAAAAAAAAAGATCCTGCCTGAAAATTAAGCTGATAGAGGAATTCTAACCCAAAGATGCAAAGACTATATCTTAATATGTCTGAACTCCAAAATTCAGCAGTGCTTGAAGCGAGCCCTGCTCTCAGATTTTCCAGTGCATGAATGATACAGTGTCTCTTTTTTGCTGTCTCTAACTCAAATTGGTTTTTATCGTATGCAACAGAGTATAGAACTATATACCTAGAAGGAATCAGTTCAGTTCAGTGGCTCAGGCCTGTCCGACTCTTTGTGACCCCATGAACCGCAGCACGCCAGGCCTCCCTGTCCATCACCAACTCCCGGAGTCCACCCAAATCCATGTCCATCAAGTCAGTGATGCCATCCAACCATCTCATCCTCTGTTGTCCCCTTCTCCTCCTGCCCTCAGTCTTTCCAATGCCCTCAATCTGGTCTTTTCCAATGAGTCAGCTCTTCGCATCAGGTGGCCAAGTATTGTCAGATTCAGTGGCCAGACTCCAAAAGTAAACAGTCAATGAAAGGGGTTGCAATCCCTCTTTATTACTGTTTTGTTTTGTTTTTCCCAGACCAGGTACTATCTGGCCTTTCTGAGAAACTATCTATTCTAGCATTTACTAACTTATGTGTTATAGGTCAGAAGTGGGAGAAGGATAAGAAGTTTCATCCAGAAGTATCACACAGCACTTCTCAGCTGTCTGATAAGAAAACCAGATCATGTTTTTCATTTCAGTCTATATATCTGTCAGGAAAACAGAAACCAATCTAAGCATTTCAACAGGGGGAACTTAATTCAAGGAACTGGTTAGACAGATGTTAGGGGGCTAAAAGAGCCAAAAACGGAATGTATGAGGTACCCAGAGACTGTAATAACTGCAGTTGGAAGCTGCCACCCCTAAGTGAGGGAACAAAGAAAGAGACAAAAGGAGATGCTTCCTGGAGCTACAGTCAGACCTCCAGGAGAGGCAAGCCTGGCTCCTGCTGATACCGCAAGATGAAGCCAGGGCTGGGTGTCCCAAAAACAGCTGGAGGCTAGAACCAACCACTGGGGCAAAGAGCTGTGGCTGGGATGGCAGTGACCAGAACCACAAGCAAACAGGAAGTCACTTCTCCCTCCTCCTGCCTTCCGGCTTCCCGCTAGTGCCCCCTCGTGGCAGAACTTCAAAAGATGCAAGCCTACAAAAGAAGAATGTTATGCAGAGATCCAGCCCCAGACACAGGAGAATCAGGTTCAATCCCTGGGTCAGAAAGATCCCCTGAAGGAGGACGTGGCAACCCACGCAAATATTCTTGCCTGGAGAATCCCCATGGAGAGAGGAACGTGGAAGTCTGCAGTCCATGGGGTCACACAGAGTCAGACCCAACCGAGCGACTAAGCACACCCATCCCCAGCATCAGGGGCAGAATACAGAAAGTGGAATTTGCAGCTGAGTGACAATAATTGAATAACCAACTCAGCCTACACTCTTAGGTCACATTCCTACTTGATTTATCTACCTCCTCAACAGGTTACCAGATAATTCTCTTATCAAGGAAATCAGCCCATCTCCGTTTGTCTTGACTGTCAAAGACGGAGCTCAAACAACCCCTAAAAGTTTTTGTGTGCTTGTTTGTTAGTTAATCATGAACTACATCTTTGCATATCATTTCTCAAGTAGAATTCCAGAGAGCCTGGGCTTGTTTAGCCTGACAGAATCTTGTAAAGATCGTTATAAGAGTCCCAGGATCGCCTCTTCAGAGAGTAACCACTGAAAACAGGGGATAAGAGAATAAAAGTCAATTCAAGGAAAACTGCCAGGGCCTCTTTGCTCTGTGCAGGGCAAGGAAGTAGGGTGTATTATCGGATACTACTCACTCCTGAAGGCTTTACGCATCATTATAAACCCTTTGAAGTCCACCTTTCAATGATGTTTGCAGGTGCCACGGTCCTCATTACAGTCCATATGTCCCTTCAAGCCAGTGGGCTATAGTGAGAATGAATATTTTGATATCTTCATTCTTTTCCATTTATCCCACACCACACATGATCGTGGCCTTAAGTCAAAGCCCTGACTACTCTGCGTAGCTTGGCCAATTGCCAAGGTACAGTGAGTCCGGAGTACAGTGGAGCAGAAAATAAACGGGCCCCAACAACTGACCTCTTGAAATCTGAGCTCAGGAATTTCATGATTATATGCCTAGAGTAGGGGTTTTAATTCATTTTTCTGAGCACTCAGTGCATTATTTATATCTGCAAACTCATCCTTCAATTCTGTAATTTTTGCTTTATCTTTTGAATAATTTCTTCCCTCTCCTCATTTCCTGTGGAAACACCAATTAATCAGCTAGTAGAACTCTGGTTTGATCCTCTAATTTCATCTCTCTTCTCCTCTACCCTTGTCTGACAGTCTGCTTCCTGATAGCCCAGTAGAAAGAAGACGGTTTGTGCCTCACTGTCCAACACGTAGACTTTCGCTTAATTCTACTGCTTTCAGAAAGATGCCCGTCTTCTACTGCCCCTGGTGTCCTGAGTGCAGAGCCAGTCTGATTCAGTTTCTCCAAAGAATAAACTGCTTCCCCTTGCCTGCTGGGATGTGAGAGGTGGTTGTCCGACTGATTAGGGTGCAGAAGAGAACCCTCTTGTTTTTAGCCTCACCCCTCACCTCTTCCTTGTGAGGTCTCTGGTATTTCCAATTCCTGAACCCTTCTGGAGGTACTGAAAGGTTTGCTTATTGTTATCTCCCTCTGCAGGTTTCCAAAAGTTGTCTAAATAATATAGTGAAGCATTCAAGAGCATAGGACCTGTGTCCAGACTGCCAAGATTTGAATCCTAGCCCCTCCACCTACTAGCCCCTTGATCGTTGTTGCTGTCCAGTCGCTCAGTCATGCCCAACTCTTTGCGACCCCATGGACTACAGCCTGCCAGACTTCCCTGTCCTTCACTGTCTCCCAGAGCTTGTTCAGACTCTTGTCCATGGAGTCAGTGATGCCATCCAACAACCTCATCCTTGGTCTTGCCCCCTTCTCCTCCTGCCCTCAGTCTTTCCCAGCATCAGGGACTTTTCCAATGAGTCAGCTCTTTGCATCAGGTGACCAAAGTATTGAAGCTTCAGCATCAGTCCTTCTAATGAATATTCAGGGTTGATTTCCTTTAGGATGGACTGGTTTAGTATTCTCATTTATAAATGAAGATTATAATAGCACCCACCTCTTCAGGTTGTTATAAAGACTAAACAATATCTTTAAAATATTTAGAGTTTTACATTGAAAACGATAAAACATTGCTAAACTAATTAAAGACACAAATGAATGGAAAGACATCTTGTATTCATGGATTGGAAGACTTAATATTGTTAAGATGTGAATGCTACCCAAAGCAGTCTACAGATTTAATCCAATCCCTATCAAAATCCCAATCGCATTTTTTTTTTAAAGAGAAAACTCCACCATAAATTCATTTGGTATATCAAGGGACTCCAAATAGCCAAAACAATCTGGAAAAAGAACAAGGTTGGAGGTCTTATACTTCCTGATTTTGAAACTTACTACAAAGTTGCTGCTGCTGCGGCTACTAAGTTGCTTCAGTTGTGTCTGACTCATAGACGGCAGCCCACGAGGCTCCCCCGTCCCTGGGATTCTCTAGGCAAGAACACGGGAGTGGATTGCCATTTCCTTCTCCAGTGGATCATCCCAACCCAGGTTTCAAACCTGGGTCTCCCCCATTGGAGGCAGACTCTTTACCATTAAGTGTGGTATTAAAAAGTCGGGGGTGTGATGTTACTGACATAAAGAGAGAAACACAGATCAATTGAACAGAATAGAGTCCAGAAATTTTTGACGAGGGTGCCACGACCATTCAATGAAGAAAAGAAACGACTTTTCAACAATGGTATCAAGTTGACTTTTCAACTAATGGTGTTGGGATAACTGATATTAACAACAAAATGCAAAAGAATGGCATTAATGCAAAATGGATCAAAGTCTAAAACTATAAAACTCTTAGAAGAAAACAGGAAAAACCTTATGATATCAGATTTGGCAATGATTTTTAGGATATGATGCCAAAAAGTATAGGCAACAAAAGTAAAAAGAGGTAAACTGGAAAAAATGTAAAACCTCTGTGCATCAAAGGACACAGTCAACAGAGTAAAAAAGGAAACCATGAAATGGGAGAAAATATTTGCAAATCGTATATCTGAAGAGTGGTTAATATCCAGGATATGTAAAGAACTCCTACAACTCAAAATAACCCAACTAGGACTCCCCTGGTGTCACAGGGCATAGTAATCCACCTGCCAATGAAGGGGATGTGGGTTCAATCCCCGGTCCAGGAAGATTCCACATGCCACAGAGTAACCAGGCACCTGGAGCTCTGGAGTCCTCGAGCCGCAGCCACAGAGCCTTTGCATCACAGCTGCCGAAGCCTGCATGCCCAGAGCCTGTGCTCAGCAACAAGAGAAGCCGCTGCACGGAGAAGCCCTCCTACTTCGACAAAGAGCAGCCCTCACTCACCACAACCAGGGAGAAAGCCAGTGAGCAGCAACGAAGACCCAGGGCAGCCACAGAAAAGTTAATTATTGAAAAAAAAAAAACTAAAAAATGAGAAAAGCACTTAGCCGTTTTTCTAAAGAAGGTAACAAATGGCCTTCCCCATCTGGCTCCTGTCTCAGAGAATCAAGCCTACCTTCCCAGGTATCCCCCAGGTTGACAGAGATCCAGCGGCTGCTCCCTCCCTGCTGTTTAAATGACGGCCTGGGGAGTCTGACCTTCCAGCCCCCCAGGTTTCCGAGGCTCAATCATAGTCCCTTAGAAAATCAGCACACTGAGAAGCATTAATCATTCTCCTCTCTCACAGGTAAAACACCTTTGCTACTGATCCTGGGCAGGAAGTTCTCTCAGAAATGATGTGTGTTCTAAGGTGATACCTTTCAATCTTCCCATTTCAGGGAAAGATCTTTCCATCCAGGGTTCCAGCCTGCATCCCAGGCACTTCTCCTCATGATGTGCCTGATACTCAGACAACTTGGAAGTCATGTAATTCACCCTTAACACTGTGCAGAGAGAGAAACTGAGGCTCAGAGGGGAGATAAGCATGACCCAGAGGCACAAGCTGTCAAAGCCAGATTCGGGTTTAGATGTCTGTCCAGCTGCCTGTCCCGCCAGAAAAAGGGCAACCGTTTCTTTCTTTTTTTTTTTTTTTACTTTATTTTACTTTACAATACTGTATTGATTTTGCCATACACTGACACGAATCTGCCACGGGTGTACATGTATTCCCAATCCTGAACCCCCCTCCCACCTCCCCTCCCCCCCATATCATCTCTCTGGATCATCCCCGTGCACCAGCCCCAAGCATCCTGTATCCTGTATCGAACATAGATGGGTGATTCGTTTCTTACATGATAGTATACATGTTTCAGTGCCATTCTTCCAAATCATCCCACCCTCTTCCTCTCCCTCAGAGTCCAAAAGTCCATTCTATACATCTGTGTCTCTTTTGCTGTCTCGCATACAGGGTTATCATTACCATCTTTCTAAATTCCATATATATGTGTTAGTATACTGTATTGGTGTTTTTCTTTCTGGCTTACTTCAGTCTATAATCGGCTCCAGTTTCATCCATCTCATTAGAACTGATTCAAATGTATTCTTTTGAATGGCTGAGTAATACTCCACTGTGTATATGTACCACAGCTTTCTTATCCATTCATCTGCTGATGGACATCTAGGTTGTTTCCATGTCCTGGCTATTATAAACAGTGCTGCGATGAACATTGGGGTACATGTGTCTCTTTCAATTCTGGTTTCCTTGGTGTGTATGCCCAGCAGTGGGATTGCTGGGTCATAAGGCAGTTCTATTTCCAGTTTCTTAAGGAATCTCCACACTGTTCTCCATAGTGGCTGTACTAGTTTGCATTCCCACCAACAGTGTAAGAGGGTTCCCTTTTCTCCACACCCTCTCCAGCATTTATTGCTTGCAGACTTTTGGATCACAGCCATTCTGACTGGTATGAAGTGGTACCTCATTGTGGTCTTGATTTGCATTTCTCTGATAATGGGTGATGTTGAGCATCTTTTCATGTGTTTGTTAGGCATCTGTATGTCTTCTTTGGAGAAATGTCTATTTAGTTCTTTGGCCCATTTTTTGATTGGGTCGTTTCTTTTTCTGGAATTGAGCTGCATAAGTTGCTTGTATATTTTTGAGATTAGTTGTTTGTCAGTTGCTTCATTTGCTATTATTTTCTCCCATTCAGAAGTGGTGCTGGGAAAACTGGTCAACCACTTATAAAAGAATGAAACTAGATCACTTTCTAACACCACACACAAAAATAAACTCAAAATGGATTAAAGATCTAAACGTAAGACCAGAAACTATAAAACTCCTAGAGGAGAACATAGGCAAAACACTCTCCGACATAAATCACAGCAGGATCCTCTGTGATCCACCTCCTGGAATACTGGAAATAAAAGCAAAAATAAACAAATGGGATCTAATTAAAATTAAAAGCTTCTGCACAACAAAGGAAACTATAAGCAAGGTGAAAAAACCATGTATTCCGAAGCCACCCGATGGTGCTGAAAGACTAGGCTTTAAGGATTTTCTTCTTCTGTGCTGTGTCATCCTAGCAGGTTACCTATCTTGCTCCCTGATGAGCAATCTCTGTAATACATTTCCTTGTTGGAAATGCAGAATCTCAAGCTGCAAGCTACTGAATCAGAATCTGACTTTAACAAGGTCCCCATTGGGTTTATATATATACATTAAAATTTGAGGAAAACTGACTTAAATTGTCTGAACCTTAATTTCTTTATTTGTTAAATGGGATAGTAGTACCTACCTTGTGACATTATTCCAAGAATTTATTTTTCCAAAATGTAAGGTATCTTGCAAGCAGTAAGATGCCTTAGTTTGAAAGGTCAGAGATTCTCTTCAAGGAGGTTTAAAACTCAGCCATCTGGCAGCATTAAACGAAAAGAAGTCTCCATACACTACTTCAATTTAATTCAAATATCTTATAACTTACAGTCATGATTAGAGCAGAAGCTAGAATATAATTCAGATTAAGGAACTATGTTTAGTTGTTGCTCTTGGGTGAGAGTGCCTGGGTTTTTTCCACTTTCTAGAAAGGCAACCTTGAGTCATGTATTTACCTCCACTAACCTCAGTTTCTGCATCTATAAAGTGAGGCTGAGAAGACATCACGTGGTGATGAGAATTCAGTGAGGTCATCCATGCAGAACACTTAACACAGAGCCTGACACACTGTACGTTTCCAGAGAAGGCCCGCTCCCAGCACCAGCACCATCATCTTCATCACCATTCATCACACCCGTGCTCCCTGGGATGTCACTCAACGACCGTGACTTGGGAAGGTCTCAGCACCAGTGTTTCTAATGAGAGACAGGACAGGAGCCTCTCCATCCCTGATGTGATTATTCAATCAAAAACTCAATCCCCTTCTCTGTGCACTCAGTCTCTCAGTTGTGTCTGATTCTTTGTGGCCCCATGGACTGTAGCCCGCCAGGCTCCCCTCTCCGTAGGATTGTTCAGGCAAGAATTCTGGAGTAGGGTGCCATTTCCTCCTCCAGGGGATTGTCCCAACCCAGGGATTGATCCCAAATATCTTGCATCTCCTGTATTGGCAGGCAGATTCTTTGCCACTAGCGCCACCTGGGAATCAGAACCACAGTCCCTCAGTTGTGTCCGACTCTCTGCGACCACACAGACTGTAGCCCACCAACCTCCTCTGTCCATGGGATTCTCCAGGTAAGAATACTGAAGAGGGTTGCCATTCCCTTCTCCAGGGGATCTTCCCAACCCGGGATTGAACCCAGGTCTTCTGCATTGCAGGTAGATTCTTTACTGTATGAGCTAAAGCCGTCCCCTTCTATAAAGATATGCTTATCAGTGGCAATAGACATGCCTTCTCATATTTAAGCATAAGTCTCAAACTCCTTACTAGTTCTCTTTGTCCTGAACAATTAGGTAAAATTTTCTTTTTACCAAACACTTTGTAGGGGAAAATTCCAGATGGTGATATGCAGCCTGCTAAAAGTCTTTTTCATCTCTTCCAACTGAGCCCAAAGAGCATTTCAGCAGTTCAGCAGTTACATTCTGTTCAGAATCACTAGCTAGTTTTTTTTACCAAGTTTTTTTCTAACTATCTTCAAAGTGAATTCTCCATGGGGCTTGGCAGGATACTAGGATTCTAGTTGCCTAACTTATCTCCTACCCAACAAATTCAACAAGAAGAGCTGCCTCCATCTTTCTTATCAGAACAAGTTCCCAAAAAGAAGATTCAGTTCAGCCCACATTTGGGCATATACAGCATATTACCTCTGCACAACACTTAAGAAGCAATGGAGGCCCCCAAACCCCCAGTAATTCGGTAAATGGCAAATTTGGTAAATTTGCCCGAAGTCGCACAACATGTCAGAAGGGGAAATACCTAGGTCTTAGAAAGTTCTGAGGCTGCACAGCCCAGTGATTCCCAACCCTTAACCCAGTATCTTCTTCCCAATGACCTAATCTCTCCTGCTATAGCTCAAGTGTAATGACTCTCATCCTGCCGTCTACAGAGAAATCTTCAGGGATTCCTTTTTAGGTCTCACTCATCATGCCCTTCACACAGGTATCTCCTTGGGAGAAATTAGTTGAACCCCATTATAGCCTCAGATCCCACCATCTTTGATTGGCAGGAGGTGAACCAAACTGTGATGTGTCCACTCCCTTGAAAGCTGGGTACAGAACAGGGTGGCCTGCAAATTGGGAGCCCCCTGCAGGAACAATCTCGGTCTCTGAGCAACAGAGAGCACTGGGAGTCATTACAGGCTCTTGCTTTTGTATCACTCTCGACAATTTTCAAAGCACGTCCTACTGAGCCTGCCAACC
Source organism: Ovis aries (assembly GCF_016772045.2). Lineage (NCBI taxonomy): Eukaryota > Metazoa > Chordata > Mammalia > Artiodactyla > Bovidae > Ovis > Ovis aries. The sequence goes on from NC_056074.1 coordinate 11,940,588, forward strand.
ATCCCATGAGAAGAGCAGGACAGGAATTATGGAGCTTCCTACTTTCAGGTGAATAAAATGAGCCTCAGAAAAGTTAAACAATTTTTCCAAAATTACAAGACTAATGAGCAGTGGGGCTAGGATCAGTCAGAACCAAGACCAGACATTTTTCCCAGGCTTTCTCTCTCATACCTTGGAAATCAGAATGGATCCTGCCTTAAGCTATTATTAGAAATGCTCTGATCATCTGTTGACACTTTAATGAGGAGGAGCTGGCTGAGAACAGAAATGACAACAGGTTCAGTTCAGGTCAGTCGCTCAGTCGTGTCCGACTCTTTGCGACCCGATGAATCGCAGCACGCCAGGCCTCCCTGTCCATCACCACTCCTGGAGTTCACTCAAACTCACGTCCATCGAGTCAGTGATGCCATCCAGCCATCTTATCCTCTGTCGTCCCCTTTTCCTCCTACCCCCAATCCCTCCCAGCATCAGAGTCTTTTGCAATGAATCAACTCTTCTCATGAGGTGGCCAAAGTACTGGAGTTTCAGCTTTAGCATCATTCCTTCCAATGAACACCCAGGGCTCATCTCCTTTAGAATGGACTGGTTGGATCTCCTTGCAGTCCAAGGGACTCTCGAGTCTTCTCCAGCACCACAGTTCAAAAGCATCAATTCTTCGGCGCTCAGCTTTCTTCACAGTCCAACTCTGACATCCATACAGGACCACTGGAAATACCATAGCCTTGACTAGACAGACCTTTGTTGGCAAAGGTTCCTCTTCACTTTCTGCCATAAGGGTAGTGTCATCTGCATATCTGAGGTTATTGATATTTCTCCCGGCAATCTTGATTCCAGCTTGTGCTTCTTCCAGCCCAGCGTTTCTCATGATGCACTCTGCATAGAAGTTAAATAAGCAAGGTGACAATAAACAGCCTTGATGTACTCCTTTTCCTATTTGGAACCAGTCTGTTGTTCCATGTCCAGTTCTAACTGTTGCTTCCTGATCTGCATATAGGTTTCCCAAGAGGCAGGTCAGATGGTCTGGTATTCCCATCTCTTGAAGAATTTTCCACAGTTTATTGTGATCCACACAGTCAAAGGCTTTGGCATAGTCAATAAAGCAGAAATAGATGTTTTTCTGGAACTCTCTTGCTTTTTCCATGATCCAGCGGATGTTGGCAATTTGATCTCTGGTTCTTCTGCCTTTTCTAAAACCAGCTTGAACATCTGGAAGTTCATGGTTCACTTATTGCTGAAGCATGGCTTGGAGAATCTGGAGCATTACTAGCGTGTGAGATGAGTCCAACTGTGTGGTACTATGAGCATTCTTTGGCATTGCCTTTCTTTGGGATTGGAATGAAAACTGACCCTTTCCAGTCCTGTGGCCACTGCAGAGTTTTCCAAATTTGCTGGCATATTGAGTGCAGCACTTTCACAGCATCATCTTTCAGGATTTGAAACAGCTCCACTGGAATGCCACCACCTCCACTAGCTTTGTTCATAGTGATGCTTTCTAAGGCCCACTTGACTTCACATTCCAGGATGTCTGGCTCTAGGTGAGTGATCACACCATCGTGATTATCTGGGTCATGAAGATCTTTTTTGTAGAGTTCTTCTGTGTATTCTTGCCACCTCTTCTTAATATCTTCTGCTTCTGTTAGGATACTATTTCTGTCCTTTATCGAGCCCATCTTTGCATGAAATGTTCCCTTAGTATCTCTAATTTTCTTGAAGAGATCTCTAGTCTTCCCCATTCTGTTGTTTGCCTCTATTTCTTTGCATTGATTGCTGAGGAAGGCTTTCTTATCTCTCCTTGCTATTCTTTTGGAACTCTGCATTCAGATGCTTATATATTTCCTTTTCTCCTTTGCTTTCACTTCTCTTCTTTTCACAGCTATTTGTAAGGCCTCCCCAGACAGCCATTTTGCTTTTTTGCATTTCTTTTCCATGGGGATGGTCTTGATCCCTGTCTCCTGTACAATGTCACAAACCTCAGTCCATAGTTCATCAGGCACTCTATCTATCAGATGTAGGCCCTTAAATCTATTTCTCACTTCCACTGTATAATCATAAGGGATCTGATTTAGACCATACCTGAATGGTCTAGTGGTTTTCCCTACTTTCTTCAATTAAAGTCTGAATTTGGCAATAAGGAGTTCACGATCTGAGCCACAGTCAGCTCCCGGTCTTGTTTTTGCTGACTGCATAGAGGTTCTCCATCTTTGGCTGCAAAGAATATAATCAATCTGATTTCAGTGTTGACCATCTGGTGATGTCCATGTGTAGACTCTTCTCTTGTGTTATTGGAAGAGGGTGTTTGCTATGACCAGTGCGTTCTCTTGGCAAAACCCACTATTATGGAAACAATGACAGACTGTACTTTCTTGGGCTCCAAAATTACTGCAGATGGTGACTGCAGTCATGAATTTAAAAGACGCTTGCTCCTTGGAAGAAAAACTATAACAGACCTAGACAGCATATTAAAAAGCAGAGACGTCACTTTGCTGACAAAGGTGCATATAGTCAAAACTATGGTTTTTCCAGCAGTCATGTACACATGAGAGAGTTGGACCATAAAAAAGGTTGAACACCAAAGAATTGATGCTTTTAAATTGTGGTGTTGGAGAAGACTCTTGAGAGTCCCTTGGACTACAGGGAGATCAAACCAGTCCATCCTAAAGGAAATCAACCCTGAATATTCATTGGAAGGACTGATACTGAAGCTGAAACTCCAGTACTTTGGCCACCTGATGCAAAGAACTGACTCATCAGAAAAGACCCTGATTCTGGGAAAGATTGAAGGCAGGAGGAGAAGAGGGGGCATAAGATGAAGATGGTTGGATGGCATCACTGACTCAATGGACATGAGTTCCAGCAAACTTTGGGAAATAGTGAAGGACAGGGAACCTGGTGTGCTGCAGTCCATGGGATCCCAAAGAGTTGGACATGACTTAGCCACTGAACTACAACACTGTCAACGGGGAAGCCTGAGGCGGGGTTGGATGAAGAAAAGGATAAAAGAGAAGGGTTCCCAGAACAAACATCTTGAGCTCCGTTGCTTTATTGGAGATGAGATCTGACCAGGCCAAACAAACCCATCCATAAGCTTTATGGCTTTGGTCCTAGACCAGGTCCCTGGGGGACAAATACTTTGTGTCTCTAATGGCCCACAATCTGCTGGGCACAGAGTAAATTCTCATACAGCCTCAGTGAATGAATGAATGACAGCAACTCCTGGCTTCGTCTTTCACAAGGTTATTGCCCTCCCCTTTAATTTTCTCTCCCTGCAACCTCTCCAATCTCTCTAGCCCAGGTCAGGGTCAGACCTCCTAATCAAGACAGGAATTATAGCCCAATAAAGACCTCACCTTGGCCCATCACAGAGTGCAAGCAGCTCTGAGCCTGAGACAGCAGTTTTCAGGTGAACCAAGCTAGCAGTTTTATTGCTCAGTCCACTTGGACACATCAGATTTGACATTGTTCCCAGCAGAGAGATTGCTTGTTGCAAAACAAAATGAAATCGATACCGTTTTATTAGCCATCCAGTGTAATAAATTTGCCCCAGATGACAGCCTCTACACCTGATTCTTACCAAGCCAGGCTGCGTCTGAGATCTCAGAGCAACGTGTGCAAATGTTCTCCGTTCCTCCTGCTCTCTCCTGTCTGTCCTGAGCACAGTCACCCTGACCCCATCCTTAATCACTCTCAGTCTCTTAATCACGCTTCCTGAATCCAGACTCTTGCCCTCTGGCCGTTCACCACCTGATCGGGACACCCTCTCCTTCCTGGGGCCTTCAGAGTCCTTTACAGCTTATCTCTCTCAATTGACTTCTTCTCCCCACTGCCCCCGGTCACCCCACAGGCCGTGGAACCATTCCGCAGTCCGCACATGAGCACCCCCAGCTTTGCGCATGCTAGTCCCTCTGCCTAGAGTGCCCTTCCTCACTTCTTTACCAGAACTCCTGCTCATATGTCAAGAACCCCTTCCTCTGAGACACCTTCCCCAAAGGCCCCAGACAGAGGCATTTGCTCACTTCTCCATGCCCTCTCAGTATTTACTCACATCCTGACACCTGGCCCGTTATCTTTTAATTTTCATTTACTTGTCTCTTCTCCTATTTTTAAATTCCTCTGAGTATGAAGTATTATTCAACCACCTATCCTTGCATCCGTAGCAGGAACACAAAAAAAAGTGTGTTGATGTGCAGGGAAAGAATTACTGAAAATTGTCCAAATCTCTGTAGAACCCAGGAGCTATTGCTTAAGGCAATTCACAGGTTGCATGATGATAAGAGGGTTTCCCTGGTGGCTCAATGGTAAAGAATCCGCCTGCCAATGCAGGAGATGCGGGTTTGATCCCTGCATCAGAAAGATCCCCTGGAAAAGGAAACGACAACCCACTCCAGTATTCTTGCCTGAGAAATACCATGGACAGAGGAGCTTGGCAGATTACAGTCTCTGGGGTCTCAAAAGAGTTGGACATGACTTCGTGACATAACACCAACAATGCTAGGAAGAGGTATTGAACATTCACACTCTCCTGAAAGTATTCAAATTTTTGAAACTAATCACAGAGTGATCAGTGAAGAGCTGACTCATTGGAGAAGACCCTGATGCTGAAAAAGATAGAAGGCAGGAGGAGAAGGGAGCAACAGAAGACAAGATAGTTGTGTGGTGTCAACAACACAATGGACGTGAGTTTGAGCAAGCTCCGGGAATTGGTGATGGACAGGGAAGCCTGGTGTGCTGCAGTGCATGGGGTCACAAAGAGTCAGACACGACTGAGCGACTGAACAACAAATAGCCAATTTATTTCAACATTTTAAATGTGTAAACTCTTTGGAACAGCCATTACACCTCTAGGAGTTTCCTATGAACATTCTCACATATGCACTAGGATCTATCTACAGGAATCTTTGGTGCAGCTTTGTTTAAAATAGAAAAAAAAAAAAGAATACAAGTTAAGTGTCCATTAAAGGAACACCAGTTACAAGGAGACTGTTTGGGGACTTCCCTGGCAGTCCAGTGGTCAAGTCTCTGAGCTTCCTCTTCACAGGACACAGGTTCGATCCCTGGTCAGGGAACTAAGATTGTGAATAGCAAGTAGTTTGGCCAAAAGGAAAAATAAATAAGATAAATAAAAGGAGAATGTCTTACCTAAGTCATTAATATTACTTAGTTAGTAAGAAGAATGAAATAGAGCTATATGCACTGATTTGGAAAGATGTCTCGAGTATAACCGAAAAGCATTGTAGCACAATAGAAAAGAAATACACTAAATGGTTAATAGTGGTTATCTTTAGGACATGGTATTAGAGAATAATTTCGTTCTGAACTCTATAGATTTCCCTACTTTTTTTATTTCCAAACATTTATAATAAAATGAATGTGTTTAAAAAAAAATTAAAAAGTAGAAGTCTCCCCTCGCCTTCTCTCTAGAGTCCCAACTGAATGCTCTAGAGAATAAGCCCAGGACTATTCACAGGCTAGAAAAGCTAGAACCTTCTTCTCCATGGGTGCTCCACGAGGGAGACACAGCTCCCAGCCCTGCTTTCTCCCAGCTGTCAATCACAGTCCCTCTTCTTCTGCTTCTCTGGGGACGTGGGGAGGGCTGAGCAGACTGGGTGCAGGTAAGTGGGAGAACTCTGACACCAAAAGCTGCCCCTGCCTCTCTCTCATCCCTCCAAGCTGCCTTGTTGAGACAAGAGAACAGAAATAGACTGCAGCTACACCATTTAGCAGCAGAAAGAGCCCTCTACCTTGACTTCCAGTAGCATCCTAGGCCCTGGGCAGGGTCTCCCACAGCAGGGAATTCTGCAGACAGGGAGGCTGGCCTGCCCACAGCGTGGCCTGCAGAAGGTAGGTGGGGACACAGCTCTTCGGAAAGGGAAAGGACAGGATAGTTGATGAATTCCGTGAATCGGTAAATTGCCTAATCTAATCTTTCTCTTTGGGTGAGTGTCCTTTGTCTCTGTTTTAAACGATGGAAAAAGTCACGGGGTGAGACTGCTGTCAGCTTTGTTTCTACTAAATGACAGGATCCAGGTCTGGCATCACCAATATTCCAGAAGCCTAGGAAAGGACATTAAGCCAAAGCAGCCCCTCCTACTCTCCTGCTGTGTAAGCTCTAGAATCTGACCTGAGCTGAGAGGACCCGAAAGATGCATATGTAGGAAATAAAAATAATTCTGATTATGCTATATGATCAGTTCTAGTAATGCTATTACATAATAGCTTGATAAACATTACTTTTTTACACTGTGTCAAGCACTGTGCAAAAGCTTTAAATGCAATTATCCCTCTTTAAAACAATCCTACAGAAAACACTATTATTATGCCAATTACACAAATAAAGAACACTGATACTATATTAAATAACCTTCACAGCCTGTTATACTAGGACTGGTTTAGCCTCATTCTCAACCACTATACTATAGTGGTTTATACAGAAGAATCTGAGCTTCTATGAGAGATGCACAAAGATGAGCCTAAAATTTAAGAATAAGCACACATATTTACCTCCCCCTTAAAATTCTGTAAAACTGCAGGTGGTGGAGGGGGGCAAATAATAAATCAGTTAACATGAGAAGCAGTGTAGTATATTGGTTAGGCACACAAGCACTGGAGTCAGACTATCTAGGCTCATATCTCAGCTCTACCATCTATCAGCTGTGTGGCCTTGGGCAAATCGCTTAACCTCTCTGATCCTACTTAGTATAAACCTTACCCTCTGTGTGAATGTGCAAAGTATATATTATCTCATGTAATTCACAAAATCCTGTATGAGACACCTTCCGTTATACAAAGTTCCATTGATGTATGTACCACTAAGAAAGAAAAGTTCCCACCATTTTAATCCGTGCATCCCAATTTCACAGCCAGTAAAATTAAAAAGAAAATGTGTCTTAGAATCAGTGAAGAATGGTATTATTTTCATGGTAGAGATAAGAAAACAGAAGCTCGCTCAGATGTAAACAAGTTCTCAATTTCTTCTGCACTCTGTGTGGGTGGTGTTTCTCCTCTCATCTCCATCCCACGCCTAGAGCTGGTGTTGTTAGTTCATTTGCTTTTAATTAAGTTTGGGCATTAAAAAAAAAAAAAAACCACCACACCACACTTTTCCTACTAGAAGCATCCAATCTACTCGAACGGCTCCAGGAAGGCCATGACTATTTGGAAGATTAAGTTCTCTGTTTAAAGGCAACTCTAACATTTCACATGACCTTAGGACAGGACCCCTCATGCAGACTATTTTGTGTGCACAGTAGGGCTTTCCCTTGTTCCCTTTCATGGCAAAAGTCTCAGGGTCTGGAGGAAGCCGAACGGGCACACTTGAAAAGCAAAGCAGCGTATCTTGGTAGGAAGTGTGTTTAATAGAAAGCTGCATTCCCTGTTTTCTTAGGAGAGAGATCCAGAGGCCTCCTTCCAGTTCTGACCTCCTCTTCGGTCCGCCAGGACTGGGGGAGCCCATTGGGAGCAGCTACAGCCCCCCAGCACCCTCCCCCTCTCAAGTTAGACCGAGTCCTAGAGGACATCTGGTCTACCTCTCAAGCTCTAATGAGGAAACTGAGGCCCTGCTGGCAGAAGGGACCTGCCACCATCGCACAGTCCGTGGGATGATCACAGGATCTGGGCTCCGTCCCAGACCTGGGCGGAGCCTGCCTCTGCCACTGATGTCCACATGACCAGGGCAGGTCCCCTAAGCCCTCTGGAAAAGAGCTGTAATAGTTTCTCCTTTAAAGCAGTGAGGATTAATGGATATCTGACACAGGCTGGTGTGCAGAACACAATCAATATCACGTTTTATTTGCTACCTACAACTTCCTGTCATTTACTGAAGGCAATGGCAACCCACTCCAGTGTTCTTGCCTGGAGAATCCCAGGGACGGGGGAGCCTGGTGGGCTGCCGTCTATGGGGTCACACAGAGTCGGACACGACTGAAGCAACTTAGCAGCAGCAGCAGCATGCCTCTTCACTTGTGCAAGTGAAGAGGTTATGCCTCTTTAATACCGCAGCTCTTCACATAAATGAAGAATGCAGTCCTGTTTCCCGGGTCTTTTCCAAGTTATGCTACACAGTCTCTTCAATCCTGTTTTCTGTGACATGATTTTTTGATATCTCATGGACCCAGCAATCCTCATTGAAAAATTCCATTTGAAGTTTAAAAAACAATAATAATACATACATACTACTAAAGAGTCATGGGACTTCCCTGATGGTCCAATGATGAAGACTCCACCTTCCAGCGCAGGGGTCAAGGGTGCAATCCCTGGGATCTCAGACCCCATATGCTTTGGGGCAACTAAGTCCACATGCCACAACTGCTGAGCCCACACGCCGCAAGTAGGGAAAGCTCGCACACGGCAACGAAGACCCATCACAGCCAAAATTAGTTTCAAACATTAACATAGAAAGAAAAAATGACAGGTCATGAAAATATATTCACAGCATGTATTAGAGGAAGGATTACTATCTCTCTAGTAATTGGCATTGGCACCTCACTCCAGTACTCTTGCCTGGAAACTCCCATGGACGGAGGAGCCTGGTGGGCTGCAGTCCACGATGGGGTCGCTAAGAGTCAGACGTGACTGAGCGACTTCACTCTCACTTTCCACTTTCATGCATTGGAGAAGGAAATGGCAACCCACTCCAGTGTTCTTGCCTGGAGAATCCCAGGGACAGTGGAGCCTGGTGGGCTGCCGTCTATGGGGTCGCACAGAGTTGGACACAACTGAAGCGACTTAACAGCAGCAGCAGCAGTAGATTAGTGAAAAATCCTATATGATATACTACATACAGAATTATTTTTTAATTTGATCCCAATTAATAACTGGATAAAGAGTATGAACATGAAGTTCATACGAAAGGACTAACAACTAGTAAAAAAGTATCTAGAAAAATAATCAACTTCATTAATAATCAAAGAGATAAAGAATAAAATGATTGTGAGGTGCTATTTTATATGTAAAATTAGAAAAGAAAAAAATAGGTTTTGTCATAAGATCTAGTGCTTACTAGGCTACAGGGAAACTGGTACTTTCCATACTGCAACTGCCAGAATAAATTCATACAACTTATTTATAAAACAATTTGGCAATATATCTAAGGAGCAATAATAAATGCATACACTCTGATCCAAAAACGTCAATTCTGGTAATCTATCTTAAAATATGTAAACATTTTATATTGTTTATAAAAGAAGGCTCAAAGTTTCTGTACCCACATGAGAAATGGTGACCATGAAGAATTTATATTAAGCAGTTAATAAACAGATAATATGACATTTTTTAAAAGTAGGCTATAATTATATATACACTGTTGTTAATGGCAATTATGCTTTAAAGAAAAGAATTCATAGGAAAAATATTGCAAATAAATAAACCAAAATGTAGATAATTGTTTTCTTGAGATAGTGGAATTCTTTTGACTCTTTTGTTTTTTTCACCTCAGCTGGGAGAACATGATGACTATACTCTGAGAAGCTGCAACTGCCGTAATATCTAACACCTCTGCAGGAAAATTCAGTTAAGTAAATCTCTGCTTTGACTAAGGAGCTTTATCAAAAGGATTTTAAAAATAACAATAATGCATTTATTTCAAAAGCAAGTGCTGCCAAAAACAATTTTCCTAAAACCACTTCACTCCAGTATCTGGAGGCTGGTAAAAACACATCAGTTCAGGAAGGATGTATATATATTTGTATAAAAAGATGTCATGGCTATTTTCATTTGGGAACAGATCTTGCAGCAGTTGAAATCATAAATCTGTGCTGTTTTTACCCAAAGAAGATAAAAATATTAAAAGGACAGCCAGGGTAAGATCCTGTTAGGAATAACTTCCCAACCAGCTCCTTGAAAACATTTTGCTTTACTTATTTCATTTGCTGACTGTGGTGGAGAGAGTCTGAAAAACCAGTGGGAACTCTCATTCCAATTATGACCATAGTTAGTCATAAAACTATGAGCAAGCTATTTACCTTCACTAAATCTCAGTTCTCTCATCTGTAAAATGGGAATGAGAATACTTAGTTATAGAAGTATCACAAGAAATAAATGAAAAAAGGTGTGTATTTTCTTTTTTTAATTCTTATTTTTTATTTATTTTTGAGTCTTTGGTAAATCTTATTACCATACTGCTTCTGTTTTTATGTTTCTTGGGGGTGGGGCTTGGCCAAGAGGCATGAAAGATCCTAGCTTCCCTGCCAGGGATTGAACCCACACCCTCTGCACTGGAAGGCCAAGTCTTAACCATTAGACTGCCGGGGAATCCCAAAGGGTGCATATTTTGAACAACGTATCAAAGCACGTGGTCGGACATAATATCCCATCTTTCTACCAACACACAAGACTCCTGAGGGAAATAAGTGTGAGGCGAAGTCTAGCTTAAGAACATGCTTTACTGCTATGAGACCGCAAACGAATGCAGACTGGGCCACGCAGAACACCCCTTTGTCTACACAGCCTGGATCAGGGGTTCAAAGTGAAAACAAGCAGGACCTTATGGAGGTTTCCCAGGGACCAAGCTTTGTAGAAAAGTTTGTTTATAGAAAAGCTTTAGCCTCCTAAGCCTTCCCCAATTTCCAAAGAGCAAATTTAATCAGAGAAGTGAGAAAAAGGCAGAAAGGAAGGAAAATAGTCAAGCAAGAAAAAATAGTAAGAGTTTTATCCATAAAGCAAAGTCAAGGACCTTCAGTCCCTCCTCAGGTGCTAAAGATAATATCCTAAGCCATGTCCTTGAGTTGGTTTGCAGATACTCAAACCCCCACCAGGAAGAGGAAGTGAACCACATGCTGGGACTTCCCAGGTGGCACAGTGGTAAAGAATCCGCCTGCCAATGCAGGAGACAGGGGTTCGATGCTTGGTCCAGGAAGTTCCTCCTGGAAAGGAAATGGCAACTCACTCCAGTATTCCTCCCTGGAAAATCCCATGGACAGAGGAGTCTGGTGGGCTACTAGTCCATGGGGTCACAAAGAATTGGACATGACTGAGTGCACACACACACACACACATACACAACCACAACCACCAGCACATAGACCCCAGACCCATTGGAACCAGAAGGTAGATGATGTTGATATCAGAAATACTACCCAGTTACCTCACCACCAACCAATCAGAAGAATGTCCACCAGCTGATCAGGTACGCTGAAACCCTCTCCCTCAACTTTCTTTTAAAATCCTTCCCTGAAAACCATTGGGAAGTTGGGGTCTTCTGAGCCTGAGCTGCCTGTTCTCTTTGCTTGGACCCTTGTTGAGTCAAAGTCTTAGCTGCTTAGACAAGTGACAAGTTAGCCCAGTTATGCTCTGCTACTCACCAGCTCTGAGACCCTCATGGAATTCATTAACGATTCTGGTTTTGCTTCCTCTTTGTAAAATTAAAAGAACGGAATCCCTGTCTCACCGGGATTTTGTAAGGAGTAAATGGCCTAATGCATACAGTTCTTAGAACAAAGCCTGGTTTGTGGGGCACACTCAAGACGCTGAGCTGCTGTTACTATCATCAGCATCGCTGTCTCTTATTTGTATCCCTGTTCATGTTTTCCCCCTGCCGAGAATACCCTGCCTGACCTTTTACACCTGCCGGCTCCTACATATCCCTCAAGATTCAGCACATCGTTGCCTTCCCCGGCGAGTCTTCTCTCATCCCAGGCTTTTCTGTGAGGTCAAGTTCCCCATGCGTAGCTCCGTCACAGCCCTCAGCTTGTCTGGGCCCTGACCCTCTGTGGACTGGGAACTCCTCAAGCACAGGGACCAGGTGAAGAGACTCTGTTGTTTCTAACTCTGAACCCTGCCTGAGCCCTGCACACCCACTCAGACTGCCCCTGGACTTCCACTTTCCAAACTTACTCCCCAGATTCAAGCTCCCACACGTATCATCACAGCTCCCGCCAGAGACAGGGAATCCAAGAAGGCCTGCGAAGGGAGGTCCTTCTGGCTGGGAAGCTCCCTTGCAGGGAGCTTATCTTCCTCCCGCAACTGTTCACCGAGCACCACTCGGAGCATCTTCTGGAGAGTGAAATGAGAACAAGCAAACGTTTCGTGAGGTGAGGGATTTTTCAGGCTACTGTAACCCACCATACTGCACACCACGATCAGCTTGACTTCCACAAGGACAGCACATACACTCCCCACCATCTCAACCCTATTTCTTCATAACAAAGACTCTTACTCATTGCTGACTGCCATTCAAGGAATACCCGGAATCTTAACCCTATGCAGCTGTTGGGGAAGAGAACACTACTTGTTTTAAAGATTCTGAGGACTCGTGGCCATTCCAACTTTGTCTCCTACTAATCTCTCCATTTACCCTGAGGCTCAGACACATCTAACCCTTACTAGCTCCAAAACATGGCCTGCCCTCTCCCGCTGCACCCTCCCCACTCTGACCACGCACACTGCTTTCCGGCCATGTCAAAATCAACCAAATGCAGCAACAACAGCAAAAAAAACTTCAGTCGACGCGTAGAGATGGGATGGACTTCTCCACATCCGTATTATGGACACTTTTGTCATTGACAGATTTTAATGCTCTCCATTTCGAACAGTTTCAAACTTCCCTGAGGTCCAAGACAGGGTTAACTTGGAGTTTTGTTGAGGACAGAATTTGAATCACAGTTGCTGTCAGTCTGGAGTACAGGAACAGATCATGGAATCAAGAGGCTGGTGAGAGGGTTTAGTGTAAACAAGATCCTGGACGAGGAAGGGGACGGACCGTGGTGGTGACTCCTGTCCACTCTCGCCTTTATCCCACTCTCTTAGAGAAGGGGTGGGCAAAGGATTAGAGTCTAGTCCCTGAACCCCAGCAAAGGAGTCTGGAGACATCAGGAGAGGTAGGTGAGGTCCTCTAAAACGGGAAAGAGGAAGGCCGAGTAGGGAGGATGGCCAAAGGCCCAGGGGCAGGGCTGATCACGGATGACTGGAGCCCAGGGCTCAATCACCAGCTGTCAAGTGGGAGCTCGAGACCTCAGGAGCCAAGCATGCTCTTTGCCACATATACCAATTGAGCCTGATGTATTAATATTTTTTCTGAATTCTGTGAGGGAGTATGAAGCTATAGAGTTCTCAAGTTCAGAGGTCCCAAAGGCCTTGGCATGTTTCCTCTGAAATGAGAGAATCTAGTGGATTCGGTGAGCGCCTCCATCACACTACCCATCACCTGGGGGAGTTGGGGATTCTGCTTTTTCCTCTACTAGAGGGGCCAGGGGCTTGGTCCTGGTGGTCCTTGTACCTATCTTTGGAACCGCAGGTCAAAGTGGAGCGATGATGGCTTTTGACTTTTGGGGCAGGCTGATTTGCTTATGAGTAAAATCAAATTAAAAGATGTATGCTCCTTGGAAGGAAAGCTATGACAAACCTAGACAGCATATTAAAAAGCAGGGATGTCATTTTGCTGACAAAGGTGCGTATAGTCAAAGCTATGATTTTTCCAATAGTCATGTATGAATGTGAGAGCTGGACCATAAGGATGGCTGAGCACTGAAGAACTGATGCTTTTGAACTGTGGTGCTGGAGAAGACTCTTGAGGATCCCTTGGACTGCAAGGAGATCCAACCAGTCAATCTTAAAGGAAATTAACCCTGAATATTCATTGTGAGCAACTTCACTTTCACTTTTCACTTTCATGCATTGGAGAAGGAAATGGCAACCCACTCCAGTATTCTTGCCGGGAGGATCCCAGGGACAGGGGAGCCTGGTGGGCTGCCATCCATGGGGTCTCACAGAGTCGGACACGACTGAAGTGACTTAGCAGCAGCAGCAGCAGCATTCATGGGAAGGACTGAAGCTGAAGCTCCAATACTTTGTCCACCTCATGTGCAGAGCTGACTCACTGGAAAAGACTGTGATGCCAGCAAAGATTGAGGGCAGGAGGAGAAGGAGGTGACGGGATGAGATGGTTGGATGGCATCACTGACTCGATGGACATGAGCTTCAGCAAACTCTGGGAGATGGTGAAGGACAAGGAAGCCTGGTGTGCTGCTGTCCCTGGGGTTGCAAAGAATCGGCTATGACTTAGTGACCCGAACAGCAACAACAAAAAACAAATTCAAGCTGGCTTGTGGATCTTTTCCCATCAGTGTCTGGACTTGCAGAGAAAGTCCAGAGAAAATTCAATCCGTCTCTGATAGCCAAAGCCAGATGCAAAACTTCAGAGCTGTCAGAAGCTGTTTTTGTCTCATTAAAAAAAAAAAAAAAGCCAGATTGCTACTAAATAATCATAATAACAGCTAATACTTTTTAAGTACCTTCTATGTACCGGGCACTACGCCAAGTCCTTTATGCACATGTGGTCCATTTAGTCCATAATCTATTTAGCCCTTACAACAACCCCAGGAGGAGACAACATGATTATCTTTGTTTACAAAGAAGGAAACTGAGACAAAGCAGGGTTAAGTAACTTGCTGGATATCACATAGCTATTAAGGAACAAAGCCTAAGGTCATTTGGCTCCAGAATCCAATATCATAGCCTCTATTCCATGGGTCCCCGCCTCCAGGCCACAAACCTGTACTGGCTCCTTAGGAACTGGGCGGCACAGCAAGAGGTGGGTGGTGGGTGAGGGAGAGAAGCTTCATCTGTATTTACAGCTGCCCCCCAATCGCCCGCATCACCACCTGAGCCCCGCCTCCTGTCATATTGGCAGCAGCATAATAAATGTAATGTGCTTGAACCATCCTGAAACCATTCCCGCCCCCAACCATGGGGAAGTTGTCTTCTACAAAATTTTGTCCCAGGTGCCAAGAAGGTTGGGGACTACTGCTCTGCTCTACCTTGGAAAGCTGGCAGGCAGAAGTGAGAAAAAATGAGACGGCCAGAGCCCTGGTTCCATTCAAGCCCCCATTTCAGCAGTTCCAGTCGGCATCTGGAACTATCTGCCCCGAGACTGTTAGAGAAGGATGCAGGACACGGTTGGTACTCAAGGGGAATTTCTACCACTAGCAACCAAAAAATTTCTAGCAAAGATAGTGTAAGTCCAGCATGGAGTCTGGTGTCCACTGGCAGCCTTTGTACTCTGCCTCTTCCTCTTCCTATCTCAACAGGGCAGCCAACATGAGATCCCACTTCCAAATGAAATCACACTCTTTGCAACCCCATGAACTGTACCCTCCAGGCTCCTCTGTCCATGGGATTCTCCAGGCAAGAAGACTGGAGTGGGTTGCCATGCCCTCCTCCAGGGGATTTTCCTGACCCAGGGATCAAACCCGAGTCTCTTGAGTCTCCGGCATTGGCAGGCATATTCTTTCCCACTAGCTTTAAGACCCTCCAGTCTCCCCCTGGAGCCCTAGGAGAAAGTCGAGACCTCTCTGTGCGGCATACAGGATCCTTCCGGGTCTCGCTCCTGCCTCATTTCTCGCCATTCCCCTGCCTGCTTCCCATGACAATCTACAACAAGGGGGAGAAAAATTCCCGGGCTCCCACCCAGTGTCTCAATCCCACAACCATTTTAATTTATTTTTTACTGAAGGATAATTGCTTTACAGAATTTTGCTGTTTTCTGTCAAACTTCATCGTGAATCAGCCACATATATCCCGTCCCTTTTGAACCTCCCTCTCATCTCCCTCTCCATCCCTCCCCTCCAGGTTGATATAGAGCCCCTGTTTGAGTTTCCTGAGCCACACGGCAAATTCGCCTTGGCTGTCTGTTTTGCATATGGTAATGTAAGTTTCCATGTTACTCTCTCCATACATCTCACCCTCTCCTCCCCTCTCCCCAGCTCCATAAGTCTATTCTCTATGTCTGTTTCTCCACTGCTGCCCTGTACATGAATTCTTCAGTACCATTTTTCTAGATTCCGTGTATATGTGTTAGAATACTCAGTCCCACAACCGTTTTATCTAAGTTCACCCAAACTGCTTGGGACTTCCCCAGTGGCATTAATGGTAAAGAACACGTTTGCCAATCCAGGAGACGTAAAAGATGCAGGTCCAATCCCTGGGTCGGAAGCTCCCCTGGAGGAGGGCATGGGAACCCACTCCAGTATTCTTGGCTGGAGAATCCCATGGACAGAGGAGCCTGGTGGCTGCAGTCCGTGGGATCCCAGAATCAGACATGACTGAAGTGACTTAACAAGCACACGTCCCAGCTGCTCACGAGTTGTTCTCAGGATTGGTGTCTACTTTGGGTCCTGCTCTCTTGGCTGGTTTTTGCTAGTTACTTCTCCAGACAGTGAGCCTGACAACAGAGCTCACAACCTTAGCACTGCCAGATGAGGACTGCTCACCTGGAAGACTCTGGACACTGTATCCACATCGTTTCTGCCCACTGTACCTCCTCTACCTGGGATTCGCTGCCTAACCGAGGTGACTAAGAGCCAGGGCTCTGCACAGCGCCTGGAGCACAGCAGTTGCTCAGCGTGTGACATCTTCCTTCCTTCCCCTCTTCCCCACGGGGGAACACTATAACTGCAGTGCTAGCGGCCTCATCCTGCCCTCGTGAAAGCATCTCAGGACAGATTGCCCACTTCATCTGCCTTGCAGCTTACCTGAGAACTACCAGGCTTCCTGTCCAGGTCCTAGGATCAGACAAGAAAGGTCCAAGTCCTCATGCCTTAGGTCAAGGCGGGAGCTCCTTTGGGGGCTGGGTCTGTGGCTGCAGGGGCCTATCAAAGGGCTCAGCCGTGAGGAGGAAAGAGCTTCAGAAGCTGACACCCCAGCAGACCCGAGGAGGCCAGCCCACACAGCACCTTCCCCTGACCCGAGTTTCACTATAAAAAGAACCAGCTCAAAGCAAGCTGTGCTGGGAGCACCATTCCATCCTCAGAGCAATTCTATTTGCGTCAACAGAAGAAAGAGGGCTGGAGCATCCCACTCTGGTACAATTGAACAATTACCCCTTAAAGGTGATAATTACCGTTTGATCATTTGTAAGCAAAGGCAAGATGGGTTTCAAGGTTTTCTCCTCCTTGTTGGAACTTTCTGTGAAGAAACGACTTATTTTCCAAAGACACAGACTTTGTGCTTCAGACCCAGATGTGAATGCCTTCAGTGCCTACCCTTCCAAGAGGATATAAATTTCCAAGAGGACATGTTTCTCTTCTGTGCTGTGCTGCTAAATTTAGGGGTGACCATGACAACTATCTGGACAGCTTAAACTGGAAGAGGACTAGACAGAGGATGAGATGGTTGGATGGCTTCACCAACTCAATGGACATGAATCTGAGCAAACTGCTGAAGGTAGTGAAGGACAGGGAGGCCTGGCTTGCTGCAGTCCGTGGGGTCGCAGAGTCAGACGTGACTGAGCAACTGGACAACAGCAACAAGGACTAGACCTTTAGCATGTGCCCACGTACTTAAGAGGGCTTCCTGTATGGCTCAAGGGGTAAAGAATTCACATGCAATGCAGGAGCACAGGAGATGTGGGTTTGATCCCCAGGTAGGGAAGATCCCCCTGGAGGAGGAAATGGCAACCCACTCCATTATTCTTGCCTGGAAAATCCCATGGGCAGAGGAGCCTGGCGGGCTACAGTCCAAAGGGTGACAAAGAGTGGGACACGACTGAGCCACTGACACACACACACACACACACACACACACACACACACACACACACACACACTTGTACTTAAGAGACAGCTGTCTTGTCAAATGCCATACTGACATCTCAGCAACCATTTGACCAAGACGACAACATAAATAGTGTTTCTGTCAAGGCCTATATAGAAAAAAACCTATATTCAGATTGCATTTTTGTATCTGTAAGCTGCGTAATTCATCTGCCCATTCTGGACATCAGAATCTTATCTGCATGATTCAAAGTTTGGAACCTTATCATGGCTGGAAAAAAGTTGAGAATAAACAAGACTAACCTATGAAATAAACTACATACAAATTATTATGCAAATTATTTAAGCATAAACATACAACACTGTGGGATGGGAAGGTAACTTCAGGAATCGTGGAACCCTTTGATGGTTAGCCAGGATGTCCAAAGAACATTTCTGCCCTCTTTCTATCTGGAAGGTCTTCATTTGTCATCCTGATTCTTCATTATAATCCTTTTCTGAGTCCACAGGACACATGTCCCATACATATCTCTAATGGCCACCTGCTAGTTTTGAAATTTTGAGAATTCTCAGCCTCTCTGTTTCTCTTTTTAAAGATGTTTTCAACTGTTTTAATTGAAGTATAGTTGATGTACAATATTATATAAGTTACAGGTATACAATATAGTATTCACAATTTTTAAAGGTCATGCTCCATTTATATTTATGATAAAATATTGACTATTATCCATGTGTTGTACAATATATCCTGGTAACTTTTTTTTTTTTAAGAATTTCCAGTGTGGACCATTTTTAAAGTCTACTGAATTTGTTACAATACTGTTTCTCTTTTATGCTTTTGTTTTTTGGCTGCAAGGCCTGTGGGATCCCAGCTCCCTGACCAGCGACTGAACCTGCACCCTCTTCCTGCGGAGATAAAGCCTTAACCCTGGACAGCCAGGAAATACCCCTGCGGCTTTCTTTATAGATGCCTCCCTTTATGCCCTAGATCCAAGTTCAGGCCGTAAGTGCGGACAGAATCACAAAGTCACTATTTTTATGGTTCTAGAGGCCATGATTCCTAACACATCAGTGCAAATATCTGCGAACTGCTCCACCTTACAGAGGTTCACAGTTCTGCTTGCCTTTCTACAGCTCCTGACAGCTGAGCAGTATGACACGTGTCGCTCGGCCTTTCAAGGGAAGAGCTCCACCTCTGGATGCAGTGCCGTCTTCAGAGTCTCCGGCCACGCGGAGGTCCTCTGCCCCAGGCTGCCTCCCGTGTCTCCTGCCCACAGCCATCCGGAGAGGTGCCAGTTCTCCATTCCACATTCTCCCACACCCAACCTGCACATATTCTGTTACTCTGTAGAGGATGCCTCTATCCTCAGGAAAACATCCACCCTTTTCATATATATATGCCATCCATCCCTTTAATTCATATATGCCTGCCGTGTGTGCTACGCTCAGTAACTTCAGTTGTGTCTGACTCTTTGGGACCTAAGGACTGCAGCCCGCCAGGCTCCTCTGTCCATGGGATTCTCCAGGCTGGAATACTAGAGTGGGTTACCATGCCCTCCTCTATGGGATCTTCCCGACCCAGGGACCGAACCCAAGTCTCCTGCGTCTCCTGCATTGCCGGTGAATTCTTTACCACTGCGCTACTAGGGAAGCCCACATATATATATATATCCAACCCAGGGATCGAACCCAGGTCTCCCGCATTGCAGACGCTTTAACCTCTGAGCCACCAGGGAAGCCCATATTTACACACACACACACACATATATACACATACATATATACCGCAATTTATTTATCCATTCATTCTTTGTCAAATGTGTCATCCAGACACATTTGGACTGTTCTTTTGGCTAATATGACTAGTAGTGCTATGAATATGTGTATACATGTATTTGTTTGAGTATCTGCTTTAATTCTTTGAATAGACATCTAGGAATGGGATTGCAGGGTCATACAGTAATTCTGTGTTTAACCTTTTGAGGGAAGACCCACTTCTTTCTGAAGTGGATGGGGAATTCTTTGTGAAAGGGAGTGGACATTTTCCCATAGAAGACCCAGAGGTGATTGGATATCCTCTACAGAAGGTAGGACTGTGTCTTATTTCTGCATTCTCATGGCTTAGCACAGTGCCTAGCACCATAAACACGGCTTAATAAGGATTAGTTGAAGGAATCAATGAAAAATCAATGAGAGACACTATCAAATATGATGTAACATAGCAAGGGAAATAACGTTTTAGCAGTTCTTTTTTTTTCTTTCCATTATTCTTTCTTTAATTCATTGTAATCAGCAAACTTGTAACGGGGTGACATTGCCAGGCCCCTAGTACAATCAGGAAAGAATTTCTTCCCAGATGTGTGGGGGACAAGGATTGGTGGTCACTTTCAAACCATGAAAAAATGTGATATTAACATAACACAAAGCTTTTGTGACAATGGGCTCCTCTGACTCAAGGATTACACAAAAACTGTAAAATGTGTTGCAGAAATAGGGCAGAGGATTGTCTTCTGTTCAGTCCAAATCCGCCCTCTAGTGTCAAGAGCTCCAAGTAAGCTAAGCTAAGGAAGGAAATGGAGTCCACTGGGGCTCACCAGTCTCAGCGCCTCATCCCCCTGCCTGAAAAATGACACTGGGGTTCCTTTACAACATCTATTCAAAGAGAGAGGCACTGACCGATGTCAGAGGCCCAGGCTGCATCCACTCTTCTTAAATTCACAAGCGCTGCATTCATAGAGCTGGAGGACCTCTGGCCATCTCATGCATTTACCGTGCTGGGTCCCCAGACTTCTAGGCGTCAGAGGAGAGGGTACTGGAGTCAAGTGTCCAGGGAGTTCAGAATGCCTAAAGAAACTGTGCTGTCGCTGGAGATGAAACGGGAACCCGCCAAAGAAATTGGCATATACTTTTTACCTTCAGCTGGAATTTATCGACTCGGGTTTAGATTGTCGCTGCTTATCTCCCATTTGCCAAACGGTAGCTACCTATGTCTGGAATTCATTGAAAATAGGAAAATAAGTAATGATTTTGTACATGTGGTGGGTAAAGAGTGCAAGGTACGTTTTAAAGTGTTTAACATAATAAATGTGGCCCTTCACAGTGAAAAAATCAGGACCTTCTTCCTTGATAACCTATTGGCCTCCTAGGTACGGATTAACTAGGTTGCTTTCAAGATGGAGCATTTTCATGGCCAGACACCCTCATCAGACATTGGGGGCAGCAGTGATTCTTTAGCCTACACTAGTGAATGGCTCATGGTGCTTTCTAGAAAGTGCTCAAACTTTTATCCCTTTGGGCTCAGAAGCTTTTGAAATCTCCTGACAGTCTACTATGTAAAATCCAAATTCCTTGGTCCTTTTTTCTTTTTTTTCCTCAGTTTTATCTGTCCCAGTTCCTCTCAGTCTTCCAAATGACTCCAGTGCCCTGATCTATCAAGTCTTCTCACCAAATTGTGACTATATTTTGAAGGTTTATTCATTCATTAAACACTTATTTATCAAAGGCTCATTATGGGCCAGGCATTATGGTAGGTGTTGGTGAAAATGATGACAGATGTGTCTCTGCCATCACAGAGGCTACGTAGAAGTGCCGTGACGTGGGAAGGTAGGAAAGTCCCTCAGTGGTGTCCAACTCTATGCGACCCCATGGACTATACAGTCCATGGAATTCTCCAGGCCAGAATACTGGAGTGGGTAGCCTTTCCCTTCTCCAGGGGATCTTTCCAACCCAGGGATCGAACCCAGATCTCCTGCATTGCAGGCAGATTCTTCACCGGCTGAGCCACAAGGGAGGCCCAAGAATACTGGAGTGGGTAGCCTATCCCTTCTCCAGTGGATCTTCCTGACCCAGGAATCAAACCAGGGTCTCCTGCATTGCAGGCGGATTCTTTACCAACTGAGCTATCAGGGAAGCCCGGCGGGGGGTGGTATTATAGGAGTCCATAACCAATACACGAGGTCTGCGTGTAGAGAGAGCAGAGAACCCACACACACACACACAAATAGGTGGGATTTAAACTAAGATCTGAAGGATAGGAAGGAATGAACCAGGTAAAGAGGAGGAAAAAGGGGTCCAACTTGAGAGAACACCATCGACAGATGCTCCAAAGTGGGAAGAAGTGCAGAGATTAATTAAATGTCCTTGCTTATTCCCGCACTCTCTCCCAGACCTCATCCCGACAATCTCTACCTACTAATCTCTACCTACCCTTTAAAAGCAGGGCTCAAATCTTATCTCCTCTTGCTAACCATGACCAAAAAGTATCATCCTCAACTGAACTAAAGTATTATTTTTTCTGTACCATTTAAACGGCTCTACTTCCCTTAGTGGTTCAGGTGGTCAAGAATCTGCTGCAACACAGGAGACAGATGTGGGTTCAATCCCTGGGTCGGGAAGATCCCCTGGAGAAGAGTATGACAACCCACTCCAATATTCTTGCCTGGAGAATTCCATGGACAGAGGGAGCCTGTTGGGTTACATACAGTCCATGGGGTTGC
This sequence comes from Ovis aries, assembly GCF_016772045.2. Taxonomy (NCBI): domain Eukaryota; kingdom Metazoa; phylum Chordata; class Mammalia; order Artiodactyla; family Bovidae; genus Ovis; species Ovis aries. Next base: position 11,962,564 of record NC_056074.1, read on the forward strand.
AAAGAGTGGGACACGACTGAGGAACTAACACTCACTTTTTCACAATCCATGACTGCCTTGTGTGCAAGGGATTAGCATGCTTGTTCTGTTCTCCTGGTTATAAGTTCTGGAAGAGCAGAAATCTTTGCATATAGTAGGAACTCAAATAGTTGTTGAACTGAGTTATGTTTCTTTACATTCCTCACAACAGCTAGACTTAAACTAAGGTGGGCAGATATCTTTGTGAGCAAAATCAAAAGAATGAAAAAGGTTTTATTGTTCAGTGAAGGGCAGTGATCATCAGGAACTATGAAGGGTCCGAGATCTTACCTATCTGCAAGATAATGTTAGCCTGCCACAGTTGCCCGGATGCTGGCAGAAGACCTGAGGCTAACAAACCACTTGAGCACCTGCATATTTGCCTCAGTTCCCCTTCCCGAGTCTCATGGCGTGATGCAGATGGGCCCCGGTGTGTGCCTGTGCGTGCAATGGATTGCATTACAGAGATGAACCGTGAGCTAGAAAAACCCAAATCTTTCATAATAGGCAGTAAACTTGAAGCCTTTCACTCCAGAGGGAGACACTGTACTTCCCAAGACTCTTCATTATACCATCTTGCAAAGTTCTCTTGTCCTTAAAAAGAGAGCCCATAATAAAAGGCAGCCAGGCCTCTGTGGGCCAGCAGAGTCTTGACAAACCTGTGGAGAGTGGCCTCCCAACGCTGAGCAAAGTCAACAGGTGTTAGTACTAAAAATAGCTGCAACTCGTTGAGTGTTTATATGTACCATATTCTGTGCTGAGTATTTTATCTGCATTAGCTCCTTTATTCCTCTTAACACAAGAAAAAATATTAACATGTTTATGGAAAAATATTTTTTATCAAATAAGATTTTCAGCAGACAAATAATAGGAGCAGTGGAGAGTCTGGGAACACAGAGCTTTAGGCAGGTCTCACATGCATGCACAGTCACTTCAGTCGTGTCCAGCTCTTTGCAACCCCATGGACTGTAGCCCACCAGGCTCCTCTGTCCATGAGAATCTCCAGACAAGAACAGAGGAGTGAGTTGCCATGCCCTCCTCCAGGGGATCTTCCCATCCAACCATCTCATCCTCTGTCGTCCCCTTCTCCTCCTGCCCTCAATCTTTCCCAGCATCAGGGTCTTTTCAAATGAGTCAGTTATTAGCATCAGGTGGCCAAAATATCAGAGTTTCAGCTTCAGCATCAGTCCTTCCACTGAATATTCAGGACTGATTTCCTTTCAGGTAGACTGGTTGGATCTCCTTGCTGTCCAAGGGACTCAGGAAGTGGCTAAATCTATTAACTGAATACCACCTGGACTCATTCCATCTGCTATCCCCGCTCCTGCCTCTGTACTTCTTTGGCAAAATGAGGCTGTGTGGACTCCCAAATTCACTTGCTGTAGTTCCAGCAAACTTCAGAAGATGATTAAGAATCCCTGAATTCAATCGCTAATTCCACAAAAAGGAATATGATTGGCCCAACATCAATACTGTGTATGTACATTGGGGAGAGAATTTTATAATAATACAAATAATAATATGTATTAATATTAAAGAGGTACACTTTTTCATAACCATTATTGAATTTAAGGTAAATAAAAATTTTGTGTTCTCACTGGTCTGTATCTTCCCGTATACTGAGAGCTCCTAAAGATCAGCTGGAGTTATTTTTATTAATAATACCTGTTGACTTTACTTATATCATTTAACAGATTTAAAATCATATTGGGACTATATTTATATACGTACATAAATTAGACATTTTCTTCTCACTAAGTTTTTTTTAATACTTAATGATTGCATAATATTCCAATTAGGAATATTTCTGCAGGTTACTGAATCATTTTGAACCTTTTGATTATTTCTGTGCTGTGCTTAGTCGCTCAGTCGTGTCCAGCTCTTTGCCACCTCATGGACTGTAGCCCACCAAGCTCCTCTGTCCATGGGGATTCTCCAGGCAAGAATACTGGAGTGGATTGCCATGCCCTCCTCCAGGGGATCTTCCCAACCCAGGGACTTGAACCCAGGTCTCCAGCATTCCAGGTAGATTCTTTACCATCTGAGTCACCAGATTATTTCTAATTTGTCATTATTGTATATAACACTGCAAGAGCTAAATTTTTTTAAAAAAATCTTAGCCTCAAGGACTTCCCTGGTGGCCCAGTGGCTATGATGCTGTGCTCCCAATGGAGGGGCCCCAAGTTCAATCCCTGGTCTGGGAAGTAGATCCCACATGCCACAATTAAAATATCCCTTGTGCAGCCAAATAATAATAATAATAAAAACTTAAAAAAAATCTTAGCTACAAGATAATTTTTTTAGAGTAAATTCTTAGAAGTGAAACTAGCTATTCAATTTTTAGTTTATATATATTGTTACATTGTTTTCCAAATACGTTGTACTAACATAAACTCCTGCCAGTAGCTTGAGTGACAGTATCTAATGGTTTATTTGGTAGAATTGATCATTATTTTTTAGAAAATCTTTAACAGGTAATAATGGTATGTCCTTCTGTTCTATTTTATTTTTTTAAACTGTGAGATTAAACTCTTTTTGAGGAGGGGTTGTTCTTTGTTTTTCAATTTTTAAATAATCACTTATATTTCCTCTCCATACACTGTTAAAGCCCTGTCAGGAATTATGTTTTCTTTTTTCCCGCCTACTTTAAACTGTTTATTTTGCATTGGGGTATAGCCGGTTAACAATGTCGTCGTAGTTTCAGTTGTACAGCGAAGGGACTCCTGTTCTTTTAATGTGTCTCAGTGCTTAGAACGGTGCTTGTCATGCGGCTGACACAAAGCTCTGAAAACAAATCTGATGACTGAGTGGTAACTTTACATTCTTGTAAGAATAATTAAGCCGCTAAAACCTGACGACTGTTTACCGCTTTGTTGTTGTGTTAGTCGCTCAGTGTGTCCGTCCAACTCTTCGCGACCCCATGGGCCGTAGCCCACCAGGCTCCTCTGTCCGTGGGATTCTCCAGGCAAGAGTACTGGAGTGGGTTGCCATGCCCTCCTCCAGGGGATCTTCCCCACCCAGGGACTGAACCCAGATCTCCCGCATTGCGGGCAGATTCTTCACCGTTTAAGCTAACAGAGAAGAATTTACAAAGAATACATCCCCGCATCTGAACCCCACAACTACTGCGTGCTGCTGTTTTCAACATTTTACCATGTGGGGAAAACTCTGGAGTAACTGAGGTCTGAGCGAGATAAAATGGTGATATATAAATCAGGTCGTCCCAAGAAACGAGAGAATTCAATTTCCCTTCTTCCCGTACACTAGAGGGCGAAGCGGCAAGCTTTGCAGCAGCAAGAAATTAGAAACGAGAGCCTCGGGGGGACTACACTTCCCAGAAGCGCTCTGCGCAACTCCCGGCATGCTCAGCGGCCAAGGCCTGCACGTCCCAGGTTGCCGCGGGGTTGGACGTTACTCTGTCGTTCCCTAACCCAAAGAAGTGATGGCCGCTGGCTCTCTGGCGGGAGACGGCCGTTTAGCTGTACATCTCATTGCCAGGGAACGGGCGTCGGAAGGTTCTCAAACAAGATTCCACTTCTTAGGGCGGTAACGGCGTGCACTGGTTGGGGTGGGGCGGTGAGAGAAGCGGAGCCGCTGTAAACCATGCTGGTGAGCTACGGGTCCGTCTGTGGAGAGGCCCAACTTCGCGAGACTGCGCGCGGTGCGAGCCTGTGCTGGGAAGCGCGTTGGAGGTGTTACGGGCCGAAAACTACATTTCCCGGCATCCTCTTGGCGCCAGAACTACGTTGCCCGAAAGGCTGAGCGGGATTCGCCCCGTCTTCTCACCCGGCTGCCTCCGGCTGGAAAACCCGTGAAATGTGGGGCCGCTGGGTTCGGCCGCTCCTGTATTCTGAGGTTTTGAGCCCCTGTGGGCGTTTTTCGCCGACCCTGCGGAGAGGTGAGGAGAGGCACCGTGTCGCCCGATGCCTTTGTTCGCTGTGGGGAGGTGGTGCCGGCTTGGGCGAGAGGAAGGCGAGGGTGCCGCCGCCTCCCTCCAGCCCGCTCCGGGGCCTGGCAACCCTGCTGCCGAGCCTCGCCCCGAGGGGTTGAGGCGGGAGGCGCGAGGGCCGAGAACGGGAGCGCGAGCCTCCGAAGGCCTGTCTTCCCGCCTGGCTCTTTCGCTCGAGCCCCGCCAGGTGTCCCTCTGAACCCTTCTCTGTCAAGGGAGGCTGGTCGTCCCCGCCCCCTCGCAGGCGTGTAGTTTGTGCCCGGAGAGGGCCGTCACCTTTCGCGGTTTGTTCAAACTTAGACTGTGTTACTCGGGTGCCTACCTCGAGCCCAGGTCATTTGGTAATCTACAGCGCCCGTTTCACTTCAGGTCCGCTCTATTTTCGCTGTAGTTTTCGGTTCGGTTCAGTTCAGTCGCTCAGTCGTGTCCGACTCTCTGCGACCCCATGAATCGCAGCACGCCATGCCTCCCTGTCCATCACCAACTCCCGGAGATCACTCAGACTCACGTCCATCGAGTCAAGTGATGCCATCCAGCCATCTCATCCTCTGTCGTCCCCTTCTCCTCTTGCCCCCAATCCCTCCCAGCATCAGAGTCTTTTCCAATGAGTCAACTCTTCGCATGAGGTGGCCAAAGTACTGGAGATTCAGCTTTAGCATCATTCCTTCCAAGGAACACCCAGGGCTGATGTCCTCTAGAATGGACTGGTTGGATCTCCTTGCAGTCCAAGGGACTCTCAGGAGTCTTCTCCAACACCACAGTTCAAAAGCATCAATTCTTCGGCGCTCAGCTTTCTTCACAGTCCAACTCTGACATCCATACATGACCACTGGAAAAACCATATTTTTCGGTACTCGGGAGCAAACTCCAAAAGACGGTGAAGGACAGGGAAGCCTGGCATGCTGCAGCCTGTAGGGTCGCAATGAGTCGGACTCGACTGAGCGACTGAACAACAAACGCTTTATTTACGCTGTGGTTTTCAGTACTTGGCAATCGCCTTTCAAGAAAAAGGAACGTGATCACGGGAAGCTACAGTGGTTGACGGGCAGGTGCGCCTGTCACCAGTGTGTGCTGGACAACTGAATTTATTGAGAGTCGTTTCCAGAATCTTTTCCCCACAATTTTTAAACCCTTTGGGGTTGTCTGCAGAGTAGTTACTTCGTACTAACCTCAACGTTCTCTATTCACCTTAAATCTTAAGTGCAGGGGAACTGAGATGTCCAGCACCACAACTTTGAGCTGTTTTGCTCGTTTCATTTTAGTCACACAGCAAGACTGCAGTTATTGACCGCCTCCCCGCGCCGCCCCCCCCCATCTCTAAGACTGCTGTTTAGTGCCCAGGGTCCTTGGCACGGTATTTGTACTTAGGATGAGCTGGTTGGATGGCATCACTGACACAATGGACATAAGTCTGAGCAAGCTGCAGAGATGGTGAAGGACAGGGAAGTCTGGCCTGCTGCAGTCCACTGGGCTGCAAAAAGTCGGACAGGACTGAGCGACTGAACAAAGGTATTAGGTTTGTGTGTGTATTTAGTCGCTCAGTCATGTCTAACTCTTTTGAGACCCCATGGAGTTTAGCATACATACACATTATGATGTACAAAACGGATGTTTTTTGAACCCTGGGAAATCACCCCAGTCTCAATTTTTTGTAAACTTTCAGAGCTAATATAATTTGGGTCCCTCATTACTAAACAAATATTTATTGAATGTTTACTATGTTCAAGTAGTTTAAGCTTGCCTCAAGTCAGTATTCAAGGAATTTGAAAACCTTGACCTCTGACTCAGGGAAGGATCTTAGTTTTCATCTAATTGAATTACTGTTTAAAAGATAAAATAAGGCACAGGAAGATGTTGTGGAAGTTTTGTGACCACTGGTGCTGGTTTCCTAGTTCATTACTATTTCTCTTACTTAGCAAAACATCAAAAACACTGAGCTTCTAAAAACAGATTTTTTGGTTGTCCCTGAGAAGTCAGTCACATAGATCTTGTGTTGGTTTATTATTTAATATATTAATCCTGATTGTCTTGATGGAACTAGAAAAGCATATGTCAACAGACCAGCATGTAAAAATATATATTAATGATCAGCTATGTTACTGAAGTGTTGCAACTCTAAAGTTAGTAATATTTTTTAATTTTTAAATTTAATTCAAGTATAGTTGATTTACAAGGTTGTGTTAGTTTCCAGTGTGGTGTTATATATATACACATCTATACTATATGTTCTTTTTCAGATTCTTTACCATTATACTTTATTTCTGTTTTGAAAATTCTTATTGAAACCTAGTTGATTTGATTTTATACATAGCAATTTGTATCTGCTGCCAAACCCTTAATTTATCCCTTCTCACACTCATTCCCCTTAAGTTTCTATTCCATGTCTGTGAGCCTGTTTCTGTTTTGTAAGCACGTTTGTCTGTATCATTTATTAGATGCTGCATGTGGGTGATAGCATATGATAGTTGTCTTTCTCTGGCTTACTTCATTTAGTATGATAGTCTCTAGGTCCATCCACGTTGCTGCAGATGGCATTATTTCACACTTTTTTATGGCTGAGTAATATTCCGTTTTGTATATAATCTCTCTTTTTTTGTTTAAAAATTCTTTTTACATTTTTATTAGAATATAGTTGATTTACAGTGCTGTGTCAGTTTCTACTGTATGGCATAGTGGATTAGTTACACACGTGTGTGTGTGCTGTCTCTTCAGTTGTGTCTGACTGTTTGTGATCCCGTGAACTGTAGCCCCACCAGGCTCCTGTGTCCACTGGATTCTCTAGGCAAGAATACTGGAGTGAGCTGCCATGCACTCTTCAAGGGGATCTTCCTAAGCCAGGGGTCAAACCTGAGTCTCTCGAGTTTCCTGCATTGGCAGGTGGGTCCTTTACCATTAGCACCACCTGGGAAGCCCCTATAGCTATACATATATCCAGTCTTTCTTAGATTCTATAGGTCATTATGGAGTATTGAGTTCCCTGTGCTATACAGTAGGTTCTTAATAGTATCTGTTTTATATCTCCTGAATTATCCTTCCCCTCTCCCCCCTGGTAACCACAAGTTTGTTTTCTACACCTATTTCTGTTTTATAAATAAGTTCGTTTGCTCCATTTTCTTAAATTCCACATATAAGCGATATCATACAGTATTTGTCTGTGTGTGTCTTCACTTGGTATGACATTTTCTAGGCAATGCATGTTGCAAATGGCATTATGTCCCTTTTTTCTGACTGAGTAGTATTCTGTTCGTGTGTGTGTCTGTGCCTCATCTTGTTTATCCACTCCTCTGCTGATGGACATTTATGTTGCTTCCACATCCTGGCTATTGTAAACAGGGCTGCAGAGAATACTAGGGGGCATGTATCTTTTCGAATTCTGATTTTCTCTGGGTATATGCCCAGGAGTGGGATTGCTGGGTCATACGGTAACTCTACTTTTAGCTTTTTAAGTAACCTGCATACTGTTCTCCATAGTGGCCGTACCAGTTTACACTTCTACCAACTTAAGGAGGGTTCCCTATTCTCCACACCCTCTCCTCTCCCTTTATTATTGTAGGCTTTTGATGATGGCCATCCTGACTGGTGTGAGGTGATACCCTGTAGTTTCTGTGTGCACTTCTCTAATAATTAGCAGTGTTGAATGTCCTTTCCTGTGCCTTTTGGTCATCTGTATGTCTTTGGGAAAATGTCTTTATGTCGTCCACACATTTTTTTATTATTATTATTTTTTTGCTATTGAGTTGTTTGAGATGTTTGTATTTTGGAAATTAATCCCTTGTTGGTTGCATCATTTGCAGATTTTTTCTTCCAGTCCATAGGTTTTTTCAGTTTGTTTATGGTTGTCTTTTCAGTTTGTTTAGGGTTTGTTTATGGTTTCCTATGGTTTCCTTTTCCAAAAGCTTATAATTTTGATTAGGTTCCACTTGTTTATTTTTGCTTTTATTTCTATTGCCTTGGAAGACTGACCTAAGAAAATATTGATAAAATTTATGTCAGAAAATGTTTTGTCTGTGTTCTTTTCTGGGAGTTTAATGGTATCATGCCTTACATTTAAGTCTTTAAGCCATTTTGAATATTTTCTTGTGTAGGGAGTGTTCTAATTTCACTGATTTACCAGGTTTCCCAACAGCACTTGCCGAAAAGACTCTTTTTCCCATTGTGTATTCTGGCATCAGTTGTCAAAGACAATTCATCATATGGCTGTGGGTTTATTGCTGGGCTCTGTGTCCTGCTCCATTGATCCATATGTCTGTTTCTGTGCCAGTGCCGCACCGTTGGAATTTCTGTAGCTTCATAGTATTGTTGGACATCTCAGAGGGTTATGCCTCCAGCTTTGTTTTCTTCAGGATTAATTTGGCAATTCTGAGGGGTTTGTGTGTGTGTGTGTGTAGTTCTATATAAATTTTAAAATTATTTGTTCTAGTTCTGTGAAAAATGTCATGGGTAATTTGGTAGGGATCGTATTAAATCTGTACATTGCTTTGGATAGTATGGTCATTTTAACAATATTCTTTTAATCCAAGAGTGTGGGGTTTCTTTCCATTTCTTTGAATCACCTTCAGTTTTATTAGTGTTTTATAGTTCTCAGCATATAACTCTTTCACCTTCTTGGTCAAGTTTATTCCTAAGTTTTGTTTTGTTTTTGTTTTTTTGATGTGACTTTTAAAAGGACTGTTTTCTGACTTTCCTTTTCTGATATTTCATTGTTAGCGTAAAGAAATGCACATTGATTGGTGTGTGTTGGACCATCTTTGTGTTCCTGAGAGAAACCAATTTGATCATGATATATGATCCTTTTATGTGTTGTTGGATCCAGTTTGCTAATATTTTGTTAAGAATTTCTGCATGTATTTTCATCAGAGATACTGGCCTGTAATTTTCTTTTTTGGTAATGTCTTTGTCTGGTTTTGGTATCAGGGTGATAGTGACTTCATAGGATGACCTTTGGAGTGTTCGCTCTTCTTCAGTCTTTTGGAAGAGTTTGAGAAGGATCAGTATAAGTTCTTCTTTGTATGTTTGGTAGAATTCTCCAGTGTAACCATCCCATCCTGAACTTTTGTTTGCAGGGAGTGTTTTTAATTATACATTCTAATTCACATTCAAGCAGTTGTTTTGTTCATATTATCTCTTGATTCAGTTTTGAGGGGCTCTGTGTTTCTAGAAACTTGTTCACTTCTAGGTTGTCCAGTTTATTGGCATATAATTATTCAAAGTATTCTCTTATATTTTTTTGTATTTCTGCAGTTTCAGTTGTTATTTCTCCTCTTTCATTTCTTTTTCTGTTTATCTGGATCCTCTCCCTTTTCTTCTTGGTGAGTCTGGCCAGATATGTTGATATTGTTTATCCTTTCAAAAAACCAACTTTTGGGGGGTTTTGTTTGTTTTAGATTATTCTTATCTTGTTTTGACCACACCACATGACTTGTGAGAATTCTAACCAGTGGACCACCAGAGAATTCCTCATTTTCTTTGATCTTTATTATTTACTTCCTCCTACTGACTTTAGGTTTTGTTTGCTCTTCTTTTTCTAATTCTTTTAAGTGGTGGCTTAAGTTTTTTTGAAATTTCTCGTTTTCTTGTCTTTCTTTTTGGTTTTTTTGAGGAAGGCCTGTTTTTCCGTGAACTTCTCTCTTAGAGCCGCTTTTGCTGTATCCATAGATTTTGCTTGGTTGTGTTTTCATTATCGTTTGTCTCAAGTATTTTTATATTTCCCTTTTGATTTCATTGTTGACCTATTTTTTTAGTAGCATATTGTTAATTCTCCATGTGATCTTTTTCTTTTCTCCCCTCCCTGCCACCCTGCCCCGACCCTGGGGTTGATTGCTAATTTCTTACCATAATTGATCAAAAAAGATGCTTGAAATAATTTCTATCCTCTTATATTTATTGAGGCTTGTTTTGTATCCTAATATGTCCTAGAGAATATTCATGTGTGCTTGAAAATCATGTGTGTGGGGGGATGTAATATCCTAAAGATATTAATTGCTTCTAACTGTTGTGTTGTGTTCTTGAGGATCTCTGTTGCCTTGCTGATTTTCTGTCTGGAAGGTCTGCCCACTGATGTCAGTGCAGTGTTAAAGTCCTCTATTACTTATACTCCTGCCAGTTTCTCGACTGTGACAGTATTTGTTTTATGTATTAGGTGCTCCTGTATTGGGTGTGTATATGTTAGCTACTGTAATATCCCTTTATTATATTGACCCTTTTATCATCATATAGTGTCCTTTATCTTTCATTACAGCCTTTGTTTTAAAGTCATTTCTGTCTGATAGGAGTTTTGCTGCTCCCGCCTTCTTGTCATTTCCATTTGTATGAAGTGTCTTTTTCCATCCCCACCCTTTCAATCTGTGTGTCTTTGCCCTAAAGTGGGTTTCTTGTAGACAGCATAATGTTGGTTCTTGTTTTATTATCCAGACTGCCAACCTTAAGTCTTTTGATTGGAGTATTTAGTCCATTGACATTCAAGGTAATTATTGATAGATATGTATTTATTGCCATTTTAAACCTTGTTTTCCAGTTGATTTTCTATTTGTTTCTTTCTTGCTTTTTGCGTTTCCTTTTGTGGCTTGATGGTTTTCTTTTGTATTGTGCTTGACTACCTTTCTTCTTGGTGTTTGCGTATCTATTGTATGCTTTTGATTTGTGGTTATCTGGTTTCCAAGTTTGTTAATCCATTACTGTATCTTCTTGCTTTAGATTGGTAGTCATATAAGCTCAAACATGGTCTAAAAGATCAACATTTTCATGCTCCCTTTGCCCACATTGTGTGACTTTGATGTCCTATTTTTATGTCTTCATGTTTATCCTTTTCTGTTCATGGTAGTTATAGTTACTTTTGAAAGGTTGTTGCTGTGAAAGACTCCGGGATTCTTGGCCTATGGAGGAGAAGAATTAACCCTGGGGCCAGTGACGAGGCTTGATAGCTCAGAGCTTTTGTGTAATAAAGTTTTATTAAGGTATAAAAGAGATAGACAAAGCTTCTGACATAGACATCAGAAGAGGGCAGAAAGAGTGCCCCCCTGCTAGTCTTTAGCCAGATGTTCTAAGCTACCAGCAGACTGCTAATTAGAGAAAGGAAATGTCTCAAAACTCAGAGACTGGCCCCAGGCCCCTCACCCACAGCATGCATTCTGAGATAACGTTGGCACAAGGTGAGTTGTCCCTGGCCATAAAATGATTGGCATGAATCTTGAAGAAAGGCAGGTTTCCAAGCAAAGACAGCCCCACTAACATAGCTTCAGAGAACACTTGCATGAGTAAAACATACTGGTTTGTCACGTCGGTTCTGAGTCTTAGTTGAATAGCTTAAGATACACATTTTTGTAAGAAAAATGCATTGGTTAGCTCAAGGTTTGAGAAAAGTTAAGTTCAGGTGTAACTAAGTGTTGTTATGGCAATACAGAATTTTAAAAGAAACCTTTTTAAATTTGTGTAAAGAAAGGGAAAAAAATCTAACACTTTTTGTTTCCTCCTGCCGCTTGAAAGAGAGAAAAAATGTCTGTCACTTGCAGCCTATTTCCTCTGTTTGAAGACCCCTGGCCTTCCTGCCTGTTACCCTCTTACTTTCTTAAATTTTTTTCTTAATCTGTGTACTGGTTTATTTAAGTGATTTACTTTCCTAGTGTTGAGTTCTCTTTTCTCTAGATTCCTGCTTCTCTATTTAGGAACTTTTTTTCTTTTTAGGATAGGTCTAGTATTGCTATATTCCTTTAGTTTTTGCTTGTCTGAGGAATTCTTTCCCTCTCTTTCTTTTCTAAATAGTAATACTGCTAGGTAGAGTATCCTAGGTTGCACGGTTTTCCCTTATTTTGAATATATCTTGCCACCAGAGAAATTAGCCAGTAGCCTTAAGGGGGTTCCCTTATACCTAATTCTTTTTCTTATGCTGCCCTTAAAATCCTTTTTTTAACTTTTGCCATTTTAATTATAAAGTATCTTGGTGTAGGTCTGTTTATCTTGGTTGGGATCCTCTGTGCTTCCTGTATTTGGATATCTGTTTTCGTTCTTTAGGTTTGGGAGGTTTTTGGCCATAATTTTTTCATTTTTTCAACTACATTTTCAATCCCCTTTTCTCTTTCTTCTCCTTCTGGGATCCTTATAATGCATAGATTGGCATACTTTATATTGCCCCATAGGTCTTTAAGTTGCTTTCATCTTTCTTCATTTGACCTTTGTCTGCTGTTTTCCAGATCACTTCTTTGTTCTTCTGCATTATTTAGTTTATTCCTGTAGTTTGGTTTTCATCTCAGCAAATGAGTTTTCTAATGTAACTGGCTCCCGAGCTTACAAAGACACCAGCATCATCAATCTGCCAGTCACGCGTCTGTGGGGACGTGCTCAGATTTCAGCCCTACCTCTGGGTGTGGGCAGCCTGCTGGCACTTGTGTGTTCCCCACGCTAGTCGAGTCAGAGCCACACCTGCTGTGGGCATGCCGAAACTGAGGCTGCCCCTCCCCTCATGCTTGGATTTACCGTGGGGCTTCTGTGGCAGACCAGGCTTCATCCTGTGCACACTGGCAGTTGCGACCCAGACCACACTGCAGCCCCGTTGGGCTGACAGGGCAGTCCTCTCCTGAATCTGTCCGCCCCCAGGCGCACCGGCACATGTGTGTCTCAGGCTGGGGGCACAGTGAGGTGGCCGGGACCAGCTCCGTCTGCCTTCCGCAGGCCTCTGCTGCTTCCCCGAGCCTCTGCAGCACCCTCTCTGTCCCAGGTGATTGCCTAGCCAGTGATGGGGGTTCCCAGAGGGAGGGAATTTTTTTTCTTGCACCGGTTCCATCCCAATTCCTTTTTCTCTTTCTCTCTCTTCCCCTTTAATCCTACCACATTACATGATGATCTTTCTTGAAACTTTGAGTGTGTGAGATACGCTAGTGTTCAGTGGGTGTTTTGTGAGAATTGTGTGTTCTGTGAGCTCGACCCTCTTCTATCTTGCTATCTTGATGTCTCCCTTAAGATAAATACTCTTCAGTTAGGCCGTCTAAGAAATGATTCTATTTCTTTGCATCTGATTTACACGTAACTCACATGTCCGCACAAAATATTACAAGCCAGCTGCCCCTGCAGGTTTACTACTTAGGAAAGAAAGCAGACCACTATCAGAGTGAGGGATGAAGAGCAGCAGCTATGGATGGACTCCACAGTTTGCTTCAGTTTTATGTTTTTTATTCCACTTTGATTCTTTGAAGAGCTAGAAAACGCACGCAATACAAATGTTGAAGAGCATGTTCATTTTGTTACTGTTTTGATAGAACTTTGACCAATAGTGGCTGCTTTGACTTAGAAATCTGACTGCATTAGTCCTGCCTGTTAAGATTTTAAAGCATTATAGGCTTGGACTATACCTCAAAACTACTGCACAAGTAGCTCTAAAACTTATATTTAGGTATATTTATCTTTCAAAATCTTCATGGCTGAATCTGATACACAAATAAGGTTGAGAACCACTGGCCTATAGGATAAACTTTAAATACCATTGCACTGTAAGCCATGATCCTCACAGTCTGGGTCAGTCTAGTTTTCTCGCCCATTCGCCCTATTCCCTGTATCTACTCTCCTACCTTTGTAGCAGTATTATAGAACCTACCACTCTCCAGATGTTTTTTTTAATCTTCCTGGATGTTTCATATATTTATATACACACACACATATATATATACACACATACACATACATTTATATGTATGTAAGAAAAGTCAAACCAATTCTAAGTAATTTCAATGCCTTCCCAAGTGAAGTTCAAGAATATTTATAATACAGATATATCCACCACCAAACAAGGTAACAGTCTTTTTAGCATTCAATCAGAAATCACCAAGCATGAAAAAATCATAATGAAGAGAAAACACCCCATAATGAAGACGAAAAATCAGCCATTTGAAACCAAGCTAGAACTGACAGATGCAAGAATCAGCAGATATGAACGCGTTTTAAAATTCAGAAGATAAGGAAGAGGTAAGACGACCAAATGCAGAAGTGGTGAATCATGCACAGGCCGCGCATGGACTAGAATCCTGGATTCTGACTTAAAGCTTGCCACCAGGTGCAGCTTAATTGTCAGCTGCCATTCCCTGATACGGTTTTCATGAGTCTGCAGGCAGCTGACTTATTATGGTCTCTGTGCACTCAAGCCGCTGTGAATGGTAACCGGTATTTGCAGCCGCTCCACGGCACTGGCATCACCGCCTCACTTCTCCACCAGATCATCAGGTGTTAGGTTCTCACAGGGAACCTAGATCCCTCACGTGCACAGTTCACAGTAGGGTTTGCACTCCTACGAGGATGGAGTCTACCACCACCCTGAGAGGAGAGCAGAGCTCAGGTGGTAACGCGAGCAGGGGGAGAGGCTGTAAATACAGACGACGCTTCACTCGCTCACCTGCCTCTCCTCCTGCCGCACGGCCTGGCACCCGGACCGTGGCCTAGGGGTTGGGGACCCCTGTTCCAGACAGTGCTCAAAGCCAGGAAGATTGCTGACCACTGTGCTAATGTGTGTCTGTGTGTGTGCGCACGTGCAAACTGATCCACCTTTACATCTGCTTCCTTTTATATCTGGTTACCAGAACTCATGTGAGTGCTTGAATGAATTAGTCTAAAGGACTGGACATCACTTTCATTATTTGAACTTAGAGTTTAGATTAAAAACGAAAAAATCTGTTTCCTGCCTTCCGGTCTACAAAGTCAATGAAGACATCTGTTGTGTCTGGTTTTGCTCATCATCCCCTGTCCCCAACACATGCCTAGCACTCAGATATTTTTTGACTGGCAAGATACATGGGAAGGAATCACATTTGCCACACACTGTACTAGCAGAATAAGTGATACTTGAGGTTGCAGCTTTGTCTTTTAAGTGCCTAGGTGTCTTAAGTGACTTAGGATAAAAAGGACAGCATGAGGAAACAGGGCGTTTCCAGTCTGAACCTCAATTCTGCCAGAGACTCTGTGACCTTAGGCAAAACCTTAGGCTTTACTTTTCCTAGGCTTGATCTTCTTATCTAAATAGAAGGATAAGACCACCTTGCCTTGGTAGTATATAAAGTATCTAGCATAGTACCTTGTGTTTAACTGGTGTTTATGCTAATTAGCAGTTATTTTACTTAATACATAATAATAGCAATAAAGCTTTGTATGGTCAGAGTTCACTTTTTAATAAAATCATCAGCAGTAGGTAAAACAGGACCATTTTGTGTCTAGGTTAAAAATCGAGAGTTTATTGAAATAGGACATTTATTTCAAAGCTAAGAAAAACTTCTTAGGTCTTTTATGTTGATACCACTAAATATGCCAGGATTTTAAATCCAGTTCACTGACTGATTCAACAGTAAAGTGTCATGACCCAGCTATTTGCCAAGCACTGTTTTAGGTACTGCGCTCAGTTGCTAAGTCGTGTCTGACTCTTTGCAACCCCATGGACTGTCGCCCAGCAGGCTCAGGCTTTGTGCATGGGATTTTTAGGCAAGAATACTGGAGTGCGTTGCCATTTCCTTCTCCAGTTTTAGGTACTAGAGATACAGTAATGAAAAACAGTCGAGGCCTCATGGAGCTGACATTCTGTTTCAGAGTGACAAACGGTAAATAAGATAATTTCCAATTAGAACTAAGAACTGTGTAGGAAATAAAATGTGGATATTTAAGAGTGGGAGGATAGAAAACTACTTTAGATGGGGACATATGTATAAACAATTATCATAGCTCTATGAAAGACTTCTGCACTGAGGAGAGTTGGGCAGTTTTGTGGCAGTAATATCCGAAGTCCTTGATGTATATTATGATGTTAAACTGACTCTTAAAATTTCAGAATACTAAAAGAAAACATTTATTGATTGTTTTCTAGGTACAGAATAATGTTGGAGACTTTTCAGATAAAAAGAACAGTGGACTCAGGAGTTATCTTGCTTTAAATTACAGAATTCCTGAGCAGAAGAGCTGGAACTATATTATAGGTTTACGGGGGGGAATGCTATAGAAGCTAGAGTGTGATGCTTCTGTCACTACAGAAAAATAATTCTCTTTTCAGACTTCATCACCACCACAACCAAGGAAGGATATGATATGAGGCGAGTGGACATAACTCCTTTAGAACAAAGGAAATTAACTTTTGATACACATGCATTGGTTCTGGACTTGGAAGCTCATGGTGAGAAACGTGGATCCCTCTTGAAAGGAGAATGTTAACAACACTCATAATAGATTACCTAGTCAAGACAATATCACTGTTATCAACCATTACAAGTCATTATTTAAATATAAAACCTGTCCATAAGTATACTATTTTAGTCACGTAAATGGTATAACTTAAAGAATATTTACTGTAAAGAGAAATGCTCAAGATATGTTCAGATTAAACAGCATTATATGATTATGTGTACAGAATAATTCCAATTATTTATAAAAAACAACCATTGTTTCTAGGCTGATATTGTTTATGTGGAAGTACAAGCACAACAGAAAAAAAACACAAATTTTTATTTTCTATTAGAAATTTTAAAAATCAAAGAACAGTCACAAAAAATTACCAGATATCAAAACAGTTACTTAAAGTATGTGATACTATAGGAATAGAAGAGTTGACTTAAAGGAATAGTGACATTCAGAAACGAGTGTGTAAGCATATATGAATATATATATCATTGTAAGGTGTGTGTGTATATATATATAAGAAAGCAATAAAAAAGGTATTACAAATTAGGGAAAGGAAGGACTTCAATAAATGAGTTATGATAAATGACTGGCTATTAGAATAAATTTCTCTACAGAAAATAAATTCTAGATTGATTAAAAGCTAAATGTAAAAGAAAAAACTAAAAAATATTATAGAAATATTTTTAGACTTTTATAGAGTAAGGAAGCAAGACATAAGACTGAAAGGCAATGCAAGTAAAGACATGTGACCACAGAAATATTTAAATCTGTGTATCAAAGGATATCTATAAGGTTAAAAATGTTAGCAACACATGTGACAATGAGCCTTTTGCTTTAATATACAAAGAATTCATGTGAATCAATAAGAAAAGTTAAGCAGTTTTATAGAAAAATGGACAGAGGCCATAAATAGCTCACAGAAAAATAAATATATGAAAAGATGTGCTGTGGTGCTTAGTCGCTCAGTCGTGTTTGACTCTGCAGCCCTATGAACTGTAGCCCACCAGGCTCCTCTGTCCATGGGATTCTCCAGGCAAGAATACTGGAGTGGGTTGCCATGCCTTCCTCCAGTGGATCTTCCCCATCCAGGGATGGAACCCAGGTCTCCTTCATTGCAGGCAAATTCTTTACTGTCTGAGCCTCCCAGGAAACCCAGAATACTGGAGTGGGTAGCCTATCCCTTCTCCAGGGGATCTTCTCAACCCAGGGATCAAACCCAGGGCTCTTAGATTACAGGTAGATTCTTTACCAGGTCTCTTATATTACAGGCAGATTCTTTACCAGCTGAACTACCAGGGAAGCCCATGTGTAAAGATATTTAAATGCAATTTTTAAGTATAAAAATAACAATGCAATACCATTTTTATACCAATTATATACTAAAAAAAGACAAAAAGACCAGTAATACCAATGTTGATGTAGATACGGGGAAATGGATCAGTGGAATTAAAACTGGAGAGTGCTTTTAGAGAGTAACTTGGTATAATCTGTTGGTTTTTAATTATAACCTTTTTGTCTTTTCGAAAGGCTTCAGTTGACCCTTGAACAACACAGAGGTTAGGGACACCGACCGCCTGAGCAGTTGAAAATCTGCCTGTAACTTTATAGTGGCACAATTCCTCATCCATGGGTTCAACCAACCAGAGACTGTGTGGTATGTTAGTATTTACTATTGAGAAAAATCTGCATCTAACTGGACCTAAGTGAGTGAAGTCGCTCAGTCGTGTCCGACTCTTTGCGACCCCGTGGACTGTAGCCCACCAGCCTCCTCCATCCATGGGATTCTCCAGGCAAGAATACTGGAGTGGGGTGCCATTTCCTTCTCCCGGGAATCTTCCCAACCCAGAGATGGAACCCAGGTCTCCCGCACTGCAGGCAGACGCTTTAACTCTGAGCCACCAGGGAAGCCTTAAGTGGACCTAGTCAGTTCAAATCCATGTTGTTCAAGAGTCAACTTTATGAAAATTTAAATGATGGAAGTCTATTTGAGATGGATGTGCACTTATTAAAAAAATAAATACCTATTTGCTGTTTATAGGATTTGACAAAGCACAAGCAGAAACCATTGTATCAGCATTAACCACTTTATCAAATGTCAGCCTCGATACTATCTATAAGGAGATGGTCACTCAAGCTCAGCAGGTAATATTTCCATTTTTATCACTTCTGATAGTCTCATTAAGATAATCTTTCATAACCCACCTTCTGTACACACCTGCATCTTCCTTATTGTTCTCTCTAAAAGGACCAGAATCCTTTAGTAAAGTCAGTATCCAGAGAAATTGAGGAGTTAGAATGGTCATCACAAAATTATGGTAACACACAGAATGAAATGTCAGATCTTTCATTGTGTAAGGTAATTATTTTATTTGAGTCATGAGATGGTGGTAGACGGTTAGTGAAACAAGTTTTTCCCCATAGAAGCCCACCACAGCAGAGGAGCTGACCACTTGACTGCAGTCGTGTGTGTGTTCTGGCTAATTTTCACAAACTTGGAGAGCTGGAAGGGACTTAATGACAGGGAAGTGTGAGTCACTCAGTCGTGTCCGACTCTTTGGGACCCCATGGACTGTACCCTCCAGGCTCCTCTGTCCATGGAATTCTCCAGGCAAGAATACTGGAGTGGGTAGCCGTACCACTTCTCCAGGGGATCTTCCCGGCCCAAAGATCGGACCCAGGTCTCCTGCATTGCAGGAGAAGCCCTGCATGGCTGGGAAGGACTTCATATATCACCTGGCTAAGATGCTTTCCCACTCTGTTGTTTTCCTCTATTTCTTTGCATTGATTCCTTAGGAAGTGATCTTTTTTTATCTCTCCTTACTATTCTTTATTATATTAATACAGAATAAGTATATTTATTCTGTAATAAAATGTTTATTAAAGATTAAAACAAAAATAATAATATAGTTAATGCCTTAGAAGTCCTTCATAATCATATTTTGGGGGAACAAGACTGACAGCCCCTTGAAGCCTCTTCTGTATGACTTCTGAGGTAATTCTCCTTAATATATTTTTTTTAAGTATTTATTTATTTAGCTGTGTCCAGTCTTAGTTGCAATACACAGGCTCAGTAGTTGTGGCACACAGGCTTAGCTGCCCTAAGGCATGGGAGATCTTAGTTCCCTCACCAGGGATTGAACCCATGTCGCCCCACACTGCAGGGCAGATTCTCAACCACTGATCACCAGGGAAGTGCCCCTCGTTCATATTTCAAGCAGAACTGCTTAAGAGATGACAGTTAAGGATGGTACTAGTCAGGGATGTCAACTGTACATAAAGAAAAATACTTCTATATAGGAATACTATTTAAAGCAAAACTTCTGCACATCCGAACATTCATTGGAGCCAAACTGCCCTGCTTAGATAGATATCTGAGATATCTTCCCACATAGATATTTTTTAAATAAACAAGATTATTTGTTGAAGAACTCTTAGAGGTTAAGTAAGCAATTTATTGGGATTCTTTCATTGAAAAGACCTAGACATTAGTTTCTCTTCACTGGGGAATCCTTCTCCTCCTTGAATCTCCTGCTTTTCATTTTGCTGTCTCAGATACATAGGTTTCATATGCTTAAATTTTTTTTACTTAGCCAAGCAACAGTATACCTTGTAGAAAGATAATTTTGTGTGTGTGTTTGTGTGGCAGAGTTTTATTAAAGTATAAAAAGAGAGAAAGCTTCTGGCACAGACATCAGAAGCAGGACAGAGAGCACCCCACTTGTAAGTTTCATGAAGTTCCATGTAAGGGGATGGTATTATATAAATCACTAGATAGATGACTTTAATTTTGCATTTCAGGAAATAACAGTACAACAGCTCATGGCTCATTTGGACTCCATCAGGAAAGATATGGTCATCCTAGAGAAAAGTGAATTTGCGAATCTGCGAGCAGAGAACCAGGTGATACAAGTCTCAATTTATTAAGAATAAAATACTGATTTCACAAGTATTCTACTTGATGAATGTGACTCCAAAACAGTTTCATGTGGTTATTAAATAAGTTTCAGGTAAAAGTCTACTACGTGTTTAACCATACCTAATCTTCCTATGTATAAGTCAGTGTTTTGCATACTTAAAGAATTGTTTTTTAAAAAGAGAGTTGTATTTTATATGGGTCACATAAAGGAGGAAATCTTTGAGGTACATATTTTACAAAATTTCTAGTGTGGTTTAGAATAATGATTTCAGAGCTGAGAGTAATGTGGCTTGGGGTGAGGGAGGGTTCTATAATTATTTTTGTCACTTAAAAGAAAAATGTTTCTGTAATTCGGTCAGAACTTTGTTGTCCACTAGCCTAAAATACTAGAATATCAGCCTACTTCTTTTTAAAGCAGACTACAGTAGGTCCCTCTTTATCTGCATTTTTGCTTTCCACAGTTGTAGTTATGTGTAGTCAACACAATCTGAAAACATTAAGTAGAAAATTCAGAAATAAACAATTCATATGTTTTAAACTGCACACTCTTCCGAGTAGGAGAATATCTTTCACCATCCTGCTTCATCCCCACAGGACATGAATTATCTCTTTGTCCAGAGTATTCACACTGTGTATGCTACCCACCAGTTAATATAAGAAAAAAACATAGTATGCACATAGCTTTCAGTACTAGTCAAGGTTTCAGGCTTCCACTGGGGGTCTTGGGACATATTCCCGCATTGATTGGTGGGACTTCTATATTAAAACATAAAAACATTTTCTAATGTCAAAGAGTCGGACACGACTGAGTGACTGAACTGAACTGAATGTCATGTTCATATTATTTTCTAATAAGATGAACTATTAGTTTTTTTTCTTTATTTATAATCAAATTTTATATTAGAAATCCATAGATTGTCCAACTTTTGCTTTTGCAGGGTTTCTGATTGTTTTTGATAAATCATATGGACTTTTGGTTTAACACCAATTGTGTGTGATCTTTCTTTATACCTAGAAAATGAAAATTGAATTGGAACAAGTTAAACAACAACTGATAGTAAGTGAAACTTTTTTCCCCACTTTAGAATATGTAAATTTCAGATATTCATGACAAGATCACTTTTAAAATATTTTTATTTTCGTTTAAAGAATGAAACTAGTCGAATCAGAGCAGATAACAAACTGGATATCAACCTAGAAAGGAGCAGAGTAACAGATATGGTAATGCGCTTTTAAATGTACTTTTCTGGTCACTTACTCCTTTTAAATTCCTTTTAGTTTTTTTTTTTCTCCAACCTCCTGATAAGTCATATCCTTTAGTTTACAGATCAAGAAAAGAAACTTATGGAAGCAACCACAGAATTTACCAGAAATGTAAGCTGCTGGGTAACAGTTCCTCTGTCTTCCTACAGCTGTCATGCTGCCCTCACGCGAGTCACTCTCACGCGTGTCACTGTGTAGCTACCCTCACGTGTATCACTATGTAGCTCCCATCACGTGTGTCACTCTGTAAGTCAGGACTTGAACAAGCTGGCCCTATACAGCCCGTCATTTCCTCATCGCTGCTACTAGAGGTAACCAGTACTTTGGGGGAAGCTGCCGCTAGGTGGGTGGTAGTACTGGAGCTGTGACTTGTGACTCGGAATCAAGCTTTCCAGGGAGCACTTTTTTTTCAACTATTTTTACATGGAAGAGAACTCTTTTTCAAAAAGACAAGGAGTCATAGTATTTAAGTTAAGTACTAGATTCAAGTAGTTCTCTTACATTATTTTTTAAGTAAATATTTATTGAGTGCTTATTATATGTTAGATCCTACTTTACTTACTTTCTATTTATTTAGTTATTGTATCAACCTCTGGGTGAGGCAGGCACTCTTACTCCCATTTTACCAGTTCGGAAAGTGAGGCCTTGAGAGGTAAAGGTCACAGAGCTAGTAAGTGGTAGAGCCAGGACGTGAACATGGATTCAAAACTCCATACTCATAAATACTGTTTCTCTCAGTAATCCTAAACTGTAATACATTACTTAATCTCTATGGCTGAATAAAACCTAGCTTTCTGACTCAGCCTAGTCCTTTCCTTTTTTAAAAGTTATAAGCCACTTGGTCTACATTCTAACATGAGAGACATCATTCTTGATTATAATTCATTAGAAGTACAGGTACCATTTGCCTTTCCAAGCAGCCTGTTCCCTTCTCTAACTTCTTGGCCAGGTAGAGGAGATGAAATCAAATTCTCTCACAGCTAATTTCTGAGCTCTAAGTATCACCTTCTTTTCCTACCCTTTATTAGCCCCTGTGCATGAAACATTCAGTGTTAACAAGCGTATCTGCCATGGTCTTTAATATTGGTGTCAGTTTACCATAAATCTGGTTGGTTTTTCCTTTTGTAAAAGATACTTTAAGTTTTAACTATTATATCTTAAGGACTTTATACCCATAAAGTGATAGTTCTGTGACTGACATTTTTGCTTCTTAGTTTATCCTTGTATATTTAGGTCTCAAATACAGGCATACCTTAGAGACACTCCAAGTCCAGTTCCAGACATAGCAATAAAGCAAATATTGTAATAAAGTGAGTCATAGCAATATTTAAGTTTCCCAGATCTTATAAAATTTACATTTACACTATACCGTATTTATTAAGTATACATTATCTCTCAATAAACAATATCCATACCTTAATTAAAAAATAAGAATCACTAAAAAGATGTTAACCAGTTATCTTCTGAGCCATTACCGAGTAGTAATCTTTTTGCAATAACATCAGAAGTCACTGATCACAAATCACAATATAGTAATAACAAAAATGTTTGAAGCATTGTGAGAATTACCAAAATGTGACACAGAGAGATGAAGTGAGCAAATATTTATGGAAAAATAGTGCTGATAAACCTACCTGACTCAAAGTTGCCACAAACCTTCAATTTGTTTTTTTAAAAAATGCAGAATTTACTAAATGCAGTAAAATGAGGTATGCCTGTAACTTCCTGTGAGGTTTTTAGTGGAATGTGCCCAGAATGTGATAATCCTAGTAGTCTTCAAATATCAAAGTAGAAGGAATAGTTTTTGTCAGTTTATAATGTTCATGTAGTTTTTATATTGCTGTGCTTTTTTTAAGCTATGTTTCCCCACTTAAAACTTTTGTTAACACAAAATTAGCCCCTAAATGAGGGTTTCTAAAGTCAACATTTCTGTCCATGATACATAGAGACAAAATCTAATTATCTCTTTCTTAATTACTACAGGATACCAAAACCAGAGGTATTATTTCAGAGACTGGTAACAAAATCGACACTGAAATTGCTTCTTTAAAAACCCTGATGGAATCCAACAAGCTTGAGACAATTCGTTATCTTGCAGGTAAGACTGTGTTGTCAGAGAAAGGAATTACTATCATTTGATTTTCAGACCTATTCGCTCCTACCTCCCAAGGTAGCCCTGTGACACAAAAGGAGGAGCTGTAACAGATTTATTGTTTGGTCCCCTGCAGTGCTTGGAAAATATAAGTTTAATAGGCAGCTCTGCATCTTCTGAGTAGGAAAAAGTGTACAGAAATCAAAGACACATAAACAGCCATACAAAATGATACAAAGATTAAACTAGGTATTCCACAATGAAAAAAAATGAGTATTTTTTAGGTACAGATCACCAAAATAGATACGGGCTATTAAATACCACAGCAAACAAAGGGGTAGAAATCACCTCCATTCTTGAATCCAACTGAGGAAGCAGGGATACTGCCCAGAATTAGTTTGTCACATACTGAGTTCCTCAAGAACCTTGTGACCTGACCAATTTATAGAGCCCCAAGGAGTTAGGAAGAATGCCCTCAAATAGTATTTTTCTTTTTTATAAAAAAGTAATATATTTTCATCCTAAATTGGTCATATAATTCAAAGGCAATATAGTAAAAATGAAAGCCTTCTCCTCCCCATATGTATTTACTATTAGTAGTATATATCTTTCCTAGGCTTTTCCTTCTGTATGTGAACAGTGTAGATTTTAAAAATAGTAATTAGATGATATTCTACAGGCTACAACTTTTAAAAAATTTAACCAAATGTCTTGAACATGTTTCCATAAGAATACATAGATATCTTTTTACTAGAAATCATAGTATTGTATAATATGAAAATACCGTAATTTACCTAAATAGCTATTTATATACATTCTCCTCTGAAGTTTTCATTATTAAAAATAATATTGCACCAAATAGCCATGTACGTGTGTGAATAAATACACATACACACATTACATCTTTATGCCTTCATGCTAGAATTTCTATATAATTAATTGCTTATGCACATCTAAAAACTGGGATCAAAAAATACACACTTTTAAGATTTTATGTTATTGTTGTCCAAAATAAAATCGCTGCTTTATAGCATCATTGATTTTTCTGGGCAGGCACCCATTATATTGGAGCAACAGCAGGAGTAAAGATGAAGCCCCCAGCCCCCTACTGATGATGCTCACCTCTACACCCCCTTCTTCTCCTCAACTTGAATGACTTAGTTTCTGCCTTTTTCAAATACTGGGCTTCTGCTGAAGATCTATTTGAAGAAAAGGATTCTAAGGCTAAAATGAGTTTCAAAAACCATAGCAAAAGTCTCTGGAACCAGAGATCTGTTCAGTAGTAATGCTCAGGGGAAATTCCAGATCAGCCCGGTTTGGAGTGTCATTCCCACCTTGAAAATAGATCTCGAAGCACCCCATTAGGAAGAGCTTCTGTTCCACTCAGCTTCTTCTAGTGTATTTACCTACTCAGTGTCGCAGTATTTACCTACTTAGTCTGCGCATGGTGATGGTCTCCAGAAAGCTTTTCATTCAGCAGTGGACATACACGAGGCAGACTAACAGACTTAGTGGCAGTGGGAAAAGAAATCAGCAAGTCTGTTTAGAAAGTTAGAAGATTTCCTAAGTAATGTTCCTTTCCTTTTTTCACTGAGGATTTACAACTACTTGTTCTGAAGGCACTGCGCTTCTTTTTAAGCAACAGGAACTACTTTAGAGTCAGGTACACACAGCCTTGAGTCCTGCTTCCACTGCTTGCTCACAGTACAGCTCTGAGCTTGTTGCCTCATCTATACGATGGGAATACTATCACCAACTTCATAGGGTTTAATTATGGCTAAATAAGGTAATATATGGAATTCTTCAGCACACTACCTGGAACATGGTAAATAGCAGCAGGATCAAATGAGAGAATGTATAATTGACCAGTGACAAGGCAAGAAATTCTTTAAGTGTTATTCTTTCTCCTCAATTGTCCAGCTTCCCACTGTGACTTAGACCTAATCCCATTCCTTAAAATTAGGGAACTCTTGTCATTAACCAAGTTTTAGTAGTGGGATCAAATGGGATAATATACAATTAATTTACACATTAAAAATAGCTTTACTAAGAATGGCTGTTTCTTGTGTCTTTAATATTGAAGTTTCCTTTTCATCTCAGAGTCTCTAAAATCATGGCTTTTTAAACAAACTAAAAAACTAGGGAGTCCAAAAGCCTCACCCAGATTCACCACCTTGAAAACAGAAAGGTTTTCTATTTAGAGTGATGTAACACAGACAACAGGTGGTCTATTAACTATTTTAAAAGTCTGGTGTTTTTTCTGCCTTTTCTTCTACCTCATTGAGTTGTTTTTGAAGAGTTTTCATTAAAAATTCATTTTTCTTAATAAATTTTTAATAATTATGAAATCACTTTTAATGTACTTTTAAGACAATTGAATTTGTCTTATGGATATGTGGATGTCTGTTCTTCTAGCTTAATGACTTAATTTTTTAATGTCGGCAAGGAAAGCTTTTCACTTAAAAATTATATCTAAAATTAATTTGTAATTATTTAAAGTAGTATTGTTAATAATGGTAATATTAATAATGACTTGAAACACTGTTTATAGATTCTAATGGACGTACCATCCATACTTTTAAATTACTTGTCATCCTTATGTAAAATATAGGAAGCTTCGAAGAATTGGTATTAATCATGCCCTAATGGATATCCTTTATTGTTAGCTTAATTTTCTAGGGGATGAAAAACCTAAGGTAGAAAATTGGCTGGATTTCCTGATTTTTTTTTTTTTTTTGCTTTCAAATTAACTTGAAAATGACATTATTCTGTTTGGCTCTGCGGGATAACCTCAAATGTGTGACCTATAACACGGCTTCTTCTCTTCACAGCCTCAGTGTTTACTTGCCTGGCAATAGCACTGGGAGTCTATCGACTCTGGAAATAACAGTGGAGCTGCTGTAGCTGCGCATGCTCCTACTCCTGCTGCTTTGACTCTTGGAACACTGCCTGGATGGATTTACTCTGAACATTTAAAGTGCAGTAGGAACCAAATACACGATTATTTAAAGTACATATGGACTAAAAGGAAATACTTTAGAATGGAAAGGTATATTTTGTCTTTGTTTTTCATGTATGTCTTTATTATGTTGAAAGAGGCCATTCCAAACTTGATTGATTTGTGATAGGGCTTTTGTCTTTATGCTTTTGATAGCTCATAGAAACTGAACTAGTTTTTTCGTATGTTTACTTGAACTGTACATCATACAGGATTTCTTTCATATCTGTTGCAGATCTGAAATCTATTCCCAAGCCCACATGCTTGATACTGTATTCATATAAAATATATACAATAATAAAGTTGTTTGGATTTTAAAAGCACCTTATCATATAACTAGAGTTAGGGTTTTTTTGTAATGAACTGAAACAATAAATTTTAAAACAAATGTGCCCTAGTTCAAGTATGTGACACTCTGTATGAAATCCATAGAAGTGTTCATTTCTAATTCACAAAAACCAGTTTATCCCTGCTTCTTGGGAACCCATCTTAAATTTGCTACATAAACAAAGCTTTTTAAAATCCAGCACATGTGGCTTAGACAGTAAAGTGTCTGCCTACAATGCGGGAGACCCGGGTTCAATCCCTGGAGAAGGAAATGGCAACCCACTCCAGTACTCTTGCCTGGAAAAATCCCATGGATGGAGGAGCTCGGTAGGCTACAGTCCATGGGGTCGCAAAGAGTCGGACACAACTGAGTGACTTCACTTCACTTCTTCACATGTCTACTGGCATGTAATCCCTACTCTCAAGAAAATAATGGGGAATTTTATATTTTTGTTTTGCCGTTACTGGGTCTATTTTCTTTCATAATGGTGTCTATTAATAGGATATATATTTCAAGGAAAGTACAAAATACCATTTCATCTCAGACCTTCAGTTTTAGCCAGATAAGAAGCCAAGGCCAAGATGTACTAAATATTTCAAGGTTTCATAATGCCTTGGCAAAACTTTAAAGTTTGATGAGCCATTAGTTACTCAAAATGACCTCCATCATTTGTTTAGTTATAAATAGGGAATCCAAATTATAGAGCAGTCAAAAGACCAGCCCATATATATATGGTCTAGTGAGTGAGAATCAGACACTTTCCAACTAAATTCGTTTCAAAGATCTAACAGCTGACTTGTTTGCAAAACAAAACTTTCTGTACACATTATCTTGTATTCTGATTTAAAATATCTCAGAATTCACTTGACTAAGAAAATTCTTAGCACATTATAAATAAATTTGTATATAAATAAGTAAAGATCACATTGTAATAAATTCTACAGTACATTTACTCACTTAAATAATGCCTGCTATGGGCATGCTGGTCCCCACATGCAGAGCTTCCCATGGAACTGAGGATCTCAGTTGAAGATAGACAGTAAACAGGTAGATTATTCATTTGCACAATTTAAAATACACTAAAATTTTAAGGGGGACTATGTCTTCCCTCCATGTGAAGGAAGCTCCAATAGCACAACACTGGACTCCCTCAGCTGCCCTGCCACAGGTGGTTCAGTGAGATTAAAGGAGAAGCAGGCCCCGGTAGCCCAGCCACTTCCCACTCCTGTCTGGGACCAGCCTTTCTACACACAGCGCTCATTCCATTCTGCTCCTGTGGGATCAAGCCCTGGTGATTAGTTCAGAGCACAGGTACTCAGCAAGCCACCAGCATGCAAGCCACTGGAGCTGCAGCCCTGGAGCCCACGAGTGGCCCAGAGGCCCTCAGGTGCACGCACGCGTGCGGTTCTAGTCGAAAAGTCCACCAGAGCAGGAGCCTGCTGGAGTGCATCCCAGCACCGCAGCGGGACGGCCAGCCGTCAGCGCAGCCTGTAGCCCCACCTGCACATGTGCACAAGCAGTTGTGGCCTGGACCCTGCTCCAGACCCACTGGGCTCTCCCTACGTAGGCAGACTGAGTCCTCTCCTTAGGACTTGGCTGAAGCCCAGGTTTCCGCACCCAGATGCCACGCACACCAGCAGGTATGCCTCTTGGGCTAGAAGTGTGGGGACGTGGCCAGGACCTTCTGTGTTGGTCCCTCTGTGCCCTTCAGTGCTGTGGGCCAACTCCACCCCGCCCTCCAGTCCCTGAGGTCCCCTACCTGTCCCTGTCCCGGCCAGCCTGCCAGCCCCGCAGGAGGCTCCTGCCTAGGGAGCGCTCTTCCACAGCCGGCTCCCAGGCGTGCAGGTCCCGTCCCAATTCCTCTTCTCCCTTTCCCTTCATCCTCCCAGTTACGTGGGGATTGAAGCTTTGGTTCTGTGAGATCTGCAAGCATTTGTAGGTATTCTGTGAGAACTGTTCCACGTGTTGATGCATTTTTTGATGTATTTGTGGGAGGAAGTGAGCTCCATGATCCTGTCCTTCAAGCCATTCTGAACTGGAGTCCCAATATTTTCTCAATATAAAGGAAAAAATGAGGCAGTGGAAATGGCTATGGACAAACACTGAGATTAGTGACTGTCATTCTGTAAAACAGCCACACTGACTATACAACATGAATATGCTAAATAACATATACCAACTCACCTGTTCGTCATAGCAGTCCTCTTAGGCAGGTGGTTATCCTCATTTTACAGCTAAAGAAACAAGCTAAGTGAAATTAAGGTCACACCGGTGAAGCTGCCAAGGTCACACAGTGGGTAAGTCACACAGACTTTAACTCCAGATTTTATACCCTTAATCAGAAGAAGAATCTCCAAGTTGAGTTCTTTGATAACTCACTCTAGTTTTGGTTTGCATTTCTCTAGTACTTAGCAGCTCTATCCAGGCTCTTCTTTTCATGTGTCCGGGTTCATTCCTGGTGGTGTCCAGTGACTCAATGCTGTACCGCATTGCAGAAGAAGAAAGGGGCAAGATGTGGGCAAACCCTTTCCCTTCAGAGACATGACCACAAGGTTATACGTGGCATTTCTGCTCACGCTCTTATTGGCCACAACCTGGCATCTGCTGCAAAGGAAACTGAGAAGTCAGCCCTTAGCCTGAGGAGCCACAAGCCCGGGTAAATCCTAATACTTTGGAAAAAGAAGAGAAGTTGGGAGACAACCAGGGAACCTCTGCCACAAGGGTGCATGCTTCTGTTGAAACGCTCTCCGGTATTTCCTGCCTCACTGGTACAGACGGAGATATGGCCCTGAGAAAACTGGAACAAGTAATACAACAAAGTGTGAGAAAACTGAGCGAACAGAAGAAACCGTTCCAGGGCGGGGATTACCTTACAGTTACAGGCTTGAAGGAAAAAGTAAGGCTGTGTGAAGTCCCCGAAGGGGAGGGAAATGCTGGACTTGGGAATTCCGGTTGTGGTAAAGAAGAATGCAGACGCTGAAATTTCCCTCCTAAGGTTAGAATCCTAGCTCCATGTTGCTGTGTGACTCTGGGCGAATTCCTTAACCTCCATGTATCAAGTACTACACCTCCATCATATAAGCTGTGGTGGGCATTAAGCAGTAATACATGTGAAGAACTTACACAGATCACATACAAAGTGCCCAATAAATGCTGACAACCATTTTTACTACTGAGTGAAAGCCTACTGCACAATAATGACTATAAGGGTTATAGAAAGGATAGGTAAGCCACTTTTTAACACTTGCTTATATCCCTTGACAAGCCTAAACAAGTCTTAGCAACCAAACACACTCATGTCCGGGCATTCAAGTCCTGGTGGTACTTGGCCAAAATGGCCTTCAGCACCATGTAAAGTATCTGCCAGGGCCTAGAGGCTGGCCAGTCTGGGGTGTGGTGAGAAGGCTGCTGCCAGTGAAGCAAGGGCTTTGGGCTTGATTATCATTGGATATGATTATCATCCTGTCCAATCAACCTTGTCTATTCCTTTCTTATAAAGCTTGTAAGACAGAACAACGGCTGAATTCTAAAGCAGATTTAGATGTGTATTTTTAGCAAACACATATTACCTATTTTTTCTTTTTACAAGAGCTGGTTTTCATTTTATGTAAATTTTCCTGGAGATATTTGGTTGTTATTATAAAGTTGTCCTTTTCTAAAACTTATTAGTCTTGTAACTTCCCTGGTGGTCCAGTGGCTAAGACTGAGCTCCCAATGCAGGAGGCCCAGGTTCAACCCCCGGTCAGGGAACTAGATCCCACATGCTGCAATAAGACCCAGCACAGTCCAATAAGCAAACATTTAGAAAACAAATAAATAACACTTACTAGTCTTTTTCTCCCAAGTTCAGATGTTCTTTAACAGTCAAGCCATTTGACATACATATGACTAAAGCAAGCACATGAATGATGCTCAACATCACTAATTATTAGAGAAATTAAAGCTACTATGAAGTACCACCACTCACTGGTCAGAACGACAATCATTAAGAAAATCTACAGGACTTCCCTGGTGGTCCAGTGATTAAGAATCTGCTTGTCAATGCAGGAGACATGGGTTCAATCCCGGGCCTGGGAAGATCCTGCAAGTCGCAGGGCAGCTAAGCCCGTGAGCCCTAGAGTCCATGGTCCACAACAGGAAGCCTGTGCACCATGACGCCGGGCAGCCCGTGCTCACTGCAACTAGACAAAGCCCACACACATCGAAGAAGGCCCAGAGCAGCCAAAAGTAAAGACATGTTTAAAATTTACAAATAAATGCTGGAGGAAAAGGGAACTGTCCTACACTCTTGGGAATGTAAATTGGGGCAGCCACTATGGAAAACAGTATGGAGGTTCCTCAAAAAACTAGAGTTGCCATATGATCCAGCAACCCCACTCCTGGGCATACAGGCAGACAAAACTATAATTCAGAAAGGTGCATACCCCTCTCTGTTCACAGCTATGCTATTCACAACCACCAAGATGTGGAAACAAGTGTCTACCAGCAAATGAACGGCTTCACTACTCAGCTATAAAAAAGAATGGAAGAGTGCCATTTGCAGCAACATGGATGAACCTAGAAGTTATACTAAATGAAGCATGCTAGAGACATGTCACTTATATGTGGAATGTACATATATGACACAAATGATCTTAACTATGATGCAGATACAGACTCACCAACATAGAATAAACCTGTGTTGCCAAGGGAAGGACGGGTGGGAGAGGGATGGATTGGGAGTTTGGGACTGGCAGATGCAAACTATTATCTATATAGACAGAAGGGGCAGACAATAATGTACTACTGTGTACCACAGGAAACTATTCAATATCCTGTAATAAACCACAATGGGAAAGAATATGAAAAAGAATGGGTGTATATTTATGTAGCTGGACCACTTTGTTGTACAGAAGAAATAAACACTGTGTATCAACTATACCTCAATAAAATAAATTAATTTTAAAAAGTCATTTGAAAAGTTGGGGGGAAAAAAGCTATGCCTACACTGGTAAAATAGTACTCTCTAGAAAGTAGAAGAAATATAATTTATTATGAAGCCATAACAGAACTTTTAGTAATCTTTAATATCTATAAGTAAACCTTTTTATTATTAACTGCATTATATTTTAAAGTTTATGTAAATACTTGGAAATTAATAATTCACAAATAACAAAGTTTTGAGTTGCCTACATAAATATATAAAAAGTATATTGGGAGGGGAAATACAACTGAGTCCATGTAATTTTAATCCCTTTGATACTATGTAATATATTTCTGCCTTCAGAATTGGAATAACTGCACATCAGAGTAATTCTGAGATGAATTTATATAGATTTACATTTATATCTATTTAAAAATAGAAAAAATCAAGCAAGTTTATTTAAAGCTATCTTTTAGTACCTTTTCACAAAAACTCCTCCAGAAGACACCTTCTTCTTCACTCGTCTCTTCTCTTTGCTTAACTCACAGGAAATGTCATCTTCCTACAAAGGAAAAGATGGCCAAATTAGATATTAGGATTTCTATGCTAGACACATTTTCATCTTTCTACATTATCTGTTTCAAAAAAAAGAAAAACCATTCTAATAATTTTCAACTCCAGTTTACATCTCTTTTAGAATTTTGTGAAAATAACTTCTTACATCTGAAGCATCAGAGCATCATAATGTGCTGACTTATCAACCTGGGAGGCATCAGCCAGCCCTGCCTTCCCCTCACACACCCTGAGTACCGAACACCTTGTCATTCCTGCTTCTCTCTTAGACCAACATTACACAGCATGTTACTAAAGGAAATAACACAAAGTTAATATGCCACCCTTTGGATTCTTAGCAAGCCCCATTCTGCCAGGAGTCACATTCCAGGGTCCCACACGTCCTTCTCTGTTCACACATCCCCTAACTGCTCTTGTCTTGTGTCGTGCTTTGCCCTGTTGTGTACTACTTCTGAATATTTCTCATGCATCATGGTATTGTCAGTATCTAGCACAGAAGACTCACTTAATAAAGGCTCTGGGCAGGAGGAAGAGAAGACTAGAAACACTGGATACTCATACATGTCAGTCATCTTTGAATAATTCTTCTAGTCAAAAGTGCTCTGTTCAGTTGAGCAGGACAGATCTGAATGCAGCCGGAGTTTCAGGAACATCACAAGGCGCATGTCTTATGAGGAGAGCCCACTACTAGAGGCGGCAGTCCCCAAGGTGTTCCCACCCACACCTTTGCTAATGAGGTCAGTCAGCTTAACTCATACGAGCCTTTGAACACAGAAGCAAACTGCCGTTAGGAAAACAAAATCACACATCTGTTCCTTTTCCTCAGCTGCAAACTTGAGCGAGGAATAGATGGAAAATCTGCTAGCCGTCCCTTATAGTGGCCACGCACTGGTGTGCATCGAGTAATACGACCCTTTCTCTTGAAAAAGCTTGCCAACCAACCAGTCTGAAGACCAAGAACAACAAACCTTTCAGTGGGGTTTAGCAGATGGTGCCCCTGTACTTCATACTTTACACATACAACAAGGTGAAGCAGGTTGTATTACCAACATTTTAGAGATACACAGACAGAAGTCCGAGACATTAAACAACTTTCCCCAAGGTCACAACACTAAGTCCAAATTTTGTCTGACACCTAAGATCATGTTACACCATTCTTCAATTCTGTCTTCCAGCAAAAAATTTGCTCATTGAGTTCCTACAACTGGACTATGTACTGTATATACTATGCTGTAGGTATACAAATAGGCATGAGAGCTGGTTCCCACTCAGGAGTCTGGTGGAATAGCAGATGGAAAATAGATGCTCAGTTGACCCCCAGGTTACAGGAGGACCTCAAGATCATCAGGATGAATGCAAAGATGTACATCAAAGAAAAATACTGAGGTAGGGCAGGAGTTTAACCTCACCCAACTAAGAATCAGAGAAAGAAAAAAAATGTAGGGAAAGACTTATTTTCCTTCATTTTTCATATATGCTAACTCCTAAAGGAGGTTTTTAACAATCCCAAATACTCTAGAAAGTGATTAAATACCAAAGCCTCAACTAACATCAAATAGGTAACTTGTTCTATCAAACCAAGCCTTACCATAAACTAGTTCAAAAGAAAATAGGTGCTTGGCACCCAACAGGCCTCCAGTAAGTGTTCACTGAAAGTTCCAGATTCCAAATGTTTTTGCATTTGGGGAACATTCTTTACCAAGATTACTCATTTCCTCATCATAAATTATAGCCAGAAACATTTTTCTCCCTAATATGTGTTTTCTCCCAAATATGTGTTTTCTCCCAAACTTGGGAGAAAAGAACTGCAATACTGAGAGATTAAACACATAAATCATGATGCTTAGGCACCAAAAGCAATTCTAAGTGTACATTAGCCAACGACCCCTCTATGAAAATGTATGTATTCTAAATATTAACCAGTTTCCATCGGAAAGAATATACAGGTTTGTTGAAGAGCCCAACACCACTGCACATGAAACTGGTGACACAGGCATATGGGATTCTTGTTTTTACAAAGTTCCACGCAACCTAAGAAGTTCTGGGAAGCACACGCAACTAAAACGAAGTAAATCCCACCTTCTTGATTGTGAGGAAAGTCTTAATAGAGTGTCAGAAGAGTATAACCAATACAAAGACAAATCACAAACTTCTAGAACTTCCTTACAGTAATAGCTCAGCATGGATAAACTCACTTAAGCTCTCAGATTGTTCCAAAGACCATTAATGGGCTCACAGGCTAGGATGTCAGGACAGGGAAAAGCCCAGCAGAGAACATATCAAAGTCCAACCACATTCGACAGCCTTGTAGGTAGAAAACAAGAGAAAGTTAAACCTGAAAGTAATCATGGAATGTTACCAGTTCCACACTGGCCATTCTAGATTAGCAAGCATGGCCCAAAGCTTTACACCAATGACCTCCCAAATGACAGTGGTTTTAGACGGAAGCATGAGGAGTTCAGTGCTGCCTCAATCTGTGGACAGACATCTCTACCGAAGCTATTAAGAGTTCCCATCTAGTTTAAGTTTTTTAAGTAAACATTTTAAGTACAATACACATATTAAAAGTGTTAGTTGCTCAGTCATGTCCAACCCCATGGACTGTAGCCTGCCAGGTTCCTTTGTCCAAAGAATTTTCCAGGCAACACTGGAGTGGGTTGCCATGCCCTTCTCCAGGGGATCTTCCCGACCCAGGGATCGAATCCAGGTCTCCTGCTTTGCAGGCAGATTCTTTACCAGCTGAGCCAATGGGCCCAGAGCACAGGACCACAAGTCGGCACTCCTGAGAGCTACACATTGCTGGTAGAGAGCAAGGTCTTAGGGAGGAGGTGCTCTAGAGCGTGATGTCAAACTTACCCTGGGAACACATGTTTCTGGACAAGAAAAGAGTAATCATAAACAGCTAAAGCCCCAAAAATGTCCTATGCAGACCATCAATTTGGATTGACTCAAAAGGTGTGCAGCAAAAGATACAGGCAGCTAGTAAAGAACAGTGTGCGTCCCTGCTCTGAGGAGACTGGAGCTGGTAGATTTCCCACCACAAGGTGGGCAGGTGGCGGATCCAGAGTGTGGTAGTTTATAAAAGGTGTGTGTTCAGAAGACAACACCGCAGGACTTCCCCAGCCAGCCTCTCCATACTAAAGTGTCCCCAGGGGCTAAACATGAGATCAGATGATCACGGCAAAAGAAGAGAATCAGTTGATTATGATGATTAATTATATCCCCTGGAAAATTAAGCACAGATGAGATACCAAAACCCAGAGAAAATGTTTGTATTTGCATATAGAAATACACACACGTGCTTGCAGGTGAACAGAATGTTGTCTAATATGAGACCAAACCACAGCAGCTTCTTCTGGAGAATGCAACTCAGAATGGGAAGGAGCATCTGCCCTGCTTTTAACACTTAACAACAAGGACATATATTATTTTAGTATTTTTAAAGTGGTTATTAAAGTCCTCGTGGGTGAGTTAATTTTGTTCTAGAGCTATACCACCTCAAATATGATTTATAATAAAAACTTCCTGGCTTCTTTTTATTTTGTACAAATTAATAATCTCTTAATTAATCTCTTGTATATGTATATACACACACATATATATTCCTTTCATTCTTAGAACACTCTAGAAATTATAAATTATCTCCAATTTATACCTAAGGCACAGAAAGGTTAAATGACTTGTCCAAACCAAAAAATGGTTGTAGCTGGAATTCAAACCCAAATAGCGCCATCCAAAGCTTGTACTCTTAACTACTCTTATATACTGTCTCTTGAGAAACATAAGCGTGTTGAGAAGGATACCAACCACAGCCACAAAGCTGGGGACCTGAGTTTTTCCCAGCATCTCCTTGAGCTGATCCACCTCCACTCGAGACTCATCCAGCTGACATTCTAACTTCTCTCTGCGCAGTCGTTCATACTCGAGCTGGCCCTGCAGCTCTTTGATAGTCCTGTCAAAAAATTTTGTTTTCAATCAACCAATATCAACTAGTAATTATTTCTGGTAATAGTGAAAAGTATCCATACATTACATTTAAGGCAAATAAATCATGTATTCAACAAATATGTATTGAAAGTCTACTGTGAGCTCACACTGATCTAGATCCTGGAAATAAAGTAGTGAACATAGTAGGCCGTTTCTGCCCTCATGGGGCTTTCTTAGGCAGGAGAGAAAGACAGTAAAGAAAATAAATAAGAAAATATATGTACTTAAATATAAGTGTGTTGGAAGGTAATAAATGCTAAGGAGGGAAAAAATAGAGCAAGATAGTCATAGACGATGTTGTAGAGGAAGGGGTTAATATTTCATACACAGTGACCAGGGAACGCCTTACTGAGAAGGGGGCTTGTGAGCAGAATTCCAAAGGAAATAAGAGATAATTAAGTGGACATCCAGGGAAAGAGCATCCCAGACAGAACAGCAAGTGCAAAGGTCCTGAGGCAGAGAAATGCCTGGGGAACTAGAAGAAAACTGGAAGCGAGTATGACTGGAGTAGAGTCCGAGAGGTAAAAGAAGCCAGAACAAGCAGGGTTGTACAGGTCACAGGGAGGACCAGGCTTCACTCAGTGAAACAGGAAGCCATTGGAGGGTCTCAACAGAGAGAGAGCAGGACTATAATAACTTAGATTTCTTTTGCTTTGTTCAGCTTTCTTTCTAATGATGTAGAATTCACTTTGTGTGATTACACAAATATCAAGTAAACAATTCAATGAGTTTCTTTTCTTTTCTTGTTTCATGGCCAGGCCGTGCAGCATGTGCCCCCTGCAGTGGAAGCACAGGCTCTTTAATCACTGGACCACCAGGGAATTCCCTTCCATGAGTTTCCACTAATGTGTACACCTTTGCATCCACCATGACTACCAAGATACAAAATACTTCTGTCATCTCAGAAAGTTCCTCACATTCTCCCCAGGCAATCCTCGCTTTGAACAAACACCCAAACCTCTGAACACCTATCATGTTAGATTAGCTTTGTCTCTGCTCATAAACTAGAGAAAGCAATGGCAACCCACTCCAGTACTCTTGCCTGGAAACTCCCATGGATGGAGGAGCCTGGTAGGCTGCAGTCCATGGGGTTGCTAGGAGTCAGACACGACTGAGCAACTTCACTTTTACTTTTCACTTTCACGCATTGGAGAAGGAAATGGCACCCCACTACAGTGTTCTTGCCTGGAGAATCCCAGGGACGGGGGAGCCTGGTGGGCTGCCATCCCTGGGGTCACACAGAGTCAGACACGACTGAGGCGACTTAGCAGCAGCAGCAGCTGCTCATAAATGAAGCTGTACATTATATACGTTTGTGAGCCTGGCTTCTTTCAGTGAACAATAGGTGAGATTTATCTGCTTAGGCTTTAACATGATTAACAGACCACAGGGTACAAGAGTGGGAGAGGAAGGAGCAGGGACAAGGAGTTGGGAGACATATCAGGACGATGTGAAAATAAACAAAAATAAACCCAGACTAGTGATGCTAGGATTTGAACCAGAGTTATTTTCTGCCTTATTGGGATGATGAGGGGACCAGAACTCCCAAGGCAGGCTGAGTTGGATGTCAGGTCTCAA
The DNA here is from genome assembly GCF_016772045.2 of Ovis aries. NCBI lineage: Eukaryota > Metazoa > Chordata > Mammalia > Artiodactyla > Bovidae > Ovis > Ovis aries. Next base: position 12,000,307 of record NC_056074.1, read on the forward strand.
CGAGGGCAATCTAAGAATAAACAATAGTAGCTCTAGTATGGAAGTGAGTGGGGTTGAGGCTGGGGATAGAAAAGAACAACATAATTATGGAAACCTAGAATTCAGAAAACAGGAAAAAGAAACTCAGCCCCATGACTGATTCCAAGTTTCATCTAACTAATTAAAAAATCAAAAGGACAGTCCTTGACCAATTCTTAGCCAGGTTTTCTTTACATTTACATCTAGTATCAGGAGTTTGTATCCAAAGAATAAATGTCTTAGGATGTACTAGTGGGGAACAAACAAGTGGATGGATCATGGAAAAAGCAAGGGAATTCCAGAAAAACATCTACTTCTGCTTCATTGACTACACTAATACCTTTGACTGCGTGGATCACAACAAGCTGTGGAAAATTCTTAAAGAGATGGGAGTGTCAGACCACCTTATCTGTCTCCTGAGAAGCCTGTATGTGGGTCAAGAAGCAACAGTTAGAATCAGACATGGAACAACGGACTGGTTCAAAACTGGGAAAGGAGGACATCAAAGCTGTATATTGTCACCCTATTCCCTGGTGGCTCAGATGGTAAAGCATCTGCCTGCAATGCAGGAGACCTGGGTTCAATCCCTGGGTTGGGAAGATCCCCTGGAGAAGGAAATGGCAACCCACTCCAGTATTCTTGCCTAGAAAATTCCATGGATGGAAGAGCCTGGTGGGCTACAGTCCATGGGGTCACAAAGAGTCAGACACGACTGAGTGACTTCACTTCACTTATTTAATTTATATGCAGAATATAACATCTGGGCTGGATGAAGCACAAGCTGGAATCAAGATCACTAGGAGAAATATCAACAACCTCAGATATGCAGATGATACCACTCTAATGACAGAAAGTGAAGAGGAACTAAAGAGTCTCTTGATGAGAGTGAAAGGGGAGTGTGAAAAAGCTGGTTTAAAACTTAACATTATGGAACAAATGGACAAATTCTTAGAAAAGTATAACCTTCCAAAACTGAATCAGGAAGAAATAGAAAATCTGAACAGATCAATCACAAGCACAGAAATCAAAACTGTAATCAAAAATCTTCCAACAAACAAACCCCAGGACCAGATGGCTTCACAGGTGAATGCTACCAAAAATTTAGAGAAGAGCTAACACCTATCCTACTCAAACTCTTCCAGGAAATTGCAGAGGGAAGCAACTCTCAAACTCGTTCTATGAAGCCACCGTCACCCTAATACCAAAACCAGACAAAGACGCCACAAAAAAAGAAAATTACAGGCCAATATCACTGATGAACATAGACGCAAAAATCCTCAACAAAGTTCTAGCAAACAGAAACCAACAACATATTAAAAAGATCATACATCATGATCAAGTGGGCTTTATCCCAAGGATGAACAGATTCTTCAATATTTGCAAGTCAATCAATGTCATACACCATATTAACAAACTGAAAGATTAAAAACTATATGATTATCCTAAAAGATTCAGAGAAAGCCTTTGACAAAACTCAACACCCATTTATGATAAAAACTCTCCAGAAAGCAGACACAGAAGGAATACACCTCAACATGAAAAAAGCTATATATGACAAACCCCAACAAACATTAATTCTCAATGGAGAAAAACTGAAAACATTTCCTCTAAAATCAGGAACAAGACATGGTTGCCCACTACTATTCAACGTAGTTTTGGAAGTCCTAGCCACAGCAATCAGAGAAGAAAAAGAAATAAAAGGAATCCAGACTGGACAAGAAGAAGCAAAACTTGCACTGTCTGCAGATGACATGATCCTCTACAAAGAAAACCCTAAAGATGCCACCAGAAAATTACTAGAACTAATCAAAATACAGTAAAGTTGCAGGATATAAAAGTAATACACAGAAATCCCTTGCAATCTTATATACTAACAATGAAAAAAATAGAGAAATTAAGGAAACAATCCCATTCACCACTGCAACAAAAAGAATAAAATACTCAGGAATAAATTTTCCTAAAGAAACAAAAGACCAATATATAGAAAACTATAAAACACTGATGAAAGAAATCAAAGATGACACAAACAGATGGAGAAATATACCATGTTTGTGGATTGGAAGAATCAATATAGTGAAAATAAGTATACTACCCAGAACAATCTATAGATTCAATGCAATCCCTATCAAGCTACCAACAGTATTTTTCACAGAACTAGAACATATAATTTCACAGTTTGTATGGAAACACAAAATACCTCGAATAACCAAAGCAATCTTGAGAAAGAAGAATGGAACTAGAGGAATCAACAACCTTCCTGACTTCAGATGACACTACAAAGCTACAGTCATCAAGACAGGATGGTACTGGCACAAGACAGAAATAGAGATCAATGGAACAAAACAGAAAGCCCAGAAGTAAACCCAAGCACCTGTGGACACCTTATCTTTGACAAAGGAGGCAAAAATATACAATGGGGAAAAGACAATCTCTTTAACAAACAGTGCTGGGAAAACTGGTCAACCACACATGAAAGAATGAAATTAGAACACTTTCTAACACCATACACAAAAATAAACTCAAAATGGATTAAAGATCCAAATGTAAGACCAGAAACTATAAAACTCTTAGAGGAAAACATAGGCAGAACACTCGATGACATAAATCACAGCAAGATCTTCTATGACCCACCTCCCAGAGTAATGGAGATAAAAACAAAAATAAACAAGTGGGACCTAATTAAACTTAAAAGCTTCTGAGCAATGAGGGAAACTATAAGCAAGGTGAAAACACAGCCCTCAGAATGGAAGAAAATAATAGCAAATGAAGCAACTGACAAAGAATTAATCTCCAAAATATACAAGCAGCTCATGCAGCTCAACACCAGAAAAACAAACAACCCAATCAAAAAGTGGCAAAAAAGACCTAAACAAACATTTCTCCAAAGAAGACATACAGATGGCTAACAAACACATGAAAAGATGGTCAACATCACTCATTACTAGAGAAATGCAAAGCAAAACTACAATGAGATATCATCTCAAGCCAGTCAAAATGGCTGTTATCAAAAAGTCTACAAACAATAAATGCTGGAGACGGTGGGGAGAAAAGGGAACTCTCTTATACTATCGGTGGGAATGCAAACTAGTACAGCCACTATGGAGAACAGTGTGGAGATTCCTTAAAAAACTGGGAATAGAACTGCCATACAACCCAGCAATCCCACTGCTGGGCATTCACACTGAGCAAACCAGAATTGAAAGAGACACATGTACCCCAATGTTCACTGCAGCACGGTTTACAACAGCTAGGACATGGATGTCCATCAGCAGAAGAATGAATAAGGAACTTGTGGTATATACACACAATGGAATATTACTCCGCTATAAAAAGGAACACATTTAAGTCAGTTCCAATGAAGTGGATAAAACTGGAACCTATTATAGAGTGAAGTCAGAAAGAGAAACACCAATACTGTATATTAACACATATGTGGAATTCAGAAAGATGGTAACAACAATCCTATATGCAAGGCAGCAAAAGAGACACAGATGCAAACAGACTTTTGGACTCTGTCGGAGAAGGCAAGGGTGCAGTGATTGGAGAGAATAGCCCTGAAACATGTATATTACCATATGTGAAATAGATGACCACTGCAAGTTTGATGCACGAAGCAGGGCACTCAAAGCTGGTGCTCTGGGACAAACCATAGGGATGGGGTGGGAGGAAGGTGGGAGGGGGGTTCAGGATGGGGGGACCCATGGCTGATTCATGTCAATGTATGGGAAAAAACATCACAATGTTATAAAGTAATTATTCTCCAATTATTCTCACACAGTAGTGTCCAACTCTGCGTAACCCTATGGACTGTAGCCTGCCAGACTCCTCTGTCCATGGGATTCTTCAGGCAAGAACACTAGAATGGGTTGCCATGCCCTCCCCCAGGGGATCTTCCTGACCCAGGGATCGAACCTGTGTCTTTTACATCTCGTGCATTGACAGGCAGGTTCTTTACCCTAGCGCCACATGGAAAGTCCCAATGTATGGGGAAAACCATCACAATATTGTAATTATTCTCCAAATAAACTAATTAAGAAAATCAACTTTAAAAAAAGGAAGACCATGGCATCTGATCCCATCACTTTATGGCAAATAGAAGGGGAGAAAAGTAGAAGCAGTGACAGATTTTATTTTGGGGAGCTTGAAAAATCACTATGGACGATGACTGCAGCCATGAAATTAAAAGGTGCTTGCTCCTTAGAAGGAAAGTTATGACAAACCTAGGCAGTATATTACAAAGCAGAGATCACTTTGCCAACAAAGGTCCATATAATCAAAGCTATGGTTTCTCCAATAGTCATGTACGAATGTGAGAGTTGGACCATAAAGAAAACTGAGCACCAAAGAATGGATGCTTTCAAATTGTGGTGCTGGAGAAGACTCTCAAGAGTCCCCTGGACTGCAAGAAGATCAAACTAATCAATCCTAAAGGAAACCAACCCTGAATATTCATTGGTAGGACTGATGCTGAAGCTTCAATATTTTGGCCACCTGATGCAAAGAGTCAACTCATTGAAAAAGCCCCTGAAGCTGGGAAAGGTTGAAGGCAAAAGGATAAGGAGGCAACAGAGGATGAGATGGTTAGATAGTATCACCAACTCAATGGACATGAATCTAAGCAAACTCTTGGAGTTAATGGAGGACAGAGGAGCCTGGCATGCTACAGTCTATGGGGTCACAAAAAGTCAGACACGACTTACTGACTGAACAACAATAACAAGAAGACTATTAAAATTGTAATGACCTTGGCTAATAGATTTGGAGTCAATAGATTCAGGCCAGATCTTGGCTCCACCCCTCACCCTTAGTCCTCTGTGACTTCATGCAAGTCTCTTCACCTGTAAGTTACATCTTGGTTTCCTAATCCACATAGTGAGAGAATAGCTCATGGAAGTATGAAGGTTGCATAAAACAATATATATGAGAGGCTTACCTAGTATCTAGCATACAGCAGAGCTCAGAAGTATCAACAGTACAAGCAGTATAGTAATCTGTCTCAGAAGTAAAGGGAACAAAATTTAAAGCTCATTATCTAGGAAATAATTGTTCCACTGTAAAGTACTTTTCCAGACTACAAGGGATCTAAGAAATTTTAGCTGGGCTCTTAGGCAGAGGCCAATACTAAAAACATTCTACATCTCAAAGACTTTACAGAGGCAGTGGATAGCTACTTGTATGATGTGATTTATGAAATACAAAGACACTCTGATTAAAATAAAAATTTTTTTGGTTTACCACAACTTTCAAATATCCATGGAAAGATAGCTTATCAAAAACTTAGATGTTACTTTGAATAAATTACCAGATCTCTTACTGAGACTAGATGCAGAAGAGGATGAATGAAAGGGAAATAGGAGGTTCTAACGAGGAGGGAGAGAATCCAATGAAAGGAAAGGGCAGGGAAAGCAAAGAACCCATGTGCTCCGCTCTTTAAAGACCCACGTTTGCTAAAAGCAGAAGTCTCCCTCCTGCCTGCCTGCGTTCTCTGTGCACTGTGGAAAGGAGACAGACCAGCAGAGCAGAGTGGGAGGAATAAGCACTTGACACCCTCGGTCTCAGCAGCTGGTCATCAACTAGAGAGGGGCCAGATGTGCTGAGAGCCGACCTTGGGTGCAGAAGTGAAAGGCGAGGGGGCCCTCACTGCCTCCAGGCTTGTGAGCATTCTGGGGGACACCACCATCCATGAACACAGGACTGGGTCACACACTTGTGAGCAGAAGTCCAATATGACAGGGATGGCTAGAGACTGTGTTGGCTGAAAATCTTGAAACAGCTGTCTCAAAAACAACAACTTCTCCTTATAATGTTTTAGTTTTGCAAGATAGAAAGTTCTGGAGAACAGTTGTGTGAAAATGTCAATGTACATAACATGACTGAATTCTACCTTAAAAACAGTTAAGGCGACACATTTTATGTTACGCATATTTTACTACAATTTTTTAAAAATCTTAACACCATCTCCATCTGAGAGTTTAAGAGGAAAACAGATTGGAAACTCAAACCCTTTGGTGGGATGAAAAAACAAGTTGTTCAGCAACAAACCCTCACATGGCATTTAGAAAGGTAAGTGAAAACAAATCACTGGAGTTTTGAAGACATTACTTTGCAGACTCGAGCTGTTCTTTCTTCTGCTTTATATCTTCTTCTGTTATTCCTCCCAAGTGTTTATAGTTGCTCTCAGCAATTTCAAGGAGGTGTCTCAATTCTACGATTTTCTTATAAGCTCTCACTGCAAGACAGAGTTGAATAGCAACCTAGTTTAGACAGGTAACAGCCCATGTGCTCACAGGAGGCTGGCCCTGAAGCATATTCTTCCTCTAGAACCGTGTCTGCAAGGTCAGGGGAAGGGGAGGGAAGGAAGGAGGTGTCTACATAGAAGGATAAACACCAGTAGCAGAGTATTAGGGTGAACAAACAGTGAAATACCTAACTGGCCAATACTGATGCTGGAGGATGTATCACTGTTACTGCTATTATTAATACCACGAACAGGGAGGGAGGGAGGCTGGCCAGCAGTGTTTTAGGAGTACCGACCACACATAATCATCTAATTATGTCAGAAAATTAGAAAAATTGAAATATGCTTGATTTCCTTAAGATAAAGCAGAACTAATACAATTCCCAAATTTTGTCATTAGTCACTTGTAGTACCTTCAAAAGATGATACTGAGAAGGAAGTTTGCTGATAGCTGCTTTGAGCTATTCTCCAACTATTAAAAGTAAGATTTTTCTATGCTTTGTGGTACTAGCTCTCAACCTGGGTTGATTTTCTCCTCCAAGGAGTATGCAACAATATCTGGAGACCTTTTAACTTGCTGGAGGATGAAGGGAAACAGGCTACTGGCATGTAGAGGCTCAGGATGCTACTAAAGATCTTAAAATATACACGAGAACCCCCTCAACAAATAAGGATCTGGCCCAAAATGTCAATAGTACAGAAGCTGAGAAACTCTGCCATACAACTAGGTTAACAAATCACTTCCTCTGATTTATCTCTCAGTTGGTTAGAGCTGCAGGTTCCAAACTGCACACATCAGAATCAATTTGGGCACTTTTTAAAATGAGTATGTTTGAACCCATATCAGTCCTACAAATTCAGGTCTTCATACCCCATAGGAGCTCCTCTGACAATGCAGATGTACAGACAGGTTTGGGATCCACCATAACCACCAGCAAGCAAATAAGGGGACTTTTTTTTTTTTTTTAAATGTTACATAAGATTGAAAGAATTGTGACCGTTTATCTAATCTTTAATATTTGAAGGCTATGTTTTGAAAAAGCTGTTCTGTGGGATTCTAAGAGCTACGACTAATCAGGATTAGCTCCAGGAAGAGATATCTTAACAAAGGTGAAACTTGAAATAAAAGTGGTAAGAGTTATCGTGCATTTGTGGAGTGCCTATGATGGTCAGGACACTACGCCAAGTGCCTTGCACATTTTAATCCTCACAAGAACCCTGTCAGAAGGTAGAAATGGGCCACCTGGGCAGCAGTGAGTGTCTTCACTGAAAGTAACTGGATGCTGGATGACTGGATGACGTGACAGGAGTGTTGAGCCAGGAGCCAAACCTCAAATGGTTCCAGGGTTCTATGATGCCATGACCCTAAACCTGACTCACTAAAGAATGCTCTGAACTGAAACTCAGTTCCAAGAATTCTGAAATGACAAGAAATCCAACCAGTCCAACAAAAAGAGACTTGTTCCAGTTTCATTCATGGTCTTTCCCAAAGCATCTTTTAAAAATTTTGTGATTCACTGATATCTTCAATGATACTTCACAAATATCTCCTGCTCAAATAATTTCAGAAGACACTGAAATTCTACAAATCACCAGTTCATTTTTGGAAATTCTAGTAAGTCCTTGCTAATTCTCAGTACAATCAACAAAAAGAAATCTAAGCACAAACAAAATAAAAAATAGATAAACTGCATTTCATCAAAATGAAAAGCATGTGCACTGCAAAGGACATCATCAAGAAAAAAGACAACCCACGGAACAGGAGAAAATACCCGCAAATCATGTGTGTGACATGGGACTTAAATCTGGAAATTCTCTTCAGTTCAGTTCAGTGGCTCAGTCTTGTCCGACTCTTTGCGACCCCATAAATCGCAGCGTGCCAGGCCTCCCTGTCCATCACCAACTGCTGGAGTTCACTCAGACTCATGTCCATCGAATCAGTGATGCCATCAAGCCATCTCATCTCCTGTCGTCCCCTTTTCCTCCTGCCCCCAATCCCTCCCACCGTCAGAGTCTTTTCCAATGAGTCAACTCTTCACATGAGGTGGCCAAAGTACTGGAGTTTCAGCTTTAGCATCATTCCTTCCAATGAACACCCAGGACTGATCTACTTTAGAATGGACTGGTTGCATCTCCTTGCACTCCAAGGGACTCTCAAGAGTCTTCTCCAACACCACAGTTCAAAAGCATCAATTCATCGGTGCTCAGCTTTCTTCACAGTCCAACTCTCACATCCATACATGACCACTGGAAAACCATAGCCTTGACTAGACGGACCTTTGTTGGCAAAGTAATGTCTCTGCTTTTCAATATGCTATATAGATTGGTCGTAACTTTCCTTCCAAGGAGTAAGCGTCTTTTAATTTCATGGCTGCAGTCAGCATCTGCAGTGATTTTGGAGCCCAGAAAAATAAAGTCTGACACTGTTTCCACTGTTTCCCCATCTATTTCCCGTGGAGTGATGGGACCAGATGCCATGATCTTAGTTTTCTGAATGTTGAGCTTTAAGCCAAATTCTTCACTCTCCTCTTTCACTTTCATCAAGAGGCTTTTTAGTTCCTCTTCACTTTCTGCCATAAGGGTGGTGTCATCTGCATATCTGAGGTTATTAATATTTCTCCTGGCAATCTTGATTCCAGCCTGTGCTTTCTTCCAGTCCAGCGTTTCTCATGATGTACTCTGCATAGAAGTTAAATAAGCAGGGTGACAATATACAGCCCTGACATACTCCTTTTCCTATTTGGAACCAGTCTGTTGTTCCATGTCCAGTTCTAACTGTTGCTTCCTGAACTGCATATAGGTTTCGCAGGAGGCAGATCAGGTGGTCTGGTATTCCCATCTCTTTCAGAATTTTCCACAGTTTATTGTGATCCACACAGTCAAAGGCTTTAGCATAGTCAATAAAGCAGAAATAGATGTTTTCTGGAACTCTCTTGCTTTTTCCATGATCCAGTGGATGTTGGCAATTTGATCTCTGGTTCCTCTGCCTTTTCTAAATCCAGCTTGAACATCTGGAAGTTCATGGTTCATGTATTGCTAAAGCCTGGCTTAGAGAATTTTGAGCATTACTTTACTAGCGTGTGAGATGAGTGCAACTGTGCAGTAGTTTGAGCATTCTTTGGCATTGTCTTTCTTTGGGATTGGAATGAAAACTAACCTTTTCCAGTCCTGTGGCCACTGCTGAGTTTTCCGAATTTGCTGGCATATTGAGTGCAGCACTTTCACAGCATCATCTTTCAGGATTTGGAACAGCTCCACTGGAATTCCATCACCTCTACTAGTTTTGTTCGTAGTGATGCTTTCTAAGGCCCACTTGACTTCACATTCCAGGATGTCTGGCTCTAGGTTAGTGATCACATCATTACTCTAATCAACTATTAATATAATCAATTAGACAGACAACAAGGACTGGTAAGATGTGGAGAAACTAGAACCCTCACATATGGTTGGTGGGAATGTAAAATGGTGTGGCCACTTTGGAAAACATTTTGAAATTCTTCAAAATGCCAGACATACTTTTAGCAGCTGATGCAGCAATTCCAACTCCTAGGTGTATCCAAGGAAATGAAAATACACGTCCACACAAAAACATGCATATGAATGTTCACAGCAGGATTATTCTTAATAACCTAAATATGGAAACAACTCAAATGACCAACAACTGATAAATGGATATATAAAGTGTATTTAGCAGTAAAAAATAAATAAATAAATGTGAAGTAATAATCCACGTTATAAAGTACACGAAGCTTGAAAATGTGCTAAGTGACAGAAAAGTCACTAGTCAGAAAAGACCACAGATGGTATCATCCCACTCATATGAAATGCCCAGAACAGACAAACCTACACAGACAGAGAGTAGGTTTGCAGATGCCTAATTTGAGGGATGGTCTGGGAGTAAAGAAAAGAAGGTAGGGGTAATGGGTGTCAGGTTTCTCTTGGGGGTGATAGAAATACTACAAATTTTATTGTAATAATGGCTGCACAAATCTGAATACACTAAAATCTTAACTGTACACTTAAATAGGTAGATTAAATGGTATGTGAATTACATCTCAATAAAGCTATTTAAAATAAAGCTGTCAAGAAACTCTGAAGAGATCATTGACTCTGAGCCTTGCTGTGAGGTGATCCAGGTGGGCTGCTTGTTGGGAGCCCCTGGCATCAGCATCTTCATGCTGCATTCACCAGGAAAGAGGTTTCTACCATCCCCTGGAGAATGAGGTTCTATCTAACAGTGTTCTGGGAGTTCTCTAAAAGAAATTTCTTTTATTTAGACATGAATTAGAAACTTTTCTCAGAGAATACAGGTTTGGTACAACTAGCTCTTCCTGTCAGAATAACTGAAAATACTTCCCAGAGATCAGGAAGAAAGGAACTGGGCTTCCCTGGTGGCTCAGTGGTGAAGAAGCAGCCTATCAATGCAGGAGACACAGGTTCAATCCCTGGTCCAGGAGGACCCACATGTTGAGGGACAACTAAGCCCATGCAGCACAACTAGTGAGCCTGGGCTCTAGAGCCTGGGAGCCACAGTTACTGAACCCAGTGCTGCTACTACTGAAGCCCAAACCCTCTAGAGCCTGGGCTCCACAAGAGAAGCCACCACAATGAGAAGCCCCTGCACAGCAACTAGAGAAAAGCCCAAACAGCAACAAAGACTCGGCACAGCCAAATGAACGAAAAAATCATTATTTAAAAAAAAAAAAAAAAAAAAAGAAGAGGAAGGGAACTGACATTTACTAAGCTTCTACCATGAGCTAGGCACATCCCATTCATTAGTGCACTCTGTGACGGTGACGTTATGTTAATATTCTTATTTTCACAGATAAGGAAACCGAGGTTCAGAGTAACACAGCTAGAAAGAGGTGAAGCCCTGATGTCTGAATCCACGCCCAAGCACTGCTCACTTTACTATACCTGCCTCTGCTTTGGTTAGCCTCCACTCAAACAGATCTTTCTCATCTTTCTCCTCATTATGAAAGAGTGCCATTGAAACAGTTCTTCTCATCCACTCATATGAGCCATGGTTCTCTGACAGACACCATGATAAGTGAAATTAGGGTTATGTGGCATGAAAATATCACCTTCCTCATGGAGGGACTGAGATCACGTTCAACAACCCCTAGTACAAAAATCTGTACTACTTCTCCCCAAAATACCAAAGTATTTTACTTTGTAGATGGTAATTGTCTTTAGAATAATTTCATAAATTTGTGGTAAAAACTGGCTACAGTATTTTTTTGTAAAGGAAAAATCATGAAAGAGTTGGCACACTTACCTCTGGCATCTGTTCTATCCGACTCACTGAGACCTAAATCATCTTTGGCATCAGTGCTTCCCTCAACACCGTGTCTTATAAAAAACCTAATATCATTTTCATTAATTTCATTCTCATCATCTATATCATATTTCTGTAGTCCTTCTAATAGCTTTACTGCTGCTAAATGGGCAAACCTGTAGAAAAGAATTAGTGATTAACAGGATCCATTATCTTTTCCAAATTTAAATCACAGTTTGTACTTAATTTAAGGAATTACACTCTACATCATCTCACCAGCTCAACCCACCACTAAAGAAGCAAAATTATATCTGAAGGTCAGTGACAATGTGACACATATCCAGCTATGCAGGAAACTCAAATGGTTAGTGGAAACAAAGGACAAGCAGTCATATTAAAGGCTGATTCCACATTTGGGGGAGAGGCCAATTTATATGGCATGTGGAATCTTAGTTCCCCAACCAGGGATTGAACCCAGGCCCTCAGGAGTGAGAGTGCAGAGTCCTAACCACTGGGCTGGCTAGAGAATTCCCAGATTCCGTAATTTTTAGTGGCAAAAATCCAACTGAAAGAGGTGATCTACTATCAAAAGAACATTTGGTGTGGGCCCAGACAGAGCTGCCCAACTGAGCAGAAAGCCCAGAACCACCTTACTTGATCTACCTGTGTTCACTACCTTTTCCTGATGGCCTAATTTAGACTGTAGAATTAGTTCTGGTTCCAGTTTTAGGGAAAACTACAGCTCTAGCCCCCTTAATCTTCATCCTTCCTCAACCCTCAAACACTCAGCATGGCTTTGAAATTTAATGGAAAAATAATGACTTTTCTGTCCACATTTCCTATTTTCTTTGATCTTCTCTACACCTCTATGAAGCTAGTAATATACTCTTGGTTTTCAAGTTGTTGCTATGACTATATATAATCTGCATATTTTCCCCAAGGTTTTGCTAATTAAAATGTTTAATTGCTTTCTCTTAGGAGATGAAGAATTACTCACTAAACACAAAAACCTAAAATCCCTATTTTTTTCCCCCACACATAACCACATGCACACATATATCCTCACCTTTCACCAGGTACTGCAAATCATTAATGATACAGTAATAAACACCGGAAGTTATAAGGTTACAAAAATTCATTATATCTATTATTAGACTGTAACTTAACAGCTAGCACTTACTGAGTACTTGCTTTACAACACATTCAAGGGTACTTCTATAACACCACACTCACACTTAGCATTTTAGTAGATGAATGACAAAAAAATGTGGGCCAGACATTACAATCACTCGTGAAACTGATATAGACAAACAGATCCGTGGATAAAATATAGGGTACAGAAATAAGCCCATGTATACATGGACACCTAAGTTGGACAAAGACACAAAGGCAATTCAGGAGAAAAGACAGCTTTTTCAACAAATGGTGCTAGAACAAATAGATACCCATATGCAAAAAAAAAAAAGAACTTAGATGCATACCTCATACCATATACAAAAATTAACTCAACATGGATCACAGACATCAGTGTAAAACCTAAAACTGCACAATGTCTAAAAGAAAACAAAAGAAATTTCTGTGATTTGATGTTAAATCAAAGATTTCTTAGATATGATACCAAAAGTGTAACCCAAAAAAGAGCAAATTGATTAAAAAAAAAAATTTTTTTTATTCTTGGGACTTCCCTAGTGGTGAGTGGCTAAGACTCCACACTCCCAGTGCAGGGGCCCAGGTTCCATCCCTGGTCAGAGAACTAGATCCCACATGTTGCAACCAAGAGTCCACATGCCATAACTAAAGATTCTGCATGCCTGCAACTAAAAGATCCCATATGCTGCAACTATTTTTTTTAAAGAATCCTACAAGCTACAACAAAGGCTGAAGATCCTACAAGCCACAACTAAGACCCAGCACAGTCAAATAAATTAATAAATATTTTTAAATTATTCTTGCTCTTCATTATTAAGAGGATGATAAAACAAACCACAACTGAGAGAAAAATCTTCACAAAACAAAAATCTGAGAAAGAATTAGTATCCAGAATATAGAAAGAGCTCTTAAAACTCAACAATAAAAAAAAGCACTACCCAAGTTTTAATACTGGACAAAAGATCTGAACAGTAACTTTGCCAAAGGAAAACAAACAAATGTCAGATATGAATATGAAAAGATGCATCAAATCATTTTTCATTAGGAAAAAACACAAGCCACAATAAGATAGTAGTACACACCTACTGTAATTATAAAAATCAAAACATCTAAAAATATTAAATGCTGGCAAGACAAGGGGTAACAGAAACTCTCATCCATTGCTTGTGAAATGCAAATTGGTGTGGTCACTTTGGAAGGCACTGTGACAGTTCCTTAAAAAGATAAACACTCCCTTAGCATCTGATTTCCCTGGTGGCTCAGACAGTAAAGCATCTTGCTGACAACGCGGGAGACCTGGGTTCGATCCCTGAGTCGGGAAGATACTCTGGAGAAGGCAACGGCAACCCACTCCAGTACTCTTGCCTGGAAAATCCCATGGACGGAGGAGCCTGGTAGGCTACAGTCCATGCGGCTGCAAAGAGTCAGACACGACTGAGCGACTTCACTTTCACTTTAGCATCTGACTCAGCAGTCCTACTCCTAAGTATTATCCAAGTGAATTGAATACTTGCGTTCACACAAAAAATCTGTATGTAAATATATATAGCAGCTGTATTCATTATCACAAAAAATAGATACAAGTAAGACGTCCTTCAACAGGTTAGGGGATAATCAAACTCTGGAATACTATGGAATTCCACAGCCAATGGAATACTACACTGCAACAAGAAAGAGATGAACCACTACACATGAATGAACTTCAAAATAATTATGCTCAGTGAAAAAAGCCACCCACATAAGAGTATGAGTATATATACTGTATGTTTCCATTTATATAAAATTCTAGCAAATGCAAACTAATCACTAGTGAAAGAAAGCAAATTCATGTTTGCTTGGGGAAGCAGCAGTGGAAAGCAGTGGAAAAGAGACAGATTACAAAGGTGTACAAGATTTTGTGGGGGTGAAGGATAAGTTCACTATCTTGGTTGTGATTATGACTTCACAGGTATATACATGTATCAGAATTCATCAGTTTGTGCTATACAAATATGTGTGCTTTACTGATAAACATATTTTTAAAAATAAAGACAAAAGTTAGCCTGAGTTGATAATGATGCTGCTGCTGCTGCTAAGTTGCTTTAGTCATGTCCGATCCTATGCAACCCCATAGACGGCAGCCCACCAGGCTCCCCCATCCCTGGGATTCTCTAGGCAAGAACACTGGAGTGGGTTGCCATTTCCTTCTCCAATGTATGAAAGTGAAAAGTCAAAGTGAAGTTGCTCAGTCGTGTCTGACTCTTAGCGACCCCATGAACTGCAGCCTACCAGACTCCTCCGTCCATGGGATTTTGCAGGCAAGAGTACTGGAGTGGGGTGCCATTGCCTTCTCCAGATAATGATGCTAGTATGCAGTAAAACAAAACCACATCCCAAGGCTTCAAAAAGATCCTACAGTGACAAAAATTTTATGGAACATGGCCTCACTAACAAAAACTGCATGGCAACTTAATGAATAATTAGGCCCTTGCAAACTGTCAAGCCTCATGTGCAGCTTTAGCCCACACTCCTGTTTTAGACTCAAGTTGTTCCGAGCCACATACATTCCTCAAAGACACAAGGCGTTATCTTTCAACTCCTTCTCCTTCAAGTGTCAGCATAAATATTGCTTTCACTAAGAAAAAAATTTTCCCAGACTTCTATATAAATTCTGACACCCTGCAGTTTCCTTCGTAACTCTTACCACCATCTGTATTTACATTTTCCCCCCACAACTTTCAAACAGAAATACTCAGGCACTCTTTCTTCTATGTCTTTCACTGCACTTTATATAGGACTCCTCTGGTGGCTCAGACGGTGAAGAATTTGCCCACAATGTAGGAGACCCCGGTTTGATCCCTGGAAGATCCTGTATATAACATGTACTGATAATGTAACTATAATCAATAAAAGTCACATTTGCACATTTATCTCTCCACAAGTCCATAAGGTTGTTGAGAGCAAGGACTAAGTTTTTTCATCTTAGTAATTCTAATGCTAACCACAGCACTTGGAACACGGTTAAGCGGAATGAAAAACAATCAAATGAACAAACGAATGAACTAAGTATCCTTGAGGACCTCTGAAATGAGCTCAAAGTGAGCAATAATGGGTGTTACGTTTAATTCAAATACAAATATTAAACTGTTTCAAAATCCATGCACCTCCTTTTGATTATTCCTTTCCATTACACAGCATTTCTCAACAGGTACCAGCATTTGAGTGGGACAATTCTTCATTGTATACCACTGTTCTGAGCACTGTAGAATGTCTGGCATTCTTGGACTGACCTCATGAAACATCAGTGATGGTCTCCATCACTGTGACAACACCCCTCCACACACATTTCCAAATTCACCACCCCACAAAGAAAGGGGACGATACTATCTCCCAACTGAAAATTACTGCTTTAGAGAGAAGAGCTGATACGTTGTCAAACATCGATTTAGTGCGAAAATTATCATGCCATCAGCATTTGACTGAGTCCTATAATTTCAGAAATCTTCAGAGATAGAATTCTGAGTATAGCAGAATAAATGCACAATTTTAAAAACAAAGACAGAAGCAAAATAGATAGAGATACCTCTTAGCCACATCACTGGGTTTCTCCCTCGCTTTGTTGGTAATGTTATTGTCTGCTCCCATTTTAATCAGCCATTGCAAACACTCTATATGGCCTTGCCCAGCAGCTGTAAAAAACAAACAAAACAAAATGCACACACACACAGAAAAGTTATTGTTATCAGTGAAGAATTTCCTAAAATTTTGGACAGTACCACTACAGAATACTTTTATAAATACTAATCCCTACAATATCAACAAAAGTAGGTATGCCAGATGTTATCATCTCTATTTCACTTATTCATTCATTAGACACATATTTAATCAAATGTTTGCTCTGCTCAGCCCTTATATAGGAACTTTACATACAGATACAAAAAAGCTGACGCTCACAGAGGATATTTATTTAACATCACACAGCCAGTAAGTAATGGATTTGAAACTATAATCTATGCTTTGTGCTAACCCTTATCCAGTGCTCATCGACTATACTCACAGCTCCTGACCAATCCTGTATCAGGCCAAATGTGAGTATAATCTGTGTGAATGTGAAAGGCTGAAAAATCTTTTGTCATCTTGTATAGATAGTTTATGCCTCTCACATTCACAACTCAGAACTTACAGGCCCCTCGATGATTACCTAAACTGTTCGTCAGCTTTCCTTAAAACACATGCACTCAATATTAATTTTCACCTCCACAACTCAGCTTATATGTTTTCACACCTGGTGCCCATCACCCAATTATATGCTCATCTAACTTCTCCCCTCCTCCCCAGTCCATCTCAAGAGTCAGGGAAACTGTGGGGCGGTGGGGGGCGGCGAGTTCAATAATCTAAAAAGATTTGAGTTTAGATTCACTAAACAACAGACTGGAGGACAGGACAGAACTTAGAAAGTGGCTGGCATACAGAACTAATAAACGTCTACAGAGTTGATGAATAAATGATGAAGAAAATGAATGAAATCTCAGCTCTGCTCTTACTAGTTGTGCAACCTCAGTCAAGAAACCTGATGGCAGTGGTATAAACTGGAAATGTGGAATTAACAGATAGATTTATACTATATAAAACAAATAAATAACAAGGACCTACTGTATGGCATATCTTGTAATAATCTACAAAGGAAAAAAACCTGAAAAATATATACATATATGTAAATATAACTTAATTACTTTGTTATATATCTGAAACATTGTAAATCAACTAAACTTCAATTTTTTTAATGAACATTAAAGAAAAATCTGATCCCTCTGGACCTCAATTTCCTTGCTGTCATATTTATAAGAATAATACACTACTACTTCCTAAAACTACAATAAGGATTAAATATGATGACAGTTTTACACCTCGTTTAGTGTTTACTAACATATTACATCTATATTCCCATGACGCTTCTTCTGTAATTTAACCAGAAGAAACTTCTGTTCCTTAACATCTACTCCTGAATTCCTATTGCATGTATTTTGACAGCCAAATACTTTTTGCCACTGATTACATCCTGACTTATACAAATCTCTAGGTGTTCACTGTATCAGCAGGTAGCTCCTTAGCAATACAGTCTAAATCTCATACTATCTTCAAGGTGCAGGCATGTGGTTGGTGCTGAATACATACGTGTGTGCTCAGTTGCTCAGCTGTGTCTGACTCTTTGTGACCCTATATGGGACTCCATAAATGTTTATCTTTTATGTGAATGAATGGATGAAGATGACCACTTTGGAGAACTCTTCCTTGTTGTCTTAACTTTCCAACTGTTTTAACCCTTTAGGTCAATGATGTGTAATTCTGCATATATATTTGAATAATGTGCTGTGTGTTCATTCACTTAGTCATGTCTGACTCTTTGTGATCCCATAGACTATAGCCCACCAGGCTCCTCTGTCCATGAGATTCTCCAGGCAAGAATACTAGAGTGGGTTGCCATTTCCTTCTGCAGGGGATCTTCCCGACCCAGGGATCGAACTAGCGTCTCCAGCATCTCCTGCACTGGCAGGTGGATTCTTTTACTACGGAGGCACCTGGGAAGCCCTGCTGAATATATACATGCCTCTGTAAAATGAGTCAAAGAAGAGGAACTTTTGGTATGACTCTGATGCTTTAAAAGTCAGTCTACCTCCAATACTGGCAACGGTGAGGAAAGGACACAAAGCCAGACCCAGTGACATGGCAATGCCCCCACTACAGCACTGCAGCCAGCTTACAGAGGCCTGCAAGGCTCTCGTCCTCCCCGTCTCCGCTTGACTCATCACCAAAACTCAGTGCTGGCTCTTCAAGAGACTGGGATTTCTCTTAGCAAATCTAAAACCAGCTAACACAGAATACTGCAGGGGACTTCCCTGATGGTCCAGTGGCTAAGGCTCCACACACCCAACGCAGAGGGCCTAGGGTTCAATCCCTGATGAGAGAACCAGGTCCCACATGCTGCAACCAAGGATTTCTCATGCTATAACTAAAGATCCCACGCGTGGCAACTAAGACCTGGCACAGCCAAGAAAATAAATAAATATATATTAAAAAAAGAGAACACTATGGGATTTCCCAGACCTCAAGATGCCAATCTTTGCTACAATGCTACGGCAATGACACCCCACATAAACATTAGCAATAGAAACCGGTTTTATATATATAGGATATGATATGGAACTTTGCTCCAGGGTACCACATTTTAAAAAATACTCTATGAACATTTTGAATCTCCTCCCCATTCACAAAAGTCATGGTAAAGTGTTTTACACCTAAACATTCAGCAGAGATAGGTGGAATGAAATTCTCCAAGTCTAGGGTAGAACCTTTACTGAAGTGAGGACCTTTCTATGTGAGGAGAAACCCCTTTTCACGTTCCTCTTCCTCCTGCTCCACTGACCCTCTCTGATAAAACATGGTGCTTAAATTCTATACTTGAGACACGATATGACTTACATGAACTTTAGTGATTAAGCTAACAACAGAGCCAAGAGAAACACAATCTGCAACTGGGACTCCCAGAAGTAATGTACGAAATAAAGTCCAATTTAAACACAAGACTATATTAATAAGCCTACTTTTTACACTAAGATTTTTAAAAGAATTATATGCCATTGATTATGAAGAAACTTATGACATATCACAAATGAAACAGAATGGAAATTCACATGCAGTAGGTTAAAGATTTGGTTTTTTATCGTATAAATAAGATTGTTAAGAATAAATCCTACAGTATATATTCCCACCACTGAGCTGACAATTCTGGCAAGAATACACAGAAGAACTGTACAAAAACGATCTTCACCACTCAGATAATCACGATGGTGTGATCACTCACCTAGAGCCAGACATCCTGGAATGTGAAGTCAAGTGGGCCTTAGAAAGCATCACTACGAACAAAGCTAGTGGAGGTGATGACATCCAGTGGAGCTGTTTCAAATCCTGAAAGATGATACTGTGAAAGTGCTGCACTCAATATGCCAGCAAATTTGGAAAACTCAGCAGTGGCCACAGGACTGGAAAAGGTCAGTTTTCATTCCAATCCCAAAGAAAGGCAATGCCAAAGAATGCTCAAACTACCGCATAATTGCACTCATCTCACATGCTAGTAAAGTAATGCTCAAAATTCTCCAAGCCAGGCTTCAGCAATACGTGAACCATGAACTTCCTGATGTTCAAGCTGGTTTTAGAAAAGGAACCAGAGATCGAATTGCCAACATCCGCTGGATCATCAAAAAAGCAAGAGAGTTCCAGAAAACATCTATTTCTGCTTTATTGACTATGCTAAAGCCTTTGACTGTGTGCATCACAATAAACTGTGGAAAATTCTTCAAGAGATGGGAATACCAGATCACCTGACCTGCCTCTTGAGAAAGCTATATGCAGTTCAGGAAGCAACAGTTAGAACTGGACATGGAACAACAGACTGGTTCCAAATAGGAAAAGGAGTACATCAAGGCTGTATATTGTCACCCTGCTTATTTAACTTCTATGCAGAGTACATCATGAGAAACGCTGAGCTGGAAGAAGCACAAGCTGGAATCAAGATTGCCGGGAGAAATATCAATAACCTCAGATATGCAGATGACACCACCCTTATGGCAGAAAGTGAAGAGGAACTAAAAAGCCTCTTGATGAAAGTGAAAGAGGAGAGTGAAAAGTTGGCTTAAAGCTCAGCATTCAGAAAACGAAGATCATGTCATCTGGTCCCATCACTTCATGGGAAAATAGATGGGGAAACAGTGGAAACAGTGTCAGACTTTATTTTTTGGGGCTCCAAAATCACTGCAGATGGCAACTGCATCAATGAAATTAAAAGACGCTTACTCCTTGGAAGAAAAGTTATAACCAATCTAGATAGAATATTGAAAAGCAGAGACATTAGTTTGCCAACAAAGGTCCGTCTAGTCAAGGCTATGGTTTTTCCAGTGGTCATGTATGGGTGCAAGAGTTGGACTGTGAAGAAAGCTGAGTGCCAAAGAATTGATGCTTTTGAACTGTGGTGTTGGAGAAGACTCTTGAGAGTCCCTTGGACTTCAAGGAGATCCAACCAGTCCATTCTGAAGGAGATCAGACCTGGGCGTTCTTTGGAAGGAATGATGCTGAAGCTGAAACTCCAGTACTTTGGCCACCTCATGTGAAGAGTTGACTCACTGGAAAAGACTCTGACGCTGGGAGGGATTGGGGGCAGGAGGAAAAGGGGACGACAGAGGATGAGATGGCAGGATGGCATCACCGACTCGATGGACATGAGTTTGAGTGAACTCCAAGAGATGGTGATGGACAGGGAGGCCTGGCGTGCTGCGATTCACGGGCTCGCATAGAGTTGGACACAACTGAGTGACTGAACTGAACTGGGCTGACAATTTAACAGTCTGATTAAAAAACAAACACAAAAAGATTAAGATTCTAGAATTTCACATAGAGTGAAGGAGAACACAAAGAATGTGGCAGATATTTTGAAAATGTGTTCAAATTTAATGTTCATTCATATTTCTATGGCAGTAAAAACATTTTTGCAGGGTACAAGAAAGAAGAAAATTCTACTCAACCTTTTTAAAAATGTATTTGTTTATTTATTTATTTGGCTGCCATTAAGTCTTAGTTGCCACATATGGGATCTTAAATTGTGTCATGTAGGATCCTTTGTCATGGGGCGTGGGCTCAGTGCACTGAGGCATGTGGGATCTTAGTTCCCTAAACAGAGAGTGAGCCCACATCCCCTGAACTGCAAAGGTGGATTTTTAAACAAATGGACCACCAGAGAAGTCCCCTGCTCAATCTTTTTATCTAGAGAGATGGTTTCTGTTTCAATAAATTAATCAGTCATTTTTAGTCCAAAGAAAATGATAGTCCTCAGAAACTTCTCTGGTAGTGAATTTCACTTAACTAACATGACAGTGTCACAGAGAATTTCTTGTGAATTACCCTCAAATGTAATAGTGTGTAAATGTCTGACATAAAAGGAATTATCACACTTGAGTTGAAAATTAAGCACCCAGACTCTTGAGAGTCCCTTGGACTTCAAGGAGATCCAACCAGTCCATTCTGAAGGAGATCAGACCTGGGTGTTCTTTGGAAGGAATGATGCTGAAGCTGAAACTCCAGTACTTTGGCTACGTCATGTGAAGAGTTGACTCATTGGAAAAGACTCTGACACTGGGAGGGATTGGGGGCAGGAGGAGAAGGGGACGACAGAGGATGAGATGGCTGGATGGCATCACAGACTCAATGGATGTGAGTTTGAGTGAACTCCGGAAGTTGGTGATGGACAGGGAGGCCTGGCGTGCTGCGATTTATGGGGTCACAAAGAGTCGGACACGACTGAGCAACTGAACTGAACTGAACTGATACCATATAAGGTAGACTGATACCTCTCAGCCATATCAGGAAAAATTTTACATTTTCATGTGCTTCTAATGAATAATTATTGTAACAGGTAAGTAACTCAACAGAAATTGTGTCAAAACTGAAGCAGCAATCATAACTTACCTTTATGCATAAGAGTTGATCCATTATTATCACGTTCATTAATATTAATTACTCCATCTTCTATTAATTTCTTAAGCATTTCCAAATCACCCTTAAAGGCAGCCATATGACCTGGAAATGCTAAAGCTATAAGTAAAAAAATTTAGTATTTCAGTAAACACAGGAATTCATTCTTTTTCCCTGCCTTAATCAGTCACACATTTCAGGTTTCAATATTATGAGAATGTTATATTAGAATTAGTTCAGTTGATATAATGAAAAGTAATAAGATTATTATTAATTATGTGCCTTTCCATGCCTTGGGATATCAAAAGGACTATACTGTACCAGAACTATTCCTGTCATCTTCCCTGTTTCTCTCAGGCCACCACAAAATACAAGGAGATGGTCATTTTCAACCCTTTGCATAAAGATATACTTGGTCTTATGTTCTACATTTGCACAGACCACTCCCTTTGTTTACAAAGAAGTGATGAAAACAAAAGAAACTGGAAGCAGATAGAGTATCTATGTGTGTGCATACATCTACAGGTGTGAATGCACCTGCCCTGGTGCCTAGCACATAGCAAGTACTTAATAAAATGGTTTAAATGATAACCATTACACACACTGGACCCTTACTGAATGTCAAGCTTGGTAGTAAGCACTT
Source organism: Ovis aries (assembly GCF_016772045.2). Classification (NCBI taxonomy): domain Eukaryota; kingdom Metazoa; phylum Chordata; class Mammalia; order Artiodactyla; family Bovidae; genus Ovis; species Ovis aries. Next base: position 12,023,134 of record NC_056074.1, read on the forward strand.
ATAAGGACTGCCTCATTTTGCCCTCTTAACAACCCTGCAATAGCTATTCTCAATTTTATATATGGAAAAAAAAACAACTTAGAATAGTCAAAGAGTATTTTTAAAAGCACAAAGTTGAAAATATAGTAGCTGATTACCAGTCTTACTATAAAGCTATAGTAATCAAAACTTTGTACTATTGGCAAATAAACAGAATATCAATAAGACAGAATGTACAAACAAAATATGGGTCATCCATACAATGGAATACTACTAAACAATAAAAAGTAATGAACTACTGAAATACATAATACAAATGAATCTCCAAAGAGTTCCATTAGAAAACCCAAACTAAATTTTAAAAAAATAAATAAATAAATAGAAAACCCAAACTAATCTATAGTGACAGAAAACAAATCAGTGGTTGTGTAGGCCAGGGTGAAAGAAGGGATGAGAGGGTATGAAAAAATATTTGAGGTAATGAAAGTGCTTTGCCTCTTGATTGTGATGGCGGTTTCATGATATATAGTAAAACTCAAACTGCATACTTTAAATACAGTTTATTATATATAAATCATATTTTAATAAAGTTGCTTTTAAAAAAAAGGACATCATTTGTGAAAAAATAAGTCCACACTGTGAAAGAAAATATATCAGATAAAATTAATAAAAGATAGGTATCAGAACTATATAAAAGAACTCAAGTAATTTAGAAAAGGACAAATAACAATTCTACAGGCAATTCATAGAAAAATAAACTAGAACAGCCAGTAACTTTATGAAACAATGTTCAAACTTATTAGTAATCAAAAAAATGCAAATTAAAACACAAGTTAAACCTCTTCATACCCAACTAAGTGGCAAAAATTTTTAAGTCTGACAATACTGAATATTGTTTGCCTAAATTCTCACCAAACATTGCTGATCAGAGTGTAAATTACTACAACCACTTTGATGAAGAATGCAGCATTTATACCTATTTATACTGAAGATGGGCATATTCCACCAAACAAAACCTAAAGTAGAATTTCCCAAGTGTTTACCAAGGCAGAGTCCTCAACTCTCAGTCTTCAGAGTAGACAGGCACTACACCTCAAGAAGTTTCATCCACTGGTACCAGTGTGCCACACAAGTATCATTTTCAGTATAGGCTATGTGTGAAAAAGCTAGTGAGGCACTTCTCTAAAGAATATCTTGTACATGTACACAAGAACACTTTTAAGAATATTTATCACCACATGGATTGTAACACTGAAAACTGTAAACAGTCTAAATATCAAACTGGAGAATGGAATAATAATGTTTTTATTAAATGCCATACTACACAAAAGCTTAAAAGAATAAACTAGAATACATCTATCTGTCTAATAAGCCTCAAAAAATCATAACATTTGGCAAAAAAGTCAGAGAATACATACTGTTTTATGCCATTTTTATAAAGTTTTAAAAGAAGTTTCAGGGACTTCCCTGGTGGTGAACAATCCACCTGCCAATTCCGGGGACACGGGTTCATCCCTGGTCCAGGAAGATCTCACATGCTGTGGAGCAAGCCCGTGCATCACAAGTACTGAGGCTGTGCTCTAGAGCCTCTGAACCGCAACTACTGAGACTGCATGCTGCAACTACCCAAGCCCGTGCACCTAGAGCCCAGTGCCCTGCAACAAAAGAAGCCCTTGCACTGCGGTGAAGAGTGGCCCCAGCTCGTCACAATTAGAAACAGCCTGCACATAGCAACAAAGATCCAGAACAGCCAAAAATAAATCAATCTTAAAAAAAAAATTTCAAAGACTACAATTTGTCCACTAAAACCTCCTTCCTTTCATAGCAACAAGAGTTGTAGCAGAGCTGAGGGTTCTCAGCTGGTTACTGAATTCTCCAGGCTTCCCCCACAGCTGAGTGTGGCCATGTGACTGACTAACCTCTTGCCAACAGGATGTTAAAAAAAGTGATGACTGCAAATTAGACTTTGAAAATCCTAGCTTATACTTTGTTCTCTCCCCACCTCCTGCTGGATTAGCAACACCTAGAGAGAGAGCTGGTTAGGATGACAACCGGTCTCTGATTGACTACACAGAACAAGATTCACTCTCCAACTGAAGCTATCCCATAAAAGAAAGAAACTTCTATATCATCTAAGCTGTTGAATTTTAGGATTTCTCATTAGTTACAAGAGTTTAGTTCCCTACTCTAAAAATTCACAAAATGATACTGCATATGTTTGTGAGTACATATATACTAAATATAAAACCACAGAATGGAATTATAAATCTAAAATAATGGTTGCCTCTGAGGATGGAGAAAAGGGAATGAATGGTATTGAGAAAAACAGGAAACTTCAAGTATATCTAACCTAATATATTATTCTTAAATCTAGTGGTACAAAGGATGTTCATTATGTTACATTAATCTCTACATATATCTGCTTAAAGTATTTCATACAAAAAAGAGAATCTGGATGAACTGTGTGAACAATGATATGCAACATATTTTAATATAACATTTGCCTTATAACTCCTTTCCTTTTCTCCTCTATTCTGCTTTTTAAATGCTAAAACACTTCAGATTTATTACTTACTTTCTTGATCTGTTGGATCATTTCCTTCATACTCAGCCCCCCGGATAAACTGTAAAATGTTCTGCTTGAAGAACCTCTGGGCCAGGTCCATTACATTTTCTCCATTATCATTGAAGGCTTTCAGACCTTGGGAGGCACTGCTCATTCTACTGAGTAGAAATTTAAAACAGTGAAGGTGGCCTTCCATGGCTGCTAAGTGAACTAGAGGTGAGAGGAAAAATAACAATTTAATTTTAGATTGACAATAAAATAACTTGAAAAAAGAAATAACACATTAATTCTAGTTCTCCTAGGGAAATGACTATCTTCACTCCAAATAACGGGGCTTTCCAGGTGGCAGAGTGATAAAGAATCCACCTACCACCTTCCCTGGGTTGGGAAGATCCCCCAAAGAAGGGCATGGCAACCCACTCCAGTATTCTTGCCTCAAAAATTTCATAGACAGAGGAGCCTGGTGGGCTACATACAGTCCATGGGGTTGCAAAGAGTCAGACACCTGAGCATGCACACACACACACTCTTATATAACAGAGATGTACTCTGGATGCAAGGATAACGGACCATTTTTTCAGCATACATATCCTTAGCTAGCCTCCAAGTCAGGCCACAGCAGTAGGCTAAACGGTTGAATAGTTACACTAGTTACACTAGAAAAGCTAAATGAGGGTCACCAAAGCGCAGATCTCAAAAAATTTTCATGGAAAGTGAAATCCAAATTGTGCAGCTTATATGAAAAAAAAAAACCACTCTGTATGTAATATCAGTCGTGTCCGACTCTGCGACCCCATGAACTGCAGCACACCAGGCCTCCCTGTCCATCACCAGCTCCCATAGTTTACTCAAACTCATGTCCATTTGAGTCAGTGATGCCATCCAACCATCTCATCCTCTGTCATCCCCTTCTCCCGCTACCAGGGAAGCCCTCTATGTAATATAGGTGATAGGTGAGTTATCTCAATATTTTGGGAAAAAGTCGAAGAAATAAACCAAAATAGTCATTATACAAACAGGGGTGATGTTATTTTTATCACTATGCATTTTGTCACTTTTCTATAAACAATATTTTTATTATAAACAAGAAAACTGGATGAAAACTGCAGTCTATTCTCCCCCATTCCTTCTCTTAAATTCTTGAAAACAATAGGAAAGACATTTCTTAAAGCCATAATGACAAGAAAAACAGACAAGAATACCATGAACAGACAAGAAATGCTAAGGGGGCAGGGGGTGCTTCCCTGCTGGCCCAGTGGTTAAGAACCTGCCTTGCAATGCAGGGGACACCAGTTTTGATCCCTGGTCTAGAAAGATCCCACATGCCTCCAGGCAACTAAGCCCACCCACCCTACAGCCCCTGCTCTACAACAGTAAGAAGCCCACGCACTGCAATGAAGACTCAGCGCCACGAAAATAAACTAAAACTAAATAAATTTTTTAAAATGTTTTTATGTTAGGGAATCCCTGAAAGAAAATATAATGAATTAGACTGGAGAGCCATACCCCCAAAATCTGCAAAAATTAGGAGTGGTTCTGGAGTACTACAAGCTTAGAGGCAATAATTACAAAGAACAGGAGAGGCTTTACACCTCTTGAGAAGTGACCATTGGGAACAGTCCAATTCATGTATAAATCTTGGCTCTGGACAAATAGGGCAGTGCCCAAGTGACCAGCAAAACTCAGGAGAATCCATTAAGTAACAATATCCGAAAGACACTTTGCTGGTACGTGCCACTATACAATTTCTCAGCTGAACCTCCCATTAGAAAACTCCCCCTTAAAGTTCAGATTCCTCTAACTACTTACTCACTGTATACACTGAAATGTACTATGGGAATTTCTAACTTTACAGGTCAAAAACTGAACTCCTTACCCTTTTTTACATACATACACAACTCTCCCCATCTCAGTTACTAGAAATGCTCTCCTTTCTGTGAAGGTCAGGCCAAAACCCTGAGTCCTCTGTCACTCCCCACATCTAATCAATCAGCAAATCTTATTGGCTCTATCTTTAAAAGATACACAAACCCCAATCATTTCTCACGATCTTTGCTGCCTCCACTATCTTTGCTGCCTTTACTCTGGCTAAGAAATTGTAGCCTAAATTAGGAGCATCAAGCTCCTAAATGCTCATGCCAATGAGCATCCTCATTACAATCTAGTATTATGAACATAATAGCCAAAAATGATGTTCTTAAACAGATCACCTTTATGTAAAAATCCTTCAATAGCTCCTGGTTACCTCTCAACCTCATCATCTATTACTAACCTCCTCACTTCTGTTTGAACTACAGTGACTTGGTGTTACTACTCACTGTTACACAAATACACCCAGGCATGATGCTGCCTCAAGAGTTTTACACTTGCTGAAGTTCTTCCTAAAATGTTTCTCTTCCAGGATATCAAGACCTGTTCTCTCAACTCCAAGTCTTCACTCAACTGTCAACTCTTCATGAAGGCTTCTCTCACCACCCTATTTTAACTTCATCTCCTGTAACACTCTATTTCCCTTTGCAATTTAACCTAAACACATACCTTTATTTAATATATGTTTTGTTCATTCAGTTCAGTTCAGTCACTCAGTCGTTTTTGACTCTTTGCGACCCCATGAACCACAGCATGCCAGGCCTCCCTGTCCATCACCAACTCCCAGAGTCCACCCAAACCCATGTCCATTGAGTCGGTGATACCATCCAACTATCTTATCCTTTGTCATCCCCTTCTCCTCCTGCCCCCAATCCCTCCCAGCATCAGAGTCTTTTCAAATGAGTCAGCTCTTTGCATCAAGTGGCCAAAGTACTGGAGTTTCAGCTTTAGCATCATTCCTTCCAATGAACACCCAGGGCTGATCTCCTTTAGGATGGACTGGTTGGATCTCCTTGCAGTCCAAGGGACTCTCAAGAGTCTTCTCCAACACCACAGTTCAAAAGCATCAATTCTTCGGTGCTCAGCCTTCTTCACAGTCCAACTCTCACATCCATACATGACCACTGGAAAAACCATAGCCTTGACTAGATGGACCTTTGTTGGCAAACTAATGTCTCTGCTTTTCAATATTCTATCTAGGTTGGTCATAACTTTCCTTCAAAGGAGTAAGTGTCTTTTAATTTCATGGCTGCAATCACCATCTGCAGTGATTTTGGAGCCCAGAAAAATAAAGTCTGACCCTGTTTCCACTGTTTCCCCATCTATTTCCCATGAAGTGATGGGACTGGATGCCATGATCTTCGTTTTCTGAATGTTGAACTTTAAGCCAACTTTTTCACTCTCCTCTTTCACTTTCATCAAGAGGCTTTTCAGTTCTTCACTTTCTGCCATAAAGGTGGTGTCATCTGCATATCTAAGGTTATTTTTATTTCTCCTGGCAATCTTGATTCCAGCTTGTGCTTCTTCCAGCCCAGCATTTCTCATGATGTACTCTGCATAGAAGTTAAATAAGCAGGGTGACAGCCTTGACGTACTCCTTTTCCTATTTGGAACCAGTCTGTTGTTCCATGTCCAGTTCTGACTGTTGCTTCCTGACCTGAATACAGGTTTCTCAAGAGGCAGGTCAGGTGGTCTGGTATTCTCATCTCTTTCAGAATTTTCCACAGTTTATTGTGATCCACACAGTCAAAGGCTTTGGCAAAGTCAATAAAGCAGAAATAGATGTTTTTCTGGAACTCTCTTGCTTTTTCCTTGATCCAGCGGATGTTGGCAATTTGATCTCTGGTTCCTCTGCCTTTTCTAAAACCACCTTGAACATCTGAAAGTTCACAGTTCATGTATTGCTGAAGCCTGGCTTGGAGAATTTTAAGCATCACTTTACTAGCATGTGAGATGAGTGCAATTGTACAGTAGTTTGAGTATTCTTCGGAGAAGGTAATGGCAACCCACTCCAGTACTCTTGCCTGGAAAATCCCATGGATGGAGGAGCCTGGTAGGCTGCAGTCCATGGGGTTGCTAAGAGTCGGACACGACTGAGTGACTTCACTTTCACTTTTCACTTTCATGCATTGGAGGAGGTAATGGCAACCCACTCCAGTACTCTTGCCTGGAGAATCCTAGGGATGGCAGAGCCTGGTGGGCTGCCGTCTATGGCTCGCACAGAGTCGGACACGACTGAAGCGACTTAGTTTAGCAGTTGAGCTTTCTTTGGCATTGCCTTTCTTTATTCATTTTTATTATTATTATTAGGGTCTATCTCCCTCCTTACCACCACACAAAGGCAGAGACTTTTGTCTGTTTTATTTGCAGTGATATCCCTAGCACCTAGGGACTGACACACAGATGCTTTAAAAATAAATTTTGAATTAATAATTTTTAAGAGAGAGATCTGAATATAAGCAGTATAGTCCTGAGGCCACATTCTTAACCTCTACATTATACTATTAAAAATATACTATAAATGGTTATAAAATAACTATAGATCTTTTAGAATGTATAGTTTTAAAGAAATAAAAGTTGAATGTTTTTTCAATGAGCAGACAACAATAGACAAACAAAGTGATCAGGCAAATTCAATAAAGTACTAAATAAAAACGAAACCACCCCTTACCTTGCATTACAGAAAGGTTGGTGATAGGTGGGCTGGAGATTTAAATGTAAAATGAAATAATAAAATTCCTAGAAGATAACGTAAGAGTGTCCTTGGGAATTCCCTGATGATCCAGTGGTTAGGACTCCACATTTACACTGCAGAGTCCAGATTTAATCCCTCGTCAGGGAACTAAGATACCTCAAGCCACACGGTGTGGCCAAGGGAGGGAAACTTATACACACACACATGCACACGTACACACATAAAAGAGTGTCTTCAAGACCACACAGAAGGAAAAGACTTTTTAATAAGATTCAGAAAACACTAACCATAAAGGAAGAGCTTATTAAACATTAAAATTAAAACTTCTATTCATCAAAAGATATCTTAAAAGAATGAAAAGGCAAGACATAGAAAAGATAGTTAAATGGGAAAGATAGTTGCAACACCTGTGACAAAGAGCTTGTATCTAGCATATATAAAGACCCCTACAATTCAATTAGAAAAAGGACGGACAGTTTAATTTTTAAAAAAATGCAGAAGTTTCACACTGGTATTTCACAGAAGAAAACAACTACATAGCCATTAAACATATGAAAAGATGTTCTACATCCCTAGTCATCAGGGAAAATACAAATTAAAACCACAAAGAGATATTACTATACACTCAAAAGAATGACTAACACCAAATAAATAAATACATTTTTTTTTAATGGTCACGTCAAATATATTTTACTACTTCAGTTTTGTTAGGAACTATTAGAATGATGACAGTTTAAATGTCTTAAACATGATTCAAACATTTGACAAGTTTATATTGAAAAGTCACAATGTCTGCTTTTGCAAATACCTGGAAGGTTTCCGTTGTAGTCCACGTCTTCTACACTACATCCCCATTTCACGAGAAGCTGCAAGCAGCCAAGCCGCCCATGAAAAGCTGCATAATGCACAGGTTTCCACTCTCTCTTGTCAGTCATGCTGGGATCCTACAGATAACATTCACAAGGACTCAGTTTCTTTCCATTTTGCAGCAGAAACACTAAGTCTAGCAGCTTAATTCTACAAATGAGAACCAGAAGCTGTTATTAAAACTGTAAGGCAAACACTAAATATAACAGAAATATTTATTGCAACCACTGATTTGAACATATGAGCTAAAATAAAATACTAATGATATTTTTAAAGATTATAAAGATTTTTTTAAAAGATTATAACTTGCCACATAGAAACTGTTTCTAAAAAGGTATTTAACTAGTCATTTTACAGGTCACAAGCTCCTGACCAACAAAATGAAAGATGGATTCAAATGATCAAATCATTTCTTGGGAACATAATCCAAGAGTTAACGAAAAATATTTAATTCTTATAAATAGTTATTTTTTATAACCACCGGGTAATTTTAAAAATAAATATTATAATAAATGAAATTTTTGGAGATATAAATCACTTTTTAAATTAGTTCATGAACTAAGAGTTACAAAAGAAATGGGTAAACACATACCAATTCAGAAAGGTTACAATTGCTGGTTATGTGTTTGGAAGCCTTAGAATCTTCCCTGGTAAACTTTGAACTCATATGAAGGACCTATGGCCTCTGAAATATTTTGTACCACTAAGCTGTTTTTTTGGTTGCTGAAGATTTAATTAAATTATTGCTCCCATGTTTAAAGATGGGAAAGTTAAAGAGAGAGATCAAATTACGTCCAGAGTCTTATGAAGGATATAAAAAGTCAGAAAGAGATAACCAGACTACCAAATGTTAGTCCATCTATATGATTATACATTCTCACATATTAACAGGAACACCTCACCACGCCACTTCGGAGCATTATTTGTAAAGTGAAAGAATGTCCATGTGTTGCGGCAAGGTGTAAAGGAGTGCATCCACGATCATCTTGAGCTGCCAGGTTGGCTCCGTTGATTATAAGAGCCTGAAGGCAGAGAAATAAGAAGGAATGTATGTGAACACAGACGCTAAATCGTGCAGATGCAGATTTAAAGGCAAGCAATTTATTAATCTATAGCTAAGCTATTATATAACTTTTTTTCATGTGTGCTACACACAAAGTCTAAGGAATTCTTAGAAAGTCCTAAGAAAAAGCTTGAAATCCTTTTTATTATTTTTTATTTTTTTGAAATCCTTTTTAAATTACCTAAGAGACAGTGTTCTCGCCTGGAGAATCCCAGGGACGGCAGAGCCTGGTGGGCTGCCATGTATGGGGTGGCACAGAGTGGGACACGAGTGAAGCAACTTAGCAGCAACAGCAGGAAACACTCATAATCGATTTCATATTTTGATTTGAGTATGTACATATAATTCATAAAACAAACTTTTCATGAGCACAGATTAAAAACCACCAACTTAAATAATTTAATGCTAAGCTAATAAAACAAATTTAAACTTTCTCTATTCCAAAAGCAGAATCTTTTATTAACTTTTAATAGATTTTTAATCTATTATTTAGATTTAATCTATTATTTTAAATAACTTTTAATAGGGTTTTAATAGAATAAAAGGACTTCACTATTAAAATGACTAGTTCTAAGCTCCAAATCAAACTTCTAACTGCATCTGAGGAGATTCCATATGAATTTACACTTGGCCCAGCTTCTATATATGGGTTATAGAATATACACAACATGTCCCTCTATATAATATACAGAGTAATTAGTTTAGAATTATTAGCTACTATTTTTCAATTTTATCTCCCTCAGACCTTTTTCTTTTCTAACCAGCCTATATTTACCAGTATCTTGGCTAAAGTTTACTTAGTCATAATTCCTACCAAGGGTTTTAGGAAGAATAGTTTCCGTGATTTTGGCTGACTCTCATTAACAAACTAGTCAATAATCATCACAAAACACATACCAAGGGCTTACTACATCACTACAAAGAATATGAAGATGTACTAACTTAGGGAATTAGGATATATGTAGAGACAAAGATAATCAACTATAAAAGCAGTCCTTGGTAAGTAACAAATGCACAGCACAGTACCCAAAAGCATCACAAAAGCTCTAAGAATGAACAGATCACTTTGAGGAAGAAAAGGACAAACAAGGCAGAGAGAATGGCTTGAACTAGTGCTTAGAGGAAGGCAAGCATCAAGTAAACCTTCATTTGACCCTGATACTCTCTTAAGTTACTACTGTATTTGTACTTTCCTTTCATTGCCTACTTTTCAAATTAAATACCTCCATGCCTGAATGTAAAGTCCACCTACAAACTGCATGCTATCTCTGTCATTCCAGAAATATAGCCGACCTCCCACTATAGAGTTCTCAAACTCAATGGCATTTCCTTAAGTGTTGTTCCTCTTAGTTTTATTCTGTAACTGATACACTACCTGACTTCTTCAGCTTCTTCCTTCACTTGCAGTCAATGCATCCTGGCTCTCTGTCTTTGTCCTCTGAATTCTTTACTCATTTCACTACTTGCTTCTATCCCTACTAGTAACATGTTTCAAAACTCAATTCTCAATTCTCCAGACACTCTTCTCTAGCTTTATTTCTCCTGAAATCTTGCTCTCCCGTGCCCTTTTCAACTGCCTGGACCATCTGTACCTGAATGACCGACAGGCACCTTAAACTCAACATGGGCCAAATTGAACTCAACATCCTTCCTCCCAAATCTCCCCTGCCTTTCAGATAGTGCCATATCTATAGTGCCATAATTATCCATCATTCTGACTCAAAACCTTACAGTCTCACTATACTTTGTCAGTGCTTGCTTTGTAAGATGTTTTAAATCATTTTATTTGTTTCTCATTGCAACCAACTAATCTTATTCTCTATGGTTAGTGATTATACCAAAGTCTCTGATTTTCTTACTTCCAAACTCTATTCATTCTAGATAATCCTGGATGCATCTTGCTAAAATAACTTCCTAAAATACTGTTTTCATTACCACATTTCCCTGTTAATATCCATGTGCATGTGTGTATATGTCCAAATATATATATATATATATATATATATATATACACACATATAAAAGTCTCTTTCCTATACAAATGAATCTTTATTCTATTACTAAGACATTTTACAAATCTGGCTTATCTAAACTTAGTTCAGAACAGTTCACATAACAAACCATCTACACTCAGTCAAACTCATACAACAGTATATTCCTTGAACACACCACACTTTTCCAATTCAAAGACTTCACACAGAATTATAGCATAGATATTAATAGGACAAAGTCTGAATTCAAACTTTGGCTTTTTCACTAACATACGCAACATACTTAACTCTGAATCTGTTTCCTAATCTACATGAAAGGAAACTCAAACCACCATTGTATTAAATTAAGTGATGCAAGGGAAACTGTGATTGACAAAAAGTGTTTGATAAATTTAATCACTATTTTTCTTTTCACATTCCCTACCTATAATGCTTCTTTACAACTTATCTTCTTAAAATCAACCCAATCTTTTAGGATTAGTTTCATTTGGAAGTTTCATTCCCTCCATTTATGATTCCTCTATCTCAAGTTCTACAGCTCTTCTCATCTGTACTTCCGTGAGAATCTTACTCAAAGACTATGACGTGTACTGTTTTGTAACTCACTGAGTAAAGGTCCTGTCACTGCAAATAGAATCTCAGGCTTCTTACAGTTAGGGACTGTTTGCTTATAAGATTTTGTATTCCTCCAAATTTCAATCCATTTCACTACATTTATTCAATCTACTTACTCCAATAAACTAGATCCTGACACATATTAATGTGTAACTCTAGCTGAGGAAATACATTAAATGAGGAATTTTAGACATGATAATCTGGACATGACTGTAACAGCCCTTAAAACAACCCAAACAGATAGCCAACTACTTTACAGATAAAATAATTTTGGATCTTACGCAATCTGTTTGAGTGATTTGTTTTGTTGTTGTTTAATTGCTCAGTCCTGTCAGACTCTTTTACCCCATGAACTATAGTCCGCCAGGCTCCTCTGTCCATGGAATTTCCCAGGTAAGAACACTGGAGTGGGCTGCTATTTCCTTCTCCAGAAGATTATCTTAACCCAGGGATTGAACCTGCATATCCTACATTAGCCGGTGGATTCTTTACCACTTAGCCACTAGGGAAGTAATTTCTAAAGCAATTACTTTTAAAAAAAGCAACCAAGGGTTTCCCTGGTGGCTCAGTGCTAAAGAATCTGCCTGCCAATGCAGGAGACATGAGTTCGATCTCTGATCCAGGAAGATCCCACGTGTCATGGAGCAACTAAGCCCATGAGCCACAACTACTAAGCCTGTGCTCTAGAGCCTGGGAGCCCCAACTGCCGAAGCCTGGGCACCCTAGAGCCTGTGCCCCCCAACAAGAGAGGCCACGTCAATGAGAAGTCTGCACGCAGCAACCAGAGTAGCCCCTACTCACCACGAGAGAAAAGCACATACAGCAATGAAGACCCACAACAGCCATAAATAAATAAACAAAATTATAAGAAAAACAGAAAAAGTGACCAAGTTATTATTACCTGCATGCAAGCATCCTGTCCCCTAATAGCAGATATGTGAGCTGCTGTCCAGCCTCTTGCAGTTACTTGGGAGACATCAGCTCCATGCCAGAGGAGCCAATGAAGACACTACATTAAGAAAACAACCATGTTAACCATTTTAGCAGGCATTTAAGATTTTTATATCGTTCAAGTTAGTCTACCATCATAAAATACTACAGCCTGAAAAGCATCACAAGTGAGTGAGGGCGCAGGTAGAAGGAAAACAAAAGCACAATCACAATGATATGGTAGCCCACATTCGGCCTTATGGTGGGGTAAACAATACGGAGTGGTAGGAGATGGGGAAAACTGGAGACCACCTTCCTTGTCCATAAGGTGAAATGCTACTCTATCCCAGTCAGTTTTTGCACTGAATGAAACGCTGGTCCAAATCTTATATTTGACCAATACTTTACAAGCCAAACAAAACATATCTGTGGTTAAATTCATTCAACAGCTGCCAATTTACAACCTCTGCCATAGGTTTCGAAATGGGTCCAGAAAATTCTGTATCAGAGCAAACACTGTTATTCTGAGAAGGCAGTGACAAAAAACCATCCAAAAGAAATAGAAATGCAAGAAAGCAAAGTGATTGTCTACGAAGGGTTTACAAACAGCTGAAAAAAGAAGAGAAAGTGACAGGCAAGGGAGAAAGGGAAAGATATATCCAACTGAATGCAGAGTTGCAGAGAATAGTAAGGAGAGATAAGAAGGCCTTCTTAAACAAACAATGCAAAGAAAGAGAGGAAAACAATAGAATGGAGAAGATTAGAGATCTCTTCAAGAAAACTGGAGCTATCAAGGAAGCATTTCATGCAAAGATAGGCATGATAAAGGACAGAAATGATAAGGACCTAACAGAAGTAGAAGATATTAAGAATAGGTGGCAAGAATACACAGAACTACAAAACACGCCTTAAACCCAAAAACCACAATAGTGTAGTCACTCACTTAGACCCAGATATCCTGGAGTGCGAAGTCAAGTGGGTCTTAGGAAGCAACATTACAAACACAGCTAGTGGATGTGATGGAATCTCAGCTGAGCTATTTCAAATGCTAAAGATGATGCTGGTGAAGTGCTGCATTCAATATATCAGCACATTTGGAAAACTCAGCAGTGGCCCTAGGACTGGGAAAGGTTAGTTGTCATTCCAATCCCAAAGAAGGGCAATGCCAAAGAATGTTCAAACTACTGTACAAAAATTGAGCTCCTTTCATGTGCTGTTGCTACTGCTAAGTCACTTGAGTCATGTCCGACTCTGTGCGACCCCACAGACAGCAGCCCACCAGGCTCCCCCATCCCTGGGATTCTCCAGGCAAGAACACTGGAGTGGGTCGCCATTTCCTTCTCCAATGCATGAAAGTGAAAAGTGAAAGGGAAGTCGCTTAGTCGTATCTGACTCTTAGTGACCCCATGGTCTGCAGCCTACCAGGCTCCTCCGTCCATAGGATTTTCCAGGCAAGAGTACTGGAGTGGGGTGCCATTGCCTTCTCCATTTCATGTGCTAGTAGCTTAAAATCCTTCACAATAGGCTTCAGCAGTAGGGAACAGAAAACTCCAGATGTACAAGCTGGATTTAGAAAAGGCAGAGGAACCAGAGATCAAATTGCCAACATCCGTTGGATCATCAAAAAAGAAAGAAAGTTCCACAAAAACATCTACTTCTACTTTATTAACTATGCCCAAGCCTTTGACTGTGTGGATCACAACAAACTGGAAAATTCTGAAAGATATGGGAATACCAGACCACCTGACCTGCCTCTTGAGAAATGTGTAAGCAGGTCAGGAAGCAACAGTTAGAAATGGACATGGAACAACAGACTGGTTCCAAATCAGGAAAGGAGTACGTCAACGCTGTATATTGTCACCCTGCTTCTTTAACTTCTATGCAGAGTACATCATGAGAAATGCTGGGCTGAAGGAAGCAAAAGCTGGAATCAAGATTGCCGGAAGAAATATCAATAACCTCAGATATGCAGATGACACATTACAGCAGAAGAAGAACTAAAGAGCCTCTTGATGAAAGTGAAAGAGGAGAGTAAAAGAGTTGGCTTAAAGCTCAACATTCAGAAAACGAAGATCATGGCATCTGGTCCCATCACTTCATGGCAAATAGATGGGGAAACAGTGGCTGACTTTATTTTCTTGGGCTCCAAAATCACTGTGGACGAGGACTGCAGCCACGAAATTAAAAGATGCTTGCTCCTTGGAAGAAAAGTTATGACCAACCTAGGCAGCTTATTAAAAAGCAGAGACATTACTTTGCCAACAAAGGGCTGTCTAGTCAAAGCTATGGTTTTTCCAGTAGTCATGTATGGATGTGAGAGTTGGACTATAAAGCTGAGTGCCAAAGAACTGATGCTTTCAAACTGTGGTGTTGGAGAAGACTCCTCAGAGTCCCTTGGACTGCAAGGAGATCTAACCAGTCCATCCTAAAGGAAATCAGTCCTGAATATTCATTGGAAAGACTGATGCTGAAGCTGAAACTCCAACACTTTGGCCACCTGAGGTCAAGAGCTGACTCATCTGAAAAGACCCTGATGCTGGGAAAGACTGAAGGCAGGAGAAGGGGACAACAGAGGATGAGATGGTTAGACAGCATCACCAATTCAATGGACATGAATGTGAGCAAACTCTAGGAGATAATGAAGGACAGGGAAGCCTGGCTTGCTGCAGTTGATGAGATCACAAAGAGTCAGACATGAGTCAGTAACTGAATAACAAAAGAAACTAAGTAGCATATCAAACAAGGGAGGGAGCCAAATAGGTCTTAAGATCTTTTAAAATTAACTTAAGTCTCAACAAATACAGTACTAGAGGTCTGTGCCACACACGGTGTCACTGTCTTTATATTTTCAACTTTGTCGTCCACCTTCAAGAAGTTTCTTTCTTGTGTCATTCAGATACACTGTCACATCAGTCATTATATCATTTCTTGGAAAGGGTAGTAACTTAGGTATCATCTGTCTATCATGGAGATTAATGGCTGATAAAATATGAGGGAGGTGCTCAACCTCACTAATAATCACAGTAAGTCATCCATTTTTACTCAACAAATATTTATGGAGTGTATGCTAACACTGCATAGCTAGTGCAGAATAAAACCACTGTAAACATTCATGTACAAGGTCTCTATCCTGGGTAAATATGTACAAGTGAGATTGCTAGGACACAGAAAAGTATTTGTTTCACTTTACAAGAAACTGCCAAACTGTTCTCCAAAGTGGCTGTATCAGCTTACACTTCTACCAGTAGTGTACGAGACTTCTCGTTGCTCCATATCCTTGTCCATATTTGGTATTATCATTTTTCTGGGTTATGTTTTTCTTTTTGTTTTGCCATTCTAATAGGTGCGCTGCTGCTGCTGCTGCTAGGTCGCTTCAGTCATGTCCGACTCTGTGCGACCCCACAGACGGCAGTGGCATCTAACTGTGGTTTTAATTAGCATTTTCCTACTGGCTAATGATATTGAACACTTTTTTCATGTGCTTATTACCAGTCATATATACTCTTTGAGAAAGTGTCTACTGAAACCATTTGCCCATTTTTAATTGGGTTTTTTATTTTACTACTGAATTGTGAGAATCATACATTTGGCTACAAGTTCTTAGTCATATTTATGATTTGCAAATATTTCCTATGTTTTCATCTAAAAGTTTTATTAAGGTTAAGTGTCACATTTGTTTACGATCTGTTTTCAGTACATTTTCATATATAGTACCAAGTATGAATTAAGGTTCACTTTCTTACATACGACTGTCCAGTTGTGCCAATACCATTTAATAAAAATACTGTTTTCCACTGGACTATATTTGCACCTCTGTCAATAATCAACTGACCAATCAGCAGGACTTCAGAAATGACTAAGGGAGGAGCTTAGTAAATTCTCCCCAAGAAACAAATGACAAAGCTCGACAAAACTGTCAAAAACAACCATTTGGCAGCTGAGTGGTTAGGACTCTGCACTTCCACTGCAGTGGACATGAATTGGATCCCTAGTTGGGGAACTAAGATTCTGCATGGCAAGCAGCCATGGCCAAAAAAAAATTTAAAGACTCTGCAAGGCATATAATGAAATGAGAAGCATGTATCAAGAAATATCTGCTGATTCTAAAAACAGGAGGAGCCTGTGGCATATTAGCCTGGGACTACAAGCATCCTTAGCCCCAGCTTCATGACACAGGAGTTCTACCCAGGTGGACAGCTCTACTGCCCTGCTAAAGAGACTGAGAGGCCCCTGCCCAGGTACATTTTAAAAACAAATCTACTCCTCAGTGGCAACACTCTAGGAAAGCCAACATCAGAACCAGTCATGACACTGGTTGGGGCAAACACAAAACTAAAATCCTCCTAGAAAATTAACAGAAAATTTCAAGAAATGAGACAACCTAAGTTGCTAAGATTTTGAATGTTGATGAAAGTGAAAGAGGAGAGTGAAAAAGCTGGCTTAAAACTCAACATTCAAAGGCCTTGCTAAGATTCCACTTATCCTTTCTGGCCTAAAAAGTTGGGTATATGTACAACATCGTTCATAGCCAGGAAAGATTGAAGAAGTCCCAAGCTGGCTGGACATTCATGGCTAAGGCCTGAAAATACATGGGGAAAAAAAAAGGCAAGCTGACTTGTAAACTGCTTGGACTTTGAAGACACTCCACAAGCCATACACAGAATCATTAGCAAGGTGGTCGCCTTTGTGGCTCAAGGTATTTAAGTGCAACCTCTGATTAATCACTGGCTGACCACTAAGCTATGCTGTCCCAGGGTGACCCCTATGAAGCCAGACTTAAAGATTAAAAATAAGAGAGAAATTCCTGGTGATCCACTGGTTAGGACTCAGCTCTTTCACTGCAGGGAGCACAAATTCAATCTCCAGCTGGAAAACTACTTATTAAGATCTCTCACGCCATGCATCCAAACTAAATAAATAAATATTTAAAAATAAAAGAATTAAAAAAAAAAAAAAGAACAGTGGACACACACTGTGAGGGAAACAGATTCCACAAAATTAGTCCAAGCAAACCAACATACAAACACAGAACAAGCACCCCAGGGAAGAGGGATACAGGAAGTAGAATCTGAACCCAGAGGCGTTGCGATATACAACCTTAAATGTCCACCAGAACGTGCAATGAGGAAAAGGCAATCTCTTCAACAAGTGATGCTGAAAGTTTGACAGCCTCATTAAATCAATGAAGTTAGAACACGCTCTCACACCATATACAAAAATAAACTCAAAATGGCTTAATGACTTAAAAAAAATAAGATATGACACCATAAAACTGCCGCAAGAGAACACAGGAAAAACATTCCATGACATCAATGGTACCAGTGTTTTCTTAGGTCAGTCTCCCAAGGGAACAGAAATAAAAGCAAAAACAAACAAATGGGATCTAATTAAAAAACAAGAATGTGTAGTATATACACAGGAAAATGAAGTAAATAGAAACTTTCTCTGAGAGGATACAGATGCTCAACTTAGTCTTCAAAGCTGTAATAAATAGCTTCAGAGAATGAAAATAAATTTTTTAAAGAATTTATGTTTAATAAATTAAAGGATGATAACAACAATGATTCATCAAATAGAAAAAAAAAAGAGAACTTTTTTAAAAAAAGAAAATTCTGAAGGGGCAAAATATATCTGAACTAAAAGTTTACTTTATGGCAGAAAGTGAAAAGGAAGTAAAGAGCCTCTTGATAAAAGTGGAAGAGGAGAGTGAAAAAGTTGGCTTAAAACTCAACATTCAAAAACTTAAGATCATGGCATCCAGTCCCATCACTTCACGGCAAATAGATGGGGAAACAGTGGAAACAGTGATAGGCTTTATTTTCTTGGGCTCCAAAATCACTGCAGATGGTGACTGCAGCCATGAAATTAAAAGAGGCCTGCTCTTTGGAAGAAAAGCTATGACCAACCTAGACAGCACATCAAAAAGCAAAGACATTACTTTACCTACAAAGGTCCATCTAGTCAAGGCCATGGTTTTCCAGTAGTCATGTATGGATGTGAAAGTTGGACCTTTTAAAGAAAGATGAGTGCTGAAGAATTGGTGCTTTTGAAGTGTGGTGTTAGAGAAGACTCTTGAGACTCCCCTGGACTGCAAGGAGATCCAACCAGTCCATCCTAAAGGAAATCAGTCCTGAATACTCATTGGAAGGACTGATGTTGAAGCTGAAACTCCAATACTTTGGCCACCTGATGTCAAGAGCTGACTCATTTGAAAAGACCCAAATGCTGGGAAAGACTGAAGGCAGGAGGAGAAGGGGATGACAGAGGATGAGATGGTTGGATGGCAACTTAATGGACATGAGTTTGAGCAAGCTCCGAGAGTTGGTGATGGACAGGGAAGCCTGGTGGGCTACAGTACATGGAGTCACAAAGAGTTGGACACAACTGAGCAGCTAAACTGAACTACAGGGGCTCAAAAGCTGATTTCATCTGATAGAAGAAAAAAAATGAAGTCTAATAAAGCACAGTTTTCACCAGTTATTAATTTAGTTGTCATTTTATACTACCAACATAAGTCCCACAAGTCTTAAG
The DNA here is from genome assembly GCF_016772045.2 of Ovis aries. NCBI lineage: Eukaryota > Metazoa > Chordata > Mammalia > Artiodactyla > Bovidae > Ovis > Ovis aries. The sequence continues at coordinate 12,042,240 of NC_056074.1, forward strand.
AAATCTCAAAAAGGATAACAGAATGTAAAGGTATTAGTGCAACACTGAAGTAGAGAAGGAGGAGATGATCCTTAAATGGCAACAAAGAAATGCACCAAAACTTTTTTATTTAATTCTGTTAAAATTCAACAAACATTTCTTGAACAGTTGCTATACACTGTGCTAGATGCTAAAAATATAAATTTAATTCAACAAACTCAGCAATACAACAAACATTTATTGGGAATCCACAATGTGACTCCAATATGCCAGACACTATACTAGATACTGAGGAAAAAAAGATAAATAAAACTCAAATGAAAAAATGGTACCTTCAAAGAGTTGAAAATCTAACAGAGAATACAATTCCATATGATAAATAGAATTTTTCAAATGTGTATAAAATTGAGGGAAAAGTTGCTAGTTGGATGATACTGAGGGGAAAAACACAGAAGGCTTTGCCAAGTAGGTGCTACTTGAGCTGGATTTCAACTGGGAAGAGGTGAGACCAGGCAAATGAAATGGCTCATACACAGTCTACAATAATATGAAACAGTAGACTAGTTTGGGAAACGACAGTCACTTGCACTGGAACATAAAACAAGTCTGACAGGTGTAGAGGTTGAAGAGGCAGTCTACTATATTAAACAGCTCAAACTTTATACTACAGAGTAGAGAGTCACTACAGGGACTTAAGGAAGGTTTTCTGGAGAAGGAAATGGCAACTCACTTCAGTATTCTTGTCTGGAGAATTCCATGGACAGAAGAGCCTGGTGGGCTACAGTCCACGAAGTCACAAAGAGTTGGACACTACTGAGTGACTAACATTTTCACACTTCCACTTTCTTTAAGAAAGGTTTACTGCTTCTGTTTTAGAGCAGTAATCTTGTGTGTCAGTTATAACTAAAGGTAGATGAGCCAAAAAAGAAGGAAATCAAGTAGCTCTAAAGCAGTGGCTATGAAGGTGGAGAAGACAATTCTGAGAGTCAAAGATGGAAGAGAATCAACAAACCTCGTGATCAGTTTACACTACATCAATATGCACCGTGAAGCACTTCATCTAGACAAACGCTTATACTGAGTTTTGCTTCTGTAAAACCCTAAGACAACTCAATAATGATTCAAAGAACATTAGCCTGGAAAGCTAAGAAAAGGAGTGAAAAGAATAATGGTTTAGTTTTAAACCAACTGAATTTGAGATGCCAGTCAGGTATGCATGAGCTGCTGATAAGCACTGTATGCAGAAACCAGAATTCAAATTCTGGAGAGAAAACATTTCTGTGAATTATTATACAGAAGAGATCAAGACAAGGAAGTCTAAAAATGGCCTAGGGAGAAAGTGTAACATAGAAGAGAGAAGTCCATTGGCAGGGCATAAAGAAAACCACTAATTTGGCAGACTAAAATCAGTATTTCCTCTTCTCTTCAAAATCATTTTTAACAAAAAGGCAAGAAAATCCCATCATTGAAGCTAAGAGACATCTGAAACCACAAAATAGATGGGAAAGCTGCCGAAGTATAGATCAATCAGGGATGTGGGAGGAAACAGCAGAGAAAATCCCCACTCAGGGCTGCAGGCACAAACAGACCCACCAGGCACATTCTTCCCAAGTGAGAGGGAGCCACTAAAAGGCAAAGGAGAAATCTCCCCAATTCAAGTGGGGCACACACACTGGTGGAGAGAGATTCTTTGGACCAGATTTGGTTCCAAGAAACAGAAAAGCCCAAACAGACAGGAAATCACAGAGACTCCATATTCATAGAAAGCAGACTGTGTGGCAGGAGATGCATAGGCAACAGGGAAATGTAATAGCTGAAATAAGCTCCCCACACATAATAGTGAGAATCATGAGAAAAATTCCAGTTGGCTTTGTATACAGCCCAAGAATAAAAAGTTGTGCATACAAATAAACTTATCGACGAAATAGAATCTGCCTGCAATGCAGGAGCCCTGGGTTCCATCCCTGGGCTGGGGAGATTCCCTGGAGGAGTACATGGCAACCCACTCCACTATTCTTGCCTGAAAATCCCATGGACAGAAGAGCCTGGTGGGCTACAGTCCATGGGGTCACAGAGTTGAACACGACTGAGCGACTAAGCACATAGCACATGAAACAGAAACAGACTCACAGCCATAGAGAACAGACTTACCATTGCCAAGAGGGGGCGGGGCGGAGGGAAGGATTGGGAGTTAGGGACTAACAGATGCAAACTATCACATTTAGAATGGATAGACAACAAGGTCCTGCTGTGTAGCACAGGGAACTATATTCAATATCCTGTGATAAACCATAATGGAAAAGAAATGAAAAACAATGTATATATACAAGCATAACTGAATCACTGCTGCACAGCAGAAATGAATACATTGCAAATCACCTATACTTCGATAAGATATATCAATAAACAAAGGAATTTATGCATTAAAATATTCACTAAGCACTGCTTGTACTATTGAAAAACTAAAGCCAATGAAATATCCATCAATCAAAAAATGAATACATTCTGATATTTACCTAAGAATAGACTACTACAACATAGCTGAAAGAAATTAACTAGAGTACATATAGGGAGTAGGACATGGCAACCCACTCCAGTATTCTTGCCTGGAGAATCCCAGGGACGGGGGAGCCTGGTGGGCTGCTATCTATGGGGTTGCACAGAGTCGGACACGACTGAAGCGTCTCAGCAGCAGCAGCAGAGTACATATATGTAACCACCTTGTTAAGTCAAAAATACATTGTTATACAAAAAAAAGCAAGCTGCAGAATGATCCAAATAATATGACATTTCATATAAAACTTGTCATTTAAAACCATGATCTAATCATATGTAATAACAGCATAAAACATAGATGATAATAATAAACACCAACTTCAGAGCAACAGTTACCTCTGGAGTTGGAAGAAGAGGAATGACACCTGGGAGGGGCACTCAGGGGCTTAAAATGCGTCTATGAGATTCCATCTCTGTCCAAAATCTGAAGCAACTACAGCAAGAATATCAGGATCTGATAGAGCTATGCATGCATTGTTATCCTCTGCAAGCCACCTTCTATGCTGCTTTTGGAATCCAGCCACCACACTGAGAGGAATCGCAAACTAGTCCACATGTGGCGACCTCACAGAGAGGCCTGTGTGGAGAGGAATCAAGATGGCCAGGGCCCACAGCCAGCCTCTACCACCAGATGTCTGTGTAATCAAGCCTTTGGAAGATTCCAGCCCTAGCTTTTAAATCCTCTCGCTAGAGCCCCCAACATCATAGGGCAGAGAAAAGGTGTCCCTGACATCTAAATTCCTGATTCACTCCTAAGAATAAATAGTTATTTTATGCCACTAAGTTTTAGGATACAATTTATTACAAAGCTAACCAGAACACCCAAATGTTACAGTGAATTGAAAAGAAAAATATTTGTGTATATATGTATAACTGAATCACTCTGCTAAGCAGCAGAAATTAACACTGTAAATCAACTATGCTTCAATAAAATTTTAAAAAAGAAAAACATTTGTGGTGCCCAGCATAAGGCCTCAGTCCTGTTTGCTAAATTTACAAAGCTGCCAACAGCTCCAAACTTACACAGTTTAATAATTTATAGTTTCTTACCTCCAAACTGCCAGAATGTGCTGCCCAATGTAAAGGGGTAAATTTATGGAGAGTATCAACTTCATTAATGCTGGCGCCACGGCGTACGATTTCTGAAAGCTGCGTTACATCTCCAGCACGCACTGCATCGTGTATGCTGCCAAAATGCACTTTCTTCCTGGCACCTACTGAAAAACCAAATTGCTTAAAATATACTGCAAAACTAAAAAAAGCCTAGGCACTGACATATATAATCTATCACGTGTAAAGCAGGTAACTAGTGGAAAACTGCTCTATAACACAGGGAACCCAGCTCGGCATTTTGTGCCGACCTGAAGCCAGGAGGGAGGTTTAAGAGGTAGCGGTATATACATAAATAGAAGTATGACTCATTCCCATTGTTGTACAGCAGAAACCAGCACAACATTGTAAAGCAATTATCCTCCAACTAAAAAATAAATTTAAGATAAAAAAAGACTAAAGCAACAATTGAACCGAAAGTACAAAGTCACTTTGGCTTTCCAAATAATTTACTACAAAGACACTCATGAATAACATCTTAATCAGACTTCATTTTCAGCTCTAATATGTAAAGAGCACAGAAGTCATCACCTACATTCATACAGGAAAAAAGCTGAACAAACTGAAAATCAACTTTTCTTAGACTCATCAGAATTCCGGTCTCAGGGCAAACAGCCACCCTGAATTTGGAGAGACAGGTCAAGAGAAATGTGGTCAAGTTCAGCTCACCTGGAGCAGAAGCCACTGGAACCATAAACTTCCAGAAGCACTCAAGTGGTAATTTTGACAAACTGTTGGGGGCCGGGTATGTACTAGCCTAAGAGTGAGAAACTCCTCAGGGCCACAGTCTTACGAGGCCTCCTCATTTTCATACATTTTACCTTCAAAACTCCACCAGGCTATCACCGTGAAAAACCAAAAAAAAAAAAAAAAAAATCGCTTCATGTCTTTGGTAGAGGGAAGAGAGAAGTGACCATTTAGAAACCTGCCCAACTATTCTCTGTAACAAAGGCCTACTCTCCAGTGGAAAAGACTTAACCAGAACCTTATCTCACATAGGCAGATACATCTTATCAATGTTTTCATATTTCTCATATATCCTACACTAAGAAAGGGATGGTAAGTCACAACTTTTACTTCATACATGAAGTGTCATATTTTATAATTTCGTGTTCCAAACATCAAGACTGCATTGTCAGCCTTACTGTCCCGTGAAATATCTTAACGTGCGTTGTGAACCAGAAGCACCGAAAGTATCTAAGCATGAACAGACAGTAGTTGGAGAAGGAAGTAAACAGTTCAAATCAGTTGACAGCTGAAATCATTTCTTACACCCACTGTTAGCAAAATGCTATGCATTTTACTCAAAAATCCTTTCAGAGCCTCTACCATATGCCAGGCACTATGATAATACAATGAACAGACATGGATTTTAGACTTTTTTTTTCCACAGATGCTTTTAAAACTATTGGGATAAATTCGACACAACAAAAAACCTGACAGTAACATTGTAAGAGTACAGGTAAAATAAAGGAGGAAGAGGAGGAAACAGTGGAGCAAGTCTCTGAAGAACAACTCAGATATATGTATCCGGGCAAGGGAATAAGGAAGCACCCCACAAAAAACCAAACTACTTGATGTTTAATGATGTTAATCCCCCTAAGTCAGACCTTCATTATTCTCCTTCATTTATTTCTTTTAAACTTTGGCATAAAGGTTTGTGTTTGGTTCTCCAGATAAGCAGTGGGGCCTTAGTTCCCTGCTGCTGCTGCTAAGTTGCTTCAGTCGTGTCCGACTCTATGCGACCCCGTAGACGGCAGCCTACCAGGCTCCCCCATCCCTGGGATTCTCCGGGCAAGAACACTGGAGTGGGTTGCCATTTCCTTCTCCAATGCATGAAAGTGAAAAGTGAAAGTGAAGTCGCTCAGTTCTGTCTGGCTCTTAGCAGCCCCATGGACTGCAGCCCACCAGCCTGATCAGGGACTAAATTCATGCCCCCTGCAGTGAAAGTGCAGTGCCTTAACCACTGGATCACCAGCAAAATCTCCATTATTCTCCTTTAAACAAGTTCTGCAAGATCTACAAATGACATTCTACCCATTTTAATCCATTTCATACAGGAACACTCTAATCCATCGTATGCAAGGACACTATCCTGATCACTGCATGCCTCCACACTCCAAACTGCTTCTGGTTATCCAGCGCTCATCTAGAGGCTCTCAGTACGACAGTCTATGCCCTCCCATAACTTGCTGCATGCTAAGTCGCTTCAGTTGTGTCTGACTTTGTGGCTCTATGGTTGCAGCCCTCCAGGCTCCTCTGTCCATGGGATTATCCAGGCAAGAATACTGGAGCAGGTTTTCATGCCCTCCTGCAGGGGATCTTCCTGCATCTCAGGGATCCATCCCGCATCTCATCATGTCTCCTGCATTGGCAGGTAGGTTCTTTACCACTAGCACCACTTGGGAAGCCCTCCCATAACTTGCCTCCATCTAATTTCACAACCTTTTTTCTCACCACATGCCATTCCAGTTTATTCATTCATCCACTCATCCACCCACTCAACATTAACCTGGCATCTATCATAAGTATAAAAAGATTAAAAAGACATGGTCTCTATCCTCAAGGAACTCACAGAGATATACAAATACAAATTACAAAACAATGTAGTTAAGAGCAACGACAGAAATATTCCTAAGAACTTACGGAAGCAGAAGACTTCTAACTCAGCTAGGACAGGAGGGAAGGAGAGCAGAAAAGGGTTCCTAGAAAAGGTAACACCTGCGATGAATCTTCAAGGGTTAGCAGGACTTTGCGAGGTGAAATGCATGCAGGAAAAGGCATCCTGGACAGTTCAAGAAACTATAAAAATACCCACCCTACTGTGGAAGCATAAGGTTGAAAGGAAAAGAGGCCAGAATTAGATAAGAGGCAGGCTGTGCTGGAACTTGTTAGAGCTGAACAGACAGCAGGGAGTCATTAAAGGATTTTAAGTAGAGGACTAAGAATGATCAGATGTGTAACGCTGGCTGCAGTGAGGGGAATTAATGGACTGGGGAGCAAAAGGGCAAGAGAAGAGACTCATGGAGACCATATAGGAAGATATCTACAGGAGTCTCCACCAGAGCGGTTGAGACCCTCAACTAAGAGAATGGCAGTAGGAACAGAAGAGGAAACAGATTCAACATATATTATGCAAACAGGATGAAATGAACTTGGAGGGATTTGGTGTGTGAAATAAGGGAAGAATAACAGGACAACTCCAAAGTGTATGACTAAGTTACACAAGCGGTACAGTGCCACTGAAACAACCAACACTAAAGGACAGAGAGGACATAATGGTACAAAATCATATTTTGAATGTGTTGATCTTGAGGTGCCCAAGGAAGAGTTCCACAAGGGGAGCTGTACATGTAAGTCTGCAGCTCCAAGGAGAGGTCTGGAGCTGAGCTCTCACAGTTAGCTGTGTCTCAGTAGTAGGCAGCTTTCTCTGATCCCCAACCTTACCCTACACTGAAGGCAGGGGCCCTCTATTCTTCCTTATAACTCATTACGCTAGTAATTACTTGCTCAGTATTTATCTTCCCCACTAGGAGGAAGGAATGCGTTTGTCTTCTTTGCTCACATATCCTTAAGAAAAAGCACACAGTAGACAATAAATATTTACTGGATGACTGAATAACAGATTCGGAGGTCCTCAGTAGGGTTGAAGTCATAGTACTTAACAAGGCAAAAAGCATCAGTGATGGCACTATCCAAGAGGAAAAAAAAAAAAGCAACATTTATGGAGAGGATAGAAGAAAAGCCAGGATGGATGGATGGATGGGTGGATAGCTAGCTAGCTAGACAGACAGGGAGAGTTGGGAAAGTGGAAAGAAGAAAATTAGGTGAGTCTAATATCTCCAGGGCTTCTATGGTGGCTCAGAGATAAAGAACCCGCCTGGCCAAGGCAGGAGACTCCAGTTCAATCATCTGCTTCGGGAAGATCCCCTGGAGAAGGAAATGACTACCAACTCCAGAGTCCTGGGAAATCCCATGGGCGGAGGAGCCTGGCAGGCTACAGTCCATGGGGTAGCAAAGAGCTGGACACAACTTAGTGACCAAACAACAAACAAATACTATTTACAGAGTCAAATGCCGCAGAGACGCCAAGAACTTAAAAGGGTCCATAAATGTTAACAAGAATTGCTATCACCTAGGAAAGGCAATGGCACCCCACTCCAGTACTCTTGCCTGGAAAATCCCATGGATGGAGGAGCCTTTTAGGCTGCAGTCCATGGGGTCGCTGAGGGTCAGACACAACTGAGCGACTTCACTTTCACTTTTCACTTTCATGCATTGGAGAAGGAAATGGCAACCCACTCCAGTGTTCTTGCCTGGAGAATCCCAGGGACGGGGGAGCCTGGTGGGCTGCCGTCTACGGGGTCGCACAGAGTCGGACACGACTGAAGCGACTTAGCAGCAACAGGAACGAAGTCTCAGGAATGGGCGCAGATGGGAACCAGAAAAAAAAAAGGTAAGGAAAGCTGAAACGAGGAAAGATGGGGGCCAGATGACCAGATGAGCTTTGGGACCCACTGTAAATAGGTCAATTAAGGGGAAAGAGATGAGTGACAGGTGAGAAAGGGAAATGCCAAGAAGAGGCTGGAGTGAGAAAAGTGGAGTGTGGCAGAGACAAGGGCCAGCGAAGCGGTCCGACTCACTCGGGGTCGCAGACTCCGTGGAGGAGGTGGACGGGCCCGAATCGGACACCCCGGGCATGGTGCGGCGACTCGGACTCCGGGGCGGGGTCGAGTCCAGGCCCCCGCTGCTGCGGCGGTCTTCGCTCGCTGTCACCCACGAGCCACTGCAGCAGCGGCTGTCTCCCTCGTCGTCGCTAGGCCCGGGGCCGCCGTCCTCCGTCGTCCTCCCCCAGGAGGCCCGGCAGCGGGAACCTTCGCCCTCACTTTCCCTCTCCCAGAAGCGGCGGCGGCTGGCGTCTTCGCTGACGCTCACCGCGGAGGAGTCGCTGGCCAAGTAGCCGCGGTCTTCACTCACCGCCTCCCAGGAACTGCTGAGGCTGCGGCCGCCATCCACACTCGCGCCCTCCCAAGAGCCACTGAGGCGGCGGCGGCGGCGGCGGCGGTCGTCACTGCCCCTCTCGCCCGAGTCGCTGGCTCGGGGGCCCCGAACCTCCCGGACTTCGTCCCAAGTCCCGCTGAGGCGGAGGCCACGGTCGTCTCTGATGGATCCCGAGTCACTAGTCGGGTGGCTTCCGACTTCACTGAAGCTCGCGTCGCTGCTGAGGCCTCCCCTCAGTCTCTCCCAAGAGTTGCCGGGACGGTGGCCGCAGTCTCCCCTGACTCTCTCTTCAGAGACGCTGCGGCCGTGGTCCAGGTCTTCGCTGACCCTTCTCGAGTCATCGCGGGAGAAGCCGACGTCTTCACTTCCTCTTCCCGTCGGTACCCGGCAGCGGCGATCGCTCTCCTCGCGGATTCTTTGTCTGTCTTCGCTAAGACGAGAGCCTTGGCCCTCGCTCACTCTTTCCCTGGACGGATCACCGCGACGACCGTGCCGGCCATTTATCCTCCACACGCGCTGGCTGGTGCGGCGGCCGCCGTCTTCGGTTGCTACTCCGCGCGACTCACTGTGGCGGCGGCCGCCGTCGGCGAGCACCCGCTCCACCGAGTCGCTTTCCAGCGTCCCGACCACCAGCTACCTGGTTGGAGCTGGGGGCTGGGGGAGCCGGCGCCCTGGAAACGGGTAAACTTCCGGCGTGGTGCGGTCATTTCCGGTTCCTCGCTGCTGTGCGTCACTTCCGACTTCCTTGCCCTTTTTTTTTTTTTCTTTCTTTTTTTTAAGTACTCTATTTTTTTCGAGGCGTCCCTTCTAGACATGGTGGTGTGGAACGGGTTTCGGTGAAATGGCGCTCGGCCTCACGTCCAGCCTGTCTCGGCCCCGTCTCTATAACGGCCTGGCATCGGTTGCGCCCACCAGGGCTCGGCGACGCAGGTGGAGAGGCTCCTGGACTGCAGTCGGCGTCCGTGGCCCGAGTATGTGCCGCGAACCGGGCGGGGCCTTGCATCCTCTGGAAACCTAGTGTCCTTTTTCGGTGCCGGTTGGAGCGTTGGAGAAAATATATTCTTACCCTGTCATAAGTACGGACAAAAGACCTAATGGAGAAATTAAACGGCTGCAGCGCTGTCCCATTATTGAGTGTGCCCACCGCCAGCCTCATTGATAATCGCTTGGTACTATTTCTCACACTAATTTTGTAAGGTAGGTGTTATCCCCGTTTTACAGATGAGGAGATTCGAGGTATAAGTAATTTGTTAAGGCCATACCAGCAGGTAAGTTGCAAAGCCAATGTGAAAAGAGAGGTCGTTAGTCAAAAGACTGCACCAGATCTCCTGACTCCCAAGATTTCGTTTCACTGTAAAATGGTTTCTTTGAACATTTTGGCCCAGATCTTTCTCTGCAGTCCAGTTGCTTGACGTGTGTTCTTCCATTCGTGTTTATAGCAAACACAGGTCAGGTGTTGTGCTAGCATCTGAAAATACAGAAAATTTTTTTTAGCCCCTCCCCCCCCCCACCCCGCCGCCCCATCCTTAGCTGCTTTGCCGTAGGTTTTGTTTTGTGAACACAATTGGGAAATTGCCCTAACCCTGCCTTTCCTCTCTTGAAATAGAGTAAATGCCTTTCTTTACCTTTCATCGCCTCTTGTAATAATAATAACCTCCATTCGTTGAGTTCGTATGATGTGTTGTTTAATATAACCTACCAGGTTGGTATTAACTGTTCCTTTCTACAGAGAAGTTTAACGCCAAAGTTAATTTTTGAGGGTACACAGGCTCCGACGGTAAAAAATCCGCCTGCAGTGCGGGAGACCTGGGTTTGATCCCTTGGTTGGGAAGATCCCCTGGAGGAGGGCATGGCAATCCACTCCAGTGTGCTTGCCTGGAAAATCCCATGGACAGAGGAGCCTAGCGGGCTACAGTCCATGGGGTCGCAAAGAGTGGGACCCAACTGAGAGACTAAGCACAGCACAGCACACACAGCTAGTAAGTAGTGAGTCCCCACATGAGGTATCCAACCTGTCTTGATTTTGCTGTGCATACTCCTCAAAGTCTCTGAATTCCCACAGTCTTTATTTCACAGTCTTTATTAGACCAAGTATCACCTTGTATTAGTTACCTTTTAACAGTTGGTGCTCACTCCTACCCGCTAGGGACTCTGACCTGGAAGGTAGGAACTCTATGGTTAGTTCATCATGGTATTCCTAACATCTAGAATACCTAGTTCAAGGGAAGTGCTTTCTAACTGTTGTTTGGGTGAATGAGTGAGTTGATGTTTGGTTGATTGTCTGGTAAATGAACTAGCAGATTGAAAATAAAATTTTTCAGGGACTTCCCTAACAGTCCAGTGGTTAAGATTCTGTGCTTCCCCTGCAGAGGGTACCAGTTTGAACCCTGGTTGGGGGACTAAGATCCTACTTGCTCAGCGAAGCCAAAAAGAAAGAAAAAAGTTTTTTCAGTTGGTAGGGAATTTGAGATTAGTCAGCCTAGTCCTCTCATTTTTGTAAATGGAGTAACTGAGGCCTTTGTCTTATCAGACATCTATTGAGTTATTAATATGGGGCAGTTCTTATGCTAAATGATTGGTAAATAGTCTTAAACTTAATCTGTATTATTATTTCTATTTTTACAGGTGAAGAAACCAAGATTTGGCCAAGATCACATAGCTAGGTGATAGGGAGTTAGAACCCACTATGACTGACTCCAGATTAATACAGTGTTTGTAGCCACATACGGATAAACACACTGAGAGAATAAGGCAGCACACTCTTAAAGGATATACATTTGGTGGAAAAAATCAGGAAAGAAAGTAAACAGAGAAGTAGAAAAAGTAAAATCTCCCAAAATAAACTTAAAAGGAATTAAAGATAAAAGCAGGAATTAATGAAATAAAATTGATCATAATAGTAGCTGGTGTTTGAAAAGAACAAATAGCAAATCTGAGGAAGAAAAGGAAAGAAAACAGGAACAAGAACATATTACAGATATGAGGGACTTTGAAAACAGAAGTGAATTATTTGTGTGTGTGCTCAGTCACTCAGTGTTGTCCAACTCTTTAGGACCCAGTGGACTATAGCCTGCCAGGCCCCTCTGCCCATGGAATTTTCCAGGCAAGAATACTGGAGTAGGGAGCCATTCCCTTCTCCAAGGGATCTTCCTGACCCAGATATTGAGTAGCCATTGCAGTACTTTGTAAATTAGAAACTTGAATATACATCAGGGAAAGAATGGCTGGATAGATTATGTTATATTCATATAATGAAATATTACGTGAGGAGAAATGCAGCTCTCCATGCATTAATCAAAATGAAAATAGTTGTAAGACAGTAAATGAAAAAGGAGGCAAAACAATGTGTATGTGATCTCATCTAATTTCTAGTAATTACTTTGTAGAATTTTCCAAAGTTTAGTAAAGATCTAAATTGTTAACTCAGTGGCTACTTTATAGAATAAGATATGAAAAGAAACTATTTTTGTCTGGTATCAATTTTTTATTTTTTAGATATTCCTAAATAAAATTAGGAAGCACAGGAAAACATGCACTCTTACATAAAGCAAACTTTTAAGAAGTATATGAGCCAAGAATGATTAAGATGCTGTTTTTAGCAAAGAGTCGTTGATAATATTCAGGAGAGCAATTTTAATGAAATAGGCCAGCTGTATAAAACTACAGGATTTCAAGGTAAGTGAGGGACTAACTGAAAGAAATTTCTCAAGTGAAACACATTTCAGAACACTGAAGTGGGTATCGGCATTCCAGAGAATCAGAACCCTTTGTAAGTAGGAAATTTGTGGTTACAAGTAAAATTGGCTATCTCATTTTTTGCAAAGTGGGGTGATAAAGCAGGTTGTTCCTCTAATCCTCTGTAAACTAACTCTTTCCATACAGTTCTACAGGAGGGAGTAGGGCCAACCCCAGGACAAGGATTAAGTGGGTTTTGGAAACCATCTCTGCTTTCTGCATTTACACCCTGTAGGCTTCCCTTTGGTGCTCCCCTCTAAACTCTCGCTGGGCTGCCCCATGGGTGCTTTTTTGGTCTTATTCTGTAACTTCTCCTTCCCCACCTGCCCAGCAGTGCCCATTATTTCAGAGAGCTGACCCCAATAGGAGTGAGGAAAATTCCTACTCCTACAATAGAAGGTCAGGCTGTTCTTGACAGTAACCTGATTTTCCATCTCCACCTCCACACTGCCTCTTTAGTCAGCTAGATCTTTCCATTTGCAGACAGTGCCTAGATGCCTTATTCTGTCTTTTTGAATATTCTGAATAAAGCCATCCAGGAAAATATAATGAAAATCTAAAATTGTCTATTTTAGGTTGAACTATTCTATGAGAACCTTTGTTTTTAATTAAGGTATATTCGACATTCAGTGTTAGATGTGCAACAGTGATGCACAGTTTTTGTGGTAAGGGCTGTATTTCATTTACAGTTATCCTCAGTGTTGGTTGGCCATATCCCTTGTGCTGTACACCGTTTGCTTGCGGTTTACTGTATACATAGGTGTTGTACCTCTGAATCCCTTACTCTTAACCTTGCTGCTTCTCCTTCCCACTTCCCCACTGGTAACTACTAGTTCTATATTTGTAAATCGTTTTTGTTGTTTACTAGTTTTAGATTCGACACACTTGATATCATTCAGTATTTTGTTGCATTTTTAATATATAATGAGGTCCTTATTTTTCTCCCCAAAGCTTATTGTTAGCTGAATAACAAATTACTTTGTAGTATTTTACAGAAAATGAAAGTTGGAAGTTAAAAGTAAGTAAATTATGTTAAAATCAGAGGATATTGTAAAGAGGGTACAAACAGTGAAATATTCCTTTTATTTATTCTCACAAACTTCCAACTCTTATTTCAAAAGATAGTACTCCAGGAACTTCCCTGGCAGTCCAGTGGTTAAGACTCCGTACTTCCATTGCAGGGGCATAAGTTCGATCTCTGATCAGGAAACTAACATCCTGCATGCTGTGAGTCAGGACCAAAAAAAAAAAAGACAATATTCCATCTTCCCTGGGGCCTCCTTTAGCTTTCCTTGCTATACTCTCTTATGTAGAGTAATGGTTCTAGTTCATAATGGTATGTGTTAACTCTTTTCCATTTTCTTAACAGGCAAAAAAGTAGGTGCTGCTGATTTCTAGATCAGTTGTCAGATCTGGCTGTTTACTAGAATTAACTATACAGCTCTTTTATGGGGATGTAATTGACAGAGAACATTGGTTTTGGTGTAACTGGAGCTTTTTATGTGAGAGGTGTCTCTGAGAACCTACTAAATAAGACTGGAGGTAAGCAGTCTCTTCTTAGCATTCACCATGATTCTAATGCACAGCCAAATTGAAGGGTCATCCTTCTAAGTCACTACCTGACATCTACATCAAAAACTGGGAACTGAACTTTCAACTTCACCTGCAGATACCTGTGAACATCTAAGAGAAATACTGTCCCTCCTCCATTCTAACTCTCCTTGTGCTATTCTGCCACATCGCTTTCCAGCTGAGTCTGGTCTCCATCATTTCTGTCTTCAGTCTGTCTCTCCAGTGAGTTCCATTAGTAAACTAAGTGCTAACATCTGTTTATATAACTACAATTAAATGTCTCCAGCTAAATTTCATAGAATAGCAACTCTTTTTGTCACCTCTCACCCATACTCAACTATTGTTGTTTTCCATATTTGACCTCTTTGACTACCTATCTGAAAAAAGAATTTCCCAGTTGCTTTTTACTTCTTCAGTTGTGGTTATTTCTCACTTCCCACCCATGAGTCTTTAAATGTTTGTTCCCTGAATATTCTTGGTACATATGTAGGTTTAAATGTCCCCTTCCTCGATTGTGACATACTTACAAGCATTTGATAAAAGCCATGGATGGTCTTCCCCCAAAAAGGCACATGAAGTCTTGGCCTACATTTTTAGATTCAGACTGCAGCATTTCTTCCATGACATTGTTCATACAACATATGAATGTGTTTTCTCTCTCAAGAATCATAAAATGTTTGTCTCAAATCTAGTGGACACCAGTTTTCTCACTGGACCTCCTCACTGCATTTACTACAAATCTCTTTCAATTTTTATTCACTTTATTCTTTAAAAACGAAGACCAACCTTGGATGCAGATGGGATATCGCCTCTGTTTAAAATTTCTAGTGGCTCCTGTGGTCATCAGTGTAATACAAACATATGAAGTGTTTTCAAGCCTTCACATTTGCTGCTCATTCTTCACAGATACCCTTGCCTCCTACCAATATGGACTCTAGTTTGCCCTCAGATTCTACCACCTCAACATACAAAGTCTTCCTTAACCAACCTTCAGATAGTTTGGTGTGCCTGTTATCTTAGGGTATTTTTGTAAATTGCAGAAATAGTATGAAATAAAGTGAAACAAAGCTAGGTTCACATTTTTGTTCTACAACTTCATAAATGAAGGATTTAATTTCATCTCAAAAGTGAGAATACCATCTACCATTTAGAATTATTTATAAGCATCAGAGTATATGTAATATGCCTACCATATAATAAGTGCTAAACACTGACTTTTGTTGTTTTCTAATAGCCTGTCTCCTCCAGTAGATGGCAGAAAAGATTAATCTTGCATCTCAGAGTGCCCAGCTCATATAGCAAGTGCCTTCTTCATGTTTTAAAGAACAGAGTGATGAAAGACAAAGGAAAAGGAAATCACTTTCTGAAGGCACTCAAGAAATAAAGAGATACAAACTGGAGTTTCTTCATCATTCTATTTATTACATGTATGAATATTAACATCTCATGGCATCCATCTAATTCAGTCAAAACCAACAAAGGAAAAAAGGTTAACCATGTTTCAAATTAACATTCTTACAGATTCCCCTGTAACTTAAAATAGAAATATGTTCATCTGCATTAAACTGACAAATCTGAAAAATGTCATTAAAAAAAAATCACCTTTAGTATTTAAATATATTTGTTAATCTTTTGATGGCATCACTGTCCAAGAATAAAAGTTGCTCCATTAGGTACTTTTCAAAAATGGACATCTGGATGGTTCTCTCTAGCTGGAGATACATAGATATGCAAATATGTCCTATTTCATTTAAAATTTTTTTTTCAAATCTGCCTTTTCAATTTGAGAAAAGTCCCACAGTGCTCTCGCCACAACCCCCTTTTGAAGGATAAAAGTAATTCAGACTTTGCTTAATCATGGGAAGCTGCTGGAAAAAATTCTTATGTTGAGGTTGCTGTTTAATTCCATTTTCACCCAATAAAAAGTACAGAAACACTGTCTTTATTTGATGGTGTGCATAAATATTACACTCCATTGATAGCAAAAATATTTTTTATTTATAATTTACAGTTTCACAAGTGAAAATCGTACATTTTTACACATACAATTTCATTTTGTTAAATTTGCACACATCTACAGAACTTTCACACGACAAGCACCTGAAACTGTGCAGGCAGTAGGAAATGCAAATACTAAAATGTATTTATTAACCAAATGATAGCTGAAGGCCCTGCCTCAGCTAGACAATTTATATAGATATGTCTATATATACATAAAAATGTCTTCAACCTTCTAGATTTCAACAGCAGCTTTTTTTTTAAAAAAGAAAAACATACCTTTCTCATTTTATTTAAACTGACTCGACTGTATCATTTTCTGTTTTAATTTCAGTGGCTGTTGCTATGCTTTCCTCTGTGCAAGCTGGTGGAGTATCAATTCGTTCTTCCTTAACTTTGGGACTTTCAGAGGGTTCCTGCAGTTCGTTTTTGACAATGTTCAACATAATGTTCAAGGGATTTTCAACTGGTGTCTTGCTGGGAGATGGTGTACAATCAAATGAAGATGTCTACAAAATGAAAAACCCTTTAAGTACTGACAAATAACACATTAAATGACATTTAGTTTTATAAGACCCTTTTATGGGCAAAGAAACACACATATACCAAATGCAATTTAAAAACCCTGCTGTCCTGCAAAATATGCCATAAAGGCAGCCAATTACTGAGCACTTGATTTTTATCTACTCAAGTAATGAGATAAGGTAAGAAAAGCAGTCATAGGGCCAAAAGTTGATTAAATGACTAGACATGTTTCTGTATTTTAACCCCACTATAACCCCCTACGTATATCCTGCGATTTGTGTGTGACTCCTAGTTTCAAATACTCCATCAAAACATCCTGTAAAGTCTAATCTTTTGATGACCTAAGTGTATCTTCCAAACTGCCCCTTGAACCTGTGAAACAAATATTCACTGAGAGTTAATATGTTTCACTGTTTAGTTTAAAAAAAAAAAAAGTCACTCTACAAATAGGAAAATTTGAACTTCTAAGGTCAATACACTGGTGTCTTTTCATAATTCATATATGATAATTTAAAAATTATTCCTATATTTATGTGGCTGAGTAGGGTATGTAAAAGAAGTAAATGTGACCCATAACTTGTACAATATTATTAACCATCATGAACCTTCTCATTTTTAGTCTTCCTCACGTTTCTCTAAGCCTAATGCTGCAGTAAGATCAAGATTCAAACAAAAAGAATGCAAGGAAAATGACACAAAATCTCAACAGACCATATCAATCTATCACCAATATTTAGTGAACAACCTAAATGCTCCATCAACTCTTAACAGCTCAACATATCAAGATTAAAATAACAATGCTGATACAAAAAATAACAGTATAAATGAGAACAAAGAGTAACCAAAAAGAACTTACATTTTGATAATCTTCATAACATGATGGATGATAAATCTGAAGCAAAAACAAAAAAGTTTAAGTATTCACATGCATGCATACTCATTTCTAATGGACTATTCTGACAAAATTTTCTTTTTAAATTTAAACCAGAAGGTAAACTATCATTGGAAAGGCAAAGAAAATCACTTGGTCAGAAAAACAGATAAAAGCAAAATTTTCATTCTGATTTTTCTTAAAGCTTCCTTTGTATATTTAGTTAACATGATATAGTAAACTAGTTAATATATGAGTTTTGATGATGAAATATAAATTCAGATCAAAATAGTGTGATTAAGCAGAAGACTAGCTAGACTCAGAAGACCTAGTGCTGGATTTATCATTAACTAGTTAGGCAACCTCTTTTATAAAATGAGTACAAGACCAGATGATTGGTAAAATGCCTTCCATCTCAAATACTGTGACTCCCTAAAGTCAAATACTTAAGAAATACTGCTTTTATTAAAAACCATAAAATAAAAAACAATTTTCTGAGAACTATCCCTACAAAATTAAAAATTTTTAAATCTTAACACTTCCTTATAAAGTACATCATAAAGAGCTGAAAATTACCTTTCCATCTACTCTAATAGCATTCTTTAAATGCCATTCCTCCTCCTCTTCATCCCAGTACTGTTCAAATTGCTCTTGACAGATTTCACAACTCTAAAAATAGAATTATATAAAAATGAAGTTTATGTAACAACACATTTAATCCCATTAAGTAAAAATAAGCAAACATTTTGTTACATGGAGAAAACAAGAGTTTTCTGAAAATTTAAACAACGTTCAAATATATAATACTTTAAAATAAGACCTAAGAATTTTGCATTCTTCCATACAAAATTAGTTAATATTTTACTGCTCTCATTTTTGTATAAAATGCAAAACCAAACTCAAAAACACTGAAGAGTAAAGCTTATAAGAAATCTTAAAATCATTAAAGAGGGATGTAAATAAAGTTATATGTTTATGGTTATTTACTTAAAGGAATTGTGAAAGGCATAAACAAAGATAGAAAATTTAATGTTTCCCTTTTACCTCGACTGCTCCTGCTGGTCCAGCCGGTACACTTTGGAACTCCTTTTCTTTAGCAGCCTCCTGAGTTTTGAGTACAACTTCTTCATGTACCTTTTCAAAAAACTGGCTCTTTGCACGTTCTTCCAGATCAGCTATTTCCTCAAATTCTATCCAGTCCTTAAAAAGAGTTAATTTAAAAAGAGTATATTCATTTGTTTCTAAATTCTTACTGAACACCTTCAATATAATGCCATTTCAATATAAAAAGTTCATTCTTCTACAATATACTTCATTCTTCTACAATATACTTTAATATTGATTATTTAGAATTTTGTCATCTCTATGAACCCCATAACTAATAGACAACATAAAGCAACTAATGAACAATTAAGATCTTAGTATCAACATTCCACTACCTCTACAGTTACAACTACTTATGCAAGTAAGATAAATCTAATTTACAATTTACCAAAAAAAAAAAAAAAATCAGTCATGGAACCTTGGAATTTTAGAGCTGGAACAAACCTGTGTCCTACTCTAATACAAGCAAATACATACTCTTCCAAAAAAATTTTTTTTAATTAAAAAGGCATTTTATATTCTAGGGGTCAAATTTTATTCAAAAAATTCACTAGTACTCATCAATTACTTAATTTACTTTTAGAAATATAACTTAAAGGCTAAAAGTTCAGAGGCACATGAATTACTTACTGTTAAACTGTAGTACCAACGCCTATGAGTGACTTTTCTGCTTACATCTTTTTCAGTTCTATTTTGTCGATAATGCCAGTCCAAGTGATCTGCGTATACATCTGTCTGTGATGTTGTAAACCTCATTCCACAGGAATAACACTGAATACCAGTGTACAGTCGATTTATAACACTATCATAGCGTCTATTTTGAAAAATACAGAAATAATTTTTAGTTTTGATAACATGGCTTAATGGCCTTTTAAAAAAAAAAGGCAGTTATAAGTACTTCAATTTTCCACATTTTAATAACGGTGAAGCCATTATTATGTGACAAAATAATGTTTCAACCAAGAGCTGGTTGAGACTTACTATCTAAAGATCAATAATATTCTCTAGTATTTTATCATTGACTGTCTTTACCTTACCTTTGGTTAAATTTTGGAACATGGAGTCTACCCTCTTATCAACAGACCTGGCTCAGTTACTTATTTCCCTCTAGCAAATAATAGAATGATCACTGGCCCACTAATAAGGCAATACTTGGCCTATTCTTCGATTAATGTCAGTATCATGGTGGATATGGCAGAACAATTCAGGTTCACCTTTCCAGAACTTCAGTTTTGAATAACTGTCCCACCCTGGTCTAAAGAATAGGGAAAGAGAAACTGAGGTCAGCAATAATCAGTTTTTTTTTAAATTCTAGGCTCCCTATTTGGAAAGAAATAGGAATGCAGAACAAGTAACTGAACAAACAGGCCATTAAAAACTCTAGTAAAGTTTTTAAAGTAATAGAATAAAGCAAAGCATAGTACACTAGTATTCTGTATACCAGAAAACAAAATATTTAGAGGCATAATATTACTACTGAATAAAAATTTAATGAGAAATGGTTTTATAACTATATAGAGGAGAGCTGAAGACCCAACCAAGTCTTCACTTTCAGGAAGTCAAATTGTCTAAATGGGATAAATCAAGATATGTACTAAATCAGAAGTTCTATTTTTTTTTATGAAGTTGCTCAACACAATGGATCTAATAAAGCAACTGTAAATGATTTTATGTAAGTAATATAGGCAATAAAAAAATGAAAATATATGCACCAAATGTTAACACTCATGTTATCAGCGTTAACACCAAATGTTATCAGTAAAGTGGGAATTGTAGGTAACTTTATTTTCTGATTTTATTTCTGTAAAATGAAGTTTTAATTTTTTAAATCCCAGCCTATAAAAATCTCATTTTCTTAACTTCAAAAGCATGAAGAATAGCAGTAAAGAAAAAATGTTATGATTAGGAGAAAATAAAGGTAAAGACATGAGTGACTTACTAATACCTAATACTCAATCTCCTTATACTTGCTATAAAACAGTAAGAGGGGTAAGATGAATGGCACTAATGATAATAACCACTGTTAGAAAGTCACCGTCCCTTTTACCTTAGAAATCAGAGAACTAGATTACATACTGTTTTAATTCTTCAATTGTAAAATTGGTAAGATCTGGAACATCTTGATCTTCATTTTGATCTTCCTCCTCCTCAGCAGGGGGCTGAGCAGCAACTTCATTTACTTCTTCAATTAAAAAGAAACAACAAACTTCTAAATACCAGTTTCCATGTATTCTTTATAGTGAAACACTAGAGTGTTAAAAGCATATGGAGAACCCCATCTTGTCTACTCAGGGCTTCTGATCTTAGGTTAACCGGCCAAGGAACCTAATACAATTATTTATTTTGATAAGTGATATTATGTTTGGTCTGTTAAAAGTGAATCTTTATGAAACTCATTAATAGTCTAATTATTTTTATAGCCTAAAATAATATTGAACAACTAGAAAAACTCTGCACATGGTATTTGCAGGAATATTTGTTAACTGATACAATGTCCACTATAAAGCTAACAGTTCCATGTTAAAATATTTTTAAGTTTCATTATAAACCAGTTATATTTAATTTTCAAAAAACAAAGTATACCTAAGAATTTAATTATTGTAAGAACTCTTTATCATAGAACATATCATTTTATATCATGTCTTTATAACTTAAGCTTTGTGTAGATGAATTAAAGATCCATACTTACGTGTTGTAGCTGAATCAGGCTGGGACAATTTGAGAATTCCTGTTTTTAGCAGTTTTGAAAATAATTCATTTACGTCCACCTGACTGAGATGATTATCAGGATAAGCCTTAGGCAGGGCTCCTTTAAAAAAAAATAACACTCTTTAGAAGAGGCAAACTGTACTAAACATTTTAAAACTTTTTTAAGATATCCTATCAATATTAACTTTGAAAAAAATCTTAAGATCAGTGTAATTACCGAAACTCCTAAAAATGTACTTTGCAATTTACGTCAGCAAATCATCACCTCTTAAAAATCTATTTACGACAAGTACTGAAACCACAAATATTTAAAAGGACATTCCCTGGTGGCTCAGACAGAACCTGCCTACAATGCAGGAGACCAGGTTCAATTCCTAAGTCAGGAAGATTCCGTGGAGGATGGCATGGCAACCCTACTCCAGTATTCTTGCCTGGAGAATCCCATGGACAGAGGAGCCTGGCAGACTACAGTCCACGGGGCTGCAAAGTCAGGCACAAATGACCGACTAACACTTTCACTTTCGTGTATTATCTTAAAAAACCAGTATTACCTACTGTTGCCCAATTAATCCATGCCAAAGAAAGGCAGAGGACAGAAAGCTTAATGCTTCCTTCTATGCAATGTAGCACCACACCTCTAGATCCACCTTTTCACCCTTTCAATTCTCTATTCTTCACGTAACTATATTGGGAAAGGTAGTCTTATATAGATGAAGTAGGCTACCATCTCTTAGCACAGATTTCCAAGAGGAAAAAAAATAACCAGAGCCTAAACAGAAGTACTCCTGCCCAGCTCCCCAACTCCCCCGCCTCCCCATAACTACCCAGGGGAACTAATGCAAGGAGATGAGCCATAAGGCTCAGAATATACCTACCTCTGTGACCTGTACTTAATCACTGCCCTGGGAAAGCAGCTCAAACTACTGCTGAACAGGCAAAATTACTGAAGCCCCAATAATTTGGATAAATGAAAAAAGAATAACAATATTCTCCTTAAGCTCACTGGCAAGGAATCAATCCAATTCCATATTTGGCTAAGCACTAATTTTAAAATTATAATTCTTTAACTCAATTATAAAAGACAAGCATTTTAATGTTTGTGTACCATTACTATCCATCTTATTTACCACACCTTTACACAACAGTTCTGAACCACTAAAAAGTCCTCTTAATGGGAGAAATTCAATTTGCATCCACAATACAATAAATGTGAGCAAACTCAGGGAGACAGTGAAGGACGAAGCCTGGCACGTTGCAGTCCATGGGTCACACAGAGTCAGACATGACTTAGCAACTGAACAACCACCACCACAAATACAACACATAATCTCTGCCCTTAATCACTGCATACTCTTTACCAGCTGGTGCTAGTGGTAAAGAGCCTGACTGCCAATGCAGGAGATCTAAGAGATGTGGGTTCAATCCCTGGGTCAGGAAGATCCCCTGGAGAAGGAAATGGCACCCCACTCCAGTATTCTTGCCTGGGAAATCCCATGGACAGAGGAGCTTGGCAGGCTATAATCCATAGGGTCACACAGAATTGGACACGACTGAAGCAACTTACCATGCACACACTCTTTACATGTAGCACAGTGCCTTGTGTACAGTAGGCTAATTAATGTCCGTTGAAATGCCTGACTACATGAATAAGTTAATTACAACAGTCATTTCACGCACTAGTTTAACATTTACATTTCATTAGAATTAGTTATTTATATGTCTAGGAATCCTAACTAGCTGATCACATGTCTGCCAGCAGCCAAGTCTAGTGATCAAGAACATGCACTGTAGGAAAAAGAGCCAGGAATCAGACTCCTGGGATTCTAACTAGAAATTCCACTTTCTGGTTGTGTTACACGCTAAGTTGCTTATCTGTGCCTCAGTTTACTTTCCCAGGGACGGCAGAGCCTGGTGGGCTGCCGTCTATGGGGTCGCACAGAGTCAGACATGAGTGAAGCGACTTAGCAGCGGCAGCAGCAGCAGTTTACTTTACTTATAAAAGGGCAATGATAATTGTTCCTACGTGAGGTTGTTATAAGGATTCAATGAATTAATATTTATAAAGGCACTGAGGTATTTGGCAGTATATATAATATTCGCTTAAAGAGAAACAGTCCAAGTGAAATAAGTCAGTGAAAAACAAATACCGTAAGGTATCACTTACATGTGGAATCTAAAAAATACAACAAACTAGCAAATATAACAAAAAAAGAAGAGAGCAAATTAGTGGTGACCAGTTGGGAGAGGGAAGAAGGAAAGGGCAATATAAATATAGAGGGTAAAGGGTTAGGAAGTACAAACTATCAGGTATAAAATAAACTCAACAATATATTGTACAATGCAGGGAATATAGTAAATATTTTACAATAACTATAAATGGAGCAAAACTTTTAAAATTATGAATCACTATATTGTATACCTATAACATATAATTTTTTAAAAAAACACAGAAAACAAAAAGCTTTGACAGCCTCAGATTTACTTTTCTGTTCATTTAGAAACAGGAGTAAGAGGTAATTCTCAGAACAGGCCTGGAATTTCAAACTTGGGTACCCAATGATGGTGTCTAGTTTATCAACCAACAGATGTAACTGAACAACTATTTAAATTAAAAAAAGTCTACAGATCCTGCTACACTATAAAGCTCTTAGAAGGATAAACCTTATTAAAGTTATCCTAGCACAATGCCTAGCATACAGCAAATGATCAATATTTGTTTGAATGACTAAATGAACAAGAGTATGTTTACTACAAGGGAAAAAAGATTTTAAATCTTGAGAAAAAGACCTTGAGAGAAGCCAAACACTGAATACTTTTTATATCTCTTTAAGTAAAATGAAGAAGGAAGGCATATCTAACATATTCAATAACCTCCAACCCAGGATATAAGATATGATTTCCTCTGTGACATTGCTATGCCCTGTATACATAAGCACCCTAAGGTTGTTAAAGCAAAAGAACACTGACAGGTTTTGTATATTATCTCATACAAAAAAGAGCAAAACTTAAGAGTTGTTGCACAGTATCTCATGCTACCAACTCCAATACAACAAACCCTCCACTCAACAAGAAAAACTGAGTTCTCAAGGAAAATACACTAATATAGCACTTTACAAGTCACAAAGTACTTTTGCATCTGCTATCTCATTTGATTCTCTGAAAAAAAATAAAGAGTCCTGGGCAAATCCTGACATTTATCATATCCTATCTACAGAGGAAAAATCTGAATGAAGACCAGAGAGGCTATTTGTTTATATACACTCTGCCTACATGTACAGTAGCAGAGTAGAGGTTCTATCCCTGCTCTTTTGACTTTAGAATCCTAATACTTTCCTTCCCTTTTCATTATGTGAAAATAAGAAAATACTAATCCTGTCAGTCTAGCAATTAAAAGCAAAATGTTCAAATTAATTTAGTTTCTTGTGATGATACAGCTGAATAATTAATCCATAAACTAGAGTTTGGCTAGGACTTTACTTGTTACTTCAGAACCTTTCGAAAACTCTAAATTTTTACCCTTTAATAGAGGCACACTAGACCATGTTTCTGAAAATGGCTATTTTAATGATTCAGAAATAAAGCAAGTACCACTATAATTTGGTTAAGTTAGCTCTCAGTATATTGACTTCACAGCAATTCTTACTTACATATTTCCATTTTTCACCTATTAAAACTATAACTTTTTCTTTTTTTTTTTTTTTGCCTGCATCACGTGGTTTGCAGGATCTTAGTTCCCTTACGAGGAATTGAACCCAAGGCCTTCAACAGTGCAAGTGCACAGTCCTAACCACCGGACCACCAGGGAATTCCCTAAAACTTATTTTTAAAGCCTCAGTATCTACTATTGTTATTGTATTCATAACACTGTTATGTTTCACCCCATAGATACTTATCATGGACATCAGCTAGGAAATCACAGAAGTGTTTTTCTACTTCTCTTTCAGCATGTTGTGTACAATTATTACTTGGGCATCCATAAAGACATATAAATGAATCAACTTATAACGTGATGTCCCCAGTATTCACTTAATGTTTACTGGATCATCACATACACACAAAACAAAAATTCAAAGTATCAAATAACTAAGACTTCTGCGATTTGTCACTGATTTCATTTTATCTCAACACAAATGTCACATTCCTATCCCAACCTCTAGCTGCCACCTAACAAAACTCCAGGTCTATCAATCCTGACTAATCATCTATAGTTGTAAAGGGGATTAATGTGAAAACACATCAACGATGCAAACAAGCAAAGAAAGGAAGCAAAACATTCCTGTCAGATTAAATTTCTCTAAATTGCATATGCCCTCTCAAAATTGTCATCATCTAAAACTGGCAAGGTAGCTATTCAATCAAACAATAATTATTTGTCCTTTTGAGAAACACAAAGCTCAGAAAGTTAACATACCTGAAGGATTTTGAACAAATGCTCCAGGATTTTGTGGATGAACTGGCAAAAATTGCTGTCCTTGGCCAAATGCTACTGGCTGAGAAACACCAGTCAGAACCTTTAAGAAAAATCTTGGTTTTAAGACAGTTTCTTCTCTATTTTAACTAAAATCTTAACATCCAAATTACCAATACATTAAAATAGTCACAGATATCATAATGGTTTTTATGATAATGAAGATGTAAAAGTATGACCTGACTAGTTCTTTCACTTCTAAGGCTTTCTATAGAAAATAATACCTTCCCTTTAGATTTTTCATAGAATTATAAGAAACTGAGAATGGATGTGAAAGTTCTTTGAAGTTTAAGATACCCTGCAAACTTAAGGTAGCCAACAACTAGCGAACTGTGTGACCTTACACAAATCACTTTACCTTGCCAGCGCATTCTCTTATTTTACAAACAGAAAAGCTGACATGCAGATATGTGACCTATACAGAATCATGAAGGCCAATAAACATCAGAGCTGAGGCCAGAACTCCTGACCTGACTTCTTTACAGATTTCAGGAGCCTGCTTTAATTAGCAACCTGAACTGCTTTATGATCATTCTGTTAGCCATCAAACTTTGAGTTCCAGAGTAGTCTGTAAACATTTTAGGGGACTGTTAAAAAATAAAACAGCCAGGAAACGAGTACTGTACATGCATACAAATATTGTACTCAAGAGTGAGGTAGGACATCTGCATACTGCTACCATATAAACAAGTGTTCGTTTATAAGCCTTGTTCAGGATTCCTCTGAACCTTTAGTGGTATGTATTTTTTCTTATGTATGAAACCCCCATCAATTCTGTATAATGTAGGAGCAAGACTAAGTCAAGTCCCATTCTCAAGTATCTTATTGATTACAGTATCATTTACTGATTACAGTATCATTTAAGAACATGTAATAGAGGAAATCTAAGGAGGCCAATTGTTTTCTCAAGCCACTGGATATGGACAGAAGGCCACATTCTTAACAATGATGCTTACAACATGCTTTAAAAGCTTTCTTGTTTTAGACTTTCTTCCATGCAATGTTACTAATATAAATAAATTCATCCTAGTAAGAAAGTGTCAGTACCTGGAAAAAAGTAAATCTAGCCCTGGAGAATGTGAACAGGCAAATAATAATAGTCATTAATATCAACTGAATTAATCACAAATTATAAGCATACAGCTTTAACATTATCTCAATATGCATTTTAAAATATATGCAGAAGTTAACATCAAACAACTCTACTTGACTGGAATGACAGAAAGGTAGTGAAAAGTAAAAAGAGAGGAAGAAAAAGAACTACAGACTGTAAAAATATTTGATTTTCTTATTTATTTAACTCAGGCTAAGGAAGTTCTCAAAGAACAGTCTATAAAGTCAGCTTTATGGTTACTTAAAAGCTTATCAAGGCTTAACAGTTGTATAATGTAGCACAGGTCTATGAAACACACACAACTGTATCATACTTTAATAACCTTTGAAGCCAAAAAATAAAAATCAACCCATAAAATGAAAAGCCATAACAGGGAGGCTATGCATATGCAAGGGCAAGGGGTATATGGGAAATTCCTATACTCCATACCTCAATTTTGCTGTGAGCATAAAATGACTCTTAAAAAAACAAGTCTATTTAAAAAAAAAAAACAACAAGATTTTGTGGGGGTAAGGGGAGGGAGATTCGGAAGGTTCTCTAGATCCTGAAAGAACTAAGATCAATTTTGGATTTAAATCACAAATTTCAGTTCCTAAAGACTGTCATCCGATTTTCTTAGCAGTGGGGGTTTTAAAGTACACCAAAAACTTCCTCCAAAAACAAAAATTTACTAAAAAAAATTAAATCTTTAAAAGCCCTTTCCAACCCATAAACTATATCCTAAAAACCTTTCTCAAACACTAGACACATTAAAAATGGTTCACGTAACTTTAGAACAACAGACTTACCTGTTGAGATGCCTGAATATTTCCTACTGTTATTGGAGCAGGTAAATTGCCAAAGTTTCCAAATTGAGAACTCTGAAGATTCTTCTCATCAAAATAGTGTCCAGAAGCTCTGTTAAGGGGATTGGAAAAACTCTGGTTTCCAGGGCCATGTGGTCCATTGAAATTTGGTCCTTGAGGTGAGTCAAACATTTGTTCGTGTCTTTGGAACTGCAGTCCTTGGGATGGGGCATTAAAAGCATTGCCAGGTGGATCATTATATGGGCCAGTCTGATTGAAAGATACTGACTCAAGCCTCTGTGAAGGATGATTGTCAAATCGTGTGCCTTGAAGACCAAGAGGAATATCAAACCTTGATGCTTGCTGGTGTTGTGGGCCTTCAAATCTCTGAGGCACACCATCGAATCTTGGTTGAACCTGCTGTCCAGGAGGTCCATCAAACCTCTGTGGGCCTGGCTGACCAGTTCTTTCAAATCTAGGACCTGGCTGACCGTGCAATCCATCAAATCTTGGCAGAAGTGATGACTGACCTGGCTGCCCTTCAAACCTTAAAGCATGACAACCTTCAAACCTCGGACCACCTTGACCCAGAGGTCCTTCGATTCTCAGGCCACCTCCTGGGACCGAAGGACCCTCAAACCTCATTCCACCTCCTTGTTGGACTAACGGTCCTTCAAACCTGATCCCAACCCCTGGTTGACCATGTGGACCCTCAAACCTAAGGTTCCCACCAAGTTGATTATGTTGTCCTTCAAACCTCATACCAGCTACTGACTGACCATGGGGGCCCTCAAACCTCATTCCAACTCCCTGCTGTAACAATGGGCCCTCAAATCTGATCCCACCTGATGGTTGACCATGAGGTCCATCAAACCTCATTGCAGCTCCTGATGGACCATGACCTCCCTCAAATCTAAGTCCACCTACTGGCTGACCTCGAGGATTCTCAAATCGAAGTCCACCCACAGGCTGACCATGAGGTCCCTCAAACCTCAGACCACCCACAGGTTGACCCCGATGTCCTTCAAATCTGAGACCGCCCACAGGCTGGCCCCCTGGCCCTTCAAATCGCAAACCACCTGCAGATCCCTCAAACCTCAGACCAGGGGAACCTTCAAATCGGAAGCCACCTCCTCCTGCTTGACCAATCGGACCCTCAAATCGCAGCGGTGTCCCGACTGGTCCTGGAGGACCTTCAAATCTCAAAGGACACCCACCTCCTAACTGCCCTTGTGGTCCTTCAAATCTCAAAGGGCCACCTCCCCCCATCTGTCCTGGTGACCCATCAAACCGAAGAGAACCCGGTGTAGGAGGTCCATCAATTCTAGGGCTTAATTTATTAGGTCCTTCAAAAATCATCTTGGCTGGGCCATCTCTCGCTACTGATGGCCTGCTAGGTCCATCGTATAATGGTCTATCTTCAGCTAAAGCCGTAAGTCGCTGATTTGTATCAAGGCCGGCGAATCTTGATGCAGGGCTATCTACAAATGGTTTGTCTGAATCTTCATATCTAGGTCGTTTAAGTGGAAAACGATCATTGAATGGTGATCTCTGCTCTTCTCGTACACCTTTTAAAAGGAAAAAAAAATTATTTCCCTGAATCTGATAATTTATATCAAATTATCTTAAAATAGTCTTCCTATATTCTTGTAAATATTTATTCAAAAACACCCATAACTATCTCACTATCAGAGGGGAGGGAAAAGACAGCAACAAGCAGCAGGTAAGAGAACGCCCTCTAGAACCAAACACACCGGGGTAAAAAAAAAAATCCCCACTCAGACAATTTACTAATTATTTGACTTTGAGAGCAAGTTATTTAACCTCTCTGGTCTTGTTTCCTATCTGTAAAATGGGTATAATATATACTTCATTGGGTCACTGTGAGGAATGCATCAGATTACTAGTTTAAGTACCTAACACACAGTCGACCCTTTTAGTATTAGCTCCCTCCCCTTTGAGGGAAAAAACTGAAACAAAACAAACAACAAAGCAGTAGTCTGAACAGTCACAAAAATCCATCCCCACTTAGCTTGTTCATTTTCCCTTCACTGCTGTGTGATTCAATAGGTATAATCTGATTTAACTTTTTCTACCTTTAGAAGAGACTTGCTCGTCATGTCTTCTCCGGCCCTCATGGGGTGAAAGATTCTCAGCATAAGTACGACTCCCAGATATAGGAGAAAGACGTCTTGCTCTTTCACTAAATTGTTCTTTTCTGTCAAACTGTGCTCCACTATTCCTACTTGCATGTTTACTTTTGGATGGCTCACATTCTATTCCAGACAACAAGGCATCAGTCAAAGGGTAGTCAAAAATATCAGGATCTAAGAGATCAAGTCTTGGAAATGAATGCTGAACCTGTGTCCTTTTCAGTTTTGCTTTATGTTCATAGTAGGTTAATTCAGCATCAGATAAGAGAGGTTTCTTTTTTAATCCACCTTTATTTTCTTCTGTAGGACTATCCCGTACACTGCATCTATGTTTACCTTCTTGATACTGAAATAGCTGTCGTATTTGATGCACAACAACAAGGAACTCATCCTGTGTAATTTCACCAGATGCTAAACGTTCACTCGTCTGCATAGGGATGATAAAAGGAAATCAAATATTTTAAATATAAAAAGTACTTACAAAAGTTACAGACAAAAGGAGAATCATGACTACATGGGAGCATGGTAGCTACCTTTTGAAGTAATTCTCTTTTGCTTGCAACAGTTAACTCTTTAGGAATCTGAAGATTGGCATCTACACTTAACCGATGCTGCGGCTTTGGGGCTCGAGGTGACAAAATTCCTTTAGTGCTTGACCAGCTCTCCCTATGCCTTAGATGAGGAGCTTTACTATGTTCATCACCCTGTTGTAAACTGAAACCATAAAAGGAATATGTTACTTTATAAAAAATACTTAAATACTCAGGACCATATTCAAAGATCCTTAATAGGATCTGGTTAAAAGGAACACACATCATAAAAGTTAATTAAATGATTAACAGCACAAGATGTGAAGCCAGGAAAATCAGATATAAATTCTGATTCTTGTGTATCCTGGATGTGCCACCTTAGGTAGATTAGTTAACCTTCCTAAACTTCAGTTTCCTTTACCTGTAAGGTAGCAATAATAATGGTACTTAACTTGACAAGGTTTTAAGAATTAAAAGGGGGGAGTACTAATTATACCAGTAAACATTATCAGTATACCCAGTAAACATTATCCAGTTTTTAAAGTAACACCATGTTTTTAAAGGTACACATTATTCTACTTGATTAAAAACGTTCACATCCTACCTTTTATTTTCTTCCCAACCGGATTTCCATCTTTTGGTAGACTTGGAACTTGGCCAATTTTCTACATTCTCCTTTGGCTCAGTGCCTGACTTGGTAGAATGTTGACCTGCAGTCTCTTGTGGTCGTTCCTCTTCAGTCTTTTTTATGCGCCTTGGATCTCGAACATCCTGTTTAGTACTTCTCTTTGCACTTCTTTCTTCCCTGGAAGGTGTAAACTCTTCCATGTGTGACTGTTTAACTCCTGACTGGCGAATCTTCCCAGCTTTGGGGGTTGAGGTTGGAGACATACTCCTTTGCCTTCGTTTGGGTGACCGCCTGTCCCTTCTCTTGGGAGAATGTATAATTGGTGACCGAGACTTGGGTGATCGTGATCTTGATCGCTTTCTAGTACTCGATCTCCCTGGTTTTGTCCCCTGCTTTTCCGATTCTTCCATTACTGTATCCTGTTTTTGTACAATGCCATTTATGATTTTATTTCTACTTCCCACCAGTCTGTGTTCAGATGATTTCACGTGCTCATCTTTCTCCTTTTTTTCTGCAGTTTTTCTCTTGTCCTTTGTATCATCATCTTTACTATCAGTCTTATCCTGAAGATGTTTTTTTAATCTTGGATCTCTCTTGCTCATATCAGACACCCTTGTACTTTCAGATTCTTGATTTTTCAAGTCTTTTGTGTGGGATAATTTATTTTTCAAAGGTGACGGTGATTTAGATTTAGATTTGGATTTAGAATCCAATTGGTCAAGTTCTTTCTTGGTTATTTTTTCACCTGATTTACTTTTTTCTTGCTTGGATGAATTCAGTTTTTCAGAGGGTACAGTTTTACTTGTCTTAATATCAGATTGGGTCAGTGTGTTCATTAGGAATTCTTTCCTGTGACTTTGATCTTTTCCATGAGAAGAGTGTTGACTCATCCTATTAAGACGGGGATCCCGGTTAGTTCCTTTTGTATCTGGAATTTGTAAGGATGGACCTGGACGACTTTTCTCAGGCTGCACAGGAACCTGATGAGGAGCTTTAACTGCCATTGGGGGAATCTGTGAAACATGTAATTTGGATGGTGCAGATCCAGGACCTAAGTTGGATGTCTCCTGCTGAACACTAAGAGAAACTGCCTGAAATACAAAATATTTGTTCATGTTACAGCTGTGAAAACATTCCAACATTATTTTCAGTGCATCCTTTTGGTATTTTAAGTGGAGATAAAAATAAAAGGAGAAAGATCATATTTATTTATGTAGCCTGTTATTTCTTCCTGGTTCTCTACTTTGGGGTTTTATAACTTTTAGGTAGAATGGGGAAAAAAAATCTTCTAATGGCTTTTTTTTTTGGTAGCCTTCTAAGGAACCTGCTAAAGATTTCTGCTCATGAAACCTTAAGTTCACAATAAAGACTAGGCAAAAACATTTGCCACAACATACCATCTGGGGACTGATATTAAGAAGTTAACAAAACTAAAATGCTCTCTCATAAGACAGCAATCTTTTTTGTCTTTGTTTCTGAAAGAGAATAGTGTAGTGTATATTCA
Organism: Ovis aries; assembly: GCF_016772045.2. Classification (NCBI taxonomy): domain Eukaryota; kingdom Metazoa; phylum Chordata; class Mammalia; order Artiodactyla; family Bovidae; genus Ovis; species Ovis aries. The sequence goes on from NC_056074.1 coordinate 12,074,582, forward strand.
AGCGAGTTCTACAATAAAGTGAAAGTTGCTCAGTCATGTCCAACTCTTTGCAGCCCCATGGACTGTAGCCTGGCAGGCTCCTCTGTTCATGGAATTCTCCAGGCCAGAATACTGGAGTAGGTCGCCATTCCCTTCTCCAGGGGATCTTCCCCACCCAGGGATGGAACCCAGGTCTCCTGCATTGCAAGCAGATTCCTTATCAGGTGAGCTAACAGAGATTCCCGAGTTTTACAATAAGGATACAAAAATTTGGCCTAAAAAATATACCTTAATTTGCAAAATAAAGGCAAAACAAATACACTGTTAACAAACATAACATGTTAATACAAATACTAAATAATTCCACCTCCATAAGAAGGCAAATTTAAAAATACTGAAAATACCAAATCTCCTTTACTTACCAGCTGTGCCTTAGCTTGCTCAAGTTCAAGCTCCAGCTTTTTCTGCTGAAGTTCTAACAGCTGCTTTTGCTTTGCCAGTAATTGCTGCCTTATTAGCTGCTCTTGAGTAAGATTCTTTTGTATATCCGGGACAATAGGAGGAGTGGAGATGCTAGGGGAACTGACCACTGTGCCAGGTGTTGACGATTCTTCAGGCTACAAGAAAAAATAATTTGTTTAAAAAAAAAAATCACAGCTAAAAAGGAAGTAGCTAAGGGGGGAACTAAAAGTTATCAGTTTCTCTTTTAATAAACACTATCCATAATTTTAAACGGCTAATCATGTTTAAAAGCACAGAAAATCTTCAGGAATTTAAAAACCAAAATAAATACTTTGTGGACTGAATAAGGACAATACTTATCTTAAAGGTACTGTGAACCTGGGGGGGGGGGGGACTTTCTAATTAAACTGATTCAGCACTGCATATTCTTGATACTTTTTTCTGGCAAGAAATTTTAGAGAAGTCAAAACTTGACAGTTGAAAATATTAGTTATATATCATTTATGTTAAAACTTACCGATTTATTTAAAAACTTAGGATTCACATGGATGCTAGATGTATTCACATTGGGGGGCAGAGGTTTAATAGGCCAAGCAGGATCTAACGAATTGACTCTGACATCCAGGGCATAAAGTTTCTTCAAAGGAAATATTTCATCCCATGTGGAACGTAATTTAAATAAACTTTTTCTAGTATTTTCATCCACCTAGAACAACAGAACAATTCTATGGCTTGTTAAGTTACTATAGGATATTTTATATATCAAGTATAATGCTATATCAATCTCAGTTCTACTTCACATATAGCACACATACTTATCATTCTTATATATATATAACAGTAATAATTTAATAAAATTGTATTTGCACATATAAAGTTATTTAAAAAAAAACTTTGTCAAAAAAAAAAAAAAGACTTGACATAGTATTCCTAATGTAACTTTTACTCCGGACAAAAATATAAAACAACTAGAAAGTAGTTTATCTAATGACTTAAATTTTAAGTTATTTACATTTAGTACAAAGTTAAAAGTAAAACAAAACTATTTAACTGATTTCATGCAATGCAATATGGTTAGTACCTATGAACAAGCTATTTGTAGTGTGGTAGACACCTGAATAATTTAAATTCACAAAATTTTACCCACTGGTAAGCTTTAGTTTTATATAACATATCTACTCATGCTTTAGTTTCATATAACTTAACTGCTTATGCTTGTGATGAGCACAATAATACTTTTTTAATTACCATCTAGAGAAATCTAGCACTTGGGAAAACTGAATTAGATTTTTAACTATATTTGAATCTTCAGATATTTACTACAGTCATTTTCATCATCTTCAGTGTTAAGGTCTAGTTAAGAGTCAGTGAAAGTATTCTACCAAATAGCCAAATGAATTTGAACATCCTGAAACTGAAACCAAGAAAACTGGTTTAGCATCCCTATTTCTATAATGCAAAGTTGGTTTCTCCTTAAAGTCCCAGGCAAGAAGGATTTAGTAAAGGTCTTCAGTACTATTAACAAGTTCTATTAATACAATTTGAAATATGGCTTTCCAAATTTCTTCTGCATATACTTACTTAGCATTTATTTTCTCTAGGAACTTAAAGGGAAAAGAGTTACTCAAGTAGCAACTACACATTTTCTAACAAACAAGTAAAATCTAATAACCAGTAGTTCCTTCTAAATAATCCCAATTCTCCAAGCCTGACAACTATAAGATTTCTCAAGATACCTAAAACTTAAGAACCATCCATTTTTTGGTTAGAAACAGTATTTAAACCCAAGTATCTTATAAATGTCCTTTTGCTCAGTGTGAAAGATGAAGCCTGACAGGAAAAAGAATTACTTCAGCAAATCCTTTGTCTTCCTCAACATAACTAGGTTAACCAAACTATCAGATACAACGTTATAGAAGGAATTTACAATTTCTAGGTAAAAGAAACTAACAATCCTTTCTTCTAAACTCTAAGAAGGTCCAGAATTGGTGCATGGGGGGTGGGGGGTGGGGTTACTTCCAAAATAACCTAAAGCATTTCACTGATCCACTATTCACACATCTCATAAAATATACTGGAACAAAGTAACAAGAGTAACACTTCCAGGAGAGGAAAAAAAAAAAATCAAGTTTCAGGAATCACAGGTTGACACACACTAGCATTAGGCTTTTTTAAGAAATAGTTAACATCCTAACACCAGAAACCTAAACAATGACATTGGAAGTACTCTTGACAGCTTCAGATCTTTTTGCCTACATTCTAGTGATGAAACAGATCTTCTATCAAATAAACACACATAAAAAATTCTACAAGCAAACTCATCTGTTTTTGAATGGATGTTAAAAAACCTAGCACCCACTTTAGGTATAAAACACTAACTTTAGCCCAAAAAGAATAAACATTTCACCACCCAAGAAAACCCAACACAAAGGCAAGAATTTATTTAATCAGGAACATTTTTTTAAAAAATTCAAATGTTTCTAAATGTATATATACCTTTTCAAACACACAAATAAATGTTGCAACTAGATTTTTAGTAAAGGCAGTGAGATACTCTCTTCCAACATTTTTCACGATAGAATCCATAAGGTACATAACAGGAAGCTTCTCTGAGGAGGGAGCCTGAGTAATAAAAAGAAACTGAGAAGTTTAGTATAATGTCTTGCCACCAAAGAATTACGTTTAAAAATGAGTTTTTAAGCTACAATACAGACCTCTATTTTGTTGGTATTAAATACTTTTGAATCAATATTATTAACCTTTATGAAATTTAAGTGTTCAAGTTCTCACCTCTTACAATGGTCTTTAGTTGAGCATACAAATTTCAGAATTAACCGGAAAGAAAAAAGTCTCCAGTACCCTCATTTAACAATCAATGGAATTTCAAGTTTGTATAGTAAAAAAAATGTGTTTAAAAGTGACCAAAAAAGGGGGTGGACATTTTCTGCAATCCAAGTGTAAGCTTTGTGACCCACATTAACTTTGATGTACCCAGACTCAATGAAACAGTTTTCAGACCTCTGGCCCTAGTCTTTTATATGTTAAAGTCTATGAACCCTTGTTACCTGTAAATCATTAGGATTATTTTTCTATAATCCAATGAACAAAAGACACTAAGTACACTTCACATATGAAGTTACTGACAAAAAAAAAAAACTTTTAAACTTGCACATTAACATGCATAAAAGTGCAAGTTGTTACTGATACAAGAAAAACTGGATGGAGCAGCCGCTGAGTCATGTAAGTCAGGTTGAACTTGACTCTGGAAACCAGGATTTGTCCTGAAGATTTTCTTCACCGCACGGACTCTCCGTCGAAATAGTTTTCCTCTGACCAGCACAAACCAAGGTTCTAAATTTGTGCAGGGCCTGTATGATGACGGCGATACAGGTGGCCCTTTTCAAAGCAAAGAAACGTTGCCCCCGCTCAACTGTAAAGCCTACCCATCACTGGCTTTTAGAAGGCACAGCAAGTTTCCAGAAAGCATCAGCAGGTTCACAGACTTGTTGAGGAGCATTAAAACACACCACATAAACCAAGTGTTAACTCCCACTCCACAGGAGCACCCACGATTTAAAACAAAATTGACCCCATTTTACCCTTCCCATGTGTATAGGAATCTTAACCCTGAACAACTTACCCAAAGCTACCTGTAGCTAGGGTAAGCTCACAGTTCTGCAGTACACAATACCATTATTTCACAAAACCAATTGCCCATACAAGTGTGTGGAAGTGCTCCTGCTTCTGATAACTAAAGTTGACTAAGGAAACCTTTGAATAACTTTGTATGAAAGTTTTCTACAGTACTAATAAAAGGGTTTCACAAGGACATTGCATGTGGGTAAACTATTACCAACATGTCAATTGCTGTACTGCTGTGTCTTTATCTTACCATGTCATGTTTTATACCATTTTAGTCATTGTTGTACTTATGAAGAAACAGGCTCTTTAAAACCAGAATCTGTTCAGTAGGCTAACTTTTTATTGTACAAGTAAATGAATCCTTATATGTAATATTTTTTCACTACTACTGCCTCATGGGAGGAGTCAAAGTGTGAATCCTTAAGTTTAGTAATACTGAGACACTAGAGGATAAGGACACAAACATTCACCTCCAGAAACACAAAACCAAGCCAGTTTGCTACCAAATGACAGAAAATCCCTCCCCTCACCCTTGCCCCATCCCTCATTAAGATATTTCCCCAAAGTGACTGTTACATCTTTCCCTCCATCTGGCTTTACAAAAATAACCAGGAAATGTGTGCCAAAAAAAAATTCAGCTGTCTTTCATCAGCAAATAGTCCATCTATTTTCACCACTGTGTAGCCATACACAAATACAAATTTTAATGTGGGCACTATATTCAGCATTTAGCTTTCACTTCTCGAAGGTCTTCTGGATCCTTTTAAAAACCAGCAAGGAAACGGTTGAGTGACAACCTGAGCTGCTAAATATTAGGCTCTGTGGAATATTAGTAACCCCAAAAATACAAGGTAGGATTTTAAAAACCAATGATATTTTCTTAAAAAACGCAAGTGCACTTTTGTTTTTTTAGAAAAGGCATTTAATATTAAGCCTTCAACAAGGCAAAAACTTAAGTTTTCACGTCCAACATGTTTGTGGTATCAATAAAAAGGATGTTGAATATGAGGAATGCTTCCTTTTAAAATCTCATACTTTCAAAAAAGAACAAAAGCTGTTTCACACAGACATTCACAGGAAAAGGTGAATAAGGACTCGTATTTGAGCTGTCAGACTGAGCATGACAAACTTGTTGGGGCTTAAAAAAAACACCCTTACTTTTTGTCCTCTTTAAAGTATGAAAGGACCGCCTGAAACCGTGTATCTTGTGAACACATTTACCCAAAAGAGTGGACAGAACCTATAAGAATGAACCCAAGTCACTTAAAGACTTTTGTTTAAAACACACAACCACGTAGATAAAAATAAGTCTTGGAAACAAATTCTACACCTTACAAAGGTAAATAAAAAAGACAAATACATATTTCATATGTTTTATTCACAAATTTTATAATACCAGTCACACATTTCAAAACCATTTATTAAAGTCAGACCACTCAGTTTTACACTAGACAGAAACCGCCTCTAAACAATATATTGGTGGTTGTTGTTAAAGTGGCCTTTAAAAAGGGGTTCACTCTGCTAAAAGGAGGCTGATCCTGATCATTTCAATCACTAACTAGAAAAAAAACTAAACCGTAAGTACAAGCTTCAAAAATAACTTAAAACGTGTTACTGGGAAGCTTTTAAAACTCATTACGATAACTAAGTTTAACAGTAAAAAATGACACATCGCTCCCACATGAATCCACAGAAGAGGAGAACTATAGGGAAATATAGGGTGGCAGAGGACCACTACTGTCAAGGGGTGAAGCAAAGAACGTCTTCACTCTCAGGGAAGGAAGGGAGGGGGAAAAAAGGAGAAAAGGAAGAGGAGGGACTGAACTTTTCAAAAAAAGAGAAAGAACTACAAGTACTTGTTACCCAGTGGGCCAGTTCTCCACCTACAGGTTGGATAAGATCTCCTCCCCACCCTCTCCAACCGCACCCTCGACCCCAATTTTCCCGGATTTGGGGACAAATGAGACCTTCCGACAGGAAAATGTACACAAGTTCTATCTAGCCGCCCCCACCCCAAAATGGGGATGACGGGTGTGAGCAGCTGCCTGGCTGGCAGAGAATGGATTCTCCTCTCTTCCCTTTCGCATCATGTGCTTTCCAGGCGCCATGTTGGGCTCCTAACAGGCGGCTGCTCCACTCGGGGCCAAGGCCCTATTCCCACCCCCCAACAGCTCGCTCCCAGGTCCCCCTTCACCTCCTTCCAACCCACAGAGCACAATTACCCAAAAGGGCTCGGGGAGGGGGGGCCGGGAACGGGGAAAGAATCACTCCCCACCTTCCCGGGGCGGGGGGGTACTTCAAAAGGCTTTAACTCTTACTTCCCCACACCACGAACTGCCTTCCAGTCTCCCCCTCCCCAACGGAGCGCGTGTGTCGGGATACACGAGGCAGTGGCCTAAATAGGGAGCTGGGGAGCGGAAGTGGGACTCCACCCTTGATCCTCCCCACTCCCTCCCCCCGAGCGAGGCCCATGCTCGAAGCCTGGGCCAAAGACCGAGAGCCTGAGTTGGAGGTGGGGAGGGTTGGAGAGGAGGAACACCGTCCCCCTTCGGATGGAAGCGAGACCTGGGATGAGGCTGACACTAAAATCAGGGAGTATTAGAAGAATAGGAGGCTGCGGGGTGTATAAAAACCTTGGCGGTTTGGGCCTCGATGAGAGAGACGATCTCCTTGGCGAAGGGCAGGTTCTCCTCGGCTAGAATGGTCAGCATATTGATGTGCGGTTTGCTATTGAAGGTCAGGTCTTCGAGTGACGACTGATAATCCCGACAGGCGTCCTCCCGGGCCCCCGCAGTACCGGCCTCGGCCGGCGTCTGCTCTGACATTGCGCCGCGGCCCCCCTCCGAGGTCCGCCGCAGCTGAAGCTGAAGCCGCTCTGGATACCCCGCCTCCCTTCCGACTCCTCTCTTCCTCTCCCCGGGTCTCTCGCGGCTCCGGCTTCACCACATGCTGACCGCGGAGGGGGGTTGGGGGACGACACAGGGGGAACCTCGGGTATGAAACGCCGCCGTCTCACGGGTGATCTCCGTCCACTTCCAGCCGCCACAGAATCTTCTTTCTCCACAGACACAAAATGGCGGCGGCAGTGGCGGCTCCAGCTCCGAAAATGTCTGTGTTCCCAACCGCTGCGTCGTGCGAAATGAGCTAGGGGAGGGGAAATGTGCGGTAAAGGGGCGGGGCCGTTGATAACACAAGGCGCGATTGGCTCGCCCTATAACGTCACAAGCCCCGCCCCCGGCCCTTCCGCCGAACGTCCTGGCACCACCTTCTTCTCGGGATCCTACCCGGGCTTTCGCAACACCTCTTTCTCAGAAGTGGGGTGGAAAAGACGGCCTCTCTCATTGGCCGATTCGTAGGGACTGTTCGGTCATTTGTTGCCATAACAACCCATTCAGGGAGGCCAGTGGGCCCGGGAGAGGCTGTTCCCGAGGTCCAACCCAACCGATTTAAGGCTGGCGCTCAGCGGCTGGCTCTTCGACCCTCCCTCCGCATCGCCCCGGCCGCTGAGGCGCTCAGTCAATCATCAGCCTTTCCGGCAGCCCGGCGGCCGCGGCGGAAAGCCAGGGCTGAACCGGGAGGAGGCGTTTGGCGCGCCCCGCCTACCCCCGGCGCGTCCTGCGACTTAGGTGCTCCCGAGAGCCTGGGCGGGCCCCGCTGTGGCGGCCGACCGTCCCCTCCCGGAGCCGAGGGCCAGAGGGAAGCGCCGGCTTCACCCGGAAGCTCGGGAAGAGCCCCTAGAGTAGGCTCCGACGCGCCGCTTTCCACTGCCACAGACGAAAAACACCTCGGTTGGCTGTCTAGAGTTGAAGCCCTTTATTTAGAAGGTGTGTGTGTGAGAGAGAGAGAGAGGAAAAGAGGAAGGCTTTTCTATGAGGCATGTGGAGGAGATATTTGGGAAGCCCGTCCAGAGTTCTAGGAAAGGTTTCTCACCACAGCCTCACCCAGCCCCGAGCCAATAGCTCCTTCGAAACACCCCTAGGGTTCGCAGTTTGGGTCACCTAAGAAATACTGCATAAATACTTGCAAGGATTTTTTTCCCAGGCTTCTAAAATCCTATTTGGAGGCTGGAAATGACGCAAAACACAGAGCATTCAAGTGCGGAGGAGCTGGCACAGAACACAATAAACTAAATGGTGGGTTTTGTTTTGTTTTCGTTGAGTCGAGATAGTAATCTAAATGTAGGCTGGAAAAAAAATAGGTATTAATTACATAAAATGTGCATTGCCCTCAGGCTACTAGGCTCTGCAGAGGTACTTTGTTGTTCCCCAGAAGAAACTGCTCTTAAATAAATGAAGTAATTCCTTTATTTGTCCTATGTAAAGTTAACATTTTCGTTTCTTTTTGTTTCGTTTTGGGGTTTTTCAGCAGCTTGATTGAGGTTTATTGATACATAATAGCACATATTTAAAGTGTACAAGGTTGTTTTGATATGTTTTTCAATTCTTCCTAACGTGATACCGCAAATGAATGAAAGCCTAGGTATGAGAACTTATCTTTTGTTATTTGAAGCTACTAAATATTGTTGAATAAGTATTTATGGATCTCAATACCATTGTTAGTGATGATTCTTAGTTATAATAGAGTTAAAATTGAGAAACTGTCAAAGTGCCTCTTTTCTCAAGGCACATGTCCGCAGTAAAACAGCCCATCTAATAGTTTTCCTTGTAATTTTAAAGCTGAGCTTAGTTACTAAACTTTTAGTTACAGAGAATACCTTGTCTTTACTTATTTTTTATATCATCTTAACAAGCAAGTGAATTTTTAAACATAAGTTTTCATAGCCTCTGATTTGGCTTCTGTTGTGTCCCTCCGAAGCTACACAGAGTAAACAGTATATGCTTAGCATATAAATCAGCAAATCTATGTACCCACAAAAGACGGGGAAAACTCAGGAGCGTTGTACAATCGTATTTGAATTATACTCCACGAACTAGATCATCAGTATTTTTAAATATACAAATGAATGCATGAAACTTCTCCCATGACAGTTTCAACGCCAGTTTTTTTTAACGCGCTCTGCACCTACATTTAAGCCCATCTCTATGCTAGGTTCATTGACCATGATAGGCACTGGGCCTGGCCCTCATCATACTTACAGCCCGATTATAATCTCATGGAATAAAATGGAAAAAGTACTACACCTGACCAGGAAACAATGGGTCTCCCAGAGCTATTATAAAAAAATCAAACCAACTGGTTGATGTTTCTTTTCTTTCTTTTTTTTTTTGAGGAAAATAATTATACTCCTCCCTTGGTTCACAGTGTTTACAAGAGGACTTAACTCTTCCCCAAAAAAACCTCTGTCTTAGGAAATCAGGTATCTTTTTGATGTAAATGATGTCATCAGACTAAAATGTATATACTAAACATGGAAAGTCAAAAGGAAATAAGGGAATAAGAATCAAAAAACAACCCCTTTATAAACAGATAATTAGCACTTTCAGCAGGTGAAATATTATCTTTAACATGTGAATCCAGTTTGTATAAATAATGTGCAGGAATAATATTTACAGTATATATATACATATATATACATATATATATGAGTATGTGTGTGTGTGTTAGTTGCTCAGTCATGTCCAAATCTTTGCAACCCCATGGACTATAGTCTACCAGGCTCCTCTGTCCATAGGATTCTACAGGCAAGAATTTTGGAGTAGGTAGCCATTCCCTTCTCCAGGGAATCTTCCCGAACCAGAGATTGAACCCAAGTCTCCTACATTGCAGGCAGATTCCTTTACTGTCTGAGCCACTGGGAAAGCCCCATGTGTATATATATATGTAACATATTTGCATATTTATATATATAAATATAAATATATATATATATGTTTGCTTCCCCAGTGGCTCAGTAGTAAAGAATCTACCTGCAATGCAGGAGATACAGGAGATGTGGGTTTGATCCTTGGATCAGAAGATCCGCTGGAAAAGGGCATGGCAACTTACTCCAGTATTCTCGCCTGGAGAATCCCATGGACAGGGGAACCTGGGCAGGCTATAGTCCATAGGGTCGCAAAGAGTCAGACGTGACAGAAGCAACTTATCACATGACTGCTCAAAACATGAAGAAAGTTTGTATCCACTTAAATATTCGTGACTTAGCAGTAGCAGTGCAAACATTCTTTGTTATTTAGACATTTTACAATCACAAAAGTAATGCATGCTTATTCTTGAGAATTCAAGTACAAATATATAAATAAAAAATGAGGGACTTCTTTGGTAGTCTAATGGCTGAGACTCCACACTCCCAAGGCAGGAGGCTGGGGTATGATCAGAAAACTAGATTCCCACATGCCACAGCTAAGACCCTGAATGCTACAACTAAAGATCCTGAATGACGCAACTAAGATGGAAGATCCTGAGCGGTGCGACGAAGACCTGGTGTGGCCAAATAATTAAATAAATATTAAAAATAAAAGAAAGTTCCACTTTCTGCCCTTGGCCACAAGATAATTACTGTTCAGTATATAATGTATTTCCATGCCTTTTTCAATGAACATATGCATAAATATGATATGTACAGCATATTATATTTGATCTTGACAAAAATGGGTCCATTACTTTTCAAACTCAAAGTATAATGGACATCCTTTCATGAGCAGACCTAAAGCTATGTAACTCAAAGTATTTGTTTTTAAAGTTTATGGCTTAGAAATATAGTTCTCAAGAATAAAGCAATTCTGGTATTTCTAAACAAAGTTCTAAAACTGGCATATAGTAAATATTCAAAGAATACTTGTTGACAGACCCAAACTTTCTGATTTCAGTTTTGCCTTGCTTGTCCACTGTTGTATTCCACTAGCTGAAATAGGCAAATACAAGGTCAGCTGAGAACCTAGGCTGAGGCTGGATTTGATGTTACGGAGTTGAAATAATCAGGGGGAAGAGGCTGACAATTCAAATGATGTGATCACCATGTTCCAAAAATCAGTTCATAGTTTGGGGCCTTAGAAATTTTGCCAACAGCCCTACTTTTAGCAATCTTTTCACTTGTTTACAGAAAAATATGATGATATAATTTCTCAATTTAAGTTTTACTCCCATATATTTATTTTTAACCATTCATTTCTTTCCAATTATGCTTGAAAAAAGCAAAAGAATATGCAGCAAATATATACTAACAGAAAACCTCCAAAATGTTATTTCATAACAGATTATAGGTAACTAGATTTTCTTGCTAAAAAGTTGTTGATTTTTTCATTAGTCTTCTCAACATGGCCCCTGCTTTCATGGAGATAGTTACATTGTATATGTGCTCAAATGCTCAGTTGGGCCCCTCTGGATGGAACCATATAGACTGTAGCCCATCAGGCTCTTCTGCCTATGGGATTCTCCAGGCAAGAGTACTGAGTGGAGTGCCATTTCTCCCTCCAGAGGATCTTCCCCACCCAGGGATCGAACACTCATCACTTATGTCACCTGCATTGGCAGGCAGATTCTTTACCACTAGTGCCACCTGGGAAGCCACATTGTATATATGTAGTCTATATTTTATATATAGAGAGAGAGGAAACAGAGAAAGAGAGTCATAGTCTGCTGAGTGAGATAAGCAATTAAACCAGCGTGATAAGAGTCTTACCATACAGTGTGACAAGATAGCAACATAAACTGTGAGTGTGAAAGAAGCATGCAGATCAGACTGGAGTGGTCAGGTAAGCCCTCCCTGATTTGTTAACAGTTGACAGTTTTCAAAGGCATGGCATTTGAAAAAAGGACATTCCTAGCAAAAGGACAGGTAGTTTCAGGTTTTGTGGGTCCCAAAGCATATACAATTTGGAGAACTTCTCAGAGAAAAAGAGAGCAAATAAAGTTTTATGGCCTATGTTAAGTGAGGTTTTGCTGGTTTCACTGTATGTCCAACCTATTTGAAGTAACCTATTCAAACAAGGAAGTAAATCTCTGAGATCTGCAACTATTTTAAAACAGATCAAAAATATATGTGTAGGAGAATTTATGAGGTAAGAGCAATTGCAATGGCCTTCTATGAGCTTTGAAGTATAAGAAATGGGAGTCCACTGAAGGATTTTTACTGGGGAGTGGCCAGATTTTTTTGTATCAAAAGATAATTCTGTGAGTGCCGGGTCTGGTTAAAAAAAATTATATTTCTTTTAAATGTATTTATTTGTATTTTCAAATGTATTTATAAATAATCAAAATTATTTCTTTCAAAATTCTTAGGGTTGCCTTTTTTGTGTATTTAAGGAAAAAAAGTGATGCTGCTTAAACAAAGGTAACTACAGTATAAGTTTCATGGGGTGGAAAGCAGATATACATAATGTAATGTTGACGTATAGTTTTGGTTATAAAGTTTACTCTGAGAATTATGTGAATTAGGACTTCCTTGGTTGTCCAGTGGTTAAGAATCTGCCTGCCAATTCAGGAGACACAGATTCAATCCTGATCTCAGAAGACCCCACATGCCAAGGAGCAACTAAGCCCATGGGCCACAAGTACTGAACTTGCAATTTAGAGTCCTCGAGCTGCTGTTTCAGTATCCCACACACCTAGAGCCCTTGCTTCTCAGCAGGAGAAGCTGCTGCAGTGAGAAGCGCACACACTGCAACTAGAGAGTAGCCCCTGCTCTGCCCGTAACTAGAGAGAGCCTTCGCACAGCAATGAAGACCCAGCACAGCCCAAAATAAATAAATATAGATTTTAAAAAGGAATTATGTGCCGTAGTTTTAACTGCATCACATTCTAAAATTCATTTCCCAGATTACCTGGGGCGGAAAGTCTTGTGAGTCAAAATAAAAAGCCCTGTTCATCTTAGCACTTAAATCATTTTCTGGTGGTGATTTCTGCTCTGAGAAGCCAGTTCATCCAATTTCAGGACTGTTCTGTGCCAGGAAATAACTTGGGTTAAGGCAAGAACAGAGCCTGTTATCACGTAAGTGAATTAAACTGAAGGAGTGTGTATAGGTACTGCATAGAGAAACCATAACTCAGAATAGTGGTTCAAAGCATGGAGGCTGATAAAATAGTTTCACTCCTTTCCCTGTAGCAGTTTCTTAACCCAATGACTCCAGAAAAAATTATCTAACATCTTTGAACTTCTGATTTCTCATATGTAAAAGGGAATTATTGACAAGTCTTACCTTATAAGGTAATTACAAGGATGGAATGAGATGATAGATATTACTGTGGACTTTGTCCTGGTACACTGACCTAGCAATCTCACTTCTAATTCCACACAAGACCAATTTACTCACATTTGGGAAATAAAGTGTGTAGAAGGCTATCCGAGCTTCCCAGGTGGATCAGTGGGTAAAGAATCTGCTTGCAGTGCAAGAGATGCAGGAGACTCAGATTCGATACCTCTGTGGGGAAAATCCCCTGAAAGAGGGCATGGCAACCCCTTCTAGTATTCTTGCCTGGAGAATCCCGTGGACAGAAGAGCCTGGTGGCCGCAAAGAGTCAGACATGACTGAAGCAACTGAGTACCCATGCAGCAGGAGGCTATTCATTCCAGCATGGCTTGAAGTAGCAACATACTGAAAACGATTGAAACGTCCATTGTCGTGGGACAGACTGAAATATGGTGAAGTGAAAGTGGCTGTGCTGCTGCCTGCTGCTAAGTCGCTTCAGTCGTGTCCGACTCTGTGCAACCCCATGGAATATACAGTCCATGGAATTTTCCAGGCCAGAATACTGGCGTGGGTAGACTTTCCCTTCTCCAGGGGATCTTCCCAACCCAGGGATCAAATCCAGGTCTTCCGCATTGCAGGCAGATTCTTTACCAGCTGAGCCACAAAGAAAGCCTGTACATCTGTGCAACAGAAGAGCAGTTCTCAAACTTTTTAAACTCAAGACCATATTACACTCTTGAAAATTTTTGAGGACCCCAAATATCTTTATATGGATTACATATAGTAACATCATTTTAGAAATTAGAACTTAGACATAAAACAAATTTATTCATTTAATATAACAATAATAAACCCTTTACATGTTAATATAAAAATTTATTTAAAAAAAATTTAAATTCTTTTGGGCCATACCACAAGCACAGCTTATGGGATTTCAGTTTCCCAACCAGGGATGGAACCTGGGTCTCCCTGCAGTAAAAGCATGGAGTTTCAACCACTAGACCACCAGGAAACTCCCTAAACACATTTATTCTTTTTTTTAAAATTTATTATTATTGAAGTATATTTGATTTATAATGATGTGTTAGTTTCAGGTGTACAGCAAAGTGATTCAGCTATATATGTATGAATATATATTCTTTCTCAGATTATGTTCCATTATAGATTAATATAATATTTTTCTTTTTATTTTATATTGGAGTATAGTTGATAAACAATGTTGTGATAGTCTCGGGTTTACGACAAAGTGATTCAATTATATATATACATACATCCACTTCTTTTCAAATTCTTTTCCCACTTAGGTTGTCACATTATATTGAGCAGAGTACCCTGTGCTATACAGTAGGTCCTTGCTGGTTAGCCATTATAAATATAGCAGTGTGTACATGTCAGTCCCTAAAACTATCCCTTCCTCCCACTCTTTCCCTCATGGTAACCACAAGTTCATTCTCTAAGTCTGTGAGTTTGCTAAAAACATGTTTTTTGGTTTTTTTTAAGTTATATTTTCCAAACACACTCAAAAAGTCGGTAAGAAAGGTAGCATGGTTTATGTTTTTAGCAAATCTCTTTAATGTCTGGCTTAATACAAGACAGCTGGATTTTTAGGTTTGCTTCTGCATTCATTCTGTTGCAATAACACAGGACATGTAGACACTGGAAAATGCCACTGGACTCTAGTGAAAGAGACTGAAAAAGCCAAATAACATCTTAATATTATGAAAATAATTCTGAACTCAAGACCCCTCAGTTTGAGAACCAATAGGTTGGCATATTATGTGACTTTTTTAAAAGAATGAGAAATCTCTTTATGTGTTGCTACAGAATATTCTCTAACATACATTGTAAAGTGAAAAAAATAAAAGCAAGATACAGAATCCTGTAATGATATGTTAATACTACATTGGTTTTTAAAAATCAGGGAAACACAGTATACACACGTAATGATGTACATGTTTGTATGTGCAAATAATATCACTGGAAGAATATACCAGAGAAATGGATAACAGTAATTGCCCTTGGACAGGGCAACATGGGAAACAGGGTAAGAAGAAATCTTTTCACTTCATTCTCTTTTTTGTTTTTGTAACTTTCCACCTTATGAAAGTATTAACTAATGAAAAAATTAAATTTCTTTTTAAAGAAAACGATGATATGTATACATACTTTCCACAAGTCCTGGAAGATGCTTAATGAATTACATATAGTGTCTTTATAAAACCATTATTCTAAAAGTATTTTTTCTTCTTCTTTTTTTTTTTTTTTTTGATGGGAGGGCTACGTCATGTACGATATTAATTCCTCCACCAGGGACTGAACCCACACCCTCTACAGTGCAAGCATGGAGTCTTAACTGCCAGGCCACCATGGAAGCCCCTAAAAACTCTGGTTTTTTAACAATAGGAAAAACATAAAACAATTAAAAATCTTTTATTCAAATGCACAGTCTTATTAAGCTGCTTCAGAATTAAATACATGAAATCTAAGCATCCTGATAAATGCAGTTACTTTACATCTGTTAACAGAATCAGTTACTTTGCATATTTTATTAGAATGATCCTAACAATCATGGACATAGACAAACAAAAATCTGAAAATAATGTCAATTCAACCACACAGCAAATAAATGAGCTACCTGATCATTCAAATGAAGAAACCTAAGACAAATTAGAAATTTTCACAGAGCCAAATCATCATAAACTAAAAAAATTGTTTAACACTAATTATTGGCTTGAAAAAGTTTTTGCTGCATATCAGTCAACAGTAAACTTTTAGAGGCTTTTAGCTGCAAATATTTATTTCCTCTCTCACTGAACTGTCAGTTGGATGTGGCTCTGCCAGGCTTGACAGGAATCAGTTAGGCTTGATTCGGCTGCTGGTTGGATTCAAGCCTATGCCACATATTTCCTCATTCTCCTTGGACCAGTGGCTACCTGGGACATGTTCTTCTCACGAAGGGTCACTGGAGTCCAGGAGAGTAAACTGAAACATAAGATGCCTCTTGAGATCTTGGCCTGCAACAGGCACACTTGTCATTTTGGCCCACATCTCATTGACCAAACCAAGTTACAAGGCCAAGTACATTATAGATTGGGGTGAAGGGAGATGTCCTCTGCCTCCTCTAGCAGGAGACACTGAAAAATTACATGATAAGTATGTGGATGTAGAATTGTAATACAGGAAGTTCATGAAGCATGGGGAGCAGTGATTCAATCTATTATATCATTTTCAAAGAGTTCAGTGTGCTCCTTAATGGCTTAAGAATAATGACTCTGGGTAGATGCAGTCCAAGATACGACACAAAATCTCTGGTCCATAAACAATCTCATCCTGCTGAACTGGTAGCCCCAGTTTCCTTGGGTTGGTAAACATAGATACAATGAAGTAAATTAAACCCGTATTGGAATAATCTGTATACTTGTTGTTTTTCAGTTACTAAGTCATGTCTGACTCTTTGCAGCTCCATGGACTATAGCACACCAGGCTCCTCTGTCTTCCGCTATCTCCCAGAGTTTGCTCAAATTAATGTCCACTGAGTCAGTGATGCTCACCAGCAATACTGTCTGTACATATCTGGTATTTATTTGAGAGAGAAGGGAGCAAGACAGTGCAGTAGTATGAGTTTGCAGCCAATACAAGCCACCACCTTCCTCTGGCCCCAGGTTGCCTTCCTCAGCTTTCAGCCTTACTGGGTATAGCAGCTCAAAGGTGCCTTTGCCAACACACACTGAATCGTGAAAGGCAAGAAGACCCAGCAGCAGGATTTTTGCTGAGTGTGTGGCAAGGCATGAAACCTAAGTCTGGACTAGATAAAAAAGACAAGATCTTGTGGTACATAGGTCAAAACATACTACTTGAAAAGAATCTTCTAATTTGCATACAATCCATCTTTCCCTCAAGACGTTTGAAACCAGAAATGAAACAAAACTAATTAAAGATGCAAACTATCCTGGACCGCCTCAACTATTGTTTGGACCAAAGTGATCAGGTCCTTGTCCTTCATGCCTAACAGAAGAAAGGGCATGTCTTCTAGGGGAGAGGAGGTAATATGTACTCCAGTATCTATAGTCTTTTATAACACTGTCTGGATGACATCAACTAAAAATTAAAAGACTTGAAAAGAAACAGGGCAATGTGATCTAAAATCAAGAGGAAAAAAATCAGGAACCAGTTCACGCCAGAGCCAGGGCAGCAGCGTAGCGGTCAGAAGCGGCCGCTGCGCGGAACTCTGAGGAAAATCTTTCACCAGGTGGACAGGCAGCCTCCGCCGCAGCAGCAGCATCATGGGGAAGGGCGACCCCAACAAGCCGCGGGGCAAGATGTCTTCGTACGCCTTCTTCGTGCAGACCTGCCGCGAGGAGCACAAGAAGAAGCACCCCGACTCCTCAGTCAATTTCGCAGTTTTCCAAGAAATGTTCCGAGAGATGGAAGACCATGTCGGCCAAGGAAAAGTCCAAGTTCGAAGACATGGCAAAAAGTGACAAAGCTCGCTACGACAGGGAGATGAAAACTTATGTCCCTCCTAAAGGTGACAAGAAGGGAAAGAAAAAAGATCCCAACGCTCCGAAAAGGCCTCCATCTGCCTTCTCCCTGTTTTGCTCCGAACATCGCCCAAAGATCAAAAGTGAACACCCTGGCTTATCCATTGGGGATACTGCAAGAAAATTGGGTGAAATGTGGTCTGAGCAGTCAGCCAAAGATAAACAGCCGTATGAACAGAAAGCAGCTAAGCTAAAGGAGAAATAGGAAAAGGATATTGCTGCATACCGTGCCAAGGGCAAGAGTGAAGCGGGAAAAAGGGGCCCTGGCAGGCCGACAGGCTCCAAGAAGAAAAATGAACCAGAAGATGAGGAGGAAGAAGAGGAGGAAGAAGATGAAGATGAGGAGGAGGAGGAGGAAGACGAGGAATAAATGGCTATCTTGTAATGATGTGTGTGGAGTGTGCCTGTGTGCTCAGGCAATTGTTTTGCTAAGAATGTGAATTCAAGTGCAGCTCAATATTAGCTTCAGTATTAAAAACTGTACAGATTTTTGTATAGCTGATAAGATTCTTTGTAGAGAAAATACTTTTTTATAAATGTAAGTTGTGGCTTTTGAGGGGCTACTACATACAGTTAGAGTTTCAAGCTTCTGATGTTAAATGTTTCTAAATATTTAATGGTTTCTTTAATTTCTTGACTTGTGTATGGTAGCACAGCAAACTCATAGAAATTAGCATCAATAGCAACTTTTGGGTTTTCTAGAATGAGAATGTTGCGTTTTGTTTTTTTTAAAAAAAATTTTGTAATAAAATTATATATATTAAAAAAATCAATAGAAAATCGAAGCAGATCTATAGATGACCCAGATGTTGAAATAAGATGGAAGAACTTTAATATAACTACTGTAAATACATTAAAATTATTTGATGAACAGAATGAATGAAAGATAAATATTTTAAACAAAGAAATGAATCTCTAAAAAGAAAGAACGAAATGGAACTACAGACATAAAAGAAAATGTGAATATTTAAATATAGCTCAGTAAATTATAGCCATTATTTCTCAATCACCTTGATTCGATATGTGAAACATTTTGGTATAGCTGATAGAGACTTGAGAAACACCTTGATCTTGTTAGCAACATAATAACACTCTAGCTCTAAAGTATATCATTTTCTCAGAGGATTTGTTTCATTTTCTTTCTGTTGAAAAATGTTTAACCCTTTGCAAAAAGTCTGTGAATGCACTCTATTTTGGACTTCTGATCTCCCATATACTGTCACCATCTAGAACATTTCAGAGAAAGTTCTATTACAAACACAAGTAACTGTGTTAATTTTTAAAATTGTTTTGACATTTAAAGAGTAATACAGAAAAATCAACTGCCCTATGACCTGGGAGGAGCCCGGGTTTTCATATGCTTCTGTTTACTCCTTTCCTTTTAAATCAAATAAAAATTCTGATCGTAAGACATTTTACGCGGTCTTTCACCATCCTGGATATATCTTCACTCTCCCTGCTACAATTCCAAGGCCTTAACAACTTCAACTTTCTCTAAGAATATCTGCCTCTGAACTAGAATTGTAACACAATGCCTCAGATAATTCATTCTATACCTTTTATGATATGCTTAAATAATTCTCATTGTTTTAAAATGAGTGGTTTTATTTAAATAAATTGAATATTATATCAATTTAGATAATTCATTTTTAAAAACTATTGTTTGCAGTTTTAGAGAATTTAGCATTTTACAGAATCTGAGACGTAACCATATGGTTTTCAAACAAAAATTTGTGGTTGATTCTTTACTTATAAAACAATCTTACTATTCATAAATATTGTTGCAATATTTAAGAGAACTGAGAGCTTGGAAAGGTTTTACTTATAAGGTCATGCATTTAAAGTGTTTAAAATGGAATGTATTAAATTTACAAATGCAGTTTAAAGGTTTAAAGAAATGCAATTAACTAAGTATAATTGTTTGATGAAGATTTGCTTACTCAAGTGAAGTTGACTGCATATTCATTAGGCAATTTTTGACATATATAAGTAAAATAATTGAAATTATTATAAGTTCAAAGGCAATTTTTGAAAATGAAGTTTCTTCAGTTGTCATCTTAATATATTGAATATTAGTTTTTTAAAACTCCAGTACTGATGAAGTCTTTTCTATGTGCAAAGCTCTGGGTTAAAAATTTATGTTAATAAAGTCCTTTTTAGGTAATAAAAATGGAAAGTATCTCTGATAATCTGAAATGAATATATCATTTTCTTGTTTAAATATAATAATCAGCCTGTCAGAGACCTTGGAATATACCCTTGACAGCCACACATTCTTCACTTAGCAAAGAACTTAGAAGCTGAGCAGCCTAGCGTAGGTTCCCACTGTCTGTTCTTGCAGGTGGAGCTATCTTGCCAAACATCTACTGCAGAAACTTAAACCCTTCCCTGGCTGCCCACTGAGCCGGCATCAAGTCCCTGATCCTGAGGTCCCACCGCCTCTGGCCTTTGCCTCCCACTGAGCTTCAGGAAGCCAGTTGACCCTGGCTCTCTAATCCACCCCCATGTAAATAGAGCTCCACGCCTTTTCTTTCCTCAGGGCTTTAGCAATGTCATTTCCTCAGCTTGAATTGCTTCCCAGAGCATTTCCTCCCTACAACACACAAGTGGCTACTGTCACTTAACTAAGGAGGTCCAGGCCAGGTTAAGGACTCCTGGTTTTATGTCTCAGAAAAGGTTGTTTATAGTGTTTGTGGCTTCTCAGGGGACACTAGTGGTGAAGAATCCACCTGACAATGCGGGAGATGCAAGTTCAATTCCTGGGTCAGAAAGAGTCCCTGGAGGAGGAAATGGCACCCTACTCCAGTCTTTTTGCCTGGAGAATCCAACTGATAGAGGAGCCTGTCAGGCTACAATCTGTAGGAACACACACAGGTTTAGCCATTATGCACAAAGACCTGAATAAAACTCTGTAGACTATTAATATACTGCAACAGAGCTGTTGGTGCCCCAGAGATATTCCCTTGGGCTTCAGTTTTTTACACTAAAGGATCTCTTTCTACTTCAGGCACCTGTGACCTGGCCTTAGACTTCCTAGGGGGTGGAGAGAGTCTGGATCATGCCTGGGTGAGGCATCAACACCCAGTGCTCACCATCCGATGACGGATGGGAATTTGTGGATCAGTTCAGTTCAGTCGCTCAGGTCTGTCCAACTCTTTGCGACCCCAGGGACTGCAGCACGCCAGGCTTCCCTGTCCATCACCAATTTCCAGAGTTTGCTCAAACTCATGTCCATTGAGTGGGTGATGCCATCCAACCACATCATCCTCTGTCGTTCCCTTCTCCTCCCGCCTTCAATCTTTCCCAGCATCAGGGTCTTTTCCAGTGAGTCAGCTCTTCACATCAGGTGGCCAAATATTGGAGTTTCAGCTTCAGCATCAGTCCTTCCAATCAACACTAAGGACTGATTTCCTTGAGGATGGACGGATTGGATCTCCTTGCAGTCCAAGGGACTCTCAAGAGTCTTCTCCAACACCACAGTTCAAAAGCATCAGTTCTTTGTTATTCAGCTTTCTTTATGGATCAACTCTCATAGCCATACATGACTACTGGAAAAACCATAGCTTTGACTAGACAGACCTTTGTCAGCAAAGTAATGTCTCTGCTTTTTAATATGCAGTGTAGGTTGGTCATAACTTTTCTTCCAAGGAGTAAGCGTCTCTTAATTTCATGGCTGCAGTCACCATCTGCAGTGATTTTGGAGCCCCCAAAAATAAAGTCTCTCACTGTTTCCATTGTTTTCCCATCTATTTGCCATGAAGTGATGGGACCAGATGCCATGATCTTAGTTTTTTGAATGTTGAGTGTTAAGCCAGCTTTTTCATTCTCCTCTTCACTTTCATCAAGAGGCTCTTTAGTTCCTCTTCGATTTCTTCCATAAGGATGGTGTCATCTGCATATCTGAGATTATTGATATTTGTCCTGGCAACCTTGATTCCAGCTTGTGCTTCATCCAGACTGGCATTTCACATGATGTACTCTGCATAGAAGTTAAATAAGCAGGGTGACAATATACAGCCTTGACATCCTCCTTTCCCGATTTGGAACCAGTCCATTGTTCCATGTCTGGTTCTAACTGTTGCTTCTTGACCTGCATACAGATTTCCCAAGAGGCAGGTAAGGTGGTGTGGTATTCCCATCTCTTGAAGAATTTTCCACATTTTGTTGCGATCCACACAGTCAAAAGCTTTGGTGTGGTCAATAAAGCAGAAGTAGATGTTTTTCTAGAACTCTCTTGCTTTTTCTATGATCCAACAGATGTTGGAAATTTGATCTCTGGTTCCTCTGCCTTTTCCAGCTTGAACATCTGGAAGTTCATGGTTCACATACTGTTGAAGCCTGGCTTGGAGAATTTTGAGCATTACTTTACTAGCGTGTGAGATGACTGCAATTGTGCAGTAGTTTGAACATTCTTGGCATTGCCTTTTTTGGGGATTGGAATGAAAACTGACCTTTTCCAGTCCTGTGGCCACTACTGAGTTTTCCAAATTTGCTGGCATATTGAGTGTAGCACTTTCACAGCATCATCTTTGGGGGTTTGAAATAGCTCAACTGGGATTCCATCACCTCCACTAGCTTTGTTCGTAGTGATACTTCCTAAGGCCCACTTGACTTTGCATTCCAGGAAATCTGGCTCTAGGTGAGTGATCACACCATCATGGTTATCTGGATCATGAAGATTTTTTTTTGTTCAGTTCTGTGTATTCTTGCCACCTCTTCTTAATATTGTCTGCTTCTGTTAGGTCCATACTATTTCTGTCCTTTTTTGTGCCCATTTTGCATGAAATAGTCCCTTGGAATCTCTAATTTTTCTGAAGAGATCTATAGTCTTTGCCATTCTATTGTTTTCCTCTATTTCTTTGCATTGATCACTGAGGAAGGCTTTCTTATCTCTCCTTGCTATTCTTTGGAACTCTGCATTCAAATGGGTATATCTTTCCTTTTCTCTTGCCTTTAGCTTCTCTTCTTTTCTCAGCTATTTGTAAGACCTCCTCAGACAACCATTTTGCCTTTTTGCATTTCTTTTTCTTGGGGATGATCTTGATCCCTGCATCCTGTAAAATGTCACAAACCTCCATCTATAGTTCTTCAGGCACTCTATCAGATCTAATCCATTGAATCTATTTGCCACTTCCACTGTATAATTGTAAGGGATTTGATTTAGGTCATACGTGAATGGTCTAGTGGTTTTCTCTACTTTCTTCAATTTAAGTCTGAATTTTGCAGTAAGGAGTTCATGATCTGAGCCACAGTCAACTCCTGGTCTTGTTTTTGCTGACTGTATAGAGCCTCTCCATCTTTGGCTGCAAAGAATTTGTGGATAACTACCTCAACTTTCTTGGGTGAGACACCTCTGAGACAAATTCTGTATAGTTCCCCAGGGCAGGTGTGAGCCCAGTTACCCACAGTAGTGATCTGTTAACTAATCTTGCACCTATCCTTCCCTCTGGTCCCTCACAAGTGATTCTGGGTTCATTATTCAAATAAACTGCTTTCACTCAAATCCTTGTCCCAAAAACTGTTTTAGGAGGAACTTAGCCTAAAATATTATCATATATTTGCTTACTTGGATTCAGTCAATAATTATTAGAGTAGAATTATTCCTGGTGCAAGGATTAAGTATTTCAAGCTGTGATCAATAGTCTCCAAAAAAGTTGGTGTAAGGAATGTCTATTTAACTAGCTCCATTTATTATAACATTTAGCAATTTTAAATTAATATATCCTGGGACTTCCCTGGTGATACAGTGATTAAGAATCCACTTTCCAGTGCAGGGAATGAGAGTTGGATTGCTGGCTAGGGAACTAAGATCT
Source organism: Ovis aries (assembly GCF_016772045.2). NCBI lineage: Eukaryota > Metazoa > Chordata > Mammalia > Artiodactyla > Bovidae > Ovis > Ovis aries. The sequence continues at coordinate 12,098,105 of NC_056074.1, forward strand.
CATATGCTGCAGAGCAACTAAGCCTGCCTGCCCCAACTAGAGAAGCCTGCTACTGCAACAAAGAACCAGTGCAGCCAAAAGAAAATACGTAAATAAAATAATTAATTAATGTATCCTATATTATTTCACATTGGAATTGAGACACTTTCAGGAATGAGGAACTGTCAGCCAAATTATTTACTAGGAATTTTTTGTAACTTGTTAAGGGAACAGAGCCTTTGGAGTCAAGTAAACCCAGGTTAGAATCCCATATCTACTTCTTAATTTACTTGTTAATCTTACTTGTTAATTATGTGAACTTGACAAGTTATTAGTGTCTCTCAGCATTGTTTTCTTTACATCTAAAATAAGCAAATAATAATGCCAATTTCATAAGTTATTTAAGGATTAAATGAGAGGATTATTAAAAAAAAAAACTTAGGATGGTGCCTGACAAGTAGAAAAAGCCCAATAAATTGTAATTATTATTATTACTGGAAAGAAATGACAGTAACTTAGCCAAATGTAATACCCTATGGTACTAAGCACAGTACTTGGGACCTAGAAAATGCTCAAATATTTATTGAACTACTTAATCCACAAAGTTGTTGTAGAGATCAAATGACAAGATGTGTATAAAATTGTCATATTATAGACATATCATAGACACATGGTCCTGTCCCCCTTAACTGGTCAAAAGCTTTACCTTTTCTCAGACAAAAGTTGGCTAGATAGCGTCATTCTCAAAATTGATATTTTGAGGCATGTTTTAGATTTCACTGTGTAATAAATGGCCCTTTCTGTGCTTATTCTGCCTTCAGCTATAGAGCTGCCAGAAACAACTTCTTCACTGTGGAATCCTACTGCCAACTGTCCTGAGTCAAACTCCATTAGACCCACAGGTTTGTGCCACAGGCAGTCATATTGAGGTCAGAAGTATAAAGATTGGATCTGGGTTTTTGAGACAATCCAAATTTAAAATATCCAAATATTGTAAACTGATTTTTTTGGAAACTTCCCTGGTGGTCTAGTGGGTAAGACTCCACCTTTCTACTGCAGGGGGAATGTGTTTGATCCCTGATTGGGAAACTAAAATCCCAGATGCCACATGGCACAGTCAATAAGTAAATACATTCAAACTGATTCTTGTGAACTGTTTTATTTATTTTTATATAAATATGTTATTATAAATTTATTCATTTCTTCCTTTGATTTTTATTAAATACTTAGTGTGAGAAGGCGGAGAAGGCAATGGCACCCCAATACAGTACTCTTGCCTGGAAAATCCCATGAATGGAGGAGCCTGGTAGGCTGCAGTCCATGGGGTCGCTAAGAGTTGGACACAACTGAGCATCCCTTTCACTTTTCATTTTCATGCATTGGAGAAGGAAATAGCAACCCACTCCAGTGTTCTTGCCTGGAGAATCCCAGGGACGGGAGAGCCTGGTGGGCTGCTGTCTATGGGGTTGCACAGAGTCGGACACGACTGAAGCGACTTAGCAGCAGCAGCAGCAGCAGCAGCAGTTGGGAAGGACTTTCCAGATGGTGCTAGTGGTAAAGAACTAGCCTGCAAGTGCAGGAGCCGCAGGAGACGTGGGTTTGATCCTTGGGTCAGGAAGATCCCCTGGAGGAGGGCATGACAATCCACTCCAGTATTCTTGCCTGGAGAATCCCATGGGCAGTGGAGGCTGGTGGGTTAAAGTCCATGGGGTCGCAAAGAGTTGGACACGACTGTAGCTACTTAGCATGCACGCACACAGTGTGAGATAAAGAAGTGACAGTATTGAACAAAATAAACATGATCCTTGCCCTTGTGAAGCTTAGGATCTTATAATTATATAAGTCGCTGCTGCTGCTACTGCTAAGTCGCTTCAGTCGTGTCCGACTCTGTGCGACCCCATAGATGGCAGCCCACCAGGCTCCCCCATCCCTGGGATTCTCCAGGCAAGAGTGCTGGAGTGGGTTGCCATTGCCTTCTCCGATATGTAGTTAATTTCTATGCTTTGCAAGATTTAAAGCCTGTGTACGCATTTTTTCATTAAAAAAAAAAATACTGTCACATTGCCTGTGAAAATGTGCAAAGGATTATCCCCTTTCCCATAGTCCTACCAGAAAAAAGAGGAAGAAAGAGAATTCTACTTTAAAACCAAACACTTCACTTATCAAATAAAATCATAACAACTTGAGAGGAAGATGTTCTTGTCTCCATTTTAAGAAGAACTGAGACTCAGAGAGGCTAAATGTCTTGCCAAAGTCTACCACTAACAAATGCCACTGCTAAAATTAGAACCTAGCACTGCCGGATTCCCCAGTCCAAGCTCTTTCTTCAACTCCATTCTTCTGCAAATCAAGCAACCAGCTATTGAGGCAAATGAGTATCACTGAGTGTTACGTGCCACGTTATTTGTTGTTTAGTCGCTAAGTCATGTCCAGCTGTTTCGTGGCCCCATGGACTACAGCCCAAATGTATCCTTCCTCCGTCTGTGGGATTTCTCAGGCAAGATCACTGGAGTAGGTTGCCATTTTCTTTTCTATATGTGCCATGGGTAGGATCCAAAAAATATATATGGTTCTTAAACTCAAGGGCCTTAAATCTGATTGTGACATACCAAAAAAAAAAAAAAAAAATCAACTAAACTGATGCTTACTATAATGAGTTCCCAGAAAATATACATAAATGTGCATTTGAATGCTTCAAAATAGTTTCATGGATGCTATATGAGTTGCCCTAAACCCTTTCAGGCATCTGTGTTTCCTGTGGGGCTAAAAGTAATGTCTCTGATCACATTGTATTCGAGGAGTTTTCCTGCCTTCCTTCCCTCCAAGAACATGAGCTCCCTGAGGTCAGAAACCACCTTAACCTTTGTGTTCCCATAGTCTAACACAGCACTTACTACCCAATAGATAGTAGTTTGAATAAGGTTGAATTGAATTGAGATGGCTTTTGAGAACTGGGTATCTTGGAAGATTTTTTTTTTTTCTTTCGGCCACCAGGCAAGCAGGGATCTTAATTCCCCCTTCCAGGGATCAAACTCAGGCCCAAACGAAATGAGAGTGCAAAGTTTTAACCACTGGACTGCCAAGTCCCTAGAATGATTTAAGATTAACAAGAGATTAACCCCCACAAGCATTCTGGGTGGTGGTGGTGGTGGGGGTGGGGTGATAGTGAGGGCGAAGGTGAGGAAGTATATGGGAGACTTAGTATGGTAAATGTGGTAGAAATCCTCTGAATGGAGCAGGTTTGAAAACCTGAACCTCACAGCTGTTCCTGTGTTTGTCGGGGCACATATGGCCTGAGAAGGAAATCTTTAAAGTCCAAAAAACTAATCTGAGATTAGAGGCACCGTAAAAGAAAAAGGTCCATTTTTGTTTGTTTGCTTTTTTTGTTTGTTTCCCCCATAAAGAGGGAAAGGTAGTTAAAACTATCACGAAAACAGAAGCGGTAGAAACACTGGAGAAATTCACAAAATGCTCACTACTTCTAACAACACAAACCAGTTGTGAGCAGCCAGCCCAGAGGAATGGAGAGGGTAGCAATCATCTCATCAGTGCTGCTAGACTGCATTCCAGGGCTGAGTTAATGATCCCATCTTTCCATTTGATCCTAACTATAGCCCTAGGTGAGGCCCATGGAAACACCTCTAAAGGTAACAAATTAGAAGGCACTTCTTTCATCTGTCATCTCCTCATGCCCCCTTCTTCCTTTCCCAAAAGTCTTTAAATCATAACAATTCCCTCTCATTAACTGAGTGGCTGGATTCTTTAGCCTGCTAGAGCAAATCAAGGTGAGACCCAAAGAACCGGAGAAAAACAAAAATGAGTGTTACACTGTTTCTCAGGATACTCAGAGGCCCAGTTTTCAGAGGCTGAGGGGAGGGGTCTTCCAGGTGCTGGAACCCCTGTTTGGCCCAGGTTTCAAGCGCACGAGACCTCAGCTTTTGGCTGCTTCTTAGTGTTGAATCTGCAGGGAGCAAGGAAAGGCTTTCTTATAAATGTTCATTCTAGATGAAATTTAGGTATTCCTAATAACTAGCTATATCTGAGGGAGAAGACTGATTCAAGATGAGAGGCCTCAAAATTTGAAAGCTGCTTCAGCTTGTGGAGGCTCTAGAAATAAGGAGAAGAGATCTAAGATAGTTATCTATCATAGCATAGTATAGTATAGTTATCTTTGTATCCAGAGGCCAGGGAGGAGAATTTTCTGGGGATTATTGTTACTTTAAAAAGGACAAACTCTGAACTTGAGCACTTTAAAAGAAAAAAAATTTTTTTTTGGCCAAGCCAAACAGCATGTGAGATCTTAGTTCCCCAGCAGAACAGACCCTGCACCCACTATATTGGAAGGGTGGAGTCTTAATCACTGGACCTCCAAGGAAGTCCCATGAACTTGAGCAGTTTTAAATTTGTTCTCGCATGAAGGTTACTAGTTCATTTACAGAAAGCTTTTACCTACAGTTGCTGGCTTGATCCTCATTACAGCCCTGTGAGATCATCACATTCCCATTTATAAATGAAGGTGTAGATGTTCAAAGAGGTAAAACACACTCAAAGAGGTCATTGGGTAGGAAGTTCTGGGGTTGGGACTAGAATCCAGATTGTCCTTCAGCTGATCCAGTACAGTTAATTTTCCCCCATAAATCAAGTAATACAAAAGTATTTTTATGGTTTTATTGCAATTAGCAGAAGCAAATCACAGCCTCAGACCTGTCATCTTGCCAACACCTCAGCAAACATGTACTGCACCCAAACATGAACCAGGAATTAGACTAAGCACTGGGAAAAACAGAGACAAATCAGTCATAGACTTTACCCTCAAGGTCCAGAGTCTAGCTGGGGAGGCAGAGATGTAAAAAATTAATTGTAGTGTGGGGTGATAAGTGCTATAATTCAATTGAGAATTGGAAATACAGTTGAATAAAGGAAGATCATCTCTCCTTGTGGTGATTGAAGGACAGTGTCCCAGAGGCAGTGGTGATTAAGTTAAAACTTGAGATATAAGTAGGAGCATGACTGGTGGCCAAGGGAGAAGACATTCTTGTCAGAACGAGCAGCTGCAGCAAAAGCAAGGAAGTGTAAAACAATATGACTACATTGTTATCATTCAATGGTGGCTCAGACAGTAAAGAATCTGCCTGCAACGTGGGAGACTTGGGTTTGATCCCTGGGTTGGAAGATCCCCTGGAGGAGGGAAAGGCAATTCACTTCAGTATTCTTGCCTGGAGAATCCCATGGACAGAGGAACCTGGTGAGCTACAGTCCATGGTGTCGCAGAGTCAGACAGGACTGAACGATTAACGCTTTCACTTTCTTTCACGTAAGTTAGTGAATGCAAGCATTATGCTTCCTGCTGTCACTCCTTCAACCAGCAGTGCCCACATCTGCAGTTTGCACCAGACACCATTTAACAAACATTTATCGAGCCCCTATGTGGTGACCACTGCTTTCGGGGCTGGGATACAACAAAATAAGCCGAGTCCCTGCCTGTAAAGGCTCTCCTAATGGTTCAAGTGGTAAGCAATCTGCCTACCAATACAGAAGATGCAGGTTCCATCCTTGGGTTAGGAAGATCCCCCAGAGGACGAAATGGCAACCTGTTCCTTTAGTTTCGCTTGGAGAATCCCATGGACAGAGGAGCCTGGCAGGCTATAGTCCACAGGATCGCAAAGAGTTGGGACACTGAGCGCGCGCACACACACATGCCCTGCCCTTAAGAAGCCTACGTTATAGTGGAAGGAAGCAGGCAATTAAAAAAAAATACATTAGTGAGTGATAAGGGTTATGTAAACAGGGAGCTGCTGCTGCTGCTGCTAAGTCACTTCAGTCGTGTCTGACTCTGTGCGACCCCATAGACACCAGCCCACTAGGCTCCCCCCTCCCTGGGATTCTCCAGGCAAGAACACTGGAGTGGGTTGCCATTTCCTTCTCCAATGCACAAAAGTGCAAAGTGAAAGTGAAGTCACTCAGTCGTGTCTGACTCTTAGCGACCCCATGGACTGCAGCCCACCAGGCTCCTCCGTCCATGGGATTTTCCAGGCAAGAGTACTGGAGTGGGTTGCCATTGCCTTCTCTGAAACAGGTAGATACCACAATATACAGTTTTAGTTCCAGAAATACATTATCTAGAATTTGTTTGGCTGTACATAACAGAAAAACTTAATACAACAGGGACTTAGACAATACAGAGGTTTTTTCTCATGTGGAAGAGGCAGTCCAAGGCTGTTATGGCCAGTTATCAACTTATCAGAGACCCTGGACCTTTCTAACATTCTATTCCTCCAAGTCTAGTGTGTGACTCTAACCCTCATGTTCCAAAATAGATGCTTGAGCTCCAGGAATCATATCATCATTTAGAGAGCAGGGTGGAAGACTAGAGAAGGATGAGCCTTTTAGAAAGATATAAGAATAATTTATAGTTTTTATGTGCTATTTAATAGTAGTTCTTTTGCGAATTTAGTTTTTTAGCCTTGGGAGGTCAAGAAGTTTGGTTTTTGAATCTGTTATAAACTAAATTCTGTAAATGGAAATTTCAAGCCTCAAAAATAATATACATACCAGAAAAAAAAAAAGTAAGAAGAATCGATACCATTTCTACTTGTTGTGACTCTGCCTAGCTACAAGGGAAACTTGAAATATAGTTTTTCAGCTGTGTAACAATAAAAATGAAGTCGCTCAGTCATGTCTCACTCTTTGCGACCCCATGGACTGTAGCCCACCAGGCTTCTCTGTGTAGCAATGAACTCAGGTAAAAATGAGCATTCTGCTTCCAAAGAAGGGGAAAATGAACATTAAGAAGCATAATAGTGAAGATCCCAACAGGAAACAGTTGGTGCTCTCAAAATTAGAGAAGGTGTATTTACAAACAGATCGTGTGTATGTGCCTGCTAAGTCACTTCAGCCGTGAACAACTCTGTGACCCTATGGACGCTGCCAGGCTTCTTTGTCCATGGGATTCTCCAGACAAGAATATTGGAGTGGATTACCATTCCCTTCTCCAGGGGATCTTCCTGACCTAGGGATCAAACCTGTATCTCCTGCAGCTACCTGTACTGCAAGTAGATTCTTCGCCACTGAGCCACTGGAGAAGCCACTCGCTTTTAGATGACTCCCAATGAATTCATAGCTTTGACGTTATTTTCTGGACGTTGCAAGCTGGTATCAAGACTCAGACCCACAAGACGTCATTCACCATTAACTGAAAAGCATTAAATAAGGAAGGTAGCTCTGAACTGGAAGAAATAGAGGGAAAGGTAGTGGTGGTAAGGACCTGATTAAGTTAAACATATAAGAATAATACAGAAAGACAAATATCATATGATATCATATGATTAAACATATAAGGATAATACAGAAAGACAAGTGTCATATGATATCACTTATATGTGGAATCTAAAAAACTGATACAAATGAAATTATTTACAAAACAGAAATGGCAAACTTATGGTTACCAAAGTGGAAAAGGAGGAATAAATTAGGGCTTTGGGATTAACAGATACATACTACTATATATAAAATAAATAACCAACAAGGACCTACTATATAACACAGGGAACTTTACTCAATATCCTATAAAAACCTTTATGGGAAAAGAATCTGAAATGGAACATATATATGTATGTGTAATTGAATCATTTTGCTCTGCACCTGAAACTAATCCAGCACTATAAATTAACTGCTGCTGCTGCTGCTGCTAAATCACTTCAGTCGTGTCCGCCTCTGTGCGACCCCATAGACGGCAGCCCACCAGGCTCCCCCGTCCCTGGGATTCTCCAGGCAAGAACACTGGAGTGGGTTGCCATTTCCTTCTCCAATGCATGAAAGTGAAAAGTCAAAGTGAAGTCGCTCAGGCGTGTCTGACTCTTCGCAACCCCATGGACTGCAGCCTACCAGGCTCCTCCGCCCATGGGATTTTCGAGGCAAGAGTACTGGAGTGGGGTGCCATCGCCTTCTCCGACATTCCAATATAAAATAAAATTGTTTAAAAACCAATGAATAAATGTGTATAGATTAGTGTTCTTTAAAACACTTGCTTAGAAATCATGATCTAATTTTTAAACTACAAAACCTATATGTAGTTATAATTAATTAAAAGTTAATGCATTCTCTTTAAATACATTAATGAGTATTTACATTAAATCCAAAAAATACAGAAAAGAAGAAAATGATTAATTGCCTACAGACTATAAACCCAAAAGAAACACTGTTATATTTCAGTTATTCCCATTCAGTTTTTTGAGTTGGATTTCCCTGGCAGTCCAGTGGCTAAGACTTCAAGTTTCCAATGCAGGGGGCTGGGGTTCGATTCCTGGTCAGCAACTGGATCCCACCTTGCAACTAAGAGTTTGCATGCGGCAGCTAAAGCTCCCTCATGCAACAACTAAGACTTGGTGCAGCCAGACAAATTAATAATAAATTAAAAGATAAATATTCTCAAAAATAGTTATAAAACCCCAAACCCATCGCTTAAAAAATTGGGAGGTAGACAGCATCTTAACTGAACATCAAGAGACTCTGCCGTTGTTATTTAGTAGCTAAGTTGTGTTGGACTCTTTTGTGATTCCATGGACTGCAGCCTGCCAGGCTCCTCTGTCCATGGAATTTTCCAGGCAAGAATACTGGAGTGGGTTGCCATGATCTCCTCTGGGAGATCTTCCTGACTAAGGGATCAAAGATCAAATCCGCATCACTTTAGGTCTCCAGCATTGGCAGGTGGGTTCTTTACCATTAGAGCCACCTTGGAAGCCCCTACTCTATAGTACAGGGAACTATATTCAATATCCTATGATAAACTATAATGGAAAAGAATATGAAAAAACAATGTGTGTGTGTATTATGGAATCAGTTTGTTGTACAGTAGAATTTAACACAACACTATAAATCAACTGTACTTCAACACAGTAAATGACATTGTTTTGGAATTTCTTTTTGAACAGAATTGAGGTTCTGTTTAAAAACATCAATTTGTGGGGACTTCCCTTGTAGTCAGGGTTAAGAATCAGCCTTCCAATGCAGGGTATATGAGTTTGATCCCTGGTTGGGGAACTAAGATCCCGCATGCCAAGGGGCAACTAAGCCCGCCCCACGTGCCACAACTAGAGAAGCCTGTGTACCAGAATGAAGAGACGGTGCACCACAATAAAGAACCAGCACAGCCAAAAGACAAAACGGAAATTTGTGGACCTTCTAATGGTTACATTGTTTACTTCAAGGAAAGGCAGCATCAGCAGATGAATGGATTAAAAAAATGTGGTGGGTACATACACGGACATGAACTGGGGCAAACTCCAGGAGATAGTGAGGAACAGGGAGGCCTGGTGTGCTGCGACCCATGGGGTTGCAAAGAGTCAGACATAACTTGGCAAGCGAACAACAACAACAACCACAGATATATACAATGAAATACTATTCAGTCATAAAAAAGGAATGAAATAATGCCATTTGCAGCAACATGGATGGACTTGGAGGTGAGTATGCTAAGTGAAATGTCAGACCGAGAAAGACAAATACTATATGATAGCACTTATATGTGTAATCTAAAAAATAAAACTAGTGAGTATAACAAAAAAGAAACACACTCACAGATATAGAGAACAGACTAGTGTTTACCAGCACGGAGAGGAAAGCAGGGAGGGGCAAGTTAAGGGTAGGGTTTTAGAAGGTACAAACTACTATGCAGAAAACAAACAAGCTATGGGGACATACTGTGAAACCCAGGGAATGTAGCCAATAGTTTATGATAACTATAGATGGAGCATGCCTCAAAAATTGTGAATCACTAGGTCGTACACCTGAAACATATAATATTTTACAACAACCATACCTCAATAAAAACATTTTTAAGTCACTATTTCTAATGATTTCAATAAGAAATATCAACACTAGGGATACAAAGTATATTCCTAGCCACATCCTCAAATGTCTTAAAGAGGCACTCACAACAAAAGTTTCCCAGCAAGAGGAACTGTTAATATTATTGAATCAGGGTTAAATACAACTGAAGCCCAGGGCTTCTACAGTTAGTCTTTCTATAGCTATCTGAACCTTTGAAATATTTTAGTATCGTTAATTTGATGGATAGAGTCACAGACCGGGTAGAACAAAATATTTTCTGTCCCTTATCATGACTAAACCAGAGCTGCTACCTTGGTGTTCTGGAGATTTAAAACGCTCTGAATTAAGAGGAAATGTTATTGCCAGAGTTACTCCTTCATTGATTGAGAACAGAGAGTCCTTCTAAATGAGCACACCTAGATTCACACCAGTACTCAGAACTCTTGAATCCACAGGTGCTAAGGGCAGGCGTATAGATATTTCCAAGAGGAGAACAATGGAAGCATCAGTGGCTTCAGACAGTTCAAAGTTCAAATCCTAAATACTTCCTGACTAGGGTGACCTTGGGAATTGAACATTTATGAGCTCCAATTTCTCGCCAGTATAAATTAGGTCTATAAAAGATACTTTGTAAGGTAATTGTGAGAATTAAATGAGAAAGCAAATATAAAAGGGGCTTACCAAATGATATCTCTCTGAGAGAATCTGTGGAGTCCAAAGGGGCCTTCAAAAAAAAGGCAACCTCTTCACACTCTAAGATATTTATTATTATAGAGTCACTGGCCCTAGGGGAACTAGTCTCTTGACAGTAAAAAAATAAAAAAATATACTAGTTTGGTTCCTTTGTACCAGGCTGGGTTGGACTTTAAGCCTGTCTGCAAAGGAGTCAATTATTTTTATCAAAGAATAGGTAAAAGGTGCTTTTCTGGGAATGTGTGGTCACTGCTCTCTGATTTGGTCAGAAAGGTTAGAGTAGACTTGAAGATATTTCTTTGGTTCCTACCATGTGCAAGGCATGAGTAAGAAAATTACGACACGGTGATTATAAGCATGGACACTGGTACCAGACAGCTTGAGCTTCGCCCCTTCCTAACTGTGGGGCCAGCGGGATGTTAGTTTCCTCATCTTAAAACAGAGTTACAATAGTACCTGTGAAAGTTAAAGGTACTTTCATACTATTGTGAAAATTAAATTAGGTAACGTTCGTAAGGGCTTCCCTGATGGCTCAATTGGTAAAGAATCCACTTGCAATGTGGGAGACCTGGGTTCGATCCCTGGATTTGTAAACTGCTTTTAATAGAGTGCTTGGCTCATGGTATGTACTATGTGTTTGATAAACTCATTTTGACTATGTTTAGTGTTTACTTCATCTATTGAGGTCTTGGTTTTTTCTACTGGATTATAAATCCCCATGGAATGAACGAATTTGGAAAGGAAATTCACATTTCCCTTTATGTCAGAGAGTGTCCCTACACCTACCCTGTGTTAGAGTGTCTGTTACATGCTTTACGTACATTTAATTCTCATCTTTTGAGATAAATATTATCATTTTATCTTTATAGATTAGGAAGCCAAAGCTGAGAGGATGGTGAATTGCTTGTGGTTGTACAGTACTGAAGACAGAATTCCAATCTAGTCTAATGACACACCCCATAATCACGGACACACTTTAATAATTATGAGGCTATGGGGTGGGAGGGAATCCAGAGCTTATTGTGGATTACATCCTGCTGTGATCAGTTGCTCTCTAAAGTGTTTAGTATGTTTCTGAAATAATACAAGGATGTATTGTCAATATTGGGCTTCCTTGGTGGCTCAGCAGTAAAGAAACCACCTGCAATGCAGGAGATGTGGGTTCAATCCCTGGGTCAGGAAGATTCCCTGGAGGAGGGCATGGCAACCCACTCCAGTATTCTTGCCTGGAGAATCCCATGGACAGAGGAGCCTGGCAGGCTACAGTTCAGGGGCCACAAAGAGTTGCACGTGACTCGAAGCGACTGAACACACAGGTACACTGTCAATATCATGCCTATGGGTCATAGGCACAAAAGCATTCATCCTACGTTCCCAAAGCAAACACAAATTTCTGTCAGAGCAAAACAAACAATAATTAATGATTATATTTTCAGAAGGGGAGGGTGAAGGAGTGGAAGGGATGAAAGGGGGAAGACAGACAAGGGGGATATTTTGCTGACTAACAAATGCTGTAAACAACTTTACGAGCCTGATGAACATGAACATGCAGGAAGCATCATAAGAGATAGAATTAGCTTCAGCCTTGAGGAAAGAAAAGGCTAGCAGACAAACTTATCACAAGCCACTAGGCAGCACCATGTGAACAGACTGAGGCACAGTCAAGCACAGGAGGCATCCTGAGTACAGGTGTTCCAGGCCAGGTATTTACTAAACAAGGAGCAAGAGTGAAGAGAAGACGGAACCACTGTCATTGCTGCTGACCTTCAGGTAAGGCTGACAAGTCAGTGGCTTCTGGAGATGGATTTTGAAAAATGTTGTTCAGAGCACTTGAGAAAGATTGTTCCATAAGACGTGGCGTGTAATGAGAAGGAGAAAGGGGCTGGAAAGACAGATGTGAAAGAGGCAGGAGGAAAGGAAAAGAGGAAAGAGAGTCCAGGGTCAGTGGGAAAAAACATTAAAAGTCCAGATAAAATCACACGATCCGTCAGATATTTTAACTTTGCACCTACTATGTGCAGAAGCCTGAAACTCGGTGCTGAGGATACAACAGAATAACAGCAGATGCTACCATTCTTTGAATATTTACAAAATGCGAGGGACTGTGGCAACAGGTAACATACTATTTTTTGTTTCCATCTTAACAACAGCTCTCTGAGGCGAGGAGTCTAGACTTGAGAGGTTAATGACAGCTGGTTAGTGACCACCAGGGATTCCCAAACCAGGTCTAGCAGAGCGATGCTAGCGTACTTTCCTTTTTCTCTCTCCTCACCTTCCCTTTAATTTTCATAGGATTTTAAGAAATGCATTTGTGTATATTGTTAACTATAAAAGATACATATTTATTGTAGGAAAACTTGAAAACACTCTTAAGAAGACAAAAAAGAAAAAAATTTTTTTTCAAATCTATGCAATTTTAAAGTATGATAAGAAAAAACATCCTGAAATTGATTGCTAGAGTATGTGTGGAAGTTTCTGTTCTTGCAATCATATCAACACGAAGTGGCATTCTTTTAAAAGATGCCCATTCGATAAAGGGAAAGAGAAGCTCATTGCTGTTTTAATCTACTTTTCTCCGTTACTACTGAAGCTTTATGGTTTTTCATGTTTTGGGCCTTGGCCTCTTTTTACTTTGTGTGTCATAGACTAGTCTTTTTTCTTCATTTTCTTTGGGAAAGTCTGCTTCTAATTGATTTGTAAAATTATATCAAGAATATTAACTTTGTCGTACTTGGCAAACATTTTCCCTAGTTTCTCTTGTTTTGACATAAAGATTTTTTCATTCTTGTGTAATCAAACTTATTGCACAATTCCTTTTTTTTTTTTAATGTTCTTTTGCTTTCTTTCCTTTTAAGCTCTTTATATGTTTCCTTTTATGTTCTTTTGCTTTCTTTAGTTTGGAAAGACCTTCCTTATCTTAAGGTTGGCTTCGTTATCTTCTAATGTGCTGGGCTTTGAAGGAGGCAAGGGATGTGTATTGACCCAGAGGAAGACAAGGAAGGGATTTAGGGACTCAAAGCAAATGCTGATGGAGTTGGTGCTGCCAGAAGCAGGGACTGGCAAATAGAAATTGGATTGCATCAGTCTAAAGACAGCAGACACAGAGGAAAAAACTATAAGTTTGGGACCTTGAAGCCTAGGCTATGAAGCTTGATATTGATTGGTTAAATAGGAAAGAGACTCACACCACCTTCTCCCAAAAGGGAATCCCACATGGGAAAAGGACACTATATAATGTAAATTTACTGGAAGTTACACAGATGCAGGGACCCAGAAGAGCTAGGATGCTGTTGCTGAAATCCAGGCCGTAGGTGATGACACACTAAACTGGCATGACTGGCTGAAGAGGTGCAATAGAAGAGGCAGGTCCAGGAAATGCTTCCACAGGGAAAATAAAACAAAACAAAAATAGCAACAAGAAGAAACCCAGGAGTTTGCGACTTAATAAGTACAAGAGGAGGAGGCATACAAAAGACAGAGGTTAAACCACCTCCTGCATCTGGAGAAAAAGGTAAGGTTTCTGTTTCAATAACAGTAGCAGGGAGATTTGGAAGGATGAACTGATTTTGGGAGCAGCACAAAAGGGGAAACCTAAGCTTAGTGTTGGCACGTTCTAATTTCTGGGTGCTGAAGGAATATTTCTACGATCCCATGAATCAGAAGAGAGAGCGAGAGCAGCTCATTGGCCAAAGGAAGGAAGTTTAAGATCAGCAAGAGAACTGAAAGACTTGATTCTGTCTTCCCCAACATATGACTTGGAGCAGGGCTTGGGCTTGAAGAAAAAAAACCCAGCTTGCTGTCTCCGTAGGCATATTTAGGGACTGACTAATTAATGATCAGCCTAAATGGTGTAATTTTGAGAAATGACAGCTTTTATGTTGGTGTCGATGGTTGGGGTGAGACCCTCTAAGTAGGGTTGCCAGATAAAATAATAGATCCCAGCTACATCTGAATTTAAGATGAACAGTAAAAAAAAAAACAAAACAACAGGGTAAATATGACTCAAATGTTGTATGGGATCCCTTGACACTAAAAAAATTATTCACTGTTTATCTGAAATTCATTTTTAACTTGGTGTCATGTATTTTTTTTTTTCTGGTGGCTCAGTCAGTAAAGAATCTGCCTGAAATGCAGGAGACCACCTGCATGTACACATTACTTTATATAAAATATATAAACAATAAGGACCTATTTATAGCACAGGGAACTACTGATTAGTTATTCAATATCTTATAATAACCTATAAAGGAAAGTAATCTGAAAAGATATATATATATATATATTCCTTTTGAGGTGTATTTAGGCTTCCCAGATGGCTCAGTGGTAAAGAATCCTCCTGCCAAGCAGAAGACTCAAGTTGAAATGCGGGTTCGATTCCTGGGTTGGGAAGATCCCCTTAAGGAAATGGCAACCCACTCCAGTGCTCTTGCCTGGAAAATCCTATGGACAGAGGAGCCTGGTGGGCTACAGTTCATGAGGTCAATAAAGAGTCGGACATGACTTAGCAACTAAACAACAGCTACATGTATTTTTCTTTGCTTAACCTGGAAACCCTACCTATAGGGGGAGATTTTCCAAGAAGACGGCAGTTCGTACTAACAGTTGGTGACAGTTGAGAAACAGAAAACATAACAGGAAATTTCATCTTCCTAAAGATTAGAAGATGCAAATGAAGCAGGAGGAAGAGATAATAAATGCAGAGTGAATGAATTAGTCAATTTGTGTTTCCTGAGCAACTACTCTGCACTGTGCTGGGTACTTTCGGGGCTTCACTCAAGGAGATTGTAATGAGTGTTAAGTTGATTCCTATCAGTTCAGTTCAGTTCAGTTCAGTCACTCAGTCAGGTCCGACTCTTTGCGACCATGAATTGCAGCACGCCAGGCCTCCTTGTCCATCACCAACTCCCAGAGTTCACCCAAACTCATGTCCATCGAGTCGGTGATGCTATCCAGCCATCTCATCCTCTGTCGTCCCCTTCTCCTCCTGCCCCCAATCCCTCCCAGCATCAGAGTCTTTTCCAGCGAAAAGATTCTCTCTTTGCATGAGGTGGCCAAAGTACTGGAGTTTCAGCTTTAGCATCATTCCTTCCAAAAGAACACCCAGGGCTGATCTCCTTTAGAATGGACTGGTTGGATCTCTTTGCAGTCCAAGGGACTCTCAGGAGTCTTCTCCAACACCACAGTTCAAAAGCATCAATTCTTTGGCGCTCAGCTTTCTTCACAGTCCAACTCTCACATCCATACATGACCACTGGAAAAACCATAGCCTTGACTAGATGGACCTTTGTTGGCAAAGTAATGTCTCTGCTTTTCAATATGCTATCTAGGTTGGTCATAACTTTCCTTCCAGGGAGTAAGTGTCTTTTAATTTCATGGCTGCAATCACCATCTGCAGTGATTTTGGAGCCCCCCAAAATAAAGTCTGACCCTTTTTCCACTGTTTCCCCATCTATTTCCCATGAAGTGATGGGACCAGATGCCATGATCTTCGTTTTCTGAATGCTGAGCTTTAAGCCAACTTTTTCACTCTCCTCTTTAACTTTCATCAAGAGGCTTTTAGTTCCTCTTCACTTTCTGCCATAAGGGTGGTGTCATCTGCATATCTGAGGTTATTGATATTTCTCCCGGCAACCTTGATTCCAGCTTGTGCTTCATCCAGACTGGCATTTCACATGATGTACTCTGCATAGAAGTTAAATAAGCGGGGTGACAATATACAGCCTTGACATCCTTCTTTCCCAATTTGGAACCAGTCCATTGTTCCATGTCCGGTTCTAACTGTTGCTTCTTGACCTGCATACAGATTTCCCAGGAAGCAGGTAAGGTGGTGTGGTATTCCCATCTCTTGAAGAATTTTCCACATTTTGTTGTGATCCACACAGTCAAAAGCTTTGGCGCAGTCAATAAAGCAGAAGTAAATGTTTTTCTAGAACTCTCTTGCTTTTTCTATAATCCAATGGATGTTGGCAATTTGATCTCCGGTTCCTCTGCCTTTTCTAAATCCAGCTTGAACATCTGGAAGTTCACGGTTCACATACTGTTGAAGCCTGGCTTGGAGAATTTTGAGCATTACTTTGCTAGCGTGTGAGATGACTGCAATTGTACAGTAGTTTGAACATTCTTGGCATTGCCTTTCTTTGGGATTGGAATGAAAACTGACCTTTTCCAGTCCTGTGGCCACTGCTGAGTTTTCTAAATTTGCTGGCATATTAAGTGCAGCACTTTCATATAGTCGGTCATTTAAGAAGCATGTACTGAGAACCTATTGTGTGCTGGGTTCAGGCCTTGGCACTAAGCTCTCAGATGAAGAAGATCATGTTGGAGGTCACAACCGTAGGGTAGACTAGAATAACTCAGGAAATATCCTTTGGAGACCGGTTCGAGAGGAAATCTAATTGGGAACTAAAACTGTGGCTCATGTGAGCAAAAATGTGAGCTAAGAAGTGATATTTCTTCTATCTTCGTAGCTTTGCTTAGTTTCGAGAAGCAGCCATAGTTCAAAGGAATCAGTGACCTGCTGAAGGTGGTACTAATGAAAGGATAGGGGCTTGAAGCCAAGCCTTGAGTCACTCTGCAGTGCTGTGTGTGACACCATACCATAAGAAAGAGCCCATGAAACATGCCAACTGTTTCTAACATTCTAACATGATGATGAAATAAGTCTGAAGGTGAAAAGTCACCGTAGGAATATTCTGAAGACAAAGTGCTGAGCAATAATATTCTTCCTCCAAGTTTCTGGATCCTTTGTAAGAGGTATTTCTTCTGTGACAAAGTTGAGAGTGCAGATGAGTTTTTCTGATGCGGGTGAACTATGGTGAAGAGTTCCTTGCTGAACAGATTTGGGGAGGCTGACCTGGAACCTCCTATATCCCAGCTCCCCTTCCTGTCCCCTTCTACCCTGTCCATGGCTCAGCATCTGATACAGGAGTGGCTGTGAAGTCATGAGACCTCTGCAGCCCTTGTGATGGGCACCTTACACACAGTGCCACGTTCCCCTTTTTAGGGCACCTCTGGTACAGGGCCACAGACAAAAGCACTTGTTAGTGTGTTTAAGAGTACTTCACAGTTTGTAAAGGGCTATAATCCACATATTTCTCCTATTACTCAGAAAAATCCTGGGAATTACTTTCAGATGGGGAACCTCAATCTCAGCGATGACAGATGATTAGTGCAAATTCACCCTGCCTAAAAAGGTTGGTGTTGGGATTTGGGACCTAAATTCTTCTAACCCTAAATCTCACAATTAATCACATTGTGGCTCCCTGTCTTCTAGGCAATTCTTTGTAAGCATAACAAGTAAAATCCTGTTTCTGAGGACCATCTTCTGAGTACTTGAGCTTTTGGATATGAGAATTTATTATTAAGGGATTTGGCCTCAAATCCCTTCTTTCCCTTCTTTCTCTGATAACAGAAACTACCATTTACTGAGCACATTCTGTGATCTATGCATCAGTGAAGCAAGCAAGTTCTTTAAAATTTAACAATTGATTACTCAGGCTTTAACCATGCTCCTTTCCAAAACATGGTGAGTCCTGTTCATCCCCCCAAATGTTACAATCTTTCAAGTACCTACCTCTAAAAAATATTTATTTATTTGGCTGAGCCAGCTCTTAGTTGCAGCACATGGGATCTTTGGTTGTGGCATGTGAACTGTTAGTTGCAGCAGGCTAACCCACTCCAGTACTCTTGCCTGGAAAATCCCATGGACGGAGGAGCCTGGTAGGCTGCAGTCCATGGGGTCGCTAAAAGTCGGACACGATTGAGCGACTTCCCTTTCACTTTTCACTTTCATCCATCGGAGAAGGAAATGGCAACCCACTCCAGTGTTCTTGCCTGGAGAATCCCAGGGACGGGGGAGCCTGTTGGGCTGCCGTCTATGGGGTCGCACAGAGTCAGACACGACTGAAGTGACTTAGCAGCAGCAGCAAAGTAGGATCAAATTCTCTGACCAGGGATCAAACCCAGGCTCCCTGCATTAGGAGTGTGCGGTCTTAGCCACTGGGCCACCAAGTCTCATCAAGTGAAGTGAAAGTTGCTCAGTTGTGTCCGACTCTTTGAGAACCCCATGGGCTATACAGTCTGTGGAATTCTCCAGGCCAGAATACTGGAGTGGGTAGCCTTTCCCTTCTCCACGGGATCTTCCCAGCCCAGGGATCGAACCCAGGTCTCCCATGTTGCGGGCAGATTCTTTACCAATTGAGCCACAAGGGAAGCCTAAGAATACTGGAGTAGGTAGCCTATCCCTTCTCCAGTGGATCTTCCCGACCCAGGAATTGAACCGGGGTCTCCTGCATTGTAGGTGGATTCTTTACCAACTGAGCTATGAAGGAAGCCCAATCCCATCAACAGTCTACTTTTAATAAAGACTCTCCTGTTTCCATATGCTCAGTCACACAGTCCTGTCTGACTCTGTGACCCCATGGACTGTAGCCCCCCTGGCTCCTCTTGTCCGTGGATTGTCTAGGCAAGAGTACTGGAGTATTTTCCCGACCTAGGGATTGAACCCATGTCTCTTGCGTCTTTTGCATTGGAAGGTGGATTCTTTACAATCGCACCACTTGAGAAGCCCTTAAAGGCTCTACTACAGTTTCTCAATTAGATGTAGTTGGCCCAGTTTTTGGACTTTGTGTTACATTTGCAGGATTGACATCTCCAGGAATGCTCAAGTGTTTTATTGAAGGCTGCATCCCCTTATCTTTCAGTGAGGAGGGTCCTGTGTTGATTTTCCTGAAGCTTTAATATGAGGAAGTCACAATGAAGAGAGGGGGTGGGTGGATCAGGAATGGGAGCTGCATGCCAGCCCCTGATGGGAAAAATTCAGAACAGGGCCTCTGTGTGCTCACTGCTTCACTTAGTTGATTCGCAAATATTTGCTAAGCACAGACAACACCCACATGCTAGCTGTCTGGGGATCTAGCCATATCCTCCTAGCACATGAGTAGACAGACAAGTTAATAGGTCATTTTGGTTTCCACACAAAATGCCTGCAGAGTATAAAGGATCAGTGCTTGACTTTAAGTTCTAATCATAGATCTTGATCTACAGGTTGGGGTATATAGCTTTTATTTATTTATTTTTAAAGCTTTTATTATTTGCCTGGTGATATGCTATATATTTTGATATTTACCATCCAAGATTCTGTTTCCTTGACTGTAAAATAGAGACAATAATGGTCAAGCTGCCTTGTAGGGCTATATTAAGTGAGATGATGAAAATAATAGCTACAATGTGTTGAGACTGAGCCTTATGCCAGGCACCACTGTAAGCAGAGTGATGCTTACAGAGGAGCCGCGGGGGCTACAGTCCATGGGGTCACAAAGAGTCAGACAGGACTGTGTGACTGAGGACAAGAAACAGGAGAGTCTGTATTGAAAGTAGACTCTTAATGGGACTGGACTTCCCTCGTAGCTCAGTTGGTAAAGAATCCGCCTGCAATGCAGGAGACTCTGTTTTGATTCCTGGGTTGGGAAGATCCACTGGAAAAGGGATAGGCTACCCACTACTATAAATAATTACAATAATTATTTAACTTGATCCTTACAAACCTCATGTGGTGGATACCTTTTTTGAAAAACTCAAGTACAGTTGATTTATGTTGTATTAGTTTCAGGTATACAACAAAATGATTCAGATATATATACAAATATATATATTGCTGAGTTCACTAGTAACTTCAGTTTAGTTGCTAAGTCATGTCCGACTCTCTGTGACACCATGAACTGTAGCCTGCCAAGCTCCTCTGTCCATGGAATTCTCCAGGCAAGAATGTTGGAGTGGATTGCCATTTCCTTCTTCAGGGAATCTTTCCGTCCCAGGGATCAAACCTGCATCTCCTGTACTGACAGACAAATTCCTTACCACTGAGCCACCAGGGAAGCCTATATATATATATGAGAATTATTGGTTATTATAAGATATTGAATATCTTAGATCCCTATGCTATAAATAGGTCCTTGTTGTTTATATATTTATATAAAGTAGTATGTATATGTTAATCACAAACTCCTAATTTATTCTTATTCCCTCCCACCTCCAACACATCTATCCTGTTTGATTACCATAAGTTTGTTTTCTATGTTTGTGAGTCTATTTGTTTTGTAAATAAGTTCATTTGTTTTAGATTGCATATATAAGTGATATCATACAATATCTGTCTTTCTCTGACTTACTTGACTTAGTATGACAATCTCTAGGTCCATCCATGTTGCTGCAAATGGCATTATTTCATTCCTTTTTGGGGCTGAGTGATATATACATATATATATATATATCATATACATACATATATATATATATGGTATACATATATACCATATCTTCTTTACCCACTCATCTGTCAATGGACATTTAGGTTGCTTCTATGTCTTGGTTATTGAAAATAGTGTTGCTATGAAGTGGATGCTCTTATTAACCACATTTCACAGATAAGCACATTAAGGCTCAGACTGATGAAGTAAATTGCCCACGGTCACAAGGAAAATAAATGACAGTGTTTGGACTCTAACCTGTGTTGGTCAGAGATTAAAGATATGTGCTTAGCTAGTGATCCACGGTGCCTTCATAATAAAAGTGTAAGAAGATTCTGATTCATGGTTTGGTAATGGCTGTTCTCTGTTGATTGTTTCTAATCCATTTTGCAACACTAGAAACAGTTTTAAAACCAAAATTAAAAATTTCCTCTGCTCAACAGCATTGGGCCAGTTTAGTCTTGATCAAACAAACAGAAAATAAGACCATCACTTTGGAGCTTGGAAGATAAAGTGAATACATTTCCTTTTTGCCTTAATTAATTCTTTTATCTTGTTAAAAATAGTCCTTGGTGACCTTTGGGCGCAACCTTGAAGGAGAAAAATTCACCAAAGGGCAACATACAGCCTGAACTGAAAGTGAGAAAGGTGGAGAGTAGGGAGGGAATTGTTGTTTATTAAATTCCTCCATATGCCAGTCATCTTAAGTATGTTATTCAACTTATCTTGCTCTATAAGCCTGGAAAGTGTCAGTGTTAGCCTCTCAGTTATGTCTGACTCTTTGCGACCCCCTGGACAATAGCCCAACCAGGCTCCTTTGTCCATGGAATTTTCCAGGAAATGCTGGAGTGGGCTGCCACTTCCTTCTCCAGGGTATCTTCCTGACCCAAGGATCAAACCCATGTCTCTTGCTCCTCCTGCATTGCAAGAGGATTCTTTGCCATCTGAAACACCAGGGAAGCCCAATAAGACTCACTGAGCATTTAAACTACACCTGGAAGTGTGCTGATGATGATTTATCAAATTCTTGCCACAGCATTGCAAAATGAGGACACAGAACCTCAAAGAACTTAAGCAATTTGCCCAGGGTCACATGTCTGGTTGTTGACAGAAACTAGTTTCAAACTCTGGTTTGCCTGCTCTCAGTCTGCTCTTTTAATACATTTCTGCTTTGCCCAGATGATGCTGAAAAAGGAATTCTCTGAGATTCTAAGTTGATAAGCCTAAGTTTTAAGTTCTAATTGATAAACCCAAACCACATCCCACCCCCTGACCCTTGTTCACCACTGGTTGACTCACACTTTCAGAGAAGATGGGAAATTAGGAGAGACCAATAAAATTTTTCTATAAAAATTTTTTTTATAGATTCAATAAGCTAAGCATTGCTTTAAGCACTATTTTGGAAAATGTCTAGTAACTTTCAGTTTGGCTTTAAACAAATGCCTTTTAGGAGTTGCTGATTGCTCTGGAAAGACTAAATATCAGTTTTCCAGAGTCTGGGAGCTTTGCAGCAAGTATAGTGCTTGTACAACTGAGAGGCAGGTCACTTGAGCTGTAGGGTCAGAAATCCTCTGACATGGGGCAGAACTCTTTGGGCACAAATAGGCCTGGGGCCAACTACTTCTGCTCTGAGCAGTCCAAATGGAGCTAGGAACAACAGGCATCCAGTGAAATGTTTCACAGGATAATCCAACAGGCTAGTCTCACACTGGCCTCCGTCAGCTGTGCGGAGAGGCACGTGTTTTTACAATGTTTTGAACTATTCTCTTATGCACTAGAAAACCAAACAGGAAAGAAAACAGCTTGCTGCTGAGTTATGTGGCTACAGTGTTTACCATCACAATTCCATTTTTTTGTTTCCTTTTTAAATTGCTTTGTACAATGAAGACAGAAATTAAAATAGACTACCTTGGGAGTTCTCTGGTGGTTCAGTGGTTAGGACTTGGCATTTCCATTGCTGTGGCCCAGGTTCAATCCCTGGTCAGGAACCAAGATCCTGAAAACTACATGGTGATCCCATAAGCTGTGCGGTACAGCCCCGATAAATTAAAAAATAAAGATAAAATAGTCTACTTTTTAGAAAAGACGGCAGTTTCTAGCATTTACATCTCATAAACATCCAGTTGCTAAAAGAAAATCATCTAACTATTGATGTCACCAAATTTATTGAGCACTTACCACGTATCAGCCATTGTGACAGAAGCCGATGATAAACTGATGAAGGGCTTCTGCCTTTCAAGAAGCTTTCTGTCTAGTGGAAAAACAACACAGGCACGTGGAGTCACACAGAATAAAATGAGGTATTTTTCACAACTGAGTTACTTCCAAGGCAGGCTGCAGTGACCATCCCAGGGAGGGCCAGGTTCATATCCTTTCTGCTTCTTAATGACACAGACACCTTGTCCAGACATTCCATCTCATCCATCACTAGTTTAACCCTCTGTTAGAGAACAGGAGTGCCATCTCATAGGACTGTTTTGAAATGCAGCACAGTACTAGACTCACATTTCATCAAGGAGATCTGCCAGATGTGCTTTTTTTTTTTTTTTTTTTCCTTTAAAGATTTATTTATTTAGTGTTTTGACTGTGGTGGGTCTTTGTTGCTGCCTATAGGCTTTCTCTAGCTGCAGTGAGCCGGGGTTACTCTTTGTTGTGGTGCGTGGACTTTTCACTGTGGTGGCTTCTCTTGTTGCAAAGCACAGGCCCTAGGAGCAGGGGCTTCAGTTGTTGAAGCACTTAGGCTCAGTAGTTGTGGCTCCTGGGGCTCTCGAGCCCTGGCTCAGTAGTTGTGGTGCTCTGACTCAGTTGCTCCGCAGCACATGGGATCATCCTGAACCGGGGATCAAACTGTTGTCCCTTGCATTGCAAGGCGGATTCTTAACTACTGGACCACCAGAGAACCCTGTTTGTTTGTGTTTTGTTTTTGTTTTTTTTTTTTTGAAAGATAATATATGCGCCTGGTGAAAAAAAAAAATCAAACAGTACCGAGGAGCATAAAGTGTAACTCTCTCCTAGTTCATTTCCTTGGAGGCTACTGCTCTTTTCAATCCTTTGTAACGTTACTCCAGAGATGTTTTCATACTCAACATACATGTATATACATATATATCTTTAAATTTTTATACAAATGATAGCATCCTATGTATACTGCTCTGAATTTTGTGTTTTTTTTTTTTAACTTATTTTAGGGATTTTAAAATATCATTGCACAGAGATTGCATCTTTTTGGCTCTAAAAAATTACATTTTCTGGATATGCTGCAATTTACATAATCATCACCCTGTTGATAGACATTTTGGTTATTCTCCATCTTTTGCTGTTCCAATGCTGCAATGAATATTTTTATATATATCCTTGTATGTACATTTTTATAGGATAAATGGGATGCTAGGTCAAAATTATGGTAATTTTTGAAAGACATTGTCAAATTATTCTCAAAAAAAACTGCACCAATTTATGCACTCATCAACAATGTAGGAAAGGGACCTCCCTGGTCTAAGACTCCATGCTCCCAATGCAGGGGGCCAAGGTTCAACCCCTGTTCAGAGAGCTAGATCCCACATGCTGCATCAAAGATGAAAGATCTCACATGCCACAACTAAGACATGGTGCAGCCAAATAAACAAATAAGCATTAAAAAAAAAAATTAAAAGGAGATGCCAGGTGGCATTAAAAAAAAAAAATCTATGAGGACTTCCCTGGCGGTCCAGTGGTTAAGAACCCACCTGCCTACACAGGGGACATGAGTTCGATCCTTGGTCTGAGAAGATCCCACATGTCACAGGGCAACTAAGCCTGTGCGCCACAACTATTGAGCCCGCACGCTCTAGAGCCCACACTCTGCAACAGGAGAAGCCATTCACAGTGAAAAGCCCTAGAGAGTAGCCCCAACCTCCATAGCTAGAGACAGCCCGTGCACGGCGATGAAGAACCAGCTCAGTCAAAAATAAATAAATAAATAACAAAAATGTTTAATGTATGAGAATAGTTCTCCATACCCTAGCCAAAATCATGTATTATCAAGCTTTTAAATGTTTGCCAAGCTGATGAAAAAATCTTACTTAGTTTTAATTTTTCAATCTCTCATTTTAAGTGAAACTGAACATCTATATATATGTTCAAAAGCCACTTTTTGTTCAGAAAGTTTGCCATAACCTAATGCAAAAACAGGAAGTTGAAGAAGCTAATGGAAGAGAGTGAATAACATAGAACACCTGGTTTGGTTATCGAAGATGAAAGATCTTGCACAGAAAAGATCTGTGCAAGAAGCAGAAGCAGAATAAAAAAAAAAACAAACCTAGGTGACCCAGTAGGTGTCAGATATGAAAGAAAAGTAATTTAGGCAAATTAATGGATTGCAGAGAAAGGGAACACATGGTCAGAAATTTGGCCTCTAACATTACTAAATAGCTACCAAGTTAGGGTTTTTGTTAGTTGCTTATATATATACATATACACATATATATATATGAATATCGAACAATGACAGTAATACACACACATTGCATTGATTTAATTTTATAATAATCTTATTAGGGAAATACTATAATCCACCAAATATTTAAAAAGCAAATTAGAAAAGTAACATGTGCAAAATAAAAAATCACTGAATTGTCCTGATTCATATCGGAATTCAAAGTCTGACATATCTGACTGCAAAACCGATGCTTTTTACACCCTCCAAGTTACATGGGCTTAAAGAAAAGATTTATGAAGAAAAAAATTATCTTACATCATTCAGGGAAGGAACTGCCCACAATATTTGCAAAGCACCAGGAATTATTCCCTGAGCTGCCATATCATCAGTTTAGTTTAAACATGACAATTCTCTGAGGAACCTATTATAATTTACAGCTGTCTCCATTCTGAACTGAGCAAGGTCATCCTCTTTACAGAAAAAAACCCTTTTCCCTTCTCTCTTGTCACTTCTCTGCAACTCATTTGGGAAAACATGTTGAATTGCATTAAGACTTTAGATACTGTATACTGCTGCTGCTGCTAAGTCTCTTTAGTCGTGTCTGACTCTGCGCTCCCATGAACAGCAGCCCACCAGGCTCTTCTGTCCAGGGGGTTCTCCAGGCAAAAACACTGGAGTGGGTTGCCATTTCTTTCTCCAAAGATACTGTAAAGTCATATTCAAATGTTACATGAAAATGCCTGGCCAAGAAGATAACATCTTCATTAAATAGATTGACTGTTAAATTGGATGGGGATTGTGAACACATAATTAACATAACTACTTTGGAATAGTAATGGGCTATTGGAGAAAGAAATTCTTATTATTTTGGACTGGATGGTATATATAGTATCCATAAAAGTAGATTCTATATCATTGCTTATCTTGGAGAAATCATATATTTATATTTCACTTAACACTAATCAACTTGCTAGCTTCCTTACATATGCATTATTATTTTATTTTATCTTTTCATTGGGTAAATGCTTTCATCACTCAGTGTTTTCTGAGCCTGGCGAGGTAATTGACCACATGGCTCTTTAGTCTGTTGTTCCCAAAGCTAACTGTACAGTTCATATACTAAGTCCTTAATAAAGACAGTTAAAACAAAAGTAAACATTAAGTCAAAACAAAAGTAAACATTAAGTCAAAACAAACAAATATAAATATATAAATAGTGAACATTAATTCCCCAGCTATTGAATTATGGAGTAAAGGTAAAGAAATGACATAATAACTTCAGAAAAATAACACAAAAGTACAAGTCCCAAGTTTCTCAAATTTGGACCAGGATAAAGAGAGAACTTGGAGTCAGATTAGGTTAAAAAAAAAAAAAAAAAGAAGCAAAGAAAGAGGGGATAAGAAACCCCAAGAGGTTATAATTAGCTTACAAACATTTGAGGAGTGAGCAGCACAGGAAAAGAGATCAGCCTTGTTCTAGAAAAGAATTTAGACAGGAAACTAGATGGCAAAGTCGGCCAGGAAAGAGACTGTCTAAAAAGAGCGTTGTTCCTTTCTCTGAGAGACAGTTCTCCAGAGAGGAGATGAATCTTGATTATTCAGGTTTCTAAGGACCCTACCCAGTACCTGACAAAGAGGAGGGTTGTTGAATAAATTGAGTAAATGGAATGGGTTCCATGGGAGGCAGTGAGTTCTCTATCAATGGAAATGGCTAGGAAGTTGGAGTCAATCCAAGAAAAGATAGGAGAGTACACTCTTCATTATATTTGTGGTCCTTTCTAACCAACTGATTCTCATATTCTAAGATTCCAAGATGTTTGCAAATCTTTAACATAATACGGTCCGCTTGTTCTCTGTCACATACTTGCGGCACAGCTTCAAAATATGTTTCCAGTCTATTGACTTCCATCCATCTCTGCTGCCACTCTCTTAGCCAAACCACAATCTTTTCGTGTCTGAACTACTGTATTGGACTCTGAAAACGTTTCCTTGGTTCTACATTTGCAGACAATGTAATCTTTTTTTTTTTTTAATTTTTTTTTCAATTTTTTAAATTTTAAAATCTTTAATTCTTACATGAGTTCCCAAACATGAAGCCCCCTCCCACCTCCCTCCCCATAACATCTCTCTGGGGACAATGTAATCTTTAATACTATAATCAGAGGGACTTCCCTGGTGGTCCAATGGTTAAGAATCCACCTTCTAAGGTTGAGGACCTGAGCTCAATCCCTGGTCAGGGAACTAAGATTCCACACACCTCAGGGCAACTAAGCCTTGAGCTCTAGAGCCTGTGCTCCACAACTAGAGAAGCCCCTGCATGCTGCAACTAGAGAAAGCCTGTGTTCCACAACCAAGACCCAGTGCAGCCAATAAATAAATAAGTAAAATATATCATTAAAAATTGTAATCAGATAAGATGGCCCTGCTGCTTGTAATCCCTTAGTGGAAAAATATAAGAAATAAATAGTAGAAAGAAGAAAATTAATCGTATGCTGTTTAGGATGATATAATTGCCTACCTGGGGGAAAACAAGAGCATTTTGGAGATATATAAAATATAAGGAAAATCTCTTCCTTACAGACAGGAAGAGAATTTAGTTCAGTGATGGGATTACAAAATTAATTCAGAGAAAAACTAATAGGCAAACTTCAAGCAAACAATGACCAGTTGAAAATATAATGTAGTAATATCTTCATTAGTAATATCAAAAAAAGACAAATGTCTAGGAATAAATTATGAGAAATGCACAAGCTCTGTATTATAATACAAAGGAACACAAAAGATTTGAACAATTAGAAAGGCAGGCCCTGTCTGTAGCCTGCCAGACTCCTTCTGTCCATGGTATTTCCCAGGCAAGAATACTGGAGTGGGTTGCCATTTCCTTCTCCAGGGCATCTTCCTGACCCAGGAACTGAACGCTTGTCTTCTGCATTGGCAGGCGGTCTCTGCCACTGAGCCACCAGGGAAGTCCATTCATGAGCGTAAATTTCAGAGTAAAGAAAAGGAATAAACAAACTGTCATTATTCACACATAGAATTTTCTATGTTATATACATAGAAAATTCAAAAGAACTCACAGATAAATTACTAGAATTGAAAAGGAACTTTAAGAAGTTTGCTGGAAAAAATAAAAAAGGTTCCTGAATATACAAATCAGTTGTACTTTTCTGTATTGGCAACAAACAGGAATTAAAATTTCTAAAGTTTCAAGTACTTAGAAATAAATTCATACCAAAAAATGAGCAAGATCTTTATGTAGAAAAATGTAAACTTTACTGAGAAAAATTACAGGAGAACTAAAAAAAAAAAAGGATATACTATATTCATGGGTTGGAAGATTCAGCTATATAGATGTGAATTCTGTTACCTATAGATGCAATGCAATTCCAACCCAGGTCCCAAGATGACTTTCTTTGTTTTGTTTATGAAACTCCATAAGCTAATCTAAAATTTATAGGGACATGGAATATCCAATCGTAGCCAAGACACTTTCAAAAAAGAACAAGGTTTTTCCAGTGGTCATGTATGGATGTGAGAGTTGGACTGTGAAGAAAGCTGAGTGCAGAAGAATTGATGCTTTTGAACTGTGGTGTTAGAGAAGACTCTTGAGAGTCCCTTGGACTGCAAGGAGATCCAACCAGTCCATTCTGAAGGAGATCAGCCCTGGGATTTCTTTGGAAGGAATGATGCTAAATCTGAAACTCCAGTACTTTGGCCACCTCATGCGAAGAGTTGACTCTTTGGAAAAGACTGTGATGCTGGGAGGGATCGGGGGCAGGAGGAGAAGGGGATGACAGAGGATGAGATGGCTAAATGGCATGACTGACTCGATGGATGTGAGTTTGAGTGAACTCCGGGAGTTGGTGATGGACAGGGAGGCCTGGCGTGCTGCGATTCATGGGGTCGTAGAGAGTCAGACACGATTGAGCGACTGAATTGAAATGAACTGAACTGAACTGAGGAGTAATTGCTTCATAAGATATCAAGATTTATCACAAAGCTATAGTAATTAAATCAGTATAGTAATGGTGCAAGGAAAGAAAATAGACCAATGGAATAGAACATGAAGCACAGGAATGATAAACTACCTCACTAACACCTGATTTATTGTAGAGGTGGAACTTCAAAACACTGAGGAAAGCGTGCGTGCATGCTAAGTTGCTTCAGTTGTGTCTGACTCTGCAACCCTGTAGACTGTGGCCCTGCTAGGCTCCTCTGTCCATGAAATTATTTAGGCAAGAATACTGGAGTGGGTTGATATTTTCTCCTCCAGGGGATCTTCCCAACAGTTAGGAAAGGATGGTCTTTTAATAAATAGTACTGGGTCATCAGATATCCATATACTAAAAAAAGGAAAGACAATACACAAAACTTAACACCAGGTAAACTATCACCCTAAATGTGGAAAATGGAACAATACAACTTCTAGGATATTTCTCTGGGGGCATATCTACCTTAAGATAGATAAAAAGTTCCTAAACAGAATCTTAAAAAGTATAATAACAGAAAGATCAGTTTACTCCATTAAATGAAGAACTTCTATTCATCTAGAGACAGCATTAAGAAAATGAAAAGGCAAAGCACAGACTGAGAGAAGATGGATAAAACATATAATCTACAAGGACTTACATCTAGCATATAGGAAAAACACCTACAAATCTATAGAAGTCAAACAATTCAAATGTGTAGATGGGCAAAAATCTTCAAGGGCTTGTCACAAAAGACAATATCCAAATGGCCAGAGAACATCAGTACTCAGGGAAATGTTAATTACACAATGATATACCACAACATACCCACTAAGATGGCAAGCGTTGAAAAAGAAGGAAAAGGATGTGGAGCAACACCTTTCATGCATTGCAGATGAGAATGTAAACTGGTTCAACCAATGGGGAAACTCTTTGGTATTAGCTAGGGAAGTTGTATATAAATATACCCATGACCCCACAAGTCTACTCCTGGGAATATACACAACAGAAATACATTTGTGTGTGCACTGAGAGACATATACAAGCACATTCCTAGCAGCACACAGCATTCATTATTTGTAAGAGTTAAAAACTGTAAACAATAGGATCATAAACAGTATAATGAACAATAAATGGCATGCTTTTTTGATAGAATACTATACAATGAAGAAATAAACCCACAACATATGAGTTAAAGATGTTAGAATTAAAAAATACTGCTATATGTATTATCCCATTCTTAAAGCTCAAAAACAAGAAAAAATGAAACTATGGTGTTTAGGAATTCACTATTATTCAGTAAAGGGCTTCCCTGGTGGCTCAGTGGTAAAGAATCCAGCTGCCAATGCAAGAGATGCTGGTTCAATCCTTGGGAAAAGAAAGATCCCCTGGAGAAGAAAATGGCAACCCACTCCAGTACTCTTGCCTGGGAAAACCCATGGACAGAGGAGCCTGGCAGGTCCACGGGGTTGCGAAAGAATCAGATTTGATTTAGCAACTGAACAACAACAACATTATGCAGTAAAACTATAAAGAAAAGCAAGAAGTTGTTACCATGAAGATTCAGGAAGGTGGTTACATTTTAATGGGAGGAAGGGAGCCCAAGGGGCCTGTGGGGATTCAGGCGGTGTACCAGTTCATCTTGATGGTGCTGGTGGTTACATAACTGTTGGCTTTTTGATCATTCATTGAAGTTACGTGTTTTGTGGACTTTTCTATAGGTGCATTACATTTCACAGTTTGAAAAAATAGGTTTAAAGAAACCCCTCTCCAGAGAGAGAGAAAGCAAATATGTCAAAATGTCAACAATTGTTACAACTAGGTGAAGAATATTGTTTAATTCTTTCAACTTTTGTGTAAATGAACACTTTTTAAAAGTTGGAGGAAAAATTCTCTTTTGACCTAACTTCTCCTGCGGCTTCTACCTAATTTCATCCCTTTCCTTACGGCAAAACTCCTTGAAATTGTTGTCTGTTTTCAGGGTTTCCAGTTTTCTTCTTCTAAAGCTCTCTGAACATACTCCTATCAGTGGTTTGCTTCCACTATAGCAGTGAAACTGTTCTTTCAAGGTCACTGATGAACTTCAGTGTTTGTGTCTCAGTTCTTATCTTTATTTACTAACTGCAGTATTTTACATTGTTGATCTCTCTCCATCCTGAAATATTTTCCAGCTTCCAAGACAATTGCCTGATTTTTCTCTTACTATTCCAGATGCTTCTTGATATTCTCCTTTCCCGATGTTTTTCATCTTCTCTGACCTCTAAATATTGGGCTTTGTCCCTGGACAAGCACATGGACATTTCAAATCTCTACTTAAATGTAAGTTTTTAAATGTGACCTTATCTGTTCACTGTTATCTAAAATTGCAACCCTATACATAACTCCTTTTCTTAGCTTCTTGAAATATTCTCCTTAGCACTATCTAAAAATGCTATCTATTTTACTTATTTATTTTGTTTACTCTTTGTCTCCACCACTAGAATGTAACTTTCAGGAGTTACTGACGCAGGATACAGCATGCTTGGGGCTGGTGCATGGGGATGACCCACAGAGATGTTATGGGGACGGAGGTGGGAGGGGGGTTCATGTTTGGGAACTCATGTAAGAATTAAAGATTTTAAAATTAAAAAAATAAAAAACTAAAAAAAAAAAAAAGGAGTTACTTTCAATGTTGCACATCCAGAGCCTAAAAGAGTGCCTAGCACATTTAGGCACATTTAGTTAGGCACTATTTAATCTAACAATATATTAAAAAGAAGGGACATTACTTTGCTGACAAAGGTCTGTACAGTCAAAGATATGTTTTTCCAGTGGTGGTATACGGATGTGAGAGTTGGAACATAAAACTGAGCACTGAAGAATTGAAGTGTTTGAACTATGGTGTTGGAGAAGACACTTGAGAGTCACCTGGACAGCAAGGATATCAAACCAGTCAATCCTCAAGGAAATCAATCCTGAATATTCATTGGAAGGACTGATACTGAAGCTGAAGCTCCAATAGTATGGCCACCTGATGTGAAGCGCCAATTCATTGGAAAAGACCTTAATGCTGGGAAAGATTGAAGGCAGGAAGAGAAGGGGACAACAGAGGACGAGCTGGATGGATGGCATCACTCAATGGACATGAGTTTGAGCAAGCTCCTGGAGATGGTGGTGGACAGGGAAGCCCGGCATGCTGCAGTCCATGGGGTCACAAAGAGTCAGACACAACTGAGTGACTGAACAACAACACATTAGGCACTCAGCGATTGTTGAATAGTTACTGAAGTAGACTTAAAGTAAAATCCATAGTTCTAGCTTATAAAATCCAGGTTAATTTGTATTCATTTCATACCTCTTTAATTTATCTAAGTGTATCAAGCCCTTCCCTCTCTCTGAGACCTTTACACTTACTGTTCCCTCTGCTGAGAAAATTTCTTCCTAGATTTTCTCATATTGGCAGCTCAGGGCTCAATGAAATATTTCCTCCACAGAAAAGCCCAGGCTTCCCAGGTGGCACTAGTGGTAAAGAACCTGCCTGCCACTGCAGGAGACATAAGAGATGTGGGTTCTGTCCCTGGGTTGGGAAGATCCCCTGGAGAAGGGCATATCAACCCACTCCAGTATTCTTGCCTGGAGAATCCCATGGACAGAAGAGCCTGGTGGGCTATAGTCCACAGGGTCGCAAAGAGTTGGACACGACTGAAGCAACTCAGCATGCATGCGGAAGAGCCCACTTTCGCCACTCTGTTTGCCCCTTCTACTTATTTACACTTTTATATATTCCTTGTTTAGTTCTTTTGCAGTGCTTATTTACCAGAGTTTTCTTGTTAATTTATTTGATGACATGATTTTTGTTTTTTTGGTCTGTCTACCCTGGTAGAATATAAGCTTTGTGAGGACCAGGGTCTAGTCTGTCCACCTTTCTCATCGATATAACCCCAAGATCTAGCACAGGCCTGGCGCAGAGTTGGTGGTCAATAATGTCTAGTAAGTGAATGAATGAATAAACAATGAAGTAAATAAACAAAAACAACTTATTCAGTGTTTAGAGCAGGGTTCAAATAGAGGCCATCCCATCACTATCCAGAAGAGGACAAAGGATATTTGTTTGGATGCAGCAGGAGCCCAAGATGACATCCTCAGCATTTCTTTAGAGTCAAGAACTTTTCAAGATCCTTTCCTCTCTGAAGAGTCTGACAAGTTACTAAGGGATAAAGAGCAAATGTGGAAAACGGTCTGCTACTGCTACTGCTGCTAAGTCGCTTCAGTCGTGTCTGACTCTGTGCGACCCTGTAGACTGCAGCCCACCAGGCTCCCCTGTCCCTGGGATTCTCCAGGCAAGAACACTGGCGTGGGTTGCCATTTCCTTCTCCAAGGAAAACGGTCTACCTGCACCAAATAGGCTCCTTCTGATGTATTCATCAGAGATGGCCTGAAATGCTTGGTTATGGACAATCAAGGATGGCTCGCCTTTGAGACCCAGTAGTTCGTGCTTGAAACAACCATGCTTGTGTGGGAAGAGAAGTGGGGAGTGTGGCTTTCTGGTTGGGGGCAAAGTACACTGTCTGTCCTACCCATTTCTCCGTTTATTTTATTATTATATGTTGCAGAGCAGTTTTACACCAAATTAAAGTCAACGGAAAAAGAAATCATAACAGAGAAAATTACAGTTTGGAGTGGAGAAGTTGGTGGGGCAGAGGGGGATCAATTTCAAGGGGAGGAGGAGCCATGAAAGGCGGAGCATGTCATTTGCATGACACCATTGAATCTTCATAATAACTTTACTTTTCAAAATGTATTTATTTTTAATTGGAGGATAATTGCTTTACAATATTGTGTTGGTTTCTGCCGTACATTAACTATAATAACCTTTCATGGTATGTATATAGTTCCCATTTAACAGATGAAGAAACAGGGGGTTTAGAGATATGATGAATTTGTTCCAGTTCACATGGAAAGTAAACAGCATATTGATTGAAACCTTGATCCCTCTGATGTCAAACTCATACATTTGCCACCTAACTGGCAGTGTGCCACCCCTTCATCCAAATGTACCGTCTGGGACCCCCAGAGATTTGTATCTGAGATAGTCGGCCTAGAGTTCCCTCTGTGATGCTATTTCATGATCTATTTCTCTCCATTCTCACTGACTAGCATAGTGCCTGGCACATGGCTGGCTGTTCAGTAAACACACATTGAGTAAAAAATAAAAGAATGAACAAACGGACAAGGAGTTGTCTTAAATAATACAGCTTCCCTTTGAATCACATGTTGAGGATCCTCCTCCCCTGTGCAGCTCTTTAGGGAAAGGATGCCTCTTCAAGAATAGCACAAAGTACCTGACAAAAAGAGGCTGCAGTTAATCTGGTGTTGTGCTTCCCCTGCCTCGATCTGGGCAATATTCTAGTTGTAAAGCCTGTAGGATTATCTTCTGGTGATGAGGGGGTGGGCGCATGCGCGCCCCCCACTCAGTCACATCCAACTCCTTGTGACTCCATGGACTGTAGCCCTCCAGGCTCCTCTGTCCTTGGAGTTTTCCAGGCAAGAATACTGGAGTGGGTTGCCATTTCTTATTCCAGAAGATCTTCTGAACCCAGGGATCTCTTATGTCTCCTGCATTGGCAGGTGGATCCTTTACCACCTGCCACCTGGGAAGTAGCTGCCAATAACAATAAATGCCAACAACATTTATTGAGCATATACTATGTGCTAGGCACTGTGCTAAGCCCTTTCCATGTTTTGCCTTATTAATCCTAAAAAGTCTGAGAAAGAGAGGTAAATATATTATCTCATGTCACAGGTAAGAGAAAGAAGATTCTGGCTTAATTATGAAGGTAAACTTCCAGAGGGGAAGGGATAAATTAGGATGTTGGGTTTAACATATACACAGTACTATATGTAAAATAGATAAGCAACAAGGACCTATTGTATAGCACAAGGAACTAATTCAATATTTTGTAATAACCTATAACAGAAAAGAATCCAAAAACAGGATATATATATATATACACACATATATACATACACACATATACATGAATCACTATGCTGCACAAAGTTGTAAAAATCAACTACATTTAAACTGAAAAAAAATCAATGGCCAATTTGTGAAATAAGACTTATAAAGTCCCTACTTTTTATGTTCTTCTTTCTTTCCCTTTCCTTGTAAGATATAAAAATATAATGCCTTCAGAAACTCAATTGTTTGCGAATAGAAGAATCAGGAAAAGATTTGCCCAATCAAAAAACTCAACAATCTGTAAGACATGGTATTTGCCTTGACCAAAATGGTAGGACAAGTTTGCTCTCAAAAGATATACTGTTTTTATAGAAAATATATCATATTTGATGTCAAACACCCTGGATTTGAGTCCCAGCTTTATGGTTGACTGTGCGTTTTTGGTTGTCATTAATCTCAAGGAGCCTTGGCTTTCTCACATGTGAAATAGGGATCGTACAAAACCCTCTGCAATAGGCTTGTACTAAGGATCAAAACAAAGAATGTGATTTGGGTAGGGTGAAGCCATCTACAAATGCTGACTGTTCAGAGACGTGCTGGTCTTCCCCAGAACGCTCAAGGTCAGAGTGTGCCATGGAGTCCCGGTAGAGTGTCTCTTGTCATCAGAGCTGGTGACAGTCAGTTTGTATCTTGGATTGGACATAATAGTGCTAAGGCTATTAAGACTATTAGAAGATATTTCTGTGTAGAGTTTTAGTTATTCTTTCTTATACAGACATTAGTTACAGCAGCAAGGAATTGGAGGCAGGACAGTTTCTGATGCACCAGGACTTGGGTTTCAGAGAGGATATTATATTCAAATCATTAAGACATAGGGTGAAAGATGGTCTGAATACAGTATATTTTCCTCATTTATTCGTGCCTTCTTTAAGCTCTCTGAATAAAGTTTTGGTCTTCTCTCTAAAGACAGACATATCTTTTGTTAGATTATACCTAGATTTTTGACATTTTTAATGGTATTATAAGTTGTCTATTTCAGACACTTTTAAAAACTATTTGTGGCTGGTATATACAAATACAATTGACTTTTGTAATTAGTCTTATATAAAAATAACTGTCCAAGCTCTTATTAAGTCTAATAATTTAAATATAGTTGAATTTTCTTTCTTACTTTCCAGTCCTTAATACCTCTATTTACATATTTTTCCTGCTTTAGAGAGCTGGATACACCCTACAGGACAATGATAAAATAAATCTTTTATTATTTTTTTCTTTTTTGCTGAAGTCTTTGATTCTAGACCTCAAAGGTAAATTTTTTATCTTTTAACCAATAATTATTATATACTTTTAAAAGTTATCCTTTATCAATTTCACAGCTTCTGCTTCCTTAAGCATAACTTTTAAAAAACTAGATATCCTTTATCAATTTAAGAGGTTCTCTTCTAGTTCCAGTCTGGGAAGAGTTTTGTTTTTATGAATGGACACTGAATTTCATTAAAATTTTTCTGCATCTATTGAAATGACAAATGTGTTTATCCTAGCAATCAGTTAAGGTATCAATTACATTTTGATTTTTTTAAGTATTAATCCAAACTTGGGCTTTCCAGGTGGTGCTAGTGGTAAGAATCTGCCTGCCAATGCAGGAGACATAAGAGGTGCAGGTACCATCCCTGGGTCAGGAGATCCTCTGGAGGAGGGCATGGCAACCCTATTCCAGTATTCTTGCCTGGAGAGTCCCATGGACAGAGGAGCCTGGTGGGCTACAGTCCAAGGGGTTGCAAAAGAGTTTACTGTATAAGCCTCGATAACAGCACTTTGAATATAGATACTTATGGATGTGTCTGCCTGCCTGAAGAATAACATCCTCTGGGGGGCACAAAGGCTATCTTATTCACAAGCTTGGAGTTAGTGCTAACTATAAAACATCTTAGCTATGTTACTAAACCTCTCAACTTAAGAGTCTCTAAAGTGGGAAAATATCTCACAGGGCTGCTGTGACCATTAAGTGAGACAACACATTAAAAAAATATATATTTGACTCATCTTAGGTGTTCAAAGAAAGTTATTATTTTCTCTAACCTTCCCATTGAACACAATAATAAATGCCTTTTGGATGGATGTTAAGTGAAAGAAAAGTGAAATTAATTTTTTAAGTCTTGAGATTCTCTTATATGACTTTTCTTTAAATGACTAATGAATCAAGACTGCTTACATCTTAGGCACTATAATATATGCTTTATAGTCATTTAATCTTCACAATAATTATTTAACATAGGTACTACCTTAATTCCCATTTCACAGATGAGAATACTGAGGCTTAGTAATTTATCCACGGTTGAGTAGGGGAGTCAAGACTGGAATCCAAGTCGATCTAACTCTAGGGCCCATGTTCTTAACTGCTTGTTTACAGCAGAGTAATACTTCAGGTTTAATATCCAGTTTTCAACCATGCTTAGGGCTGGCCCTGTGGTTTTTATTGCCAAACCCAGAATAAGCTCTATATATTAATATTTGGACTTAGAGCAAATACTGCCTAGTCCTTTTGCAAACACTTCATGGAGACTAGCCTGTTCTCTTCCCCACAAGGCTGTGTTCTCTGAAAAGCAATGGGCATCTCAGTGCCAGGAATTAGATCCTTTGAAGTATACAGCCTGTGATATAAACATGCCTGGGTTATGTTCAGCCCCTCAGCTCTGAGTCAGCTGACAGGCAAAGGGGCAGAGGCTCAGATGTAATCAGTTCCTGGATAGGCTCAACCAAGCCACCTCCACCCTGCTCAACCTTTATTATCCTTCCAACTTTATTTCACTACAAGAAACTTGTATGAAATGCTCCACTTCTTTCAGAAATTGCCCAATGGACACCCACTTAGTCTTTCCCTTACTGACTCCCTGCCATGGACAGTTATACTTACTTGGTAAATGACAAGAGCGATTAGTGGTAATTAACACTGGAAGCTTTGGTAGTGGATTGGAATCGAGTACAGTTTGGTGTCAAATTAGCCAGGGTTCAAAGTCTCAGCTATGAAATATTGCTGAGCAAATCGTCTAACCTCTTTAAACATCAGTTTTCTTATGACTAATTTAATGACAATACCCAGCAGTATTTTACTGAGTTGTTATAAAGACTGAGAAATGTGAAAGGAATGAATGTAATGCCCTTGGAGCGGTGCCTCTATTTACAGTAAGCACTCTAATGTTAGCT
This sequence comes from Ovis aries, assembly GCF_016772045.2. Classification (NCBI taxonomy): domain Eukaryota; kingdom Metazoa; phylum Chordata; class Mammalia; order Artiodactyla; family Bovidae; genus Ovis; species Ovis aries. The sequence goes on from NC_056074.1 coordinate 12,136,382, forward strand.
ATCCACTGCACCACCAAGGAAGTGCCCCAGGGAAGTCCCTTGATTACTCTTCATTCAGAAAGTTCTTAAGGAATTTGAAAAGCCCTGGGCACATAGTAAATGCTCAGAATATTAATCCATTTGATCAAGACTTCCTGTTTTCCAGTTCTCAGTTCAGTTTAGTTGTTCAGTCGCGTCTGACTCTGCGACTCCATGGACTGCAGCACGCCAGGCCTCCCTGTCCATCACCAACTCCCGGAGTTTACTCAAACTTATGTCCATTGAGTTGGTGATGCGATCCAGCCATTTCATCTTCTATCGTCCCCTTCTCCTCTTGCCTTCAACCTTTCCCAGCATCAGGGTCTTTTCAAATGAGTCAGCTCTTGGCATCAGGTGGCCAAAATATTGGAGTTTCAACTTCAACATCAGTCATTTCAATGAATATTTAGGACTGATTTCCTTTAGGATGGACTGGTTGGATCTCCTTGCAGTCCAAGGGGTCCTTAAGAGTCTTCAACATCATAGTTCAAAAGCATCAATTATTCGGTGCTCAGCTTTCTTTATAGTCAAAGTCTCACATCCAAACACGACTACTGGAAAAACCATAGCCTTGACTAGACGGACCTTTGTTGGCAAAGTAATATCTCTGCTTTTTAATACGCTTTCTAGGTTGGTCATAACTCTCCTTCCAAGGAGTAAGCGTCTTTTAATTTCTTGGCCTCAGTCACCATCTGCAGTGATTTTGAAGCCCCCCAAAAAAGTCTGTCACTGTTTCCACTCTTTCCCCATCTATTAGCCATGAAGTGATGGGACCGATTACCATGATCTTCGTTTTCTGAATGTTGAGTTTTAAGCCAACTTTTTCACTCTCCTCTTTCACTTTCATCAAGAGGCTCTTCAGTTCTTCTTCACTTTCTGCCAAAAGGGTAGTGTCATCTGTATGAAGTGAAGTGAATTCGCTCAGTCCCATCCGACTCTTTGCGACCTCGTGGACTGTGGCCCACCAGGCTCCTCTCTCCATGGGATTCTCCAGGCAAGAATACTGGAGTGGGTTTCCATTTCCTTCTCCAGTGGGTCTTCCCAACCCAGGGATCAAACCCGGGTCTCCCACATGGCAGGCAGATGTTTTATCCTCTGAGCTACCAGGGAACTGCATATCTGTATATCATCCGTATATCTGAGGTTACTGGTATTTCTCCCAGCAATCTTGATTCCAGCTTGTGCTTCCTCCAGCCCAGAGTTTCTCATGATGTACTCTGCTGCTGCTGCTGCTGCTGCTGCTGCTGCTGCTGCTGCTGCTGCTGCTGCTAAGTCACTTCAGTCGTGTCCGACTCTGTGTGACCCCTAGATGGCAACCCACCAGGCTCCCCTCTCCCTGGGATTCTCCAGGCAAGAACACTGGAGTGGGGTGTCATCGTCTACTCTGCATGATGTACTCTATACATAAGTTAAATAAGCAGGGTGGCAATATACAGCCTTGACATACTCCTTTTCCTATTTGGAACCAGTCTGTTGTTCCATGTCCAGTTCTAACTGTTGCTTCCTGATCTGCGTACAGATTTTTCAACAGGTAGGTTAGGTGGTCTGGTATTCCCATCTCTTTCAGAATTTTCCACAATTTATTGTGATCCACACAATCAAAGGCTTTGGCATAGTCAATAAAGCAGAAGTAGATGTTTTCCTGGAACTCTCTTGCTTTTTCAATGATCCAGCGGGTGTTGGCAATTTGACTTCTGGTTCCTCTGCCTTTTCTAAAACCAGCTTGAACATCTGGAAGTTCATGGTTCATGTATTGCTGAAGCCTGGCTTGGAGAATTTTGAGCATTACTTTACTAGCGTGTGAGATGAGTGCAATTGTGCAGTAGTTTGAGCATTCTTTGGCATTGCTTTTCTTTGGGATTGGAATGAAAACTGACCTTTTCCAGTTTTGTGGCCACTGCTGAGTTTTCCAAATTTGCTGGTATATTGGGTGCAGCACTTTCACAGCATCACCTTCCAGGATTTGAAATAGCTCAACTGGAATTTCTTCACCTCTACTAGCTTTGTTCATAGCGATGCTTCCTAAGGCTCACTTGACTTCACATTCCAGGATGTCTGGCTCTAAGTAAGTGATCACACCATCGTGATTATCTGGGTGGTGAAGATCTTTTTTGTAGAGTTTTCTGTGTATTCTTGCCACCTCTTCTTAATATCTTCTGCTTCTGTTAGGTCCATATCATTTCTGTCCTTTATTGTGCTCATCTTTGCATGAAATGTTCCCTTGGTATCTCTAATTTTCTTGAAGAGATCTCTAGTCTTTCCCATTCTGTTGTTTCCCTCTATTTCTTTGCACTGATCACTGAAGAAGGCTTTCTTATCTCTCCTTGCTATTCTTTGGAACTCTGCATTCAAATGGGTATATCTTTCCTTTTCTCCTTTGCTTTTGGCTTCTCTTCTTTTCACAGCTATTTGTAAGGCCTCCTCAGATAGTCATTTTGCTTTTTAGTATATCTTTTTTCTTGGGGATGGTCTTGATCTCTCTTTCCTGTACAACGTCATGAACCTCCATCCATAGTTCATCAGGCACTCTGTCTATCAGATCTAGTCCCTTAAATCTATTTCTCATTTCCACTGTATAATCGTTAGGGATTTGATTTAGATCATACCTGAAAGGTCTAATGGTTTTCCCTACTTTCTTCAATTTAAGTCTGAATTTGGCAATAAGGAGTTTATGATCTGAGCCACAGTCAGCTCCTGATCTTGTTTTTGCTGACTGTATAGAGCTTCTCCATCTTTGGTGGCAAATAATATAATCAATCTGATTTCGGTATTGACCATCTGGTGACGTCCATGTGTAGAGTCTTTTGTGTTGTTGGAAGGGGGTGTTTGCTATAACCAGTGCATTCTCCTGGCAGAACTCTATTAGCCTTTGCCCTGCTTCATTCTTTACTCCAAGATCAAATTTGCCTGCTGCTGCTGAGTCACTTCAGTCGTGTTCAACTCTGTGCGACCCCATAGACGGCAGCCCAACAGGCTCCCCCCTCCTTGGGATTCTCCAGGCAAGAACACTGGAGTGGGTTGCCATTTCCTTCTCTAATGCATGAAAGTGAAAAGTGAAAGTGAAGTCACTCAGTCATATCCGACTCTTAGAGACCCCATGGACTGCAGCCTACTAGGCTCCTTCATCCATGGGATTTTCCAGGCAAGAGTACTGGAGTGAGTTGCCATTGCCTTCTCTGAAATTTGCCTGTTACTCTAGGTGTTTCTTGACTTTCTGCTTTTGCATTCCAGTCCCCTATAATGAAAAGGGTATCTTTTTGGGTGTTAATTCTAGAAGGTCTTATAGGTCTTCATGGAATCGTTCAACTTCAGCTTCTTCAGCATTACTGGTTGGGGCATAGACTTGGATTACCATGATATTGAATGGTTTACCTTGGAAACAAACAGAGATCATACTGTCATTTTTGAGACTTCATCCAAGTACTGGATTTTGGACTCTTCTGTTGACCATGATGGCTACTCCATTTATTCTAAGGGATTCTTGCCCACAGTAGTAGATATAATGGTCATATGAGTTAAATCCACCCATTCCAGTCCATTTTAGTTCACTGATTCCTAGAATGTTGATGTTCCCTCTTGCCATCTCTTGTTTGACCACTTCCAATTTTCCCTGATTCATGGACCTAACATTCCAGGTTCCTATGCAATATTGCTCTTTATAGCATCAGACTTTGCTTCCATCACCAGTCACATCCACAACTGGGTGTTGCTTTTGCTTTGGCTCCATCTCTTCATTCTTCCTGGAATTATTTCTCCACTGATCTCCAGTAGCATACTGGGCACCTACTGACCTGGGGAGTTCATCTTTCAGTGTCCTATCTTTTTGCCTTTTCATACTGTTCATGGAGTTCTCAAGGCAGGAATACTGAAGCGGTTTGCTAGTCCCGTCTCTAGTGGACAATATTTTGTCAGAATTCTCCACCATAACCTGTGCATCTTGGGGGGGGGCCAGAAGGCATGGCTCATAGTTTTATTGTTAGACAAGGCTGTGGTCCATGTGATTAGATTGGTTAGTTTTCTGTGATGGTGGTTTTCAGTCTGTCTGCCTTCTGATAGAGAAGGATAAGAGGCTTATAAAAGCTTCCTGATGGGATAGACTGAGGGGATTACTGGGTCTTGTTCTGATGGGGCCTTGCTCAATAAATCTTTAATCCAATTTTCTGTTGATGGGTGGAGCTGTGTTCCCTCCCTGCTGTTTACATTATCTTCATTACCTCCACCACAGTTTGGCCCCAGGTTTCCAGTTTTACTAGTAAACCAAGTTTCTTCTTTGATAAGCCTGGGTGCAGTCCTACTCTCAAAAGGGAGGACACTATCGGAGATTAGGTAAGCATCCAAATAGGTTCTCTAGTTAGACTGTGAGAGGCCCTGAGGACTTTATATAAAGGTAGGGGCTAGATGTGTTTAGAAAACTTTATAGTTTATAAGGCATCCCATTTTCCTTTAAGCAATTTGATCCTCACAACTTTGAGGGTAGTTATCATTCCATATGTGGAATTTTTACACATCATTCTTCTCCACTATGAGACAAGGAAAATTTTTTCATCATCTTTCTCTATCCAGATAAAAACACTGGCCTAAGCATTTTAAGTGGGTTTCTGAATGGGTATGCGTGTGTGGCACACGTGCTCTGTCATGTCTGAGTCTTTGCAACCCCATGGACTGAGGCCTCCAAGCTCTTCTAGCCATGGTATTCTCCAGGCAAGAATACTAGAGTGCATTACCATTTCCTCCTCCAGGTGATCTTCCTGACCCGGGACTCAAACCCGTGTCTCTTGCATTGGCAGGTGAATTCTTTACCACCAAGCCACCTGGGAAACCCTGATCTAAAGATAGACGTGTACAAAATGCCTAACACATCAGTTCAGTTTAGTTGCTCAGTCATGTCTGCCTCTTTGTGATCCCATGTCCATCACCAACTCCCGAAGCTTGCTCAAACTTGATGTCATCCAACCATCTCATTCTCTGTTGTCCCAGCATCAGGGTCTTTTGTAATGAGTCAGGTTTTCACATCAGTTGGCCAAAATATCAGAGCTTCAGCTTCAGCATGTCCTCCCAGTGAAAATTCAGGACTGATTTCCTTGAGGATTGCCTGGTTTGACCTCCTTGCAGTTCAAGGGACTCTCAAGAGTCTTCTCCAACATCACAGTTCAAAAGCATCAATTCTTCAGGGCTCAGCTTTCTTTATGGCCCAAGTCTCATATCCATACATGATTACTGGAAAAACCATAGCTTTGAGATGCACCACGGCTTTGGTAGCAACTGTCTCTGTACACGGGTGTGAGCTTCGCCCCTCCCTCAGGAGACCGTTGCAGTCGGCCAGCCCCTGCTCCTTGGTAACCATGTGTGACCAAAAGGCTGTAATCAAGAACGTCAATATGTTGGAGGAGATGCAACAGGACTCGATGGAGTGTGCTACTCAGGCATTGGAAAAGTATAATATAGAGAAGGACATTGTGGCCCATATCAAGGAGGAGTTTGACAAGTACAACCCCACCTGGCACTGCATCGTGGGGAAGAACTTTGGTAGTTATGTGACACATGAAACCGAACACTTCATCTACTTCTACCTGGACCAAGTGGCCATTCTCCTGTTCAAATCTGGTTAAAAGCATGGACTGTGCCACACACCCAGTGATCCATCCAAAAACAAGGACTGCAGCCTAAATTCCAAACACCAGAGACTGAAGTCTTCAGCCTTGCCTAAGGGAACACCTCCATCTTTGAACCTTTATTGTGTTTTGTACAGGGCATTCTCTGTACTAGTTTGCGGTTATAAAGCAATTAGTAAAACAGCTTACATTTGTATTTATTTTCTATTCCATACCTCTCTGCCCTATGTTTTTTCTCTTCAAAATCCATTCCTTTAAAGAAATAAATGTTGAAATGAAAAAAAACCCCATAGCTTTGACTAGACAGACCTTTGTTTGCAAAGTAATGTCTCTGCTTTTTAATATGTTGTCTAGGTTTGTCATAGCTTTTATTTTCAGGAGCAAGCGTCTTTTAATTCCATGGCTGCAGTCACCATCTGTGGTGATTTTGGAGCCCAAGAAGAGTCTGTCACTGTTTCTATTGTTTCCCCATCTATCTGCCATGAAGCGATGGGACCGGATGCCATGATCTTAGTTTTCTGAATGCTGAGTTTTAAGCCAGCTTTTTCACTCTTCTCTTTCACTTTCATCAAGAGGCTCTTTAGTTTTTCACTTTCTGCCATAAGGGTGGTGTCATCTGCATATCTGAGGTTATTGATATTTCTCTCAGCAATCTTGATTCCAACTTGTACTTCATCCAGCCTGGCATTTCGCATGATGTAGTCTACATATAAGCTAAATAAGTAGGGTGACAATATACCACTTTGATGTTCACAACTGTTGGCCCTCAACTGTTATTTCCTCTCCCTTCACATATCATGTTAGAGCAATATACATCTTCCCCTTTCTTTCCCCCTGTCTAGCACTACTTCTAATATTCATTGAAATGAGATCTTGCATATCTTGGAATATGTTATCAGGATGAGAGGGGGAGGCATGGTGTGATTTTCCCATACCTGTAAAGGTATAAAGGTCAGTCAGCAGTACTATAAAAATCCTTAAATAGAGTAGGAAAATACCCTACATTAAAAGTCATGGCACAGAGAAGGCACTGAGTGAATAGCGGCTCACTAAAATTACAAAACTCAATGTCAGAACAGGTGCAAACCCAGAGGCAGTGAGAACTAAAGTAACACTGCTAAGTTTTAAGATTTCATGGTCATAAAATGTGAGAACTACAGGGAACCTTAGAGTACACACAGTCATTCTATAAATGAGAAGACTGAGGCCCAGAGCTGTGTCCCTGAAGCCTAATTCAGATCAACCTTAATTTTGCTCTGCAGCCTATGACACCAAACTGCATGAAACTTTAGAGGACTGTAAGGGTTGCTAGTTTGGTTATTGTTATCTACATATGTTTTTCAGTTGTAATTGGAGGACAGGAAATCAGAACACACACACAAACATGAGGGTTTGTTTCTAGTTGAAGAAAAACTGAAATGGATTTTAGAATATATTTACTTTTTATAAATGATGAAACTGAGGCCCAGAAAGGGGATGTGACTTTTTGAGAGGTTAGTCGCAGAATCAGTTCTAGAATCCCACTTCTGTAGCTCCAGATAGACACTCAATCTTCACATGAAGGGCTCCTCTTCAGGAGGAGCTGGTGTTTCCTATTTTTGATACCCAGGGCCCTTATACTAACATGAACACAGTACCCATATCTACCCTTTCATGTACATTGTTTTATTCAGGCCCTAATCTCCAATTCTACCTGCTGACCCCTATCCTCTTTCTAGCCTAAGAGAGACACTACATACACCATACACCCTTTGCTGCTGCTGCTGCTGTTGCTAAGTCGCTTCAGTCATGTCCGACTCTCTGCGACCCCATAGACGGCAACCCACCAGGCTCCCCCATCCCTGGGATTCTCCAGGCAAGAACACTGGAGTGGGTTGCCATTTCCTTCTCCAATACCTTTTGTTAGTTCTAAATCCTTTCAACAGCTCCATCACAGTGATGACTAACAATGGTGTAACGATTCAGACCCTCCCTGGATATCTATATTTCTAAAGAGGCTTAAGAAAAAAGGTACCGTCTCAAAAGGCACACTTTGTTGGAACAGAAATAGGTATACGTAGAACATTCAACCATTAATTTTTTTTCAACCATTAATTTTTGAAAGATAAAATTATTTTTTATCACAAACTACAAAAAGGGCAGTGTATTAAAAAGCAGAGACATTACTTTGCCCGCAAAGGTTCATCTAGTCAAAGCCATCTTTTTTTTTCATCTTTTTTTAGTCATGTATGAATGTGAGAGCTGGAATATAAAGAAAGCTGAACACTGAAGAATTGATGCTTTTGAACTGTGGTGTTGGAGAAGACTCTTAAGAGTCCCTTGGACTGCAAAGAGATGAAACCAGTCAATCCTAAAGGAAATCAATCCTGAATATACATTAGAAGGATTAATGCTGAGGCTGAAGCTCCAATACTTTGGCCACCTGACATGAAAAGTTGACTCATTAGAAAAGACGTTGATGCTGGGAAAGATGGAAGGCAGAAGGGGATGACAGAGGACAAGACGGTTGGATGGCATCACTGACTCCATGGACACGAGTTTGAGCAAAGTCCTGGAGATGGTGAAGGACAGGGAAGCCTGGCGTGCTGCAGTTCACTGGGGTAGCAAAATAGACGGACATGACTGAGCAGCTGAACAACAACAAATAAAAAGGGCAGCACAAGGGAATTTTGGGGGTTGATAGAACTGTTTTGCATCTTGATTGTGATTACATGACTACACATTTGTCAAAACCTGTAGAATTTTACATCAAAAGGAGTGAATCATACCACGTAAAAAAATTTTTTTAAGTTTAAAAAGAGGAATGGAAAAGTGATTTCATATCCATCAACATCCTTTAATCTTTCTGCCCAGAGGCAACCACAGTGCAATGCTGGTCTTATGACATTCCAGTGGTGGAAATTTAGAGTCAGACTTGTTGAGATATTTTGGGGAATGATTTTTTTAAAGAATTCTTAAACTAGGAAATCATCTATTCCACTGTATTATATTGCAGTTTTTTTGACTTACAGATCTCTTTTTCCACTTCTCCTACACAAAACTGTTAGAACTCCAAATGAAATGTCCCTGTTCAGGTTGCTTGGGGCTGGTGCACTGGGATGACCCAGAGGGATGGTATGGGGAGGGAGGTGGGAGGGGGGTTCAGGATTGGGAACATGTGTACACCCATGGAGGATTCATGTTGATGTATGGCAAAACCAATACAATATTGTAAAGTAAAAAAAAATAATAATAAAATAAAATTTGAAAAATAAATAAAATCTTCAACAAAAAGAGAAATGTCCCAGTTCAGTTACCCTGGTGTCTCCAGAATCTACCTAGTATATCTGACACCTAGTGGTTACTCAATGAATATCTGCTGAAAAAACAGAAGTCTTAAGTACAAAGGAAATGTGAAAATAAATATGGTATAGTTCCAGCTCTCAGAGAACTTTAAAATCCAATGGTCATGTACCCTTAATATAGTTAGCAACACAAAGACATAAATGGGAAATAAAAGAAGACAGAAGGTAGGGAAATGTTTTCATACAGACTGATAATGAACTCATTCTAAGGTTCTATAATGAGCATTAGTGTGTCATGTGTAACAGGAGACACGTCAATGTCTTTTCATGGAGCTGTGGTTGGTGAAAAACCTGGGTGACAGAAAGAGACCAGATGGAGATAGTCTATTTAAAAATGTTTTACCTAATTGCAGTTTTTTTTTTTTTTTAATGAAACTGAGGATGCAGCATCCTTTGACAAAACTGCATCATCCTGGAATCTATTAAAAATCAGTTCCTGAAGGAAAACAATAATGTCAATAAAAACTAAGTCATTAGTTTCCTCTAGAAGGCTTCCTCTAGAAGATAAACTTAAGTGTTACAGTAATGGCTTTATGGTCATGACATTAAACACATGATATAAAGTTCAGCTATTAATATTTTTATTCTTAAATGTCAAGGCTCTCTTTGCTCTGGGAATTAAGGATTCCAATTCAGTCTCCTGTCCAGGTCATCTAGGGTTTCACAAACAATGTTCTATTTCCTTCACTGTAACAGTCTACTTCAGGAGCCAAAATCTATTCATGAGCTAGAATCAGGTTACAAGAGGTGATTTGTCAATTATGTAAAAGATTAAGCAATCCATCAGTGTTATAATTTAACAACTTATTTATCTATTAAATAACTGCTGCATGCCTATCTGGGTATGTGCCAGGCAGAAGAAAAGAGCATATTACCTACAGGTAACAATAACATCTGGCTGCCAAGGACAGTTTACTGATTTATGACTGATTGTAACTTATTTTTCAAGTTGCAACTTGGAGAAGGACATGGCAACCCACTCCAGTGTTCTTGCCTGGAGAATCCCAGGGACGGGGGAGCCTGGTGGGCTAGCATCTATGGGGTCACAGAGAGTCGGACACGACTGAAGCGACTTGGCAGCAAGTTGCAACTTTGTACCAAAAAATGGAGTTAGAAGGTAGAATGTTGTCACTTTATTTATGCTGTGTTAGTTGCTCAGTCCTGTCCAACTCTTTGCAACTCCATGGACTGTAGCACACTCAGCTCCTCTGTCCATGCAACTCTCTAGGCAAGAATACTGAAGTGGGTTGCCACTCCTTTATCCAGGAGTTCTTCCCGACCCAGGGATTGGACTCAGGTCTCCTGCATTGCAGGGGGATTCTTTACCATCTGAGCCACTGGGGAAGACCTCGTATTTATGCTTCTAAGTATCAAATCATGTTGATGACTGTTCTGGAAAGAAAATAGCTACAGGTCAACAATTCCTTCTTATAAACCCTTGGGACCAGATGTGATTCAGAAATCCTTAGTTTACAATGGCAATAAGGTCCACATATCATGTTATGTATGGAATGTCTCCAGGAGAGTCTTAGACAGCACACTGTGATCAAACCACATTTCTACAGTGAAGTGAACGTATGCTTATACTAAATAGCATGGGTAAAACCTATAATGGTCTCGTATCAGTACAAGCCAAGCCAAGTTTTACTTACCAGGTACCCAATTTCTTCGTATGTAAAACAAAGTTCTATTTAACTTCTCCAAGTTATGGATTGACCAACATGAGTATTGACTCAAAATTGAAATATTTGTATCATGTATTAATTTAGATATTGATCTAGTGCTCCCCACACAGATCAAAAGGACTTGACTATCACTTCATTTTTATAAACATTTTCTTAGTGTAAACAAATCTTTTTCTCTAAGCTGGTTTACTGCCTTCAAAAGAAGCTGTTTGAAAATATACCCACTGATATTAATGGGTATGGGTAGGAGAATGGGCATTAAAAAAAAATCCTCTTAGTTGTAAATGACAAACACAAATCACAGCAACCTTGAAGAAATGTTTTTCTTGGAGGGGAGAAAAGATGAAATGATATCAAGTACATAGTGAAAACAAATTTAAGTTTACTACAGCATAAACCATTGATTACCTATAAAGTTTTAAAAATGCTTTCAAATGAGTTTTAAAAACTGTGATTTAAAGAGTTACGGAACTTCTGTTTCGTCATCAAAAGGGCTTGGTGTCACATGGTTGTTGTGCCTCTTCAGGAAATGTAAACAATACATTGGTAGTCTTGGCCAAATGGGAGATACTGAGGTTTGCAACATTTACTTTCTGTTTCACCTAAAAACAAGATATTAATAGCAGTTTTCGTGTATATTTCAAATGTCAAACAAACCTGGGTTTTATTTTCAATTTCTACTTGTTAATGGGTAACCCCAGACAGATTTATCTCTTAATTATAAGATGAGGTGATTTCTACCCTAAGTACCATTGAATAAAAATGGTGTTAGTTGTTCAGTCGTGTCTGACTCTGCGATTCCATGGACTGTAGCCCACCAGGCTCTTCTGTGCATGGAATTCTCTAGGCAAGATTACTGGAGTGGGTTGCCATTCCCTTCTCCAGGGGTTCTTCCTGACCCAGGGATTGAACCCAGGTCTCCTGCATTGCAGGTGGGTTCTTTACTGTCTGCACCACCAGGGAAAGGAAAAGTGGGAGCTAACCATATACTTTATGTATACTTTATGGAAGTACTAGCTCACTGTTGGGAAGGGGAAAAAAATCCCTTGATTCACTTATTGAATATATAAGGGAAAGGGGGTATTTTTAATTTCTGTAGTTGGAGGTAGGTTAATATTGAAATATCTGATCAGGGTCTAGAATTATATGAAGGTGTCATAAGTTTTTCAGAGCTTGGGTCTCTAAAAAGATCTTAATCAGGTCTTGAATACAACAGTGAAAAAGAGTATGTTCCCTAAAAGTTTAGCCAGGGTTCTTAATCACAGGTTAATAGAATTTAGGGTTCCATGAACTTAGATAGGGATTACATTTCTATTTTCAATAACTTATAATACAACTTGAATGTAGGTAACCAATTACAGCAGTATTAGGAGTAAATATGACTGTCATAGCTAAAGTCTGATTATTTTCCTGTTACAATTGTACAGACAACTTGCTTGAGCTTTAAAAAAAATTATTTGGCTGTGCCAGGTCTTAGTTGTGGCATGTGGGATCTAGCTTCCAGACCATAGGTTGAACCTGAGCCCCCTGCACTCGGAGCTTAAATTTTTAGCCACTGGATCAGCATGAAAGTCTCTAGAGCTTGTTAACTGGTTTATATTTATTTATATATGTGGCTATGTCCAAAATTAAAAAAATTTGTGTTCACTTCAGTATTATTGTATCCCTTTATTATGCTAAACCCTTCACTTTATGCTTTTAAAAAACTCTTTGGACAAGTGATCCATAGATTTCATTAGACTGACTAAGGGGTTCAGTTCAGTCTCTCAGTCATGTCAGACTCGTTGAGACCCCATGGAGTGCAGCCCACCAGGCTGCCCTGACCAAGGGGTACATGATGGTAAAAGGTTGAGTCTGGTGGCTTAGGCGGTAAAGAATCTGCCTGCAATGCAAGAGACCTGGGTTCTAGGAGTCCCTAGATTGTGAAGATCCTCTGGAGAAGGGAATGGCAACCCATTCCAGTATTCTTGCCATACAGTCTATGGGATCCCAAAGATTTGGAACCAACAGTGAGTAACACTTTCACTTCAATGGTCTCAAGGTTTGTTATTTTTGTACCTCCACAGCCTTTTTTACCTGGTAATTAATCAATATATACATATAGAACAAAATAAATGGATTTAAATTGGCTGAAATAATACCCCCATTCCCAAATACTGATATTCTAGATGTCTAGAATACCCTACTATAAGGCTTCTTCCTTAAGAATTTTCCACTGTTTGTTGTGATTCACACAGTCAAAAGCTTTGAAATAGTCAATGTTTTTCTGGAACTCTTCTTGCTTTTTCTATGAGCCAACGGATATTGGCAATTTGATCTCTGGTTCCTCTGCCTTGAAATCCAGCTTGAACATCTGGAAGTTCACAGTTCACGTACTGTTTAAGCCTGGTTTGGAGAATTCTGAGCATTACTTTACTAGTGTGTGAGATGAGTGCAATTGTGCGGTAGTTTGAGCATTCTTTGGCATTGCCTTTCTTTGGGATCGGAATGAAAACTGACCTTTTCCAGTCCTGTGGCCACTGCTGAGTTTTCCAAATTTGCTGGCATACCGAGTGCAGCACTTTCACAGCATCATCTTTTAGGATTTGAAGTTCCATTTCAGTTTACCTTCCAGTTCAAATGGAATTCCACCATTTCTACTAGCTTTGTTCGTAGTGATGCTTTCTCAGGTCTACTTGGCTCTCGGTGAATGATCACACCATTGCGGTTACCTGGGTTGCAATCTTTTTTGTAGATTTCTGTGTATTCTGGCCACCTCTTCTTAATATCTTCTGCTTGTTAGGTCCATACCATTTCTGTCCTTTATTGTGCCCATCTTTGCATGAAATGTTCACTTGGTACCTCTAAGTTTCTTGAAAATATCTCTAGTCTTTTTCATTCTATTGTTTTCCTCTATTTCTTTGCACTGATCACTGAGGAAGGCTCTTTTCTCTCTCCTCGCTATTCTTTGGAACTCTGCATTCAGATGTGTATATCTTTCCTTTTCTCCTTTGCCTTTAGCCTCTCTCCTTTTCACAGCTATTTGTAAGACCTCATCAGACAACCATTTTGCCTTTTTCTTGGGGATGGTTTTGATCGTCACCTCCTGTACAATGTCACGAAACTCCGTCCATAGTTCTTCAGGCACAGATCTTCCCTGAGAAATCTGTATGCAGGTCAAGCAGCAACAGTTAGAACTGGACATGGAACAACAGACTTGATCCAAATTAGGAAAGCAGTAGGTCAAGGCTGTTATTTTGTCACCCTTGTTACATAACTTGTATGCAGAGTACCTCATGTGAAATGCCAGGCTGGATGAAGTGCAAGCTGGAATCAAGACTGCTGGGAGAAATTTCAATAACCTCAGATATGCAGATGACACCACCCTTATGGCAGAAATCAAAGAGGAAGTAAAGAACCTCTCAATGAAAGTGAAAGAGGAGAGTGAAACAGCGGGCTTAGGACATTCAAAAAATGAAGATGATGGCATCTGGTCCCATCACTTCATGGCAAACAGATAGGGAAACAATGGAAACAGAGACAGTTTATTTTCTTGGGCTCCAAAATCACTGCAGATGGTGACTGTGGCCATGAAATTAAAAGATGCTTGCTCCTTACAAGAAAAGCTATGACCAACCTACACAACATATTAAAAAGCAAAGACATCACTTTGTTGACAAAGGTCTGTCTAGTCAAAGCTATGGTTTTTCCAGTGGTCATGTATGGATGTGAAAGTTGAGTATAATGAAAGCTGAGCGTTGAAGAATTGATGCTTTTAAACTGTGGTGTTGGAGAAGACTCTTGAGAGTCCCTTGGACTGCAAGAAGGCCAAACCAGTCAATCCTCAAGGAAATCAGTCCCGAATATTCATTGGAAGGACTGATACTGAAGCTGAAACTCCAATACTTTGGCCACCTGATGCAAAGAACTGACTCATTTGAAAAGATCCTGATGCTGGGAAAGACTGAAGGCAGGAACAGAAGGGGACAACAGAGGATGACGTAGTTGGGTGGCATCACTGACTCAAGGGACATGAGTTTGAGCAAATTCTGGAGTTGGTGATCGACAGGGAAGCCTGGTGTGCTGCAGCCTATGGGCTTGCAGAGTCAGACAGGACTGAGCTACTGAACTGAACACTTCTTTTTATTCAAAATCTTTTAATCAAATGCTTTAGATACCAGCATGGATCATGTAATTCATGCATCTCCCTAAAATAAACTTTATTATACACCCGATTTAAGCAATATGTGCTGTGGCTGAATTATATTCTTTATTGAATACAACTACAAATAAAAGATTTTGAAAGTTTTTGCTCTGTGTCTTGGAACTGCAGCAAGGAAGTACTGAGCACAATGCAAAGAATTAGAACACAAAAATGAGGAAGGGGGAGAATGTGTATTGAGCAAGCTGTTTTACCTTGGTGCTTTCAAGTAGAACTAGCTGAAGAGGTGTGTTCATTAAAAAGATTCCTAGGAACTTCCCTGGTGGTCTAGCGGTTAAGACTCTGTGCTTCCACTGCAGGGGCGTGGGTTTGATCCCTGGTCGGGGGACAAAAAGGGCTTCCCTGGTGGCTCAGTGGTAAAGAATCCACCTGTGATGCAGGCAACACAGGTTCAATCGGTGGGTGGGGAAGATCCCCAGGAGGAGGATATGACAACTCACTCCAGCATTCTTACCTGCAGAATTCCATGGACAGCGGAGCCTGGTGGGCTTACAGGGCATGGGGTCGCAGTCAGACATGACTGAAGTTCCTGAGCACCCACAGCGGACTAATAACCCATGTCACGTGGTGTGGCCAAAAAAAAAAAAAGTAAACAAAGATCCCCAGATCTTGCTGTAAGCAGAGTATCTATGTAGGGACAGTAGAATCTGCATTTTTTGACATGTATCTCAGGAGAGTCTATTGCTAAAGCCTCTAGACTACACTGCAGAATTAATACAACAGAAAACGATTTGGTTTTCCAGGTTAGCCTATTTTTAAAGATAAGGCAACAGATTTAACAGTTAATTTGCCTAAGCTGAGATACCTTACTTACTTGTCTATTAGTTTGGGAATCCAGAAGCCACTCCTGACTTGAAGGCAGTTCTTTCAAGTGATCCATTTGGAACTTCTTGCTGCTGCTTCTGCTAAGTCGCTTCAGTCCTGTCCGACTCTGTGCAACCCCATAGACGGCAGCCCACCAGGCTCCC
This sequence comes from Ovis aries, assembly GCF_016772045.2. Classification (NCBI taxonomy): domain Eukaryota; kingdom Metazoa; phylum Chordata; class Mammalia; order Artiodactyla; family Bovidae; genus Ovis; species Ovis aries. Next base: position 12,152,210 of record NC_056074.1, read on the forward strand.
TCCCTGGGATTCTCCAGGCAAGAGTATTGGAGTAGGTTGCCATTGCCTTCTCCGTTGGAACTTCTTAAAGACCTAATATTCTTAAAAGTGGACCATAAAGCTTGAACTCACTTAAGGTATTTGCAGACCAAACCCTGAAAATGGTTTTATTTTAGACAATACTTTCCTTACTCGATCTTTAAACTGTAAGCGACAGAGTCCCTAAGTTAACTGTAAATTATGGTAAAAACATCACATTTATGTTATACATATTTACATAAAGCTTTAGTTACTAAACTAGGTATTTGGTAAAGTTAAAACTGATGGGACATTAACATAACATCTAAAGCAGAGAATCATACTCATGCTTAAATATGGTTTAATTTTTGAAGTATAGTACTTTCAGTGAATCCTTAAATAGTGAGATTAGCAAAAAACCATGTTTTTGCGTTACAGCTAATAGTGATCTCCATATACATTCAATTCTCATAGCAGCCCAAAGATAGTACTATTCCCACTGCACAGATGAATCTGAGGCATAGGGTTAAACAACTTGCTCAGTCAACCCAATGGGAAGTGTGATTTCAACTCAGGCTGACTGGCTCTGAGACTACGCTCCAAGCCACCACCCTACACTGCCTTTTGAGTGCTTATAATATAAACAAATACAGTGTGACAGATCTCAATCAGCAGAAAAATATTTTAACAGCATGTCCTGCCAGTGTTATCAGAGAACTGCTTTCCAGTTATCTGAACTGTTAAATGCACTTTAAGTGAACTTTGCAGACCTAGCAAGTATTAAAAAGTAATAATAACTAGTCACCTTAAATAATTAGCTCAGCAGTAAAGAGGGGTGTCAAGTAACTTTTCTGAATCTAACTCTGGGCCCACAACCAACAATTATTCTGTTTCTGTTAACACTGTTTTATCTTTCCCTCTCTCCAGATGGCTGAAGAGGTGAGTGAGAGTCTTAAATTTGCTAAAAATAGGTTATTAGCTTGAACAGTCAAGTTTTAGCATAAAACGGGGCATCTTGCTGGGTGTACAGAGGCTAGTAACTCATAGCAGACAGCAATTCACAGGTAGCCACAAGTTTGTCTTTTCATGGAAACATCTCAGGTCATTTCTTCTGGTGAATCTCATGAAAAGCAGCGAGACAACATTTGGACATACTGTGTTCCTGTGCCAAAATCTAGAAGTAACCAACTTCCTATATTTTTTTATTATGCAAAATCTTAAGTGGCTTACTTGTTTTCCTCTTTCGCTGACATCTTTCCATTTATTCTGCCAGTTAAGACTCCCAGAGGGAAACAGGAGCTCATTTACATTATTGGGTAACTGAATGAGAGTTCAGGTTATTGAAAATTTAGTTCCTGTCAGTTAGAATTGGGTTTACCACCTTTGGTGTAGGGTCTGGTTGCCCCAAAGTATTAGTTGTTTTTCCCACCATATGTTTTCCTGGATTTTCACAATCATACCTTCCTTGCTTAATGACACTAAAGAATTTGACTATCTCAGATTTCTCCTCCTCTAGGTAATGTATAATGATAAAACCATAGCTGGGCAAGAAACAGACACGTCCTGTTCAAGTCTAACCTCCTGGTTCAAGTGAGCACCATTTTTTTTCTAAAAAGAGGTTGTGAGGATCCCAGGCAGTAGGGCTAGGAAGAATTAATGATACAGGTATAAAGGGCAGCCTTCCCAGGTGGCTCAATGGTAAAAAATCCACCTGCAATGCCAGAGACACAGATTTAATCCCTGGGTTGGGGAGATCCCCTGGAGAAGGAAATGGCAACCCACTCCAGTACTGCCTGGAAAATCTCATGAACAGAGAAGCCTAGTGGGCTACAGTCCATGGAGTAGCAAAGAGTTAGACACGACAGAGCATGCATGTGAATATAAAGGGCAGATATCACTTATAAGAATATGTCAATTTTCTTTTTAGTTCTACCAGTTTATTGCTACCAACCCATCACCCTCCACCCTCATGCACACATGCTCAGTCATGTGACCCCATGGACTGCAGCCCGCCAGGCTCCTCTGTCCATGGACTTTTCCAGGCAAGAATACTGGAGTGGGTTGCCATTTCCTTCTTCAAGGAATATGTCATTTTTCAAAAGAAGCTGAGGCTCACGGTCATTGCTATGCTGTTTTTGGAACTGTCATATAAACTGCTATTCCTGGAGTACATGAGGGCAAGCTCAGTCACTTCAGTTGCGTCCGACTCTACAACCCTATGGATTGTAGCCCACTAGGCTCCTCTGTCTGTGAGGATTCTCCAGGCAAGAATACTGGAGTGGGTTGCCATGCCCTTCTCCAGTCCTGGAGTACAAGTTTGGTTAAATGAAACAACTGAAAACTGGAAAGGAAAAATAATTAAATCAAATGAAAAGCATCAAGTAACATGTAGGAAAAAAAATTAAAAAATCACAAAAGTACTTCAGAGCTCTTCCCCCTTTCCTCCTGGCCCGATTTCAGTGCAAGGTAGAATTTTTAAGTCTTGATTCCTTTGGGAAATAATCAGACTGCCATGAAGTATAGAAAGTGATTTTGACCTCTAAGTAGGACGATTTAAATACAAACCCTCTTTTAATCCCACATTCCCTCTGTAAACAACTATTTCTTACCTCTTTTGGACCCAAACTTCTTAAAGAAGCTGTCTACATATGGTACCTACTTCTTTCCTCCTTCCCTTCACTCAATCTTCAAACTCCTGAAATCTGGCTTCCTCTCAGTACTCCATAAATCTTAGAATTCCCATACAAGAACCCAAAACAGCAACAAATTCAAAATAGGTTCCAAGAATGAGGAAGATGAGTGAGCGGAGTTTATCTGGAAAACAAGAAAATCCAGGACACATCTTTGGCAAATACGTTGCCAGATGAGATGCAACAAAAACTGTTCATCTCAGAACTATCAAGAAACAAGCAAACAATTTTAGAAAGACACAAACATGAATACTGAAAACAGAACAGCCAAGGGACTGAAATTCAAAAGGCATAATGCCTAACATTAAAGATACCAACAGTAAACAAGAGCTGAAATGGAATTCTTTCATTGAGACTGTCAAATGTAAAATAAATAAATGTAAAGTTCATCACCAAAAACAGCACTTAATTTTCAATACATTATCAATTTTTGCATCCCATTACTAGAAAAGTATTCCACTGAAACAGCACAGGACCGATACGGGTCTTTTATATCACACTTACGTAAGATGCTGCTCAGCTGCAGTTAAGCAACTGCAATAAAGTGCTCTATTATGTTACTGTTATTTGCAATATACTTTTATACATCACCACTTAGGCAACTGCTTTATTTCAGCATGTTTAACATTTAAATTAACGTTTTCTATCATTTTTCTGTCTTAAAAGACTATGAAACATTCACTAGGAAATGCCTCTACATATGCTAACACTGAGTCAATAGCATAAATGCTCTCCAGTTCAATGTGGACAACTGCCAAGAAACTATGAAAGATTCTGCTTAATACTGTATTAATGGTCTGATGGTACAGGAATAGGAAGGAGGAAAGCTGAGTTTTATTTTGGCTCAAAGGTGGAAAAAAAAAATCATTTAGATGATGTCAAGGGTTATGGTTACTGAACTTTACCTTATGGAGGTGGAGGAACTCAAACAAGTCCCCAGGCTATTCCATTTACAAGCACCTATGTGCCAAATTCACCAAATCATGGCTTAGGAGTAAATAGATGATTCTGATGAACATTTCCTAAAATGTTTTAAGACAGAACTCACTGAGGATTAACCTTTACAGCAAGTTCAAAAACAGTACTATAAATAGTTCATAATTGAATTATGAATTATATGGACCTTACATAATTGCTTAAAACTGTACATCTCTGCAGTTTCCTTAAGTGGCTATATTCATGAACATATTTATATTGGATTAAGTTCAGCTTTATATACTTATTCTTGCAAAGAAATGTTGTTCTAGTGCCACTTTAATTATCCAAATTATCCTACTAAAAACTGAGAAATAAAAATCATGGAAGGCTCATTATTCTGGCACAGCAGCTACAATTATATCAACCTGTTACAAAAACAACAGTGGGTCAACTAAACAAGACTAGAAAACATATGTTTTAGTTTTCTGAATGCTGTTAAAGTGAAAGTGTAAATAAGAAATATTAGTTTCCAGAATAAGTTAAAAATCTTCCTGAGAAACTCCAAATGCTGAACCCTGTATAACATGCTCATCTGTGTCCACTTTAAAAATAAATGGTGTAGAAATCATTTAACTCAATGTAAGTGTATCCAATATGATAATTTTGGTAAAATGTTTTTCATTTTCCCCCTTAAGTTTTCTTGTCTTAATTCTGTGACCAACTTAAAATAATTCTTACTGTAACTGCTGGGGTTTACATCACCTTTGGATTGCTGGCATTTCATTTCTGAGGATGGTTAAGAAAAATGATTTTATTTTGGAAGAGATAAAGAAAGGCAGACAATGTAACTGATAGTTGCGCTCTCAAAGTTCATAGCTTGAAATATCAAAGCATTATTTTAGATCTCTGCAAGCATGAAACAAGTGTAACATTTTTCATAATTTGGGACATCACCTTTTAGAGAATTAACTAACTACACTGATTCTCAATGAAGACAGGGCCTAATTTTCATAACCAATTGAGGGTTTTTCAAACTATACAAGTACACAAACAAAATTTTATTGTTATGTAATTTTTTTCAACTTCAGCTACCCCAGGCACTACCATGAAAACACTAACAGGAATTTTACATTCCTTACGTGGTACGGGCTGAAAAAAATTGTCTTATACCATAATTCTATCAAAGGAGAAACTGGAACTATACTTTGTTAAGAATTTGGTCATACAAGTTTGACTTACCAACAAACTGTGAGAAGAGTTCATTTAAGGTAATCCCTGTCCTTGGGTCCTAAGTACTTTGAGTCTACTTTTTAAAAACTTAAAAAAAAAAAAAACCCACAACAAATTTACACGTTCCAAAGTCCTCTACTAAATGCTTTACATAACTTTGTTTAATCTTCCCCATCATCCCTGAGACTTAGAATGTTACAAATTTCCTATAAAAAATTAGCAAGCCATTCAAAACAGATCAGACACTGAAGCGGCAGGAACCCAGATAGGCCATTAATACTATCCAAAACACTAAAGTCAGTCTTCACATACTACTTCTAAGAGGATCTCCTTTTATAAAAGGACTCACAAAGTGTTTGACTCTTGGCGTTGCTTTAAAATTTTCATATATTTGTTCTCTGTCTTTATTCTTTAGTAGATATGGATAAAAAGAATGTTACATGATTTTGAATGTTAAGATCATAAATTTAGTAATGTCAAAGAATTTGCAGCTAAAAAAGATACTCTCTTTATATATCATGTACCCAAATACCAAGACTACTACAGATGATCAGTAATTTTTAAAAATTAGGATTGAGCAAGGAGTTAAAGAAAAATTATTTTCAGAAATTCAAATATCTTGTTGATTCCATCTAGATACTTCAGATAATTATCTGAATAACTTACCGTAAGGTTGTCATAGCTCTGAGCTTATTGCTAAATGTCTTTTGCAATCAGAGTTTCTTAGACTAAATTTCACTCAAAGAAATATACAATAAGTCAGGATATTATGGTATTCTTAAGGTAAAATTGATGCCCCCCGTCTACCATGCATAAATTAATCCTTAGGTCATCTACACGTCTTGCTAATTCATTTATGAATATATTAATAAACCTAAAATCGTGGCCAAAACTTTATTACCCATGTCACACACAAAAAGCTACTACCCTACTGCTGTAAAGCTACAAATCTGGGATGTAGAAGCTCTACCCTACTGCTGTAAACTCACCTATAGTGTTTTAAAGATATACAACAGCTGGTGACAACCCTGAACAAAAATAATTCAGCTGGGTGAATGGGTGGGAAATAGCTTCACATATCTAGAGTTCCACAGGTGATCCACACACTTGACCCTATTGAGAAAACCCTTGACCTAACAACTAACTCAATATTCTTTAATGAGGTATCTATAATATAAATCAATGTCTTAATTTTGTTTTGAGATAAAAAGAAAGCAGGTTTATCTATGTAAGGCGTTCCTAACTGCACTTCTCTGATTTACTTCGGCCACCCCCCACAGCATGTGGGATCTTACTTCCCTGATGCTGCTGCTCAGTTGTGTCTGGCTCTTTAAGACCCCATGGATTAGAGGGCCCCAAGCTCCGCTGTCCATGGGATTTTCCAGGCAAGAATACTGGAACGGGCTGCCATTTCCTTCTCCAGGGATCTTTCAGACACAGGAATCAAACCCACATCTCCTGTACTGGCAGGTGGACTCTTTACCACTGAGCCAGCTGGTAAACCTACACCTGCTGCATTGGGAGGTGGAGGCTTAACTACAGGATCAACAGGGAAGTCCCTAACACAGTTTTTATTCTGGAACACTGATGTTATTCTTTCAGAAGCTGGCATCATCAACTCTTGTAATACTAATTTTTTAAACAAAATATCCACATAGAGTACATAATTTTTTTCCTAAAAGTTAAGGGTCAGGGAGTTGTTTTTTGAGACAGTAACTAGATTTCATTTCTTTATGGCTTGATGCCCATTAGATAAAAGGCTGAAAAAAATTTCTAACTACCCAAACACATGACAAATTACAGAAATCACTATATTATATAGGTCTCATTTCTCTCATATAATGTTTCGGAGAAATCTGCTGGGTTCTCCCACCCCCAGCAAATTTTTTTTTAATAGTAACTTGAATTGAGGAGGTTATTGCTTATATAAAGAAGTCTCTTACAAAATGAACAAGATAAGTTCATATGAGACACAACAAAACCCATGAATCACCAACTCCTAAAAATAATTTGTATGAGTTTGAAAGGAAGCCTAAATGTAAATCTGTTCAGTCTATTTTCTCTCTCTTAAGGTTAAAACATATCTATAGTTATGCAAAGAAACATAGATCACAAAGAAAACAGTACACATTTTGTTTCTTTTCCTATACTTACCAACATTACTTGTAAAGAAGGTATTTCTGAATAACAAATAATTCCATGAGCTCCATGCATAACTGAGACCAACACATACTACCCCTGTTTAAAAATGAAAGCCATTCATCTGACTTGTTCCTAGAAACAGGACAATATGTAAGATCATTCTTTATAAAACTTTTTTGTAATTATCATCTGCATACATCTGAGAAATGTTTTGACCATGTTTTTGTCATTTATAATCACTCTGCCTAGTTTTTCCTTGATACAATAATCCATTTACCAGCTATAATTTTAACTCCTAAACAAGTGAAGCGCATACCCCTACTGACTCAAAGTGATGTTATGTTTTCAGGATAATATGCAAAAGGAAAGGAGAAAAACAGCACTAATATATCAGCCTTTTTAGACCTTCCGACACCCTCAGGAAGAAAGAAAATTTCTCATCTTTTCATAGTGTAGACAGACTCTGAAAAAGAACAAACACAGCATTGTTTTAATAACACAACTGGAGAAAATATAAATACAGTTCATTTGAGATATTGGGCAAAACAACTTAAAAGACCAATGACTTTTGTTTCAGCTTAGTTTGAAAGCAAATTAGTTGCTAAAGTAGTGGTATATATAGAGTCCTACAAATTAAACACTAATTGTATTTTAAAAATAAGTTGGTGGTCCATGGTCCTGAAGATCCCGTCTGGACAGTAATTTTAGTATTCACTCTAGGTTTATTCAAGAACCCTCTTACTCAGTAACCGATCTCCAGCCGTCAACAGGGCGATCATCAGTATTCCCTTTTAACGTCTCCCTGCCTTCGGTGGCAAGTATGAAGATGTCATTTTAAACAGGGACTTTGTGTTTTCTTTACTGCGGGGCCAAAGCGCCGTTCCCTTACAGCTTAGCTACCTTTCAACACTGGTATCTTTGGAACCTTTTGCAAATCATTTCTGCATGAAAGACCAATGAGGGTCCAACACCTTGGGAAAGGAGTAAGGAAGGTTGGAGAATGACAAAACAATAATAAAAAAAAAAAATCTGGGAGGGACAGCCCAGTTCCGTAGGCTAAAGGCTGTGACGAAAGGCTAGAGGGTCGCCACCCGGGATCCCCGCAGCGCACCCCACTCCCCGAGGAAAAACACAACCGCCCCTTACTATCCTGTCAGCGGATCAATCTGATGCTCTGAGCCCAAAAGTAAACTGACTCCCTCAATCCCGCTGTCACAACATGGGGCAAGAGGCGTTGGCGACCTCCGCAACTCCTGCAGAACCGTAAGTCAGAGACCCACTCGGCCTCTCATGCCGCCACCAGCCGGACACGTCCTACTCGGCCCCAGACGCCGCCTCCATCCCCCGGTGCCCAGGTTCGGAACCCAGGCTCACCGACCGACTTGTCCTCCTTCTCACTGGCCCCTCTGCACCACCACTCGGCTCCCGCGTTCCCTAAAACCTCAGCCGGCTCCGCAGAATCTTTCCAGCGCCCCTAACATGGCGGCCTTGGCCACTTCGCTCCCTTCGCCCGCTCCGGGCGCGTCCGACCATGGCGCATTTTGGGCATTGTAGTTCCGGGGGATAGCCCGGCTGTTCCACCGGGCCTTGAGGGAACTACAATTCCCAGAACACACTGCTCCTGAGCATGGCTATTGGGGCCTTTTGGACAGTGGGATGATGTCATTGCAAAAACCCCACTGCATTCATTGTGCTACGATCTATCCACCCCCCTGCTGCTGCTAGGCTTGCGATTGCCGCTCGCTCCAGCTGAGCTAAGCGTAGCAGCAGCACCAGGGCAAGGACTGACTTCAGCCCTTGGACTTAGGACATCGCAATACCCTCCATTGCTTGCGTGACTCATTCGCACATCCTTTCTGTTTATGCCTGGGGTGGGGAGAAAAATCCCAAACCAGGTGAGTTGAAGTGATTTATTCAAATGATTCTACCAAGTTATTCCTCCCGCTTAGTTCTCAAGGCTTTCTTTTGGGAAGATGGGGGCGGGAGGATTGGGAAGGTTGCTCGCAAGCGCTGCTAAGCGAAAAGCTCTCTGCAATTTGGGTCACTGCAAAGAACAACTCCAGCAGCCTTCCCCCGCCAGAGGACGGATGCTTGCCAATTCCCTAGTCGCAACTCCCCTCAACCTTTTTGAAGACTGGGAGAGGGAGCTGGGTTGGGGAGGATGTTGGGAAGTGCTCTTGGAAAATAATCAGAGGAAGGCAGTGGTGGGAGACTGCAGTCCTGTCACATACGGCCCGAGTGCTGAGATTTGAGTGGGAAGGGGTGATGCGTGGGGAGAAATGGAGACAGTGATTTCATGTGGTCGCACTACTTTGGAACATTTCGTGTCACTTGGGCGAGCACACACTATTCATTTTTAAGATGAGCGTGCTTCTGAGTAGGTTAAGTTTTGTGGGGCTTTATTTTGTGTGTGTGTGTGTCTACGTCGTTTGTTTCGCCTTTTCTGCCGATTTGAGGTGACAGTGTCCTTTAATGGTGCACTCCGTGCCAGTCAGAAACATTTCACGTGTCTGGGCAAGGTTCTCTGAGGCTGCTGGAAGCAACATTTTCGTTGAGTGTTTTTCCTCTCCCAACTGCAAGGTTTCAGGATTGTTTGGAAGTGGAGCCGACAGATTTGTACTTGTGCAAATGTTTTAAATTATATAGCAATAGGCTTCTTGCCACTGACAGTGGTACCGTAATGAGCTGTCCTTTCCTGAGTCAGTCACCAGTCGCAAATAACGGTTTGGAGAATGGATCATTAGGGTTCATTTTTAAGGCATTAGAGAAAGGAAAAGTTAGAAGCACTGTTAACCTTCATTTGCCATTACTGAAAGGTACGGCATGGAAGAGTGATCCTGGACTTGGAAACCGAAAAGCAGGTAGAGCTTTTTTGGCTTTTGGTTTTGTTTTTTAAAGCAAACTGACACGTCTAACAGGACAGAGAGCATTTTGACCCCTGTGATACTAGCTCTGTTCTTGTAAGAGTTACTAGGATGATTAGTACAATAAATATGTCATTTTGGAATAAACAGCTGGCTGACTCCAGAACAGATGGGGCCAGTCTTAGCTGAGAGATCTACAACCTTTGAAATGAATGGACCTGGGGTCAACCACACCCCCTCTTGGAATGTCAAAAGGAGAAATGCCAGAGTGTTTTATGCTTAACTCCAAAATGCCAAACCTTTTCGGAGCCAAGTCAGCCTCTGGGGGAAAGTCATTACTGGTTATCTTCTGCTGCTGGACCAATTTTGTTCATTTTTAATTCAGACCCTTAGGTCTCCAAAGTTGCAGCAGGGCAATGCTTCATTACATGCCGCTTGTTACTGAATGCAAAGGGCAGTCCATTGTATGGGCTTTGTAGTAGAGTGATTTATTGGAATGCAACAAGCAGCTTTGGGATTTGGGGAAAAATGGTCTGCCTGGCTGTGCTTCTCTCTGTGTCCCTCTGTTGCTTATTGTCTGCTTTCCTGAGCACCCCTTCCACGCTGTCTTCCTTTCCACACCCCTCTGTGTCTCTGGAAGTTCTTCCAGTTTCTCTCCCTGTCTCTCAATTTGCAATTCTCATTTTTCCCTCTGTGTTTCAAAATCTCCCTATCACCAGTATATCACATCTCTCTCTCTAAGAGTCCTTCCCGGCTCTTGATACCCTTCCATCCCTTCTCTGCCTCACCCAGAACATCCAGCCTAGTTGAGACTTCAAATATTTATTCTACTGAGTCCTCATTGAAGAGGCTTTGCCTTTTCTTCTTCTTGCAGTTGGTGCTTGGTCGGGTGAATGGCAATGAACCTAACCCCTTGGCCTGGTTTGTGGCTTCTGTCACGGATATAATTTGACCCCCGCAGCCCGAGGACAGTGAACTGTTCCAGTTGAGCTCATGATACTTTTCCTTTCATCGGTACCTGTTTTAAGAGCTGCCAGTGCATTAGCATGTTCTGCTTTTTGTGTGTTTTTTAAAAAAATATAATTTAATTTATTTCTTTATTTTTGGCTGTGCTGGGTCTTCGTTGCTGCAAGGGCTTTTCCCTAGTTGTGGCGAGCCAGGGCTACTCTTGGTGGCGGTGCCTGGGCCTCTCGTTGCAGCGGCTTCGCTTGTTGCAGAGCGCGGGCTTCAGTAGGTGCGCTCCGCACACAGGCTTAGTTGCTCCACGGCACGTGGTATCTTCCCGGACTGGGGATTGAACCCGTGTCTCCTGCATTGGCAGGATTGTTTCCCGCTGAGCCACCAGTGAAGCCCCTGGCAAGGTTTTTAAATGCTCTACACAAAATGTTCTCCTAATTCTCAAAGAATCAGTAGACTTTGAGGGGCTTCTTCCTAATTTATTCCTCCCCTGCCCTTCCCTGTGGCAGTTCAGTCTTTTCTACTCCCTTCCTGTTGATTGCTGAGGAGCCGGTCCAGGTGACCACACTGCCCATTTGGGTTTTTTTTTTGAAGATGCTTGGAGCAGTAACAGCTTTTCTTCCTGTCATTTCTTCTCTTCTTTGGATGAAGGAAGTCTGTTGTTTTACACCCACCGCCCCATTAAGGCACAGGAGGCGATAGTGGTCCTTTGTGTAGTAAGATGCTCCTCTAGGCAGGAAAAGTCTAACTGCTGCCCATCCAGAGGCAACTAGTGTGACAGGCAGATTCAGAAGCTCTCACTCACCACCTGAGACCTCTCACTCACCATCTTTTCATTCCTAATTTTCTTCTAAGTTGCTTCCTCTTCTACCCAGGCTTTTTAGTGTTTTAGGGAGGAGAAATGAGCTGAATGGGAGGTTAGTTTTGGCCCCATTTCTGCTATCTCTGTGACCTTGAATAACTCTGCATTTCTTTCTCCCTTTGTTTATATCCTTTGCAAAGGGCTAAGGATCCTTGCCCCTTTATTTAAGGATCCTTGCTTCTTGGCCTGGTGATATGGCCCTAGCCTGACCTTCTGACAACAGATATTGAGAGCAGCTAGATCTTCCCTGTAGCTCAGTCGGTAAAGAATCTGCCTGCAGTGCAGGAGACCTGGGTTCAATTCTTGAGCTGGGAAGATCCCCTGTAGAAGAAAATGGCAACCCACTCCAGTATTCTTGCCTGGAGAATCCCATGGACAGAAGAGCCTGGCAGGCTATAGGTTATGGGGTCGCAAGAGTTGGACATGACTTAATGACTAAACCTCCACCACCACTGTGGTCTAAGGACTGTGTGTGTGTGTGTGCGTGCACGTGTGTGCAGGCTCAGTCGTTCAGCCCTGTCTGGTTCTTTGCAACCCCGTGGACTGTAACCCGCCAGGCTCCGTGAAAAGAGATGCTTCCACCACCATCAGGTAATTTATGTTCTGATAGGGGAGATAATCATTGGAGAAGCAATTGCAAGTGTGATGAATTCTCCTGCCAAAGTGGGATGTACAGCAAGATTAGGAGAGGAGTGATTAACTTGGTGTGCTTCCCTTGTCTGGAGGAATCAGGGAGGGCTTCCTGTAGGAAGTGACATTTCAAGAGACTTAGAGAGTGAGAGGAAGTAATTTAGGATGGCAACAGAAGGTGCCAAGATGAGGACAAGGAGTTTCTAACACGGGAACTATATGTTCAAAGTACAAAGGAAATAGATGACTATAACAATTTAAAAGTTAGTTAGTTATGGAGGTTAGACAGTTTATGGGCATGAAGCAAGGAGAGAGAGACCAGAATGAAGAAGAATGAAGCTGGATAGGTGGACAGAGTCTAGAGAGTGGGCAGTTTTCTGAGTCACTGGTGAATTTGGTCTTTATCCTAAGTGAAGGATTTTAATTAGCTGGATGAATTCCATATGCAGGTAGGATGATATTAAAAACATCACCTTGGCTGTTACGTTGGAGAAGAGACTGGAGAGAATTAGCTAAAGTGAATACAAGATGAGGTGGAAAGTCATTTTTATAGTCTTCCTGTGGGATGGTGGTAGCCTTCGATCTAGGGTGGTGGCTGGGGGCTTGGAGAGAAGGGAAGAGATTGGGAGACACTAAATTTGAACACTACAGTTGATACAGTTGTGGCTAGATTGGGTGTGGGGTTAGAGAAAAGATGGAGTTAAGATGACTTCAGTTTTCCTTAGGCTACTAGAGATATCACTTCCAAGAGAAAGAGGTCGTTGGATGGGGACCAGATTTTTATTTGTTTTTTCAAGGAGGAGGGACTTTTGGACATACTGAGTTTGAGGTTCCATGAAGACATCTAAGATCTCTAGCTCACTTTGTCTGTGTGTAGAATGCATCATGGTGGAACAGAAGAGACCTCTGGTGAGGCTTTTTATGACTAGCAACTTCTTATTTATGATTTTAGACACATCATATTGTTTTTGTGAGCTTTAGTTTCCTCATCTGTAAAATATATTTATTCCACTATTTTATACTGATTCCTGGCAGCTGTATGTGCACTGTGTTAGGAATACAGCATTGAATAAGACAGGGTTTGCTTTGGAAAAATTCATGTAGGTGAGGGAGAGGAATATCAACAAATAACCACACACAGGGAGGTTTGTTGGCAGTGCTAGGAGAGGACAGTCCCAAGGGAAGTTTTCAGACTTCTTTGGGAGCTGAGTGGGGTGGAGAAGGGGGTGACCTGTGGTAGGTGACCTGTGACCTGAGACTTGGAGGCAAGAAACAACTCTCCACACTGAGTTACTATGCATCTAGTAGACTGCCTTGCACAAACTGGGGACTCACTGAATGTTTGTCGATTGAGTACATCAAAGGCAGGAAATATCAACACATCCAAAGAGGGCAATTAGTAATGCAAATATAAAATGTAAAACACTTTTAACAAATGCATGGACATGAGGAGACCCGAGGCTGAGGAGACCTTTGAGATGTTTTGTGGATGACTTCCAGGGAAAATTCAGAATTATTTCAGACCTGGTTTCTTTGGGGGCTGAATTTCCTTTATTCCAGTTAATTTCTCAAAAATAATTTTGATTGTATAGAATGCCATAAATAATGGGTTTCAGACTTTTATTGATAAGTGAAAATACAAAAAATTAAGGTAAAATTGGGTGAGATTTTGCCAACAGTTATTCTTCTATAGTTAAAGATGTTTTTAAAAATATGTCCTCCTTTACTTTATCTCATGAAATAAAGTGTATTTAATACCAAAGCTTGTGGAAAGACCATCATTTTAAAATTAGAAATATATTTAGAAATTATATTTTATATAGAAATCTAATTAAAATTAGAAATATATTGTGAAAAATTCTCTACATTGTCTTTTTTTTTTTTCATTTTGTTGCAGAATAGTAAAAAAACAAGCCAAATACCAGAATGTTATAATAATTTATGGAGCCATTGCCCTATTTTCTTGGCTATGGTGAAAAGGTGGCCCATCTCCAAATAAGGTTTCCAAGTGTGGAAGAATTTTATGTGGCCCACAGATAATTTATTTTCAGTTTCTTCTCCATAGGAATTCAACTCTTGAAAGCTAGCTAGGCCTCCTCAAGATTAGTCTAAGGTAGGGCTTCTTAACTTGTCCCTGGAAGGTCCTCAGGGAGACCATGAGCCCCAGAGATCGTATGTTGACGTGTGTGTGGGGGTTTGTGTGTGAGAATGAGTCCACATGTGCAAGTGTACATTTTTTCTGTCACTACATATGTGTCACTGGACAAGCAACTTAACCTCTTTGAACTGCTGCTTCTTTACAAGATTGTTGTGAAGTTTAAATGAGATAATATATTTTAAAATGTCTGGTACTATGTCTGGAATAGCTGGTGTTCATTGAGGCTGTTTTTGGCTTTATTTACTATTTTGAATATCTTATTTATTGACCAATGGCTTTCCTGGTACCCACAGTGACATAAAGAAGAGGAAGATATCTCAGTGTAACTAGACAATCGAATGCAATGGCAAGCACACACCCATTGCCAAGGTAGAATTCTTGCCACAAATGTTTAACCTCAGTCTAATCATGAGGAAATAATCAGGCAAATTCAGATTGTGGGGCGTACTGTAGAACAGCTGGACTGTGATCTTCAAAAGTGTCAACGTCATCACAGAGAAACGAAGCAAAAGAAAACAAAATGTAGGGGACTAATCTAGATTAAAAAAGACTAAAGAGCTACGGCGGGCTTCCCTGGTGGCTCAGAGGTGAAGAGGCTGCCTACCAGTGTAGGAGACATGGGTTCGATCCCTGGTTGGGAAACATCCCGTGGACAAGGAAATGGCAGCCCCCTCCAGTATTCTTGCCTGGAAAATCCCATGGACAGAGGAACCTGGTGGGCTACCAGGCCATGGGGTCACAAAGAGTTGGATATAACTTAGTGACTGAGCAAGCATGAGCAAAGAGCTATGACAACCAAATGCCACATGCAACCCTTGATTGGATACTGGATTTAAAAAAGAAAAAGCTATAAAGGACATTGAGGGGACAGTTGGGGAAATTTGAATGGGAGCTGCATGGGAGATAGTCAGTAACAAGGTTAGTTTTCTTGGATATGGTAATGATTCTCTCTGCTTAGCCTGTCATGTGGTGAATATTATTGTTCAAGTCAGTTGCCCACTCCTGAATGTCATCTTTAGGAATGTCACAGCAAATCTAGATGACATCAAGGCCTGCTTCAGAAGATAGTGACTGTTTTGGTCACTGCATGTATTTAATCAGCCTATAGGCTGGAGTACTGTTTGTTGGCACATATTGTAGGTGATCTTTTCTGTCCTTTCTGACCATGATTCTGTCATTCCCTAAAGAGTGCAGACTCTGCAGCTGGCACTGTTTATTTCTAGAGGTAATGATGCAGGTGGCTGTTTCCTGAGTGAAAAAGAGAGATAGTAAGGAAATAACTCAGGAGTGGGGCATTTGACTGCAAAGAGGAAAGGATATGAAAGAGAACATAAACGTATATCTTAAATTAGTTTTTTGACTCTAGACATAAGAGAAATCAAAATCCATTACAGAAATGTCTAATGAATTACAAAGGGAAAATTCTCTTAATTCCACCTCACATAGTCAGCTGTTGCGAGTTTGATGTGTGTTGCTGTCATTTTTCGGGCCTCCCTGGTAGCTCTGATGGTAAAGAATCCACCTGCAATGAAAGAGACTCAGGTTTGTTCCCTGGGTTGGGAAGATCCTGCGGAGAAGGGAAGGCAACCCACTCCAATATTCTTGCCTGGAGAATCCCATGGAGAGAGGAGCCTGGTGGGGAAGAGTTGGACGCAGCTGAGTGACTAAGCATGGACACACACGCTGTCATTTTCCCTCACATGTATGCTAATGATGTTATTATAATACGTATTCTGCTTGTTCTCTGTCACTTAATATATTTTGGGCATTTGCCCCACGTATTTGCATGTTCCTCTAACTTACCCTTCACAGTGGCTGCCAGACATTGCTGCAGTGAGCATTTGAGCATGCATCCTTTTGTAATAAACTTGTGGGAGTATTTCTGTAGGATTCATTTCTAAGGTAGAAATGCTGGGGCAAAGGGCATAGATATTTTTCATTTAAACTGCCCCCCAATTTAAATTCTTATCACAATCTTTGATATGTCATTTTTATATACTTTTGCCAAGTCCATTTAGCCACTTAGACTAAGGGGAAGGAAGTTGTAATGGTTTTTGTGATCACTGTAAAGGTTGATACATCGATAACATGGAAACCTCTGGAAGAGAGAAATAAAATATATTATCCCAGACTGCAACAAAGCATGATGTTTAAAAAGTGAATAGGAACAGTAACACAGTCATGAGTCTTCCCCCAGAAAATTTTGCAGGGAAATTTTATTTTTGAGTTAAGGTTAACTTCACTAAAATGCAGACACCGTCAACCTTGAATTGAAAATCATCTCTTCTGCCCACTTCCTCTCCATCTCTGTTACGCAGCCACACAAGAAAGGGGAATTTAAGCTCTGCTGTTTTTATATCTGAAGCTGGTGGCTAAAAGGCCTGATTTTTCATCTTTTTGAATAGCCAGAGGAGCAATCCCAAGGCAGATTTTTGGCATTTTTTTTGTAGAAAAGGCCTGAGTTTAGGAGTGGCCATCAGTGACTCACTGTCCTACAGAGACCCTGGGATCTCTGAGCTGTGAGGTATTTCCATTCTTTTAACCAGTTATTTTCGTTCTTCTGTGGCTGGGTTGGGCAAACAGAAATTTGAGTTGTGTGCTCAGTGGGTAATTTATTTTTTGAAACCTCAGTTTATTCATCTCTAAAATAAGGATTACTTTGAGGCTCAGATGAGATAATCTGTGTAGTAGGACTTTTGCTAATTTTGTTGTTCAGTCACTGAGTTGTGTCAGACTCTTTACAACCCCATGGACTGCAGTATGCCAGGCCTCCCTGTCCTTCACTATCTTCCAGAGTTTGCTCAAACTCATGTCACATAAATTGGCAAATTTATGTGCGCATAAATATGTGCTTTTGTTAAGGTGCTGCAGTCTCTGGCTGGGCCAGCTCATGTTAATTGTTCCTCTGATTCCAGTGGCATTTGTAGCCACAAAGACATTCTTTAGGTATTCTATCTCATAATGTTACTATTACTTCTTCATCCAATATTTGGAGCATAAGCTAAATGAAAATTCCTGTGCTGGGTGTTCTGATAGGGAAACAAAGGTGGAACCCTCCTGGAGCTTTCCTTCTCTGCTTTTATTCTAGGAGATTAATCTTTTACTAAGTCTTCAGTAATGTATACTTTACAGAGGTGTACTATGTATGCTATCTTATTCTCTCAAATTAGCTTGTAGATTCCAGCTCCATTTTTCCATGTAAATGAGGAAATAATTTTTAGTGAGGTTAAGTAATGGTTCTGTTTTGTTTTTTAAAAGGTTACCGAACTTTAAAAAATTCACAGATGTAGGTCCCAGGTAGTTATTCTGGAACCAAAACCTTACTGAATCTCCAGGTGTTTCCTGTTTTTGTCTTGTCATCTGATCAGAAGTGTAAGCTTTCTGAAGGCAGCACTGTCTGCCTGGTGGCATTTACTTTGATTTGATTTGTGCTGGTGGTGCTAGTGGTAAAGAACCTTACTGCTAATGCAGGAGACATGAGATTTGGGTTCAATCCCTGGGCCAGGAAAATCTGCTGGAGGAGAACACGGCATCCCACTCCAGTACTCTTGCCAGGAGAATCCTATGGACAGAGAAGCCTGTTGGGCTTCAGTCCATAGAGTCACAAAGAGTCAGACATGACTGAAGTGATTTAGCCCAGCACATAGCATGGTTAGAGGGCAGGAGCTTTCTGTAGATCTGTTAAGTTGGTTGAAGCCATGATGGGAACTCTTATAGGACCTAATGGATGTCAGGTGATTTCCATATTTTGTTTGATTTCCTCCCTCCCAACTTATTTTGAACAATTTCAAACATAGAGAAACCGCAAAAATATTACAGCAAAAACTCCTATACCCTTCGTCTAGATTTATTTGCTTTCCCATCCTGATTGTGCGCATGCACACACACACACACACTGGCACACACATTGATTTTTATTTTTCAAAATCATTTGAAAGTAAGTTGCAGACACCACAACACTTTATCTCTAAGCGCTGAAGCGTGTATGTCTAAAGAACAAGGACAGTCTCCCCTGTAACCACAATATCATTACACTGGAACAATAATATTTTTCAGATTTCCCCAGTTGTTCCAATGATATTTATAACCTTTTAGGGGAAAAAGGATGCAGAATTTAATCAAAGATTGCTTATACAGTGTAGTTGTGTCTCTTGAATTTCCTTTAATGTGGCTAAGTTCCCCTGCCTTTTTTTTTTTTTTTTTGTCTTTCATAACATTGACAGTTTGAAAATTCTAAGCTGCTTTGTAGACAGTAGTTTGGATTTGTCTGCTGGTTTTGTCATTCTTATACTTAGGTTAAACATTCGCGATAAGAAT
The DNA here is from genome assembly GCF_016772045.2 of Ovis aries. Lineage (NCBI taxonomy): Eukaryota > Metazoa > Chordata > Mammalia > Artiodactyla > Bovidae > Ovis > Ovis aries. Next base: position 12,170,975 of record NC_056074.1, read on the forward strand.
TCCCCATAGGTGATGCTGTAGCCTTCCCCTTGCACCACATCAGGGTGACACATGGCAGTTTGTCCCGACACTGGTGATGGGAAGTTTGTATTTTCAATGTGGTGGCCTTGCCAGATCTCTACATTGTAAAGGAACCCTTTTCTCTTTCTAATTAATAACGTTGCCTTTGGGGTGATACTTTGAGATTGTTTCAATCTCCTGTTCCTCGACATCTTTTATCTCTCTGGTTTAAACATCTATTGATAATCCTGGCCTAGATCAATTAACATCTATAAAAGGATGATTTTCTATTTCTTTTTCTAAACTTTTTATTTTGTATTGGAGTATAACCAATTAACAATGTGATAGATTCAGGTGAACAGTGAAGGGACTCAGCCACACATATACGTGTATCCATTCTCCCCCAAACTCCCCTCCTGTCTAGACTGCCACATAGGACTGAGCAGTTCCCTGGGCTATGCAATAAGTAAAAGGATGATTTTCTAATTTTCTCTTTTGTTCTGTATTTGTTTTCCAGCATTTTTCTGATGGATTAGCTTTCAACTCCCCTATTTATTTATTTTTAGTATCACTTGGATTCCTGGATTCTTCCCCCATGTGTTATAATCCATTTCCAACCTTCTGCCTCCCCTGCTCCCATATTTATGCTTTTTGATACAATAATTGTCCCAAATTTGGCCAGTGGGAGCCTATTGAGCCCTAAAAGCAACCTGATAAAGGAGGTGGGATTTTGCCTACTTTATGAAGTGATGAAATTAAAGCTCAGAAGATAAAAGAAACCTTCCCAGTCATGGAGCTAATAGCTAGTCAGCAAAAGAGATTGTGCCTTCTCTAGTAGCTCAGATGGTAAAGCATCCGCCTGCAATGCAGAAGACCTGGCTTCAATCCCTGGGTGGGGAAGATTCCCTGGAGAAGGAAATGGCAACCCACTCCAGTGTTCTTGCCTGGGAAATCCTATGGAGAGAGGAGCCTGGTGGGCTACCGTCCATGGGGTCACAAAGAGTTGAACATGACTGAACGACTAACATGCACACGGACAAAAGAAGCTGTATGCAGACCCAGTTCCAACTAACTCTGAGGAGGTCCCGCTGTTGATGCCGTCTCCCTTCAGTCCAGAAGGAGAATGTTACCTGATGAAACCAAGTTAAGAAGAAAGCACAAGCATTGCGTCACCATTGCTAATAGCAAACTATTGGAGACCACTTAAGTGTGCATCAGTGGGAAGCTGGTTAAATAAATGGGTATGTTCACAAAAGGGAAAGCTATTAAACTACCAACAAGAATTAGGGTTTCTCTAAGTGCTGATATGCAAAGATCTCCAAGGATATTTTAAGTGAAACAAAGATGTTTCTTCCACACCCCTCAAAAAGAAGGCTGATGCAGAAGAGTGCATGTTTTGTGAAAGAAGTAGGGGGCTAAGCAAATACATTTGAATTTGCACAAAGGAATCTGGGAAGGATATAAAATAACAAAATGATTACTGTCACATGAACTGTATGTGTTCAGTCGTTTGATTTAGGATGTTCACAGAGTCATGCAGTCATCACCAAAATTAATACTTAGAGCATAGTGGTATTGTGAGGGTTAAATAAGGCTCTGTGTTTCGAGTCTCAGTCTGGTGCCCTTTACCTGGTGGGCCTCGAAGTCCTGGCTGGGGAAGGCATTCAGTAGCCCTTAGCTGTTACTTGGGAGACAAATGAAAATTGACCTGTGGCATATAGGGGGCTTCCCAGGTGGCCCTAGTGGTAAAGAACGTGCCTTCTAATGTAGGGAACATGAGACTCGGATTCGATCCCTGGGTTGGGAAGATCTCCTGGAGGAGGGCCTGGAGAATCCTACAGAAAGAGGAGCCTGGTGGGCTACAGTCCAGAGAGACGCGAAGAGTCCGACACAACTGAGCGACTAACCACTAGCGTTTGAACAACTTTCTCTTTCCTTCTCTGTTTCTTCCCTTTCCTCTCCTCCACCACACAACCAAGTTTCTGATTTTTGTCTCGGAGAGTCATTTAAATTAGCCATGAGGAATGTTAATTGTTTCAGCAGACAAAAAGAAACTCCAATAAGTTTTCCTTCTAAGACTTAAGAACTCTACTTTCTAAGAGCTAACTTTGGAAGGAATGTTTCTGGTCTGGAAAATTTGGAGAGCAACCGCAAAAGGAATTCATGTCCAGGAGGAACTAGGAGTAGGGCGGGGAGCTCAGTTTCCTTTGAGACAGATTGAAATAAATATGTCTGTCTGAAATAGTCATAAAGATCTATTTCTTTCTTTCATCATTTTGCTAAAAAGTTCAAACTTGAATGATCAAATTCAAGACAGACTCAGCCAAGGCACCAAAAAAAAAAAAAACCCCCAAACCCCTCAAGTCATCCTGATTAAAAAATGTGAGATCTTTGACAGGCTGCTTTGCTCAGTGAGGTGGTCCTCAGTACAATGTTTACGTCTGTCCCTTTGAAGTGGCAAAATTTCCAACATCCAGACCTGTAGCAGAATAGCTCAAGATTTCAGTAGAGCGATACCAAACCGAATTAATTGTTTCTGCTGTGTAGTGTCTTTCTGTTTGGACTGTTACCTGTAATGACTTGTTTGCTTTCAGAATCCTGCATACTCTGCCTTTAAAATTATCATGGCCAGGAAACTAAATGGCCTGTTAGTATGTGCAGTAAGTTACTTTTATTACATAACTTTATAATCATAATACTGGCATACAGTTTTTTTAAGTTTATGGTGTGCCAAGTGCTGGGCCAACTGCTTTACATAAGTTATAATATTTAATTGTGGCAAAAACCACATAAGGAACTGAAACTCTGAGAGCTTAAGTAACACGCCTAAGATCATATGAGTATGAAGAGGCAGATCCAAGATCAGAAATCAAGACTGTCTTATTGCAGAGCCTGTGTTTTTCTGCTGTGGAATACTGCCATTTGCAAATTCTTGCCTGGGAAATCCCATGGAAAGAGGAGCCTGCAGGGCTAGAGTGCATGGGGTCGCAGAGTTGGACACGACTTAGCCACTAAACAACTGTCTTATTTACTTGATAGGTATTTATTAAGTGCCATCACGTGTCAGGCACCTTGAGAACTATAGAGATGACTGAGACTCATCCATTGTCTTTGGGAAGTTCACATTTAAGTAGAGGAGGTAAGACAGATAAACCTCTATACACTCATGTTCATATCAGCATTATTCATGATAGCTAAGAAGTAGAAGCAGCTCAAGCCCCCATCAACAGATGAATGGATAAGCAAAATGTAGTATGTACATGCAGTGGAACATTGAATAAGTATTCCATGTATTCAGCCTTGAATGTATTTCAAAGCTAATAGCCTTTGAAGGAAATGCTGAACACATGCTACAACATGGATGAACCTTGAGGACATTTTGCTAAGCAATATAAATCAGACAGAAATGGACAAATATTGTATAATTCCATTTAAATGAGGTACCTAGAGTAATCAAACTCAGAGACAGAAGGTAGAATGCTTGCCAGGGGCTGGAGGAGGAAGCAATAGGGGGAGTTGTTAATGAGTATAGAATTCTGGTTTCACAAGATAAAAAAGTTCTGGCAATTGGCTGCACAACCATGTGAATGTACTCAACACTGCTGAATTGTACACTTAAAAATGGTTAAGTTGGGGGACTTCTTGGTGGTTCAGCGGTTAAGACTCAGCTTCCACGGCAAGGGGCACAGGTTCGATCCCTCGTTGCAGAGCTAATATCCCACATGCTGTGTGGCACAGCCAAAAGGTGGTAAATTTCACATTGTGTGTATTTTACCAGAATTTAAAAAGCCAAACGGATACACCCCTCTGCTGTATTAATTAGTGAGAGAGGAAGGACTAAGGACATCATAGGAATCAGAGACAGCTTTTTAGACAAGGTGTAACTAGCTGGGTGACAGAAGATGGGTAATTTGTGGGGCAGATTTTTGTGAAGCAAGGGCAACCAAGGTGAAAGGAACAGTGAACAACATTATAGAGGCTACTTGGCTTTAAGGTCTAATTCCAGCAAGAAACAAATTCCAAGTACATAGCTGTGTAATTATGGGTGATCCAGCCACCTTGTACGCAGGCAGAGATTTAAATACAAAGTCTAAACCAGGTTCTTGTGGTATGGTGGACAGGGACTCATTCATGATTCATTCAGTAAATGTTTGTTTGGCACTTAATGCTGGTTCTCTGCATGACACTTCATGTGTGTTGGCAGGTTTTATACCCCCAATAACTCTGGAGTTATTCGTAGCCCCAATTAACAGATGTAGCCATTGTGACTCAGAGAGATAAAGTAATTTATCCAAAATCACATGACAGATAGGTAGCTGAAGACTTCACCCGGGAAGCCACCAGGCTACACTGCCTCCCCTTGGGAGTGAGTGTGAAGTGATATCTGTCTTTGAACTCACAGTCAAAATGGCATGTGACTGCCGCCACTTGTCATCTTCTTGCTGATTTTGAGGCCACGTGGGCTGAATCTTCTTACACCTCTGAGCCTCAGGTTCCTTATCTGTAAGATGAAGACCTTGGATTAGACCAGATGATGTCTAAAGTTTCTCCCAGATCTTTGTTGTTGTTGTTTAGTCACTCGATCATGTCCCACTGTTTGCAACTATTGGACTGCAACACGCCAGGCTTCCCTGTCCTTCACCATCTCCCAGAGTTTGCTCAAACTCATGTCCATTGAGTTGGTGATGCCATTCAACCATCTAGAAACCCTATTTATTTATTTATCCATCTGATACACCTCCAATATTAATTCAATGTCTATTACACACCAGGTACTGTTGTTGGTAGGTACTGGTAACTGAGATATGGCCGAACATTGTTCTTGCCTGAAAGGAGATTGTAGGGTAGTGACGAAAGCATAAAATAGACAGCTATTGTGTAGTATAGTCAAAGCACTGGTAGAGGGGTATATGAAGGACTGGAATATAGAGGATGGGTATGACCCTGACTTGGATAATAGCATGTCAAGAGGAAATGGTCCCAAAGACCCGGAAGATAATGAAGAACTCCACAAGAAACTCATCCGTGCTGTTGTTCCTATGTTCATAGGCACACTACACATTGATTGAACTCTATAAAGCTTTGGTGAACTCAGAACTCTTCGTTTTAAGCCTTGTGGAACGTTAGTTGAACTTGACTATTGTTAAGTTTTGAGGTGCAGCTATGTGCCAAATATCCATAAGCTTTGGATTCTCTTTCGAGCTGGAGAAAAGACGATAAGGTTGCAGGGTTTTTTGTTTGTTTGTTTGCTAAGGGAATTTAGGAAGCATGAAGTAGACTACTAAGAGACCCAGGGGTCTAGACTTATTTGAGATGTTCACAGCCAAAATCACAGATGGTTCTATTTCAAAGAGACTAGCAAAATGGCCAAGATATACATGATTCTCTCAAGACTACTGACTAGTGAATTTCTAAGAATTAAAATGACCAAGTTTTAAAGTTGCAGTAATAAGGAATTGAAGTGAGGATTGCGAGGGCTCGCAAAAAGAGCTCACATTTATTGAGTGGCTCCTGTGTGTCAGGTGGTATGCCACGCCCTTTACATTTATAATTTTTCTTCATCCCCCTCCAAATCCTGAAAGGTCAGCCTTGTATCCTCTACAGATATTAAAACTGAGGCTCAAAGAGGTTGTGAGTTGTTTAAGGTCACAGCTAACAAGACACTGAGCCGTGGTTCAAGCCCAAGTTTGTTCAGATCAAGGCCATTGCCCCTTCCCTATTCCATATTCATCAAGATCTTGGATTTTCTATCTCTTGGGAAGTGCACCAGAATGAAGGCCCTTCCTCTCATCTTTGTTGCCTGGGAAGTAGTGATATTCAGGAGAGGCCCACTCGTCAAGTTTTCTAACACCCCAAAGGGCAGGTCCTTCAATTTCCCATGTCTTCTTTCCAAGGTGGTGGACTGCCAGCTGCCAGGGATAAATGGCTCTTGTGTGTGTGCTCAGTTGCTAAGTCATGTCCAACTCTTTGCAAGCCTATGGACTGTAGCCCGCTAGGGGCCTCTTTCCATGGGATTCTCTGGGCAAGAATACTGGAGTGGGTTGAGCCTGCATCTCTTGTATCTCCTGCATTGGCAAGCAGATTCTTTACCACTAGGCCACCTGATTTTTTTTTTTTTTCTCTTTTTTTCATCTTTCCCAGGTAATATGTGAGTGTTTGATCTTGGCAATTTGCCTCTCAGAGGTAGCTCATGAACTGTCTAAGGCCAGCTGAGTTTATGTATTTGATCCTCTTTCCCATCCCAGCAAAGGGTAAATTCAGTTCCTTTGCCCCAGATTCTATCTTTAGGATCCTGAGAGAGCTTGTGGCCTGGTTCTCAGAGGCTTCCGACTCTGAGGTTCTGCCAAGATCACACGGAGGCCTTAGCTCTCCTAACCCCGTGCCTCAAGCTCCTTCTTCTCTCAGGGCCTGCCGTTGGGCACAAGCTATGGTGTCTTGTCAGAGAGTATTTTCCCAGCTGAGTTTGGAGGCAGACCAGGCATTTATCCCAGGCCCTGTAACCCCCACCCTCCACTCCCCCCATCCCCTGCCACCACCCCCCCCACAAAAGTTCCCACATATGGCTGCACGAAGCAAAGAAAACCACCCTCTAAGTGGGTTGATGGATGTTATGGCATTGGGAAAAGTCTCCTCCAGCTGGGCCCTCTCCGTGTTCCATCATTTGGGGGACACCGAAATGGACAGCGGATGTGGGGTCAGGAAATGGGAGCTCAAGTCTTGGCTCAAACCACAAAGCCTGCGGCTCTGAGCACTTGACCTGTCTGAGCCTGTGTTCTTAGCTGTAAATAAAGAACTGATGACAATCCCAGCTTCCTACTGTCCTTGTGAGAGTCAGATTACTCGATGTGTAGTGCAAAAGTGCTCTGTAACTAGCCCCTAGAATGCATTATAGACGTCAGTGCTTGTTATAAATCTTGGCTCATTGAGAGACATTTCTCGAAAGTGAGCAGGATGCATGCTGTTGTCATCGCTGGCTCCCAGTTCAGGCAGAACTTTTCCTTGCTGATGTAGGCATTCATGGCATCGCTCTTCTGTTTATTTTTGTAATCTTTTCATTTATAGTCTTATAAATGCTCCCTTAAGCTTTATTGAGTCTTGAATATTTGTTTTTGAAAACTCTAGTCAGCCTTGTACTCTCATACCCAGAGCTCTGAGGTGCAGGGTAGTTATCTGACTTCTCAAAGTTGCTTGTGGGCCCATTTCCCAATAAGTCTGGGGACAACAGGGCTGACTTTGTGTGATAACTGACATTTATCTTGCTTGCTAGGATTCTAGGTGGGTGTGAACTCATGAGTGTATATACCCTAACGCATGGCTATTACAACTTTATACATGCTTCTGGTAGTAGAAGGAGATTGGAGAGAGGATCTCACTCTAAGTGGCTTATGAGTTTAGAGCTGGAAGCTCTTGGACACTGGAAAGAGTCTTGTGATTTGCCATTAGTTTGTTGGACTTATTACTCTGTTCTGAGAAATTTTCTGGTGTTCCCTAGACACTTAGGGACTGTTGCTTACCAGTGTATGTTCTTGCCATTTCAATTGATTGCAGTTCATTTCCCAGAACTCTTCAAGTTGTAAAGGAAAGACATCCAGCTCCAACTAGTTTGGGTGAAGAGGGAATTTATGGGAAGAATAGTGGGGTGTTTCATGTAACCAGGGGAGGGATGGATATACCTGGAACCAAGGAAGATTAAAGCAGGTAATTGCCCTAATAATCCCTCCAAATATCAGTGCTTAACACAAATGAAGTTTATTTCTTGTTTATTCACCAGGTCAACATAGTTTTTCCCAGTTAGGCCACTTTCTACAACACACCAGGCTCCTGCCATCTTGTAGTTCCCTTCTCTTCTAGGTATTCCAGAGTGCTCTCCTTTTAATCTGCAGATGGAGAAGAAGCTTGGAGCATCTCATGTGGCAGGTTTTCATGAGCCAGGTCTGAAAGTAGTTTATATTACTTCTGGCCTCATTCTATCAGTTATTACTCCGTACCTGACCCCACCTAATGGTAAAGGAGGCTGAGAAATAAGGCCTAAGAAGAGAAGGAAATGGGTTTGGTGAGCATGTAGCTAATATGAGCCACACAGGGACTCAAATGATGTCAAGGCTCCGTCTCTTGCCTTTGATTCTCTCCTCCATGGCAGGGAGCATGCCCAGGGATTGCTCCTGAACTCTCAATCTCACTGTGGCTAACACCAGAGACAAACTGACCTCCACTCTCATTGGGTGCCTGCGTGTATGCTCAGTTGCTAAGTTGTGTCCAATTCTTTGTGACACAGTGGACTGTAGCCCACCAGGCTTCTCTGTGCATGGGATTTCCCAGGCAAGAATACCAGAGTGGGTTGCCATTTCCTCCTCCCCCAGGGGATCTTCCCAACTCAGGGATTGAACCCGGGTCTCCTGAATTGGCAGACAGATTCTTTACCACACTCTCATTGGCTCCAAGTGAAAAAATCTTAGAGTAATGATTGGCTCATTTGGATCATGTGACCACCGCTGGACCAATCAGTAGTGGGCAGAAGGACATTTATTTAGCATAGACTGGCCTCTGGGCTGCTTTTAGAGAAGGGGCAACCATGGCGAGAGAAATAGCCACTCCACTTGTACTGTGCTGTTGCTCAGTCGTGTCCGACTCTTTGCGACCGCATGGGCTATAGCCCGCCAGGCTCCTCTGTTCATGGGATTCTCCAGGCAAGAGTACTGGAATGGATTGCCATGCCCTCCTCCAGAGGATCTTCCCAACTAAGGGATCAAACCCAGGTCTCCCACATTGCAGGTGGACTCTTTACTGTCTGAACCACCAGGGAAACCCAAGAATACTGGGGTTGGTAGCCTATCCCTTCTCCAGGGGATCATCTGGACCCAGAAATTGAACCAGGGTCTCCTGCATTACAGGTGAATTCTTTACCAGCTGAGCTACCAGGGAAGCCCCTAAAAAGCCCAGACTCTCTTATTGTTTCTACTCTTGTGGAAAATTCAGTGCAATTTTACAGTTGTCTTTCCGACCCTTGTTACTACAGCCACATCAAACAGTTATATTTCACTAAATCTATGACACCATTATTTTTTAAAAATATTTTTTAGTTTTTTAAATTTTGGCCGTGCTGGTCTTTGTTGCCATGCGTGGGCCTTTCCTAGTTGCAGCGCATGGCCTTCTCTAGCTGTGGTACACAGATTTAGTTGCCCCATAGCCTGTGGGATCCTAGTTCCCCGACCCGGGATCAAACCCAAGTCCCCTGCATCGCAAAGCAGATTCTCAACATTGGACCAGCAGGGATGTCCCAATGCCATTATTTTTAGCATGTAAGACTTTTCTGTGTACCACTGAAGAAGGAAGGAAGAGAAAGTTCCAGATAAACTATAAGACAATGCCAAGTTGCCATCCATTGCAAAATGCATCCTGATTTACAAGCTGCCGGCAGGTAAGAACAGAGAAGGCAGTGGCACCCCACTCCAGTACTCCTGCCTGGAAAATCCCATGGACGGAGGAGCCTGGAAGGCTGCAGTCCATGGGGTCGCTGAGGTCGGACACGACTGAGTGACTTCACTTTCACTTTTCTCTTTTGTGCATTGGAGAAGGAAATGGTAACCCACTCCAGTATTCTTGCCTGGAGAATCCCAGGGATGGGGGAGCCTGGTGGGCTGCCGTCTATGGGGTCACACAGAGTTGGACACGACTGAAGTGACTTAGCAGCAGCAGCAGCAGAAGGTAAGAAAACATGTTTTAGAACTGAAGAAAGATGATACTTATTATGCCACAACCAAACTCTATATTTTCATGCTCTAATACCACTGCGCTTTTATTTCTTTCATCCATTCATTCAAAAAATATTTATAGGCCAGGTAACAATGAATAAGACAGATTCAGTTTCTGCTCTCTTAATACCTACTGCGTCTCTTGCTTTTCCATCTGGGTGTTGTGAAATACCTGCTAGGCGCTAGGCAGTCTCTTGGGTACTGAGGACTCAAGAGGGAATATGATGGGGTCCTTGTCTTCAAGGGACTTATAGTCTAGGGTAGTGAAGTGTGAGGAGAGTGAACATATGAGTAAATAAGAGGTCATAGGTCCTGTTATTAGCATCCTTACGGGGTCCAGTGGGTCCACAAAGTGGAGGAAATAATTATTTCTGCTTTAAGGAGTAAGAATGGTTGTACCGTGTTTATAAGATGATTTGTTGTTGTTGTTGTTCAATCGTTAAGTCATGTCCGACTCTTAGCGACCCTGTGACCTGTAGCACACCCACTGTTCCTGTCCTTTACTTTCTCCCTGAATTTTCTCAAACTCCTATCCATTGAGTTGGTGAAGCCATCCAACCACCTCATTCTCTTTCAACCCCTTCTCCTCTTGCCCTCAATCTTTCCCAACATTAGGTTCTTTTCTAATGAGTTGGCTCTTTGCATCAGGTGGCCAAAGTATTGGAGCTTCAGCTTTAGCATCAGTCCTTCCAGTGAATGTCAGGGTTGATTTCGTATAGAATTGGCTGGTTTGATCTCCTTGCAGTCCAATGGACTCTAAAGAGTCTTCTCCAACACCACAGTTCAAAAGCATCAATTCTTCAGTGCTCAGCTTTCTTTATGGTCCAAGTTTCACATCCGTACATGACTACTGGAAAGACCATCAGTTCAGTTCAGTTCACTTCAGTCGCTCAGTCGTGTCTGACTCTTTGCGACCCCATGAATCGCAGCACGCCAGGCCTCCCTGTCCATCACCATCTCCCGGAGTTCACTCAGCCTCACGTCCATCGAGTCCGTGATGCCATCCAGCCATCTCATCCTGGGTCGTCCCCTTCTCCTCCTGCCCCCAATCTCTCCTAGCATCAGAGTCTTTTCCAATGAGTCAACTCATCGCATGAGGTGGCCAAAGTACTGGAGCTTCAGCTTTAGCATCACTCCTTCCAAGGAAATCCCAGGGTTGATCTCCTTTAGAATGGACTGGTTGGATCTCCTTGCAGTCCAAGGGACCCTCAAGAGTCTTCTCCAACACTACATAGCTTTGACTATACAGACCTTTGTTGGCAAAGTGATGTCTCTGCTTTTTAATATGCTGTCTAGGTTTGTCATAGCTTTTCTTCTAAGGAGTAAACATCTTTTAATTTTGTGGTTGCAGTCACCATCCACAGTGATTTTGGAGCCCAAGGAAATAGTCTATCACTGTTTCCATTGTTTCCCCATCTATTTGCCATGAAGTGATGGGACCGGGTGCCAGGATCTTCATTTTCTGAATGTTGAGTTTTAAGACAGCATTTTCACTCTCCTCTTGTACTTTCATCAAAAGGCTCTTTAGTTATCCTTTCTGCCATTAGAGTGGTATCATCTGCATATCGGAGGTTGCTGATATTTCTCCCGGCAATCTTGATTCCAGCTGTGATTCATCCAGCCTGGATGATGTAAGATGATGATGCACTGTTAAAAGAATAAGCTGTAGTGTATTTTGAGCATTAATATGCATTTTCCCATATACAGTTTTTTCCATATATACTTGATAATAATATCTGAGTAGTCCATTGTGTTTTCTAACACCTACTTGAATCACCTTAAACCTTCCTATGAAACGTCACATTCAAAAGGCACATGTAGGGGACTTCCCTAGTGGTCCAGTGGTTAAGATTCCATGCTTCCAATACAGGGGCCCAGGTTCAAGAACTAAGATCCTTCATGCTGCAATTAAGACCTGGCATAGCCAAACTAACAAGTATGTTTTTTAAAAAGGCACATGTGGGTCTCTTTTCTTTATGCAAATATTAATGAATAGCCTGTAAATCTTTTATAGAGACAAAATCAGTAGATATTAGATTTATCTTATGTTGGAGGGGGTCTGCATTTCTGTACATTAATTACCTAGATGCTTTCCAGGGATTTTTTTTTTTTTTTAACCAAGTGATGATTTTCTTTTGGTGCTAAGGAGGGTCTGGATCCCATGCTCAACAGGGAGAAGAGCCAGAAATAGGTACTCAGATCTGTGCTGGGTCCCCCAGCAGGGGTTACAGTGATGGCCATTTCCAGAAAATATAGGTGCAGCTGTTTGCTCCTGGAATCAGAGGACAGTCATTGCAGGATTCTTCCCTAGGGGCGGGGGGAACTCAGAGCTTCAATAATATAATCAGAGGAGTTGGATTCTTAACCTTTCAAGCAAAGATGCCAGCTGAGATTAAACTCATTTTTAATGGTTGAGAAACTCATGAGAATAACAAGCCTCTGAGAAGGAATGGGATTTCTTTTTTTTTTTTTTTTTTAAGTTCATGCAGAGGTTGGCATTGGGTCAGTGTCTGTCTGTCTGTCTTGGCTATTGGAAAGAGCTTACCTAATAAGTCAGGAAAGAATCCAAATTTAAACTGTTCTTCTGTCCTTTGGTTTCTGGAAGTAAGCTTTGAGATATACAGGTTGTTGTTATTGTTGTTTTTAAGCTTCCAGCTCAGTACATCGGGAGCATGGTGCCGGGGGCTGGAGGTGGGAGTGAGATGTGTGAGTCCACCACGTCACTGGGTGTGGGGGACCTTTCTCGGCCAGCTGGGAGAAGGGAGAGTTCCAAGTGTCTTCTTTAGAGGAGAAAGGAGAGGGCAGAAGCCCGGGATCAATTTGGTGATTCCTAAGGCTCAGTCTGATGAAGGAGGTGGTGGTTGGCATGTGCTGCACGTGTGCTGAGGATGCTCAACTGAGGGATCTTAGAAAGCACCCTCAGGCCCATTCAGGAAGGTCCTCTGTAAGTATCCAGAAACAGGAGGAGTGAAGGCAAGATAGGAAAAGAAGGAAAACCAGAAGCCTGTACTTTGAAATCAGCAAGAGGTATATGCCCAGGAGTGAATTATGGATGTACAGAGAAGGAACATTAAAAGAATAATTGCTGGCTGTTTATTTTGGAAATGTACGTGCAGTGAGAGCGGGGGCAGGCTTTATTGTCTCTGTTAGCTTGCTTCAACTTCCATTAGTGTTAATAGGATCATATATTCTAGGCTTTCCTTGGCTTGCTGCCCTGACATAAATGTTTGAATTCCTTGTTTTGGTATTATGTATCCTTAACAACAGAGGGAAAGAGAATGTGGTGAGCTAAATTGTTCTATGTGCCTTGTTTTGGGTGGGATTTCCTCTCTTGGGTCCATGGCTATTAAGATAATCTGTTGAGATGATCTTTGTTTCGATAGCTACTTCTTGATAGCTTTATAATTTATCCGAGGGGTTTGTGCAGGGGATGGCTAAATGTATTTTTTATTTGGTGGAGCAAGGTGAGTCTTAATCCTGGTTATCTGAGCTCTGGGTCAGTTTTGGTGCCACTGTCATCCAAAGAGCCAGTGGAGCGGCTGCTCTGTCCCCTTGTTGTGGCAAGCGGATGCTGGGGACATCTATTAGGGCTTCATTTGATACACATTGACCCAATTTACCCTCTTAGTGGGGGATTTAGTTCTTAGGGTTACTGATGCAGAATCCATTTATTCAGTTAGACAAATGACAATTGAGCTCCCGCTGTGTGTACTGGTTGAGACTTGGGAATGCTTGGTACATGGAGCCAGAATGGGGCTGATCAAGCAGAATGAGAATGCAAAAATGTCCAGGTTTAAAGGGACCGTGTGTGTGTGTGTGTGTGTGTGTGTGTGTGTGTTAGTCACATCTAATCCAGAGTCTGCAAGCTTTTTTCTGTAAAGGGCCAGAATGTAAACATATTAGGTATAGAGAACCACATAGGCTTGGGGTTCTCTGATGGATGTTATTCTTTATTTGCTTTTATAACCCTTTAAAAAAATGTAAAAATAGCCCTAAACTGGAGGGGACTGTAAGCTGAGCTGGGTTTGGCCCAGGAGCCATAGTTTGCCAACCTGTGATCTAATCCTCATTTTATCAGAGAGGAAACTGATGAACTTCCATGGTGGTCCAATGGTTAAGAATTCACCTTGCAATGCAGAGGATTTTAGTTTGGTCCCTGACTGGGGAACTAAGATCCCATGTGCCTCGGGGCAGTTAAAAGCCCTCTTGCCACAGCTAGAGAGCCCGAGAGGAAAGCCTGGTATGTTGCAACTAACACCCCGTGCAAAGACATAATAATAAAAAATATTTTTTTAAAAAGAGGAAACTGAAACGATCCTCCCTCTCCCCCCCTACCCCAGGTCCCGCAGTTATTTCTTGACACTACTGGATCGGTGACCCTCTGTGAAGGATCCTGAGAGGTTTAGGCCCGCACCTCAAAATGCCTAGTCACTTTGCAAATGTGTGGTTTTGTTCCTGAGGGCAGTATGAATTTTAGATAGTTATTAAGTCATTAGGTATCTGACACATTGCAGGCACTGGGTTGGGATTGAGGATGCAAAGTTAGCATGACAAAGTCTCAGCATGCAGTCAGTTTAGTTGCTGACGCAGGCAGATAAGATGGCAGGGTGGGCAGTGGCATACTGGGCAAATCAAGGTGCCCTGGGAGCAGAGGAAGGCCATCTTCCTTCAGTATTGTGCGAGCGAGTGAATGAATCTGCTCATTCATTGCAGCTCTGCCAATTGTATTTTGAAAGCCAAATCTGCCTGCAGTGCAGGAGACTGGGTTACCATCCCTCCGTCGGGAAGATTCCCCTGGAGGAGGGCATGGCAACCCACTCCAGTATTCTTGCCTGGAGAATCCCATGGACAGAGGAGCCTGGCGGGCTACGGTTCAGGAGGTCTCATAAGAGTCTGACATGACTGAGCAACTAACGCGTTCCCTTTCACCCAGCCTGAAGGAAGAGGGCATCGGCCTGGCTTTCCCTGGCCCTGCCTGTTTTCCTCTCTGAGGACTCATTCCTGTGCATATTCCGTATGTGCATAGGTAGGCTAAGAGATGAGAGGAACAGAAGGGAAAAAAGATTCAGTCACCAGGGAAAGGTGCTTTATTTGACCATTGTTTTGTTGTGCTAGTCTATCTAAGCAGTGATACTGAGGCACATACGAAGTCATATAACTCAATCATAGAGTCTTAAAATTTTTTTTAAATATACCTTAAAATTTATTTGTTATTTATTTGGCTGGGTCGGGTCGTAGTGGTGGCACGCAGAATCTTTGTTGCGCTATGCAGCGCACGGGGTCTCTAATTGTGGCTCTTGGGCTTAGTTGCTCCAAGGCGTGTAGAATATTAGTTCCCCGACTAGGAATCATACCTGCATCCCCTGTATTGAAAGGCTGATTCTTAACCACTGGACCATCAGGGAAGTCCCATAGAGCCGTTTAATATTCTAGAGCTGGAAGGATTTTTAGAGATCCCTTAGCTATACCCTTTCATTTAACAGATAAAGACCCAGAGATGTTAAATTTCTTACTCCAGGTCAAAGCTAATTATAATCTCAAGGTCATAAAGGACCCCAAAAGATGTATAATGAAACTACCCAGATAATAATAAAGAATAGTAATCATAGCCAGCATTTATTGAAAGTTTATTGGCATGTGTAGTAATTTATTATATATTGGGTTTCCCTGTGGCTCAGACAGTAAAAAATCTGCCTGCAATACAGGAGACCCAGGTTCAATCCCTGGATCAGGAAGATCCCCTGGAGAAGGAAATGGCAACCCACTCCAGTGTTCTTGCCTTGAGAATTCCATGGACAGAGGAGCCTGATGGACTACGGTCCATGGGGTTGCAAAGAGTCGGACACAACTGAGCAAATAACACACACTGTAATATGTATTATCCCATTTGATTCTGACAATAACTCAATGTAAGAGGTGTGGTTACCATTCCTACTTTATATATAGCTAAGGAAGCTAAGCTTGGAGAGATTAAATAAAATTTGCCCAGAGTCACCCAGCCAAGTGGAAGAGCCTGGATTCATGTCCAGACTCAAGTGATTGACCTGTTCAGAGCTCTCTGCTCCTGCCTAAGTGTTTGTGCTGTGCATCTCTGTTAGTTTATGAGCTTCTTGTGGGAAGGGACTAGGCACCATATCCGCTTCATCTGTGTTTCCCCATTCTAGGTTTGGCATGCAAAATTTCCTCAATAGATATTTTCTCAATGAATGAATCAATGACCATATCAATTAATCTATGCTTTAAGCAGTTAACACTTTCAGTAAACAGTGAGTGGGGACTCAGTGGCTGAACCAGACCCGCACCCAGGTCGGCTGCTGTCTAGTCCGTCTACCAGACAGATATGCTTACATGCAGATGTGGGCCAGGAAAGCCTACCATTCAGCAGCTGTCTTCACAGTGTTAATGAACAATTTTGAGAATTAATGTGCACAGAATTCTCTTTGAACATAAAAGTTCCCTTGAAAACATGGCAGCCTAGTGGTTTTCTCTGGATCAAGTTTGTAGAACTATTGGAGATACTCCCTGTATGTGATCTCTTCTTCCTTTTGCACAACCGTTTGAACCTACAGTGCTAGGTTCAAACTGTAGTCTGAGACGTCCTGGGGTTTGTGGGCTAGAGAACTGAGGGATTGTATAAGAAAAAGTGGGCATGGATTTGGCTTTGAGTCAAATGATGCCTTAACAAGTATTTCTGCTGCACTGAACATTTGGTTTTGATGGATGAGAACACCCAACTCATTAAAGGTATAGTACCATGAGACATTTTCTTTCCTCTCTTATATTACTTGAATGTTTTTCTCACCTGACAATAGAAGTCCTGGGAATGCTTGATTGGAGCTTTTTGAAGTCAAAGAAATTTTAATAGATTTGTAGAGATTGTTCTAAAAAATTAATCGCTCCACCTAGATTACTTTTTTTATATGAGGAACAGTGCAGGCTTTGTTTGCTGTTCATTGTTAAGCAGACTTAAGGCACAGGAAAGCCAAGGTCCTTGAATTTCAGCTCAGAAAACTATATTCTTTGAACCTAGGCCCTTGGGTTGGTTCATATAAGTCAATATGCAGCGTTAATAATTGCTGCATATCACTTGGAGGAAAATTCAAATTAAATAATGGAGGCTTTCATCCAATTGTGAAAAAACGGATTTCCGCTCTGTTGGTAAGAATCTTGAGGGATTTTCAGGGAGAAGAGATGTAATACAAGATACTCTTCTCATTTGTAGGCGTTGGAGAAATCCCTTAAAATAGAGAAACACATGAGTATTTGTTTTCTAACCGAAAATAATTCAAAGACCTGCCCATGTTTCTTGCCAAAGCTTTTTCTCTTTTCATGCTCTAGCCAGCTTGGCATAGTTTTTTTTTTTTTTTTTTCTGATTATATTAGGGAGAAAACCTCAGTGATTGCTTGCTACTTTTAAACATTTCTTATCTATGAATGAGTCTTTCTTTTAACTCTACCAGAGTATACCTCTGGTTTACCATACTTTCTGTTCTGCCTCCCTTTTCAGCAACAATTGTGCTTAGTCGCTTGATCATGTCTGAGTCTTTTCGACCCTATGGACTGCAGCCCACCAGGGCTACAGCCCACCAGGGCTGCAGTCCACTGGCTGGCAAAGAGTCAGACACAACTGAAGTGACTTAGCATGCCTGCAGACACGCATGCATGGACTGCAGCCCGCCACGCTCCTCTGTCCTTGGGATTTTTCGGGCAGGAATACTGGAGTGGTTGCCGTTTCCTTCTCCAGGGGATCTTCCTCACTCAGGGACTGAACCCGTATCTCCTGTGTCTCCTGCAGTGCAGGCAGATTCTTTACCTGCTGTCATCAGGGAAGCCTCAGAAACAGTAGTCATTATCAGTACAAAGGGGTGGGTGCGGGGAGGATGGAAAAAAGACTTGAGAAGGATCTGTTCACTGCTAGGTGGTGTGCTGGGCTCCCAGATAAATACGCAGCATCACCATGTTCTGGAGACAGGTGGGTTATTTTTCTTTCTAACTGTATATTTTGAAAAATCTCAAATGAACAGATTAGTGCAAAGAACATTAAAGAAAACCCTTAGGTTTACTATTAACATTTTGCCACATTTGCTTTCTCTATATACACAGATTTATGTTTGGGGGGCAGACATCATCATACCTGGTTTCTAAATATGTCAGCATTTATCACCTATGTGTAAGGACAACCTTCTGTGTAACCACAATACCAGTCTCATGCCCTGGAAACTTACATTGACTGCATATTGGCTAATATACAGTCTATATTTAAATCTTACTTTCGACCAGTTACCTTTCACTGCATAATAAATCCTTCCAAAACTTTGTGGCTTCACATAACCCCTATTTAGTAATGCTCATAATTCTGTGGATCAGCTGAGTGCTTCTTCTAATGTGGATCAAGCTCAGCTGACCTTGACTGGCCCTCTCAACACTTGCAGTCCGTGCTGCATCCCCTAGGTGCTGGCTGGGTCTCTGACCCAGAGGGTCTCTCAGCTTCCAGGAGTACAGCCCAGACTTACCCACTGCACACAGGCAGAGTCTGAGAGAGAGTGGAAGTGTGCAAAGCCTTCTGAGGCTTACACTTGGAGCTGGCACAGCATAACTTCTGTTGCAGTCTTTTTGCCAAAGCAAGTCACAAGCTCCTTTTGAAAGGAGATGCTGCAAAGTCATTTTGCTCAAGGGCACGAGGAAGTGCAGGCATTTTTGCAAACAATCTATCATACCCCTATTGGCCAGATAACATGAATAATGTTAATTTTATAATGTTGATGGTGGTTATTATTTTTAATTCTAGGAGCTAATCAAGGATTGTACATTAAATTTAAGTATGTGTCTTTAGTCTTTTTCTCTTTTTAAGTCCTTGTTAATCTACAAGTCTCTTTCTCTTTTATTGTGTTTTATGACATTGATATTTTTAAGATAACAGGTCTGTTTTCTTAAGAATATCTCACAAGCTGAGTTTATCTATTTCTCTATGATTATATTTAAGTTAGCCATTTCGGGCAAGAATTCTAAATAGCTGATATTGTGTACTTCCCATTGCTTCTTCACAAGAGGACACAAGTAATGTTAGTTTATCCCATTACTGGTGCTGTCTGGTGTAATCACTTGGCTAAGGTAGGGTCTACAAGATTTTACAATCCTAATGGTATATTTCCTGTAGGTAGATTTGTATTAAGTCTGAACATCTGGTACTAAAGTTCTTCCAGTGACATGAACATATATTTATTAGATACCTATTGTGCATCTAGTCTTAAATTTAGTACTATGGCAGATGTAAAAGAAAGGTAAGGAATGTTACCTGTCAGAAGGAATGTATAGTTTGAGGCTGAGTTACTCTTAAAAACTGAACAGAGTACAGGAGTGGTAATTCTAAGTTAACGATTGGTTTATAAAAACTTTTTATTGATGTACAATATACATACAGAAAAAGTGAAAGTTGCTCAGTTGTGTCCAACTCTTTGCAACCCCATGAGCTGTAGCCTGCCAGGCTCCTCTGTGTGTGGGATTTTATAAGCAAGAATACTGGCAGGGGTTGCTATTCCCTTCTCCAGGGGATCTTCCTGACCCAGGGATTGAACCTGTGTCTCCTGCATTGCAGGCAGATTCTTTACCATCTGAGCCACCAGGGAAGCCCCCATACAGAAAAGGGCATGTGTAAGCATATAGCTTGATGAAGTTTTCAAAGTGAACACATCAGAGTAACAGTACCCAGGTTAAGAAACTGAATATAGGCACGTCTCAATAAGCCTAGTTTTGAACCGTATAGGACTGGTATCTAAATGATGTTTATCTTTTTAATACCAATTTTTGAATGGCTTAGGAAAATCAGTATCATTTTGCTATTGATTTCAAAATGGTGTTAGAGAACTTGATTACTCTGTATTCATCCAGCTTGATGAGAGTCTCTTTCATAATGTTCGTACAGCAGTCTCTCCTCCTCGATTCCTGTCCCAGGGCAGAAGGTGACTTCTCCTTTCCCAAGGGTATCCTTTGTCTGTGCATTCTGTCCCTCCTCTTTGTCTTCCTTGGGTCTAGTCCTCTTGCCGTTTCTTACTTCCCTCTCCTCCATCTACCTATTGTTTTCAGTTTCTCCTTTCCTTTGGCTCCTGCTTCTTAACCTTCTATACTTATCAGTGGTCCTTCTGATTCTCCTCATCAGCTGCTATTCTCTCCCTTTCCTTTTTTTTCCTCCCCCACAATATTTGTTTGTTTATTTGGCTGCTGTGGGTCTTAATTGTGGCACATGGGGGGATCTTCGATCTTAGTTGCAGTGTGTGGAATCTAGTTCTCTGACCAGTGATCGAAGCTGGACCCCCCTGCATTGGGAGTGGGGAGTCGTAGTCACTGGACCACCAGGGAAGTCACTTTCCCTCTCTTTTTAATCCCCAAACTTATTAAAAGATTGGGCTTCCCTGGTGTCTCAGACGGTAAAGAATCCACCTGCAATGCAGGAGACCCCAGTTTGATTCCTGGGTCAGGAAGATCCTCTGGAGAAGGGATAGGCTACCCATTCCGGTATTCTTGGGCTTCCCTGGTGGCTCAGACAACAAAGAATCCACCTGCAAAGTGGGAGACCTGGGTTTGATCACTGGGTTGGGAAGATCCCCTGGAGGAGGGCATGGCAACCCACTCCAGTATTCTTGCCTGGAGAATCTCCATGGAGAGAGGAGCCTGGTGGGCTGCAGTCCATGGGATTGCAAAGAATTGGACATGTCCGAGCGAGTAAGCACAGAAGCACGTTAAAAGATTGCCTCCCCTTCCTCTTTAACCCATTCTTCCAAATGCCTTATGCGATTTGGTTTCTTTCCCCACAATTCTAGTGAAGTTCATCGGAACACCCCAAGTTCCTAAGTCAGCCTCTGTTCTCTTGGATTTCTGCTTCCTTTGGTGGTGGTACTCTTCTTTTGCCTGAGACCCCCTCTTTACTTGGCTTCCATGTATTGTGTGCGTCTCCCTACTGCTCTGTCTCTTGAATAGTTTTGACTTCCCAAAGAAAAACAACAGTAATCCTAGCTTCCTTTGGTCTGTATGAGGATATTTTTTAGAACTTTTTTTTGTGGAATATGGGTCATTATGTTGACAGTTTATCTGAAGTTTGAAGATTGTGGTTTTAATAGCAAACTCTCAAGTAAAGTGAAGTGAGGTTGCTCAGTTGTGGCTGACTCTTTGCGACCCCCTGGACTGTAGCCTACCAGGCTCCTCCGTCTGTGGGATTTTCCAGGCAGCAGTACTGGAGTGGGTTGCCATTTCCTTCTCCATTAAATTAATGTAAGTTCTTTGTAACCTTAGTTTCTTGATGCTTTGCCTGATTATTGTTGTTGTTCGGTCGCTCAGTGAGGTCCACCTCTTTGAGACCCCATAGACTGCAGCACACCAGGCTCCTCTGTCCTTCACTCCCTCCTGGAGTTTGGTCAGAGTCGTGTTCATTGAGTCGATGAGGCTGTCTAACCATCTCTTCCTCTGCCACCCCTCTTCTCCTTCTGCTGTGCCTGGTAGGAGCTCAATAAATGTTTGTTGGAATCACTTATTCATTCAATTATGCATTTACATGTTCAATACATATTTACTAAATTAATTGAATTATTTGTGAAATGTAACAGTAGCTTGCACGTGCTCAGTGGCTCAGTTGTGGCTGACTCTTTCAGACTCTATGGACTGTAGCCCCCCAGACTTCTCTGTCCATGGGGTTTCCCAGGCAAGACTCCTGGAGTGGGTTGCCATCTCCTTCTCCAGGGGATCTTCTTGAACCAAGGATCAAACCCGCATCTCCTGCATTGCAGATGGATTCTTTACCACTGAGCCACTGGGGAAGTCTGCAAGAATAGGTTTCATTTTTTCAAATGATGGAAATATGAGTTTCTTTGTCTTTTTCTTTCAACCTTTGTTGAAGTCTGTTTATTTACTTGGTTCCCCTTCATCCCCCAATTTGAGTATTATTAGCTACATGACTCTTGGATAGGTTGTACTCAGTTGCTTCAGTTGTGTTCGACTCTTTGCGGCCCCATGGACTACAGCCCACCAGGCTCCCCTGTTCATGGGATTCTCCAGGCAAGAATACTGGAGTGGGTTGCCATTACCTTCTCCAGAGTTGGATAGGTTACGTAACCTCTTATGTCTGTTTTCTAATGTTTAATACAGGGATAATAAGTGTTGGAAAAAATGTACTTAGAACACATAGCACATGCTAGCATATAGTAATGGCTCAATAAATGTTAGTTATTGTTATTAATCTTACTATCACGTGTGAGATGCTAGACCCAATCACGTGTGAAATGCTGGACTTGGGTCTGCACAACAAACATCCTAAATCAGGCATTGTTTTTCCTATTTTTCAAAGGGAAAAACCAAGAGTTAGAGGATTTAAATACATTGCCCGATGTCACAGAGCTAATAAATTACAAATCTAGGATATCTGATTCTGTAGCTTCTGCCTTTTGCTTTTACAGAAAGCCTTTCATCATTTTGTATGACACTTAAAAGTAAACTAGGAATCACTTTATAGTGAATGACATAAGCCAATATTGTTTTTATTTATCTTCTAGAAGGTAGAACATACCAGAGAAGCTCTGCCCTATTGGGCAAGCTCCAAGTCTGAAGATCAGATTAATAAATATTTTATCTTAAAACCACAGAATTCTGAAAAGATTTTAGACTTAAAAGGATTTGCCTACCCAGTTATTGAATTCGCTAACCATCTAACCAGGGGGTCATTTATTCTTTAACCCCTCCCAGTGAGAGGGAAGTCATTATATCTCTGGGCACATCATTCCACTTTCCACACTTCTGACCATAAGACAGCCCTTCCTTACCTATAACTGAATTCTGTTCCTGAGTCTCCCGTCCATTGACTCTGGTGTGGCAGTGATGAATGGCCCAGGAAGTAAGTGGAACCCCTGTTTCCTAAGTCAGCGTTTCAGATTCTAGCTATTTATTTTCCACTTTCACACCCAACATCTTCTCTTTACCAGGTTAAGTAGCTTCAAGCCTTTAATTCACAGCTTTCCCTGAACAAACACAATTGGGTCTACTTGTCTACTTTATTTTTTCTTCTCGATGTGATAAGAATAAAAAGCATGGCTGTCTCATGAGCATTTTGCTTTTTCCTCTTGTCTTTCGCTTGATACATGCTACCATCATCTACCCAGTTGTTGAAGCTAGAAACCTAGGAGTTTGTTTCCTTCTCCGTTTACTACAGTCCATCAGCGAGTCTGTGAAGTCCTATCTCCAAATATAAAATCCACCTCTACTACCATCATCTTGGTCCAAGCTACCATCACCTCTCCCCTGATTCCTAACTCTTGCCCCCTCCCTGCTCTCTGTCCTCCACACAGTAGCCAGAATCATCTCTTTAAAGCACAGATCAGATCACAGCACTCCTTTAATTAAAACTCTAATTTCCCAGGGACCTCCTGACAAAAGCCAAACTCCCTTCTGTGGTTAACAAGGCCCTGCCTCATCTCAAACGTTTGTTCATGCAGCCTTGGTCCCTGGTGTGCTTTGTTTTGTAGACACGCCAAGCCTCTTCCTACAAATGGTGCTGGCCCTTCTCGTTCCTTCTGCCTGTGCTCTTCTCCGAGTTTTGCAAATGCCCAGCTCCTCCTCATCTTTCAGGTCTCTGCTAAAATGCCACTTCTTCAGGGCAGCCTGCCCTGATCACTCATCTGAGGTCCTGATCTTATCGTCTGCACCTCTCTTTCGGATCACCTCGTCTTGTCTCCTCCTGGGATGTAGGTTCTTTGGTGACTGGACCTACGTGACATGTTAGCAGTCGGATCTTCTACAGGTGGCAGAATAGCTATTCAGAGAAGGGGCTCAGTACGTGTCTGAGGAATAAATGCTTGGCCTCACGACTGAACATTGAGAGTCCTATTGAAAATGCATTTGAATCTGAGCTTTGCCACTTTCTGTGTGGCTTGAGACACAGCACGGCACCACTCCGAGCTTCAGGTGCCTTATCTGTGTGATAGCCATCTTATATACCTCATCTACCTATTAATCTGTGATGATTAATGAAGACAGTGACTGTGACAGTACCTGCCACAGCCCTTGGCAGTATCAGGCATTCAGTCCTCCTCCCAGCCCGGTGCTTAGCTGTGAGCATGTGAGAAAGAACCGTATCAAGCTTCAGCCCGATTTATGGAACTGCTTGTATGGTGTGCCTGTGAGTGTGTGCCCCGTAGTCTGGGTATAAGACCCCTGTGACTGCCCTCAGGTAACACTTGCTGAGGCTGGGAAGACAGTTCCAACCCTGCCCGTTGGCTGTGGTACAGAGTGATGCTTGGTCTGATAGCCCAGAGACACCAAGCCCAGGGCCTTCCCTGGGCTGCTGAACACAGACTCCCCCCCAAAAACTAAATGAGCAAAGCTGACATCGTGTGGCCCATCTCTCGTCAAGATGGATTGGGATGCTTTGTCTAGACAGTAGTCTCCCTTGGGAAATCACAGTTGCTCTAAGAGAAGGCACATGGTCTCCTGTTAGGAATATAAAACAGGCCTGTGAGCTGTTGATGGGGGAAGGAGGGGGGCTGCCGTGAGGTATGTGGGCCTGTGGAGCAGAGCCTGAAGAAAGGAGCTGTCGGGTTCTACAGGCACCGGTGTCACAGGTACACCGTCGTGGTGGTGGCCTTCTCCTTCATACGCGAAGTGTCAACAGAGCCCACGGTCGGTGGGAAGCAACCCTGTCAGCCTTCCCAGAGTCACGATTCTGAGGAGCGCTTGGAAGAACTGAAAGGTAATCCTAGAATGTAAATTACCTGTTAAGAAGTGGGCAGTTGTCTATCTGCAGCTTGCTGCTTAGCGTGATGGTGTCTGTGGTTCCCCTCTGTAGGCTTTGTGTGTGTTAGTCATTCAGTCATGTCCAACTCCTTGGGACCCCATGGACTGTAGCACTCCAGGTTCCTCTGTCCATGGAATTCTCCAGGCAAGACTACTGGAGTGGGTTGCCATTTCCTCCTCTAGGGGATCTTCCCAACCCAGGGATTGAACCCGGGTCTCCTGCCTTGCAGGAAGATTCTTTACCATCTGAGCCACCAGGGAAGCCTGCAGGCTGTTAAGGTGAGCGTTTTATTAATACGTGGAAGAGCGAGGTGGCTCCAGAAATAGATAGATTTGGGTTCAAATCCTGGTAGTGTCATGACTTTGGCCAAGTTACTTAGCATCTAGTGTTAGTTTTCTCATCAAAAATGAAGATGATAAAGACTTTTATCTGGTTGCTGTGAGGATTCGATGTTATCGTGTGTATAAAAATCTTAGCTTACTTCCAGGCACAAAGCTGATGTTCAGTAAATGATCCTTCTTTTTATTAAACAGGACAAATCAGGATGTTGAGTTTATTTCTGATGAACTTTGAACTTTGAGTCTTAGTTCCCCCACTTGCCAGCTGTGTGCCTTGGACAAGCTATCTAACCTCTCCCAGTCAGTATTTTTATGTGTTAAATGCAGTTTATAATTCCCACCTTTTAGTCAAGGCGGAATCATAGTCAAATGGAATTCATAGTCAAATTCATAGTCAAATGAAATCAGAGCACCTGACATGTAGTAAGTGATCAAAATATCCCTTTCTTCCCCTTTGGTTCCGCAGTATCTGAAATACGGTCCCTTTAAGCTTGTTAAGATTCCTCGCTAGCCTTGTATGCAGCTGTGTTCAGACAGCTTTGGCAGAAGGAAAGAGGCTTTTATTTATTTATTTTGTTCAAATGACTGTTTCATAATCTCTTGGCTCAGACCTGCTGCTGCCACACCCTGTGCTTCTCCGGGTCCCCGGGTCCTGCTGCAATTAGCCTGTGCCTTGCCGCTCACCTAAATGACCCTGGAAAGTGGCCACCGTGGAAGGCATTGCTGAATACGAAAGGGATCTTCTTCCCTGCTCTCGGGAATGAAGCTTGCTCAGGGATTCTCAGCCGCAGGGGGAGGGGCTGGCAAGCCTGGGCTGTAGCTGGACTCAGCGGCCAGGAGTTTTCTGGTTTTCATTAAAATTCTCTGGCTGTCTTTCGGGACTGCTCCGTTAGCTATGACTCTGCCCTAGGGCTGGTTGTGCTGTTCTCTCGGCTACACACACCCATCAGATCTTGGCGGCCCCGAGGATGAGAGAAAATTGCAGGTGGGGAATAGGCTGGCTAAGGGGTCTTGCTCGGCAGTCTTTGTGATAAGGGATCCCCATCTACAATGGCAGAACTTGACCTCTGCAAAGTCTTCAAGTACTGATGGGGAGGTAGACAAAGGTAAGCTGGGAGCGAGTGGCCCAGAGAACCCTCTTGGAGCTTACTCCTGAAGACGAACTTGCCCTTGAGAGCAGATAAATGTTTCTTGGTAGCTGTCAGAGGATCCCCAAGTGTTTAATGAATGAAATCAGTCTGGTCAAATCCTTTTTCTAAGGTGCTGATACCCTCATATGCCCCAGGGATTGGGGTTGAATGGCACTTCTCAGGGTGAGAGATGGCGTGAGAGTAAAGAAGATTCTGGTTTTGAATGTTAATTTCTGGCAGCTGAAGAAATCTTATTTGAGGTTGAAACTTAAATCTGAAAACCTAGGTTCAGCCTAGCAAACTAGGTTGCTAATTGAGTTGCTTTGTGACCTTGAACAAGTGACTTCCCTGGGTCTCAGCTTCCCAGTGAGGTTGTGAGGATTAAATGAGATAAACTCTGTTAAGCTCTTGGCATAGCCTATGTTCTCGGTAGATGGTAGATGCTGAGATAAATTTGGCTAGTTTTGACCTGTCACTCAGCCTACCAAGATATTTCCCAGGTCTGTCATCTAAAACCTTTGTTCTGCCTCTGTCTCAGCTCTGTGTCTTTTAAGAATTCAAGGTAAATGTGTTTCCTAGGGCAAGCTGGATTTCCTTTCATTGGAAAAATACTTCGAAACCATATTACATGTCTCTCTGTGAGAAGCTTACAATGTTGGATATTTCTTCTTCTGGTAACTTAGTAGGAAAAAAAAATTTTTTTTCCCTGTCCTTCTCCATGGATAGATTGTGAGAAAGCCATTTTAATGGACCTTGGGTTTAAATATCCTTGATGATCCTCCCAAGAGAGCATCACTGAGACTCCCATTTGCCTACAGAGTTAGCTCCATTTCCAGTCTTTTCTCCTTTCACTGGAGTCATTTTTTTTTTTTTTAAATTTTGTATTGGAGTATAGCCGATTAACTGGAGAAGGACATGGCAACGCATTCCAGTATGTTTGCCTGGGGAATCTCATGGACAGACCTTTGTGGGCTACAGTCAACATCCATGGGGTCATAAAGAGTCGGACACGACTGAGCAACTAATAGAACTACTACTGTAGCCGATTAACAATGTTGTCACAGTTTCAGGTGCACGGTGAAGGGACTCAGCCATGCGTATACATGTATCCATTCTCCCCCAAACTCCCCTCCCATCCAGGCTGCCATATAACATTGAGCAGAGTTCCCTGTGCTATATAGTAGGACCTTGTTGGTTATCCATTTTAAATATAGCAGTGTGTACATGTTGATCCCAAATTCCGGTAACTATTCCTTCTCCCTGTCTCTCCCCTCTGGTAACCATAAGTTTGTTCTCTAAACTTGCCTTTCACTCTACTCTTCAAACTCACTATTCTAGCCACGGTGGACTGCTCACAAAAAAAGAATTCATACGAAACCTTTCATAAATACCAAAGAATGCTTTCAATGTATATTTACCGGTAAAGAACAATAAAGTGAAAATTGTGTTTCCACCATCCAATTTATCGAATTGAACATTACTGATCCCTGAGAAGCTACTGGTATACCCTCTGTCCCAAAATCATGTCTGTATTTCTAAAACTATACACTGTTTAGTTTTTTAAAATAAAGGAGCAAGCACAAATCTAGCAAACTTTGTTTAAAAGGGGGAACACCACTGTTAGATCTAAAAATGAACTGAATGAACTCAGGTTCATAGTCTGGCATTAGCTTCCCTGAGGGTTATACAAGGTCTTGATGGGAAAGTCAGTGGGCAGGGTTGTGAGTGACTCCTAGGAAATATAAGGCTGACCACTACTGGGGCTTCGCGTGGGTCAGACATCAGACATCTGGTAGGATATGGTCACAGAGAATGGTCTGCCATGTCTTTTCTACTTCTGATTTCTCTGTGGCCTACCTCCGTTCTCAGCAAGTAGGTCAAAGCAAAACTGTTCTGTGGGAAGCAGGGAATGCCCTCAGCTAACTCAGATGGACAGCGTGGAAGGGATGAGCAGGTACTTCACTAGCTCATGGATAAGGCCAGTATTGCCAGAAAAAGTCTGAATCCAGTTTACCAAATCATTCTTTGTCAGGTTGAAGAGAGGATGCAGTACCACCTATAGAACAGTCTTACCTTAAAGTTGACCTCTAAGTCAATCAGGCCTCTAGAGCTAACTTGTTTTTTTCAAATTTACTAATGCACTTTAAAATAATAATAACAACAAATTGAATCAGTTCTTAACATGAATAAAAACGATATTTTCCAAAACAAAAAGGAATTAGCAGGAATATTTTGTTTACATTTTTACAAATTTCCTTTTTCCTTCCAGTATTATTAAGATATAACTCCTGGTGGCTCAGAGGGTAAAGCATCTGCCTGCAATGCGGGAGACCCAGGTTCGATCCCTGGGTTGCAAAGATCCCCTGGAGAAGGAAATGGCAACCCACTCCAGTACTCTTGCCTGGTAAATTCCGTGGACTGAGGAGCCTGGTAGGCTACAGTCCATGGGGTCTCAAAGAGTCAGACACAACTGAGCGACTTCACTCAACCCTGTATAGGTTCAGTGGATACGGCATAATGAAATGATTTACATTCACCATGAAGTGATTATCATCATAAGTTTCATGAATATCCATCATCACATATAAGTATAACATTAAAGAAATAGAAAAAGAATTTTTCTCTTGTGATGAGAACTCAGGATTTTCTCTCTTCTAACTAACTTTGGTTTATTAGAAAGAGGGGAAAGGATGACAAATTATACTCTAAGGAAGCAAACAGATGAATTCAGAGTGTTGGACAACTGACTTGGCTTCTGTAACAAGTCAAAAGCATGAAAAAATAATATGAGTGAAGAATCAGAACCAAATGTAATGTATGAACCCTATTTTGATTCAGAGAGTCTGTGGATTTGTTGGCTACGACTGTCATAACAGAATATCAGAGACTGGCTAGCTTAAACAGCAGAAATTAATTTTCTCACAGTTCTGGCAGTTGGAGGCCCAAGATCAAGGTACCAGCGGTTAATTTCCTCTGCAGCCTCTCCCCCTGGCTGGCCATGCCTACCCTGTTCCTGCCTCTTCACACGGTGGACCCTTGGCACACACTTGGCTCTGGTTTCTCTCCATAGGTTCTAATCTCCTTTCCTCTTCTTCTTCTCCTTATCTTCCTCCTCCTGCTTCTAATTTATTTTATTGATACATGGTTGTTTTACAGTGCAGTGTTAATTTCTGCCATACAGCAAAGTGATTCAGTTATACGTATTCATGTTCTTTTCCATCAGTCTCCTTTCTTCTTTTAAGGACTTTAGTCAGGTTGAAATAGTTCAGTTCAATTCAGTCGCTCAGTCATGTCCGACTCTTTGTGACCCCATGAATCGCAGCACGCCAAGCCTCCCTGTCCATCACCAACTCCCGGAGTTCACTCAGACTTGAGTCCATCGAGTCAGTGATGCCATCCAGCCATCTCATCCTGGGTCGTCCCCTTCTCCTGCCCCCAATCCCTCCCAGCATCAAAGTCTTTTCCAATGAGTCAACTCTTCACATGAGGTGGCCAAAGTACTGGAGTTTCAGCTCTAGCATCATTCCTTCCAAAGAAATCCCAGGGCTGATCTCCTTCAGAATGGACTGGTTGGATGTCCTTGCAGTCCAAGGGACTCTCAAGAGTCTTCTCCAACACCACAGTTCAAAAGCATCAATTCTTCGGTGCTCAGCCTTCTTCACAGTCCAACTCTCACATCCATACATGACTACTGGAAAAACCATAGCCTTGACTAGATGGACCTTAGTCGGCAAAGTAATGTCTCTGCTTTTTAATATGCTATCTAGGTTGGTCATAACTTTCCTTCCAAGGAGTAAGCGTCTTTTAATTTCATGGCTGCAGTCGCCATCTGCAGTGATTTTGGAGCCCCCCAAAATAAAGTCTGACACTGTTTCCACTGTTTCCCCATCTATTTCCCATGAAGTGATGGGACCAGATGCCACGATCTTCATTTTCTGAATGTTGAGCTTTAAGCCAACTTTTTCACTCTCCTCTTTCACTTTCATCAAGAGGCTTTTTAGTTCCTCTTTACTTTCTCCCATAAGGGTGGTGTCATCTGCATATCTGAGGTTATTGATATTTCTTCCGGCAATCGTGATTCCAGCTTGTGTTTCTTCCAGTCCAGCGTTTCTCATGATGTACTCTGCATAGAAGTTGAATAAGCAGGGTGACAATATACAGCCTTGATGTACTTCTTTTCCTATTTGGAACCAGTCTGTTGTTCCATGTCCAGTTCTAACTGTTGCTTCCTGACCTGCATACAGATTTCTCAAGAGGCAGGTCAGGTGGTCTGGTATTCCCATCTCTTTCAGAATTTTCCACAGTTTATTGTGATCCACACAATCAAAGGCTTTGGCATAGTCAATAAAGCAGAAGTAGATGTTTTCCTGGAACTCTCTTGCTTTTTCCATGATCCAGCGGATGTTGGCAATTTGATCTCTGGTTCCTCTGCCTCTTCTAAACCCAGCTTGAACATCAGGAAGTTCACGGTTCACGTATTGCTGAAGCCTGGCTTGGAGAATTTTGAGCACTACTTTACTAGCGTGTGAGATGACTGCAATTGTGCAGTAGTTTGAGCATTCTTTGGCATTGCCTTTCTTTGGATTGGAATGAAAACTGACCTTTTCCAGTCCTGTGGCCACTACTGAGTTTTCCAAATTTGCTGGCATATTGAGTGCAGCACTTTCACAGCATCATCTTCCAGGATTTGAAACAGTTCAACTGGAGTTCCATCACCTCCACTAGCTTTGTTTGTAGTGATGCTGTCTAAGGCCCAGTTGACTTCACATTCCAGGATGTCTAGCTTTAGATGAGTGATCACACCATCATGATTATCCAGGTCGTGAAAATCTTTTTTGTACAGTTCTTCTGTGTATTCTTGCCATCTCTTCTTAATATCTTCTGCTTCTGTTAGGTCCAGACCATTTCTGTCCTTTATCAAGCCCATCTTTGCATGAAATGTTCCCTTGGTATCTCTAATTTTCTTGAAGGGATCTCTAGTTTTTCCCATTCTGTTTTTTTCCTCTATTTCTTTGCATTAATCACTGAAGAAGGCTTTCTTATCTCTTCTTGCTATTCTTTGGAACTCTGCATTCAGATGCTTATATCTTTCCTTTTCTCCTGGCTTTTTGCTTCTCTTCTTTTCACAGCTATTTGTAAGGCCTCCCAGACAGCCATTTTGCTTTTTTGCATTTCTTTTCCATGGGGATGGTCTTGATCCCTGTCTCCTGTACAATGTCACGAACCTCATTCCATAGTTCATCAGGCACTCTATCTATCAGATCTAGGCCCTTAAATCTATTTCTCACTTCCACTGTATAAACATAAGGGATTTGATTTAGGTCATACCTGAATGGTCTAGCGGTTTTCCCTGCTTTCTTCAATTTAAGTCTAAATTTGGTAATAAGGAGCCTAAAGGCCTTATGTTAACTTAGTTACCTCTTTAAAACCCCTATCCCCAGTTACAGTCACATTCTGAGGTATACCAGAGCACATGGATTCAACATATACAATTTTTTTTTGAGGGGAATACAATTGAGCCTGTAACAGCCTAATTTAAAAAAGGCATTTTTGAGATGCAGGGGATGTTTTGTTATGGACCAATATCAAGGGAGTATCGTTATTTTTTCTAGGTGCCTTAATAGTAATGTGGTGTTAAAAAATGGGTAGTGTAGAGATGGATTCTGAAGTATACAGAGGTGAGATGATACGATGTGGAAACAAGGTTTTAGAATACTTCAAGAAAAAACAGAAAGCAAGAAAATCGATTGAGTAATAGGCCAAAGTATTGATAATTATTGAATCTGGGTGATTGGGTGTCAGGGGCTTACTTCTGAGTATGTTTGAAAATTGTATAAAAATAATTTTAAGTATTTGGGTTAACAGAAGCAAAGAGAGTTTAATGGCCGTGGGGCTGTTGGTTATGGCTGTCTTCAACACGCTCACCACTTGGGTTGCGCTTCGCTAGTCTGGTTGGCTTCTACATGTGGTCTTCTCGGGAGTCTCTGTTGCCTGTCTCTACTAGATCCTCTTTCTTGAATACAGCTTGGTGAAGGACATCTACAGGAACTTCTTAGGAAAAGGTTTATTGGAATGTGAATTTGTGAGATCTTAAATACCTGAGAAATATTTTAAAAGTTCTGTTCTCACAGTT
Source organism: Ovis aries (assembly GCF_016772045.2). Taxonomy (NCBI): domain Eukaryota; kingdom Metazoa; phylum Chordata; class Mammalia; order Artiodactyla; family Bovidae; genus Ovis; species Ovis aries. The sequence goes on from NC_056074.1 coordinate 12,203,101, forward strand.
GATCAATAGTTTGGGTTCTTAGATTTCATTCTAAGTTGGAAATAATTTTCCTGCAGAATTCCTAAGTCATTGCTCCATCATCATCTTGCTTTCATTGATGCTGTTGAGCATTACTGTACTGACTTCATTGTTCTGTCTTTTTTTCTGTTTTTTTCTTTCTTGGAAATTTCTCTTGTTCAGACATTGAACCCCTGTATTGGTTCTCTGGAACATTGTTACAAATATTCTCCCTCCTTTTTTCCATATTTTTGTCTTTCGATTTTGCTCTCAAGGAGATCTCCTCCACTTTATCTTTCAATCCTTTAGTTGAATTTTTAAAATTTCTGCTATTAAATTGTCAATTTCTGAGAGCTCTTTTTGATGGTGGTTCTCTTAGGGTTTTAATAGTATCCTATTTTTGTTTCATAGGCACAGTTTTATTTCATTTTTTGTGAAAATATTAATGGTATTCTCCACCCCACCTCCCCATCCCCCTCCAAAAGTAGCTGTTTCCTTCAGCTTGTTTTTGTGTGTTTGCTGTGGTCTGTATCTTCATTAGAGGCATTCCCAGTATGTCACTGAAATGTGATCTTTCGCTGTGTTGCTTCTGATTAAGGGCAGGACAGGGGAATTAAAAAAGAGCTCTCAAGACCTTGACATTGTGGTAAATGAAAGAAGCCACTCGCAAAGTACCACATGGTGTATGATTTCATTTTAACGAAATGTCCAGAATAAGCAAATTCATAGAGACAGAAAATAGATCAGTAGTTGCCTGGGGCTGGAGAATGGGATGACTGTTGATGGGCATAGCATTTTCTTTGGGGTGATGAAAATATTCTGAAATTGATTGTGGTGATGGTTGTACAACTCTGTGTATATACTAAACACCACTGAATTGTACACTTTAAAAACTGAATTGATCAGGATGGGGGACACATGGGCAACTGTGGCTGATTCATGTCGATGTATGCCAAAAAACACCACATTATTGTAAAGTAATTAGCTTCCAATTAAAATAAATAAATTAATTTAAAAGATGGAATTGAGTTACATCTTAATAAAGCTTAATATTCTAGCTTAATAAACCACCCAGTGATGATGGTTATACTACTAAACACCATTTAATTGTATACTTTTTAAAAGGGTGAACTGATTCATTAGACAACTTTGGAGTTCCTAGGATTAAAATTTATTACTCTAAAAATTGAAAAATAAAGGGAAATAAAAAGTATTTTAAAAGAAAAAAAAAATAAAAATAAAAGGGTGAACTGAGTTGTGAGTTATGTCTTAATAAAACTGTCCAAAAAAAAAAAAAAGCTGTCAGGAAAGCGAATATGGGATGGAGATCATTAACTCTGAGCCTCCCTGTAGCTTGATCTGGGAGGGCTGTCTCCTGGGAGCCTCTGGAGCAGCGTCTTCTGGTTTTCCTTCTGCTCTGTTCACCTGGAGGAGTCTTTCATCCTCTTGCAGAGTGTGGGCCACCTGACAACATTATGGCAGTCAACAGGAGAGAGCGTACGAGAGCCTCTCCTCTGACATTTCACCATCAGTAGATACAGTGCCCTGACTTTTTCTGTTCGCCTTCAGCCGTGCTGGTACTCCTGCGCCAGAGACACTCTTGCTTTTTACTATGGAAAATTTCAAAGATTGACAAAAGTGGAGAGAATAGTGCAATAAACCTCCATGTTCCCACTATCCAGGTTCACAAATGATCCCTTCATGAACACTTTCTTTTCATCTATATCCCCCACCCCCTTCCTTAGACTATTTCACAGCAAGTACTAGACGTTTCTCTTTCATGCTTTCTAGAGACTGTGCTGTGCTATGCTTAGTTGCTCAGTTGTGTCCGACTCTTTGTGACCCCATGGACGATAGCCTGCCAGGCTCCTCTGTCCATGGGGAGTCTCCAGGCAAGAGTCCTGGAGTGGGTGGCCAGGCCCTGCTCCTGGGGATCTTCTCAGCCCAGGGATCAAATGCAGGTCTGCTGCATTGCAGGCGGATTCTTTACCATCTGAGCCATCAGGGAAGTCCTCTGTTCAGTTCAGTTGCTCAGTTGTGTCCGACTCTTTGTGACCCCCATAGACTGCAGCATGCTAGTCTTACCTGTCCACCACCTCCCTGGAGCTTGCTCAAACTCATGTCCATCGGTCAATGATGCTATCCAACCATCTCATCCTCTGTCATCCCCTTCTTCTCCCACTATCAATCTTTCCCAGCATTAGGGTCTTTTCCAATGGGTCAGCTCTTTGCATCAGGTGGCCAAAGCATTGGAGTTTCAGCTTCAGCATCAGTCCTTCCAATGAATATTCAGGACTGATTTCCTTTAGGATGGACTGGTTGGCTCTCCTTGCAGTCCAAGGGACTCTCAAGAGTCTTCTCCAACACCACAGTTCAAAAGCATCAATTCTTTGGCGCTCAGCCTTCTTTATGGTCCAACTCTCACATCCATACATGACTACTGGGAAAAACCATCGTTTTGACTAGATGGACTTTGTTGGCGAAGTAATTTCTCTGCTTTTTAATATGCTGTCTAGGTTGGTCATAGCTTTTCTTCCAAGGAGCAAGTGTCTTTTAATTTCACAGCTGCAGCCACCATCTGCAATGATTTTGGAGCTCCAAAAAATAAAGTCTGACACTGTTTTCATTGTTTTCCCATCTATTTGCCATGAAGTGATGGGACTGGATGTCATGATCTTAGTTTTCTGAATGTTGAACTTTAAGCCAACTTTTTCACTCTGCTCTTTCACTTTCATCAGAAGGCTCTTTAGTTCTTCTTCACTTTCTGCCGTAAGGGTGGTGTCATCTGCATATCTGAGGTTATTGATATTTCTCCCAGTAATCTTGATTCCAGCTTGTGCTTCATCCAGCCTGGCAATTCTCATGATGTATTCTGCATATAAGTTAAATAAGCAGAGTGACAATATACAGCCTTGACATACTCCTTTCCCAATTTGGAACCAGTCTGTTATTCCATGTCCAGTTCTAACTGTTGCTTCTTGACCTGCATACAGGTTTCGCAGGAGGCAGGTCAGGTGGTCTGATATTCCCATCTCTTGAAGAATTTTCCACAGTTTGTTGTGATCCACACAGTCAAAGGCTTTGGCATAGTCAATAAAGCAGAAGTAGATGTTTTTCTGGAATTCTCTTGCTTTTTCAGTGATACAATGGATGTTGGCAATTTGATCTCTGGTTCCTCTGCCTTTTCTAAATCCAGCTTGAATATCTGAAAGATCATGGTTCACGTACTGCTGAAGCCTAGCTTGGAGAATTTTGAGCATTACTTTAGTAGCATGTGAGATGAGTGCAATTGTGCAGTAGTTTGAGCATTCTTTGGCATTGCCTTTCTTTGGGATTGGAATGAAAACTGACCTTTTCCAGTTCTGTGGCCATTGCTGAGTTTTCCAAATTTGCTGGCATATTGAGTGCAGCACTTTCACAGCATCATCTTTTAGGATTTGAAATAGCTCAGCTGGAATTCCATCACCTCCACTAGCTTTGTCCGTAGTGATGCTTCCTAATGCCCACTTGACTTTGCATTCCAGGATGTCTGGCTCTAGGTGAGTGATCATGCCATCTTGATTATCTGGGTCATGAAGATCTTTTTTGTATAGTTCTTCTGTGTATTTTTGCCACCTCTTCTTAATATCTTCTGCTTCTGTTAGGTCCATACCATTTCTGTCCTTTATTGTGCCCGTCTTTGCATGAAATGTTCCCTTGGTATTTCTAATTTTCTTGAAGACAGCTCTAGTCTTTCCCATTCTATTGTTTTCCTCTATTTCTTTGCATTGATCACTGAGGAAGGCCTTATCTCCCCTTGCTATTCTTTGGAACTCTGCATTCAAATAGGTGTATCTTTCCTTTTCTCCTTTGTCTCTCACTTCTCTTCTTTCCTCAGCTATTTGTAAGGCCTCCTCAGACAGCCATTTTGCTTTTTGCAGTTCTTTTTCTTGGAGAGAAAGAGGAGACAAAGCATCCTGAATTCTGTCAGTAAGGGGGTTGTCTAGGGCTCTAACCTCTTTTCAAACTGCTTTCCCTGTGGTCCTTACTTTAGCATCCTGCTCCCCTGCTCTAGGTCCCCTGGAGGAGGGCATTGCAACCCACTCCAGTATTCTTGCCTGGAGAATTCCATGGACAGAGGAGCCTGACAGGCATTAGTCCATGGGGTCTCAGAGTCAGACACGACTGAGAGTGTCTGAGTGCTTCTTTTCAGGAGCACCCAGTATGGCTAGTCTTGGGCCCGGTAAGGATTCTGTGGTTTAAGTCAGTCGAATTCTCAGCTTTCCTTGCATCTGATTTAAGATTCAGATTTCTTAAGTCTGCTAAGTCTGTTACTAGTTAATCATTGTATCCCAAGCTTCCCCAATTTTACATCATCATCTCCTCTCCACGTTCCCTGTCCTAAACTCTGTTTTTGGCTGTGGTAGGTCTTCATTGCCGTGAGCACGCTTTCTCTAGTGGTGGCACGTGGGGGCTTCTCTAGTTGTAGCTTAGTTGCCCCACAGCGTATGGGATCTTCTTTGCCCGACCAGGTATCAAAACCACATCCCCTGCAATGGAAGGTGGATTCTTAACCACTGGGCCACCAGACAAGTCTCCTGAGTGGTTTTGTTATTAAGGAAAAAGCAGGAGTTGGTGAAAGTAGAGGCGTCTGTTCAGTATGCCAGCCTGTCAGAAAGATCAACTGCTTTTTAATTTTTTTCCCTCTATTATTTATTTATTTATTTTTGCTCTGTCCAACCCTCTTCTACTCAAACTGGAACCCTCTTTTATTTCTTTATAGATGATTGATCTATTTCCCTGGAAAACCTGATCTATTTGCCTGGAAAACCCCTTTCCAATCTTCAAGAACTAAGAGGAATGTCCTTGTTTTAACACGCCTCTGTTCCAGCCTTAAGCCCAGGCAAGGTTACGGAGTCCCTGCATTATGCCTTGCAGGCATTTTTGTCCTCACCTCTTATTCTGGCATTGTTTGCCTGAGCTCCGAGTGCTGCATTGCTATTTGTTTTCATCTTCCTTGCTGGCCTGGGAAGTAGGGCCTGAGACTAGGAAGTAGATCTTGTTTTCCTCTGTACCATGAGCAGCGTCTGGTTCCCAGTAAACGTGTGTTCACCCCCAGACTGGGTCTTGGAGCACCGTGCTTCCAGGGTGGGGACAGGAAGTGGACAATGACCCTTTCCTTCTTGCCTCTTACAGGCGTGACAGTTTGCTAAATATTAAGGAGTAGAACATGTTGTCGGCTTGTTGTTATGCAACGTTGCTCCCTTTGCTTTCAAGTCTGGTGTTTTTTAGCCAGTCAGCAGGTCAGAGAGGGTGGGAGGGCCGCTGTAAGGGCGTAAACATCCTACCAAAGAAGGAAGGGACTCACTCACAGATGCTGAGTTTCCCTCCCTTGAGAGAAAGGCTTGTAGTCTCCACACCCCCCACCACGCCCCGCTCCAACTAGGGAAGGGAGGCAGTTCATCCTGTCTTGACAGCTATTCACTCAGCTCTGCAGGGTCTTCCATTATGTTTTCCTTTGGACGTGATGCCAGGAGGATTTTTTAAATTGATGATTATGTTATTAAAAAAAAATCTGATGTTAAGATATTATTTCTGAGAGGTCCTATTAAAAATGCAAATATATAACTTTGAAAGGATTTAACGTGTTGTTTCTTTATATATGAATATATATACACGTTTGGCTGTGCCAGGCCTTAGTTGCGGCACATGGGATCTTCCATCTTCGTTGCAACATTCGGGGTCTTTAGTTGTGGTCTGCAAACCCTTAGTTGCAGCTTGAGGGATCTAGTTCCCTGACCAGGGATAGAACCTATGCCCCCTGCCTTGGGAACTCTGAGTCTTAGCTACTGCACCACCAGGGAAGTCCCTGATTTCGTGTTTCTTGAAGTGTGATCCTCAAGAAGCTATAAATATCATCCTGGGGCGGGGGAAGGAAATTAAGAACTAGTGGCCAAACAAATGTGGGATGCTAGATTAAACAAAGTTAAATAAGGTCCCTTCAAGACCTGTCAGCATCTCGCTGCTGTGCCTTGTGACTTCGAGAGGGGTGTGTAGTAGCAACGTTTCCTGAGTTTATTTTATGTTTCATCTGAGGAGCAAGAGCACTTCAGTAATGTGTTTTGTGGAACACAAGTAATTCTGGAAACAGCCCCTCAGCTTAAGTTCATCCTTTGAGGTCCCCCGGACGTGCCACTTCATCTAAGCTGCCCCTGGAGATATGTAAACTTTTCTTTCGTGAATTGCATGACTTTCCTTTGTCTCGTTGTCTCCCTACCTCTTCTCTACCCACTGTGGTGGTGGTGGTTTAGTCGGCAAGTGGTGCCCGACTCTTGTCGTGTTGCGACCCCATGGACTGTAGCCCTCCAGGCTGCTCTGTGGGATTCTCCAGGCAAGAATACTGGAGTGGGTTGCCATTCCCTTCTCCAGGGGATCTTCCCGACCTAGGAATTGAATCCGGGTCTCCTGCATTGCAGGCAGATTCTTTACCGACTGAGCTACAAGTGAAGCCCTCTCTACCCACTACCTCCTTGTCCATATTGTATCAGTTTCACTGCATCTGGAACATCCTTGTCTTGCACAGACGTACTCAGGAGATACTTGCAGTACTGTATTGGTGCCCTAGCTGAGTCAGCCTTAGAGTTCAAAAGGCAGGCAGGAGTGGGAGCCCAAGAGAGGTCTGGGGCTTGGGACCCTCACTGCTCAGGGATGGGGATCAGGGAGAGGACTTAGGGATGACACGGGACCAGTGTAAGAGCCTGGACACAGAGAACAGGAAAAGAGAGCAAAGTCTGGACATGCTGAGAATATAAATCAAATGTACTGAAGGCCAGCTCTGTGTCTGACACCCTGTGGTAGGCTCTGGTTTTTGTTGTTGTTTGTTTCTGTGTGTGTGTGTGTGTGTGTGTTTAACATTTCTTTCTTTATTTGGATGCATCAGGTCTTAGTTGCGGCACATGGGCTGTTTGTTGCGTTATGCGTGATCTTTCATTGCGGCACCCAGACTCTTCAGCCGTGGTGTGGGCTTAGTTTCTCCTAGGTAGGAGGGATCTTAGTTCCCTGACCAGGAATCAAACCCATGTCCTCTGCCTTCGAAGGTGGATTCTTAAGCCCTGGATCACCAGGGAAGTCCCCTAACCATTGAATATTTAAACTTAATTCTGACCTTTCAAATAGGTGATATTCTTCCCATTTCCTCAATGAAGAAATGGCATCAGCAAGGTGAAGCAGACACCAGTGTTTGTGCCGAGGATACAGAGATGAATAAAGCCCAGGCCCTTCCCCCAGCGAACCCTTGTTTTATGGAATAGGTGGTCCTGTAAATAAATAAACCGTGGGGTGACTACAGTGATTAAGCTGTGGTCAGGGTCACAAGCAAGAACCCAATGTGTTTATGTGGGGAAGGGATGGGAGTTGACAAATCCAGAAAGGCTTCCAGGAGTGATGCTGGAGCCAGGTGGGCTGAGAGTGTGAGAACAGCAGGGACCGAAAAAGCAAAAGCTTGGGGGTGAGGAATATCCCAAGAAATTCATTGCCATTGGAGTATGGCATGTGAGGTAGGTGAGAAGTGAGGCTGAGGAAGTTGTAGACAGGTTGAAGAGTTTCGGATTTGATTTTTGAAAACCACGGGAAGCCGCTGCAGGGTTTTTAGCAGAACAGGCCCGTGTGGATACATAGTGGTAGGTAGTATTATTCCCATTGTCTGTGAGGGAAGCCAGGCTTGGAAAGAGACTTGCCCAAGCTCACTCAGCTTATCAGAGGTGAAGCAGAGCCAGTTTCAACTCAAATCCATCTGGATCTTTCCATGACTAAGCTGCCTCTCAAAGTAACAATGGCCAATCATCACACTGAGTTTCCTACTGAAAAGTACTCTCATTCTGATATTGGAATGAGACAATAGTTTTAAGACTTAATATGGAAAGAAAAAAAAGACAATATGATAAAAAAAAAGTTGTTCTTTTTTTTTTTCCTGCCTTCTTATTTATTTTCAGAGTAAAGAAACACTGGACAAAGTTAGGAGATAAAATATGCTTTATAATAAAACCCATTTTACTTCCAATAAAAGTTCTTATTTTCTAGAAGTTTTAGCTTCTAATACATTTAAAGTTTTAGCTTTAATACATTTAAAGATAGTCTAATGATGGATGAAGATAATGAGAATTTATCAGTGTAAAATGACATTCTTTATTCATTTTTCCTTATTTTATTTTATTTTTTAATTTAAACTTTTAATTTTATATTGGAGTATAGCGGATTAATAATGTTGTGATAATTGCAGGTGCACAGCAAAGTGACCCAGTCAGTTCAGTTCGGTTCAGTTGCTCAGTCATGTCTGATTTTTTGTGACCCCATGGACCACAGCACACCAGGCTTCCCTGTCCATCACCAACTCCCAGAGTTTACTCATCATGTATATTGAGCCGGTGGTGCCATCCAACCATCTCATCCTCTGTCGTCCCCTTCTCCTCCTGCCTTCAATCTTTCCTAGCACCAGTCTTTTCTAGTGAGTCAGTTCTTTGCATCAGGTGGCCAAAGTATTGGAGTTTCAGCTTTAGTATCAGTCCTTCAAATGAATATTCAGGACTGATCCCCTTTAGAATGGACTGGTTGGATCTCCTTGCTGTCCTAGGGACTCTCAAGAGTCTTCTCCAACACCACAGTTCAAAAGCATCAGTTCTTCAGTGTTCAGTTTTCTTTATTGTCCAACTCTCACATCCATACATGACTACTGAAAAAACCATAGCTTTGACTAGATGGACCTTTGTTGGCAAAGTAATGTCGCGTACATATATATGTATGACTTTTTTTTTGAGCATAAGCCCATCTGTTCTCCTTGGTTGGCCCTTGTAATAAACCTTTTTTCTGATTAAAAAAAAAGGCTTAATGTGATCAAGAGCTAAAGTTGGGCTGCTCTTTTGGAGTCATGGCGCCGTCGCTATGGAAGGGGCTGGTGGGCATCGGCCTCTTTGCCGTAGCCCACACGGCCTTTTCCGCTGCGCAGCATCGTTCTTATATGCGATTAACAGAAAAGGAAGATGAATCACTGCCAATAGATATGGTTCTTCAGACACTCCTGGCCTTTGCAGTTACCTGTTATGGTATAGTTCATATTGCAGGGGAGTTTAAAGATAGGGATGCCCCTTCAGAACTAAAAAATAAGACATTTGACACACTAAGGACTCACCCATCATTTTATGTATTTAATCATCGTGGTTGAGTACTGTTCCGGCCTTCGAATACAACAAATTCTTCAAACCAAGATGCATTGTCCTCTAACACATCATTGAAGTTACGAAAACTTGAATGACTACGTTGTTAAGATTTTTACAAATTATAATAATAGGACAGGACACAAAGCTGGAATATTGGAGTTTGGGATACAAAACACTCCCCCATCAGTATTTATATTGATCGCTCAGACCTAATGAAAAAAGTCCACGACCCTTATTTGTACACTGTTAACCAAGTCATTAATGCAGTATAAGTTATCTGTGAAATGAGTCTTTGATCTTTCATAGAGAGAATTCTTTTTTCATTTAAAACAAATTCACATTTTTGTAAAAGTCACTGTTTTGAGCACATTTCTTTGAAAAATGTTGATGGTTTTATAATTATTTATTTTCTTAGATTTCTTTTGCACTACAGTTTTCAGGATCCTTTTGGAAATAGTGTGACTACTGCATTTTACAGCATGAATGGTAGCAAATGGTCTTAAGTTCTTAACCACAAATGGATTTCTCTAAAGAGACCAAAATGGTGACTTATCAGTTTTTCTCATGCCCCCTAAAAAGTGGCTCTGCTTCAGCAGATACTTGCCAGTTTTTAACTTATCCGTGACTTCTCACCCTACCCCACTCCCATATACCTCCTAACATCAGCTGTCTTGTTTCATCACTTCTTCGGAGTTCAGTGTGCAGTGAGCAAGTTTTGTGTCAGAAATCCCTTGTCATAACAAATAGATTTAACAAACTCAGCTTACGTAAAGCTACCTGTGTTCTCTTCATGTATCTGTAAAAAGATGTCCCTAATTGATTATGTAGTGTAAGAATAGTTGAAGATAGACCAGAAAGACTATCCATGAATTATCCTTCCTATGTAGAAGAACAGTGATCACTGAAGAAAACTAATTAGTTGTTACTAGCCAGTTTAACTTATTCAAAGCCTCTGTTATTTTATTGCGTACTAAACTAGTGAATTAGTTGGAGAAGGCAATGTCAACCCACTCCAGTGCTCTTGCCTGGAAAATCCCATGGACGGAGGAGCCTGGTGGGCTGCAGTCCATGGGGTCGCGAAGAGTCAGACACGACTGAGCGACTTCCCTTCACTAGTACTTAGTGCTGTAAAGGTTCAGAGAAGGAGGAATCAGGGAGGACATCATGGGGGAGATGGCATCTGTGTTGCCCTGAAGGAAGACGTAAACTAGAACAGATAATGCGAAACCAGGTGAGAGAACGATGGGGCTGAGGGGGTGGAGTTGTGCATCCACGTGGTAGAGCAGGAGTGGGCATGGGAAACAGATGACAAGAGGCCACTTCCTGGCATAGCCATAGCCACTCCCTTCCAAAGATTGCTATGTAAAGAGGAAAGAAACAACGATCATATAACTTGATTTCCATCTTCACTTTTGCTAAATGTAAATACACAACTGACATTCTTAAAATATTTTTAACTGCCTTATTGCAGCCACTAGAGAGTTTATTTCCTGTCCTGTTCCCCCTTACTCTGCACAGTGATATATCTCAATGTCCCCATGCCCTCCTCAAAGCCACTCTGTACATAAAAGGACAACAAGGAAGACTCTACTGCTGGTAGGACCGTAGTCAGATGTACACACATAAATGACATTTGAGTGAAAATGCAATCATAGGATTCTGTATGATGAACAGAGCTTGCTTATGTAGAAGGGGGTGTGTGTTTGTGTTAATTCTCCCAAGTTAAGATTCCTTCTAACTGTTCTGATGATATTCAGAGCCTGGAGTTGGAATCTTTTGCAAATGCTACTCTATTATATTACTGTTGATGGTGTGGGGAAAAAAGGATGTATATATGAATCAAACAGACCCGGGAAGGTATTCCAGCTCCCTTCCTACCAATTCTTTTACCTTGAGCACATTATGAACTGTCTTAAGACCAAGTCTTATGGATCTTTGATCTTATAATTATGCCACTTCTTTCTGCCATTGTGAAATTACCCATCACTGGATAATTTTCAGTAGCAAATAAGTATGCTCTAAGGGGACAACAGAGGATGAAATGGTTGGATGGCATCACTGACCCAATGGACATGAGTTTGAGTAAACTCTGGGAGTCGGTGATGGACAGGGAGGCCTGGCGTGTTGCAGTCCATGGTGTCCCAAAGAGTTGGACACAACTGAGCGACTGAACTGAAGTGAATATTTCTTACCTGAAAACAGCCCCCCCAAAATGAAAAATGTTTTCTAATTTTGTTTCTCAAATGTTACAAGATAAATTCATTAACTTAAAACTCTGTTGATCTTATTCCCCTCTTGAGCTATCTTTTAGTTTCTGCATTCCCTTCTCAATAAAACTTAACAATGGTCTCTTGTTTTGGCTTTGACTACCTCCCCTCACTCTAATCTCTTCTCATCATTCCGCAGGGACTATTCTTGTCTGTGCCATCCAGTGGCCTTCATGTTGCCAAGCTGAAGGCCACTGCTTTGTTTTGGTCTTCCTTATTCTCTCAGCAGCATGTGACAAGGCTGATCTCTCTTTGACACTCTGCTTTCCTGGGTCTCTTCATACCTCCCTTGACTCTCTTCACGTCTCCTTCTCTCAGGACTTCCCTGTGGTCCAGGGGCTAGGACTCTGCTCTCAGTGCAGGGCCTCTGGGTTCGATCCCTGGTCAGGGAACTAGATCCCACGGGCTGCAATTAACAGTTCCCATGCCTCTACGAAGATCTGAGATCCCATGTGCCACAGCTGAGACCCAGTGCAGCCAAATAAGTAAATATTTTTAAAAACCAAACTCTTAAAAAGAAAATCTCTGTCTGTCTTCAACCTCTAAATAATAATATGCCTCATGTTCTGAAATTGGCCTCTTCTCTATTTATTCACCCTCTGTAGATGTTCTGTTTTAATCTGATGGCTTGCCATAACATCCGTTAGCTAATGACCCTCAAATCTGTAGCTTCATCCTCAGACTTTCTCTGGAACTCTAGATTCCTATCCAGAGAGATGTCTAGGCAACGTTGCAAATTTAATGTGACCGAAAGAGAACTCTGGATGTAGTCTAAACCTGTTCTTTCAGTCTTCCCCACCTCAGTAAGTGGGGAAGTGCTAGTATTCCTTCTAAGTACTCATGCCAAAATATCTAGGCCTTACTTTTTTTTTTTTTTTTTACTGAGAAAATAATTTATTTAATTGTAAATCAGGAATTTTAGTTTTTTAACATTATTAATAAGATTTTTGAGTTTGTCCATTTGGATTTTAAAAAGTGAACTTAAAAAAAAAATCAAGATCCCTTCAAAAGGAAACATCATTCCTTTTCTCTGATCTTTGAGGGTATATTTTCTTTGCTTTCAGGCTTAAATTATGAACTTTCCCTACTCCAGAATGGATCCCAAAAAACTTGAATTATAGAGAGGCGAGAGTCCTAACCGACCTTTGATCGCCTTTTTTCTTTTACAAGCCCACTTCTTCAGGACTTTTGTTGGTTTTGTTTTACTGGGTTGTGAAAAATTTTGGCAAGAACTGAAGAGTAGGGGGCACAGTGAAACAGCAGAGAAAATGAAGGTTTCATTTTATCGAAGAAGCTCACAGTGCTGAGCATCAAGCCAGTGCAGTGGCTCTTCCAAGTCAATTGCTTAAAAATGGAAAGCAATGTCGTAAACTGGAACACAAGCAAAATATAAACGTGCCTGCATGCGTAAATGTTGCCTCCTAACCTCCTTTACATCGACTTGCTTAGCTTTAAAGAATATATAAGATCTGATAGCGTCTTTTAGAGAAAGGAACTGAATGACAAGATGTTCAGTTACAAGGACTGGATCTCCCATTGCCATCCCCTCTACTTTTGATATAAAATCAATTGCCCATTTTTGTTAAACACGTCTGGTTGTTATACTTCAGTAGTGCAAGGGGAAATGAGAGGTTCCTTGATGTTAGTCCTCCAGCTTGGGGCTTGATGGGCTGAGGGTTGGAGCGGGGGCAGCAGAACTCACTGATGACTGACTGTCATGAAGTCCAGGTCTGGGAAATGTAACCCCTGGCAAGCCTCTTCAGTCCCCTGCAGGTCTCTGTCTCCTGTGACACCATCCACTTCTTCTGGCCTAGGATCTGAAGACTCAGGCTCCAGGGTCTGGAACGTGCATGCTGAACACGACTTGGGCAGGACAACACTGGTTCAGCTGTCGTAATGGTTGAGGAGACTGGAGACCACCCACACCGCCTCCCATTCAGCGCCCGGATCCAGGCCATATTTACGTGCCAACCGCATGCCCTGTGCCCCTCAGAGGAGGCACTGCCCCCCAGCTCCCTGTCTTTCTGCCCTCTCTTTGCTTATTTCATGCCAACTTACAGCAACGCATTGCCAACTTACTCTGAGGCTTGGTTCTCACTTCATGCAGAGCACCCACTGGCCCATTCAGATTGCTTGTGACTCCCAACATCTCCACCACATCCACTGGGAATCTCGACTAGTCTTGGCACAGAAGCCAGACAATGTCCTGATAAGGAAAGGACGTTGACTAAACCATTTGAGGATCAACAAGGTAGACTGGGGCCTACTAAGAGTTCTCCTGAGGCAAAAGCAACCCTGTGTTGCTTCAGACCCAGCAGAGATAGGAAGACACTGAAATCAAGAGGACAGCCCCTCACAATCGTATCTTGTTGCCAAACACTTCCCTTCGCATTCTTCTCTTCAGTACGTCAGCTGGCACACATAGAGTGTTTCTGGCTTTTTCTTTCTCTATGGCAATTTTTTTTTTGTGGTTCAACTGATAGTGTATCCTCTTCCCTGCCTCCCCAACGCAGAATAGATAAGAAATCACTGGGAATTTACATCTGATTACCACAGGTTCATTCTCTCATATTACAAGGCTCAAAGTTACAAGGAGAAATAATACGTACTTGCTGTGTTGGTCTTTTGTTAGTATTTTTTTTTTAAGTTAAAATTAAGTGTTACTTTTCTGAGGAAGTAGCCAGAATAATACTCTCTCAAATTCAGAAATGTACTGGCACAAAGTCAAAGTTATTTCTAACCACATGATACTCTTTTGTCTGCCAAGATAGCTTGACAAGCTTAATATCCGAAGGCAGGCCTATATGATAATCCCAGCAGTATTCCGGGGATAAGATTTTAGTGGGTTTGTTGAGAAGGAAATACTTGCTGAGATGGCTTTCATCATGCCTTTGGGTTTCTATGTCATTTTTCTTGTCCTTGAGGACTCCTTTGAAGCACTCCTGAGTGATGTTCAGGAACTGAGTGGGTGCTCCCTCCGAAATGGCCGCGTGGTAATAAAAATCCCCTCTGCCAAAGCGAATATATGCTGCAGACTCCTTCCACCTCTCGTAGGTGAATTTATGGGGATCTGCCTTGTACCACCAGGCCTGTAGCTTTGCTCACCGACTTGCCCAGGGTCTCCATTCCAAACTTGTCCTGGAAGACCTGGTCCAAGTCCATGCAGAAGAGGAAGTCAACCTCATGCCAGACGGGGGCCACGATGTACTCCCCAATGGTCTTCACATGCATCGTGAGGATGTCCGGCCAACTCCTCTCAGGCTTGATCTCAAACACTTTGATGGAGCGCAAGAGGACCCAGGTCTATCAAAAGCATCTTGGAGACATCATCCACCATGATGTAAACTATGACTCTGTGGCCAACCATGAAGTGCTCATTAGTAGATGTTAAGAACTCCTCCAAGTAATGCTCAATGTAACTTCCGACAGCAAAAACTGTCAAAGGGCCTTCCCACACTGCAGGCGCCTTCCATTCCATGGTCGCAACCTCGGGGCGTCTAAGTGGGTTGAATCAGTCCGAGAGATGAAGTTTTCTTTTGTCTTCCTTGTTCCTTTTCTTCTGTGTCTTCGTCTTCCTCGTGGTAACCGTTGTTAAGCCATCTCGGAAACCACCAACCCTTCTGAATACTGCTGCCACCAACTTCGGGGTTTTTTGATGGATTTATCCAGAACAGAGAGCCTTCTGGGCTGTGGCTGTATTCCCCACATACAACAACAGCTGAGACAACCAGCATTGACAAACTCACTTTTCCTTTGACATTCATTCTTTTCTCTGTATCGTCTGCTCCTCTCCTCCCAGAGTGAAAGGCAAAAGCCACCAAGCTCTGTTGAGCTCTGCTCTGCAGAAGGAGGCAGGGCTGGGAGGCAGGGCTAGGAGGCAGGGAAGGTCCGGGACTCCCACTCCGCAAGAGGATGCGCAGAAGCCGGGTGCGCTGGGGCTGGTGGGCACCTCTGCGGCTGCCTTTTCCCGAGCCCTGCGGGGCACGCCGGGCCGTGCCATGCTGGGCTGTGCTGGGACAGGGCTCCAGCAGGCCAGCTGCCGGGCACTCCTCCCTGCCGGGCTGCAGGTAGGGGACCCTGGGCAGCTGGTAGCACTCTCCACGCTCTGCCCCACTCGCGCAAGGCCCTAGGCCTTACTTTTGATTTCTTTCTTCTTCCACCATCATCATCCAGTCCTTCAGCAATTTCAGTCTTCTAGTTCTATCTTCAAAAACATTCCCAAATCTTATCACCTTCCTGCCATCTTCATTCAGTTTCAGTTCAGTTCAGTCGCTCAGTCGTGTCCGACTCTTTGTGACCCCATGAATCGCAGCACGCCAGCCTTCCTGTCCATCACTAACTACCGGAGTTTACTCAAACTCATGTGCATCAAGTTGGTGATGCCATCCAGCCATCTCATCCTGTGTCTTCCCCTTCTCCTCCTGTTCCCAATCCCTCCCAGCATCAGAGTCTTTTTCAGTGAGTCAACTCTTCACATGAGGTGGCCAAAGTATTGGAGTTTCCATCTTCATTGCTAACACCCTAGTCCAAGCCACATCATCTCTCACCTAGGCTTCCTGCAGTAATCTAACTAGTTGCCCTGCTTCAGCCTGTATCTCTGCCACAAGACCCTACTGTACAAGGACCAGAGAAATCTCTGGAAAAGGTTAAGTGGTTTATGTCACATTCCCAACCATCCCTCCCCCTCCAGGTGGCCTCCTGTTGCACTCAGAATGGAATCCTGACTCCTGGCCGTGATTGACTGAGCTGTGTGTGACCTGCCCCGTGGTCTGTTAGCCTTTTCTCCTTGACCATGCACCCAACCTCATTGTTCTATTTTTGGCTCCTTGAGCATGCCAAGTCCATTCTTGCTTTTTAGGCCTCTTTGTACTGCTTATTCCTTCAGCCCAAAATGCTCTTCCAGTTTTTTGTGTTTTTTTTTTTTGGCTGCACTGAGTCTTCATTAGGGCATGTGAGCTTAGTTGCCCCATGACATGTAGGATCTTAGGACCCCAGCCAGGGACTGAACATGTGTCCCCTGCATTGGAAGGCAAATTCTTAACCACTGGACCACCAGGGAAGTCCCTGTTCTTCCTATCTTCATGTGCTTGACATTTTCTTATTCTAATCTTATTTTAAATAGAGCCAGCCCAGAGAGGCCTTCTCTGACAACTCACTCTAAAATTGCTCTCTGGGGATTTCCTTTGTGGTCCAGTGGTTAAGACTCTGCGATTTCAATGCAGGGGGCACAATTCCAATATCTGGTCGGTGAATGAAGATCCCATATGCCACATGCTGCAGCCAAATAAAATAAAATTGCTGTCTGTATACACTCTGTCCTTTCCTTTTATTTTTGTTCTCTGCTGGTAGTTGCCATTATCTGATATTTTTCTTGTTTATCTATGTATATGTTCCTTTCCCTTTTCCTTGCTCTCTTTTCTGTTCAGCTAAGATGTATACTCTGTGAGGGGTGTGGAGAATTTTGTCTGCCTGTTCATCACTGTAGCCTGGGCTCCTGGGTCAGTGACGTGCACAGAGAATATGCTCACTAAAAATGTATGGAATGATGAATATGTTTTTCTCATCTATAGAATGCAGAGGGAAATACTTAGTTCTCAGAGTTGTTGAGGACTAGCATTATCAAATCTGATGATGCATCTAAAGTGAATGGTTCTGTGTCTAGCATCTTCTGCTTAGTAAATAGAAATGGTATTATTTTTAAAGTAGCTGGCTCACTATAGACATTCAGATGTAGCTGTTCTTGTAGTCTGGGTCCTGTGTAGTACTTTATATTGAAATAACCTGTACTCTGAACAAGGTAAAATAAATACTTCCCAATCAGCTTTTTTTTTCCCCCTAAAGAAAACATTTAAAACCTGCTGTTCAGTGATTAGTCAACATCAGTTAGTTTAGAACCATTATTAATGTTACTTCTCCTCCCCCTCCTCCAACACACACAGAGACCCGGCATTATAATAAGGTTTGGCTTTCCCCTGGGAAATTATCATTTCCTTTCTTCTCTGTGGTTATATGATCTTTGCCAATTAACCCTCCTCAGGATCAAAGTGTTTTGGGGTTTGGTTTCCTCCTCCTGGTGTTGAGGTTCTCTGAAAACTAGTCCTAGCTTTTGCATGTTCTGATCAATATTTCTTTTGCATTTATTTAGCAACTGTTTACTCAGGATCTCCTGAGTGCCAGGCAGTGGGGGTACAGACAGAAATTCATAGGCGCCTCTGTCCTTAAGGTCTAGTGGGGGAAGCAGAATCCCTGAACCAGTGAGGATAATCAAGTATCTATGAAGGGAGTCTCATGGCACACGGTGGAAGTGTAAAGGAGAGAGGGGCCAATTCCCACAGGGGAGGGTGGAGGGGTCCAGAGCTGTGTGATTGCTCACCAGCAACAAGGAGAGAATGGCCTCTCCTTGTGAGTGGAGCCATGGAGGGATGAACCTGCCTCAGGGGCCACTCTCTGGGAGCTTGGCATGGCTGTGTGATCATCGTGGTGGTGGTGGTGGTAACTCAAAGGTCATGAGAAACGAAGCCAAAGAGATGAGCGGGGACTGGGTTATGGGTGGCTCTGTGTGCCCTGCTAGGGAATTTGAACTTTCCAACAATGACTTAATAAGATTTATAAGTACTTAAAAAAAAATTTTTTTTTTTTTACTTTTTATTTTGTATTGAGGTAGAGCCAGTTAACAATGTTGTGATAGTTTCTGGCTGACAGTGAAGGGACTCAGACATACACATACACGTATCCATTTCCCCACAAATTCCCCTCCCTTTGAGGCTGCCACATAGCATTACGCAGAGTTCCATGTATAAGCACCTGAGATTTACTGGGTGCCAGGCTCTCTTCTTTGTGCTTTGTTGTATTAAATCTTTTCATCTGTAAAATAACCCCATGAAGTAGGTGCTGTCATTATCCCTATTTACAAATGAAGAAATGTGGGCACCGAGAGGAAAGGGAACTTGCCCACAGTCGCCCAGCTCTTCGGGGCACAGACAGGACTCAGACTCGGGCAGTTTGGCTCCTGGGTTTACCTCCTTCACCAGGGCCCTGTTCTTCCTCTCACAGTGAGCTTGTGTGGGCAGCCAGGATCTCCGAGGAGTTTGAAGTCTGGGAATGGCATGGTCAGATTAGTTCTTTGGAAATTGATATTGTGGTGGAGTAGTCACATTGCCACATCTTGTCCACGAGTTTGTTTCCAAAAACTTCTAAGGCAAAGAATGCATTGTGACTTTTTACCTTGATGTAGGCAGTTTCTGAATGAGGTTGGCCGTGTTCACAGTGGCATCTTATGTCTTCATCAGCCTAGCCCAGCCCAGCCCAGCCGCTTTCCCCCAGCCTTGTGACATAGGACAGAGGCTTTGCTAGACACACATGGAGGAGATGAATAGTCAGTTTGTCTCGAGGGACCCTGTTGTTTGAAAAGCCCCAAAGTGTCACACTCCTGCAGAAACTGAGCCCGTCCATGAGGAAAGCAGACTCAGTCTCGCCTCCCTGTCTGCAGGGCCCACATTCAATGGGCAGCGGAGCCCAGGCGTTGCTTACATAGCGATCCCTGTTTCTCTTTCTGGAGGGATCCTTGCTGGTGAGGTTGTCACTTCGGTGTCAAGGAGGTTAAATATGCTGGATCAAGCAACCAGTTGGATTGGATCCCTTCAAGCTTTTCCTGATTTGAAAACTTAATCCATTGTTATATCTATTATCTTTTCTTTTTTAAATTTTATTTTTAATTTAAAACATTTTTATTTAGGCTGTGCTGGGTCTTTGCTGTGGCTCATGGGAGCTTCTCTAGTTAGTTGTAGTGTGAGGGGCTTCTCTCTAATAGCAGAACACGGGCTCTCGAGCGCATGGGCTCAATAGTTGTTGTTCACGGGCTTTGTTGTTCAGTAGCCTATGGGATCTTAGTTCCCTGACCAGGGATTGAACCCATGTCCCTTCACTGGAAACTGGATTCTTAACCACTGGGCTACCAGGGAAGCCCCCCATTATCTTTTCCAAATCTGAGAAAATTCCTTCTAATTTACAACAATGCCAGCTTTAGTAGCACAGCACTCTCCACGCTCCTGGCTTATGGCTATTGATACAGGCCTAAGAAGGCTGAGCGCTGAAGAATTGATGCTTTTGAACCATGGTGCTGGAGAAGACTCTTCAGAGTCCCTTGGACAGCCAGGAGATCCAACCAGTTCATCCTAAAGGAAATCAGTCCTGGGTGTTCATTGGAAGGACTGATGTTGACGCTCCAGTACTTTGGCCATCTGATTTGAAGAGATGACATACTGGAAAAAACCCTGATGCTGCAAAAGACTGAGGGCTGGAGGAAAAGGTGGAGACAGAGGATGAGATGGTTGGGTGGCATCACTGACTTGATGGACGTGAGTTTGAGTGAACTCCGGAAGACAGTGAAGGAGAGGGAAGCTTGGCGTGCTGCAGTCCCATGGGTTTGCAGAGTCAGACACAACTTAGCTACTGAACAACAACAACACAGGCCTAAGAGTCTTCCGCAGGCGTTAGGGACTTTGATCATTCCAGCTGTTCTGCCACCATGGTGTGAAATTTCTGTTTTGTTTACAGTCAGACATTGTATGAGGTCAGTTCTCTTGACAGCACTTGAAAAAACCCATTGGTATATGTTCCTACAGGTCTTTGTTATGTACTCTGGTTTTAAAAATTGAAATGATTTTTTTAACTGCTTTGGAGGAAATCTTGTCATGATTACAGTGATCAAAACCAAACTAAATCATGTAGTGCTCAGGAAAAAGAGAGGGAGGAACACATCAAAATGCTGGTAGTGTTTGTGTTGCTTTTGGTAATTCCTTTTTCTATGTCTTCTGCGTTTTTAAAAAATGTGTCTATGGTATATGCAAAATGTTAAAACTTGTTTAAAAGGTGGGGAGGATGAAACTTAAAAAACAAAAAGCTCCCTGTGATCTCATAAACTAAGCGCAATATATGTGCTTGCTTTGGAAATGCTCTTGTTCACATCCATGCTTATTTTTTTATAGCTACAGTCCTGATAAATGCAGCTTTGTGTATTCTTTTAGTTTTGTAGCCTATGTTCAACATTATTTCATATTTCTACATAGTTTTCATAACTGGCATTTCTAATAGCTGCCCTGCATTCCATGGTGTTGATGTTCCATACAACAGTGCCCGAGCTGGACAACTGGATTGTTTCCAGTTCTTTTAGGTAAGATGTAATGAGCATTTCTGTTCATATTGCATTTTGAGTTTATTCCTTAAAGTGAATTTCCAGAAGGGAGTTCCCAGCATGGAAAGTGTGAATGCAGTTATGGCTTTTGGTTTGTACCTGTAGGAAGATTCTGCTTTCAGAAGAGCTAATTAAATGTGGATGGTCACTAGCTGATTATGTGTCTACCTGTTTCATGTTTCCCTTACCAGTATTGAGTCCCTATATTTTAATAAAGCGTGTTATTTCTAAATAAGTCATGTTTATTGAAGAAAGTTTAGAAAAGATATAAATAGATCAAGAGGAAAATAATATATAATCCCACTGCTTAGAGGAAGCATTTTTAAAATGCATTTTCTTCCACGTATATGTTTCATAATGTTACATCATGTGGTTCCATGTAACCATTTCTCCACTGTTGCATAGAGGCTTTACCCACCCCGTTTTCCGGGACTATATTAAATAACATTGGAACGAATTTTCTTTGTGCTCTACTGTGAATAAATCTGTGTGTATGTCTTGGAATCATTCCTTAGGGAAAACTCCCAGAAGCGAAATTGCTAAATCAAAGAGCGTGGATGTTGTTAAGGCTTTTGATAAATATTGAAGGCCTGCTAGTGAGGACAGTCATTCCTTGTTACACTTACACCTGGTTAGACATCGCTGGCTGTGTGAGAGGTGACAAGGGCTGGAGCCAGGCTGGTGCTGTGGAGAGAAAGGTGCAGAGGACGGGGGTAGTCAGGCTACATTTCTTTCTTCTTCTTTCTTTTTCAATTTTATTTCTTTATTTTTGGCTGCACTGCATTGCTTTTGTGCAGGCTTTCTTATTGTGGTGAGCAGGAGGCTACTCTCTTGCTGTGGTGTTTGGGCTTCTCATGGCCTGGCGTCTCTCGTGGAGCACAGGCTCTGGGCGCACGGACTTCAGTTGCAGCATGCGAGCTCAGTAGTTGTGGCACAGGCCTGACTTGCTCTGAGGCATGTGGGATCTTCCCAGCTTGGGAACCCATGTCCCCTGCATTGGCAGGTAGATTCTTATCTACTGCACCACCAGGGAAGCCCCAAGCTACATTTCTGACAGCACATCAGCAGGCCTTGGCAACGAATGGCTTGTGGGCTTCTGTGTGTGTGTGTGGTGTTCGAGGCAGACTGGAGAATTTTTATCCCATATTCCATATAGGAATTTGCAAGGATACAGATAAAGGTCTTCCCTGGTGGTGCGGATGGTAAAGAATCCGCCTGCATTGCAGGAAACTTAGGTTCCATCCCTGGGTCGGGAAGATCCCCTGGAGAAGGGAATGGCAACCCACTGCAGTTTTCTTGCCTGGAGAATTCCATGAAGGAGCCTGGCAGGCTACAGCCTGTGGGATCGCAAAGAGTCAGACACAACTGAGCAACTAACACATACAGATAAGATAATTTTTAGGACAGTAAACCTGAGGCCTTCTATAGATGTAAAAGTTTATTGATAGTAATAGTCACCAAGAAATCTCACCCCACAAGCCTGTTTCAAAGGATGAAATAGGCTGATGTGTATAAAGCACCTACGCTTAGACAAATAGGCATTCTTCTGTGTTGACAGCAGACCTGGCAAGGTCTTGGGGATAAAACGGGAGAATTGCTACATTTTATCCTCCTCCATTTGAGTCACAGAGCATGTGGACCCTTGCTTCCCTTTTTCCTTTTCTCCTGCTTCCAGTGAGGAGGGAATCTGTTTAACAGTTGAGGGTAGGGTCCAGCCTGGAGTGACAGGGAAGGAGATACCCCCAGCCCTGGTCTGCCTTGGAGGGAAGTGCTTGGGGCTGAAACTCTCACTTCTGGCTGCCTGGCCCTGCTGCTCTGAATCTCAGCCCGGGGGAGGAGCCTAAGGATGCTGATAACGAGGTCCTTCCGGTCCAGCCAAACAGGCACAGGAAAGCTGCTGCGGAGCAAAGATTAGACACACTCCCTGATTTACACAACGTGGAGAACAGACCTTCCCCGCCTCCCCAGAGCTCTTGGCGGGTGGTATTGTTTATTGTTGGAGGAGGACAACAGAGGGAGCCTGGCAGGCTTGTGCAGAAGCCGGAAACAACGAGTTGGGTCTGGGAAGGTGTTTTCTTCGATCAGTGCAACAAACATGTTTTGCAGACAGAAGCTCCCCATCTAGGAAAGGGATTAATGAGTGGAAGGGTATCTTCCTTCTCCCCGGTAGACAAGGGGCCTGAACCACCCAGTGTATCCTGTGCCCAGGTGCTGTGGTGCAAAACAAATTAACTGCTGCCGGGGGAGTGCGCGGAATGGGGCCCAAGTGGGTGGAGGGCGGCCCTCCCCCTCGTCTCCCTTCTCTGTGGGAAGACACATCTGGGCCCAGGGCAGTGATGACTTCTCACTTCGGAAAGTGAAAGAGCGTTGTTTACTTAAGCAGAATCGTTCGGATGTGGCCTTTGGTGAACTGTTCCCGTGAAATGCCATTGCTTGGATTACTTTTCACTCTCCTTATTCCTCTGGATTCCCAAATCCATTTTGTATTTAGAGCAAAGAGGAAAATATGGAAGATAATGTGTACAAAGAATAAGATAAAATACCTTACTGTCTTGCCCTTGAAAATAATACTGTGGAGATCTCAGGCCTACTTTGTTTTTTATCTTTATTTTTTCATGTGTCTCAAAAAATATTCTTGAGTCTTCCCTGGCGGTCCAGTGACGGGAGACTGCTTCCAAAGCAGGTGGCCCAGGTTCGATCCTTGGTCAGGGAACTAAATTACACATGCTGCAAGGAAGACCTGGAGCCGTCCTGGCCACGGCCCCCCTGCCCCCGCCCCCGCCGCCCCCCTGCCCCCGCCCCCGCCGCCCCCCTGCCCCCGCCCCCGCCCTCTGAGCGGCAGTACATGATCCTCAAGGCCAAGAGTTTTGTTTTTATTAGGGACACAAATAGCCTATAGTTCTACCCGTTGGATTTGGCTGTCACACACACGATGGATACTTGGTTTTAAGGGAATTTGGCGTGAAAGAATGAGCCCACCATGTAGAGAGACATGGTTTAATATACACCACAAACTAGAAAATGCAACTCCAGAACCTGGGTGGGACATTCCCTAAAGGGTTTCTGTCACAGTAAGGGGTGCAGCAGGGCAAACAGAAAAGAGAAAGAGACAGAGCACCTCAAATAGATAGTTTTAAAAGGGCCCCTTGCACTGTATTAGGATAGCTACCTGGCCTTTTAAGCACTATTGTAAGACTGAATGAAAGGGCAGAGTATAATTTTCTTTTTTAAAAATATTTATTTGTCTGCCCAGGGTCTTAGTGTGGGATCTAGTTCCCTGACTGGGAATCACACCTGGGCCCCCTGCCTTGGGAGTGTGGAGTCATAGCTACTGGACCATCAGGGAAGTCCCTATAATTTATTAAGAGTTGGAGGTCATCCTTTTTCCCAAAAAGAGCTAGATACTACAGTCTCTCCAAAAGCAAACACTGCACTAGCTTTCTTTTGTAGTTTTTCTGGAGATATTTTATGCAGATATGCTGGGCTGCGCTAAGTTGCTTCAGTCATGTCCGACCCTTTGTGACCCTGTGGGCTGTAGCCCGCCAGGCTCCTCTGTACCTGGGATTCTCCAGCTAAGAATACTGGAGTGGGTTGCCATGCCCTCTTGCAGTGGATCTTCAGGGATTGAACCCACAGTCTCTTACGTCTCCTACGTTACAGGTGGATTCTTTTCCACTAGTACCACCTGGGGACCCCATGCAGGTGCAGTTAATTGATTATATGCCCTCTTTTCATACTATGGACTTCCCCAGTGGCTCAGTGGTAAAGAATCTGCCTGCAATGCAGGAGACTCTGGAGACATGGGTTTGATCCCTGAGTCAGGAAGATCCCCTAGAGGAAGAAATGGAGACTCACTCCAGTATTCTTGCTGGGAAAATCCCATGGACA
This sequence comes from Ovis aries, assembly GCF_016772045.2. Taxonomy (NCBI): domain Eukaryota; kingdom Metazoa; phylum Chordata; class Mammalia; order Artiodactyla; family Bovidae; genus Ovis; species Ovis aries. Next base: position 12,227,637 of record NC_056074.1, read on the forward strand.
GAGGAGCCTGGCAGACTACAGTCCATGAGGTCGCAAAGAATCAGACACGACTGAGCAACTGAGCACAGCAGCAGCTTTTCATACTATGCACACTGTTCTCCACCTTGCTTCTTTCACTTAATGTACTTTGCAGATGTCCATAGTGGGCTGCATGGAATATTGGTGTATAGTTTTCACAGGCTGTACAACTATTTTCCTACTGATGGAGTTAGGCTGATTTCTTACTTGCTATTATAAACATTGTTGTAATATATCCCACTCCGTGTGTCTTTGCACATATGTATCAGTATCAGTGCAGGATGAATTCCCCGAAGTAATTGTTGAGTCAGAGAGATTATAATAGTCTTTTTAGTTTCCAGTCGATATAGCCTTGCATAGAAATTGCATTGGTTTGCCTCCCACCAGCGGTATACAGGTGCCGTATTTCTCTATACTCTGTCCAATGCAGAGTGAATGTTACCAATGCGATATGAAAAATGGCCTCTGATTACAAATTCATTGTAGTTTTCATCATAAATGATAATTTATAAATTCATTATAGTTTGAATTTACTCATGAGCGACGCTGATTTTTTTTTAATGTAAGTACCATTTTAATTTCATCTGATAAACTGTCTGCTCATGTCTTTTACCCTTTTTTTTTCTATTGGGTTCTTCATCTTTTCTTATTGATTTATAGGAAATTAGCCCTTAGTTATATGCATTTCACGTATTTTAGTTCATCTTTGTTTTATGATGCAGAATTTTAAAAAATTAGTCAAATGGGTCAATATCTTTATTTAATGGCTTTGATTTTGTGCAATTCTTAGAAAGCATTCCCCACTTTAAGATTTCTGTATTTATGTATATCATGCTTTCTTCTAGCACTTGCATGTTTTCATTTTAAAAAATCCAAATCTCTCATCCATCTGGAATTTATTTCAGTAAGAGGAGTGAGACAGGATTCCAGCTTAATTTTTTTTCATAGAAAAACATGGGTTTTGAATCCTGGCACTTTAGCTCATTAGCTGTGTAATTTTAAACAAATAAGTTAACCCCTCTGGACCTCAATTTCTTTATCTGTGGAATGGAAATAATAATGCCTACCTAGTGAGGCTGTTGAAAAGGTTAAATAAGATCATGTATGGAAACAGAATAGTTCCTGGCATATAGTTAAGTGTTCAAATCTTGGTCCAAATACCCAGGAACCTGGGAAAACAGGGCGTTCCCACAAGGGGGGAATTTTGAGGTACGTGGGATACAGAGGTCACCTTGCAACTCGCCAGCGTGTGACTTAGGGTGAATCACTTAAACCCTTGGTTTCCTCACCTGCATAATGAGTGATAAGAACTAGTTCTTGTGGAGAGGCCCAGATTAGATCATGTCTGTGAAAGCATTTGGTCAACTGTAAAGGGCCATAACAGAAATGCTGGAGATTATGGCCTGATGAATGAGAAGCAGCCACGACACAGGTGGGTGTTTGCCATCCCTGGCCGGGGAGAATAATTAACTTGCAATAACCTGAAATTAGCAGCTGATGTAAAGCAAGTGAGCTTGCAGTACTTGATTATAGTAATGTTTAGTAATTGCCTTCTAGTAATTAAGCAATAATGAGCTTCCTGAGACAGAACCTTGTTAGAGCAAAAGACAGATCAAGCCCTTCCAGTTCAGTGTACGCTTCTTGAACACAGCCAGGGGAGTATGCAGACACGAGTACCTTGAGGAAGTGTGGTTCTTGTCTTTAAGAACAGACGGGAGGAGCCGTAGACGTGTAGGGCATAGCCCCCTGCAGCGGACAGAGCACATGTGGAGATAAACTGGGAGGAAGGTCCGCAGCGCCCTGTGATTGTCCAGGAGGGAGAGAAGCACCTGCTCAGTCCTGTGTGTCTGTCTGCACCCATTCCCTGCAGCCCAGCCCAGACTGAAGAGCCCCAGCTCAGTAATGCTTTCTTCAGATGTTACTTGTTGCCCTTTTCTGCTCCTCATTTGGTTGTTTTGGATTCATCAGTCTCATATCTTGTTTCTCGGGCCCTACCCGTCTTCCTCCACAGCTGGGGCTTTGTTTAGGGTCTCTGTTTCTCCTAGACCTGATGAGTCCAATTTTTCCCAGGGTAGGAGTTGCTATATAAAGTGTAGGATGTCTGGTTAAATTTGAATTTCAGATAAACAGCTAATAACTTTATAGTAATAATATAAGTATGCTCTGTGCAATATTGGGGTTATACTTATCTACTAAAAATTATTCATATGTCCCCTATAATATTTGGAGCAAACATACTGAAGTCTATTTGTTGCTATCTGAAATTGAAATTTAACTGGGTCTCTTCCTCCTTCCCTCTTCCCTCCCATCCTTCCCTCCTCCCTCCCTCCATTCCTCCTTCTAAAACCCTATCTGAATAGCCCTGATTTCAAATGCTATAAAATAGCATTTACCATACTCATGTTTCATGGAGTCCAAGTAGCAAGGGATAGTAAAAGGTATTAATCTTAGAAAAGATTTTTCAGCTAAAATCATGTCTGGTAAATTCTGGTTTAAACAGTTAACCAGTTTTCTTCATTGTGGAAAAATTTTCAGAACCTTTTAAGTCTCCAACCCTGGATTATAGTATTTAGTGTTTCTCGAAGTTATGTCACTGTCTTCCCCCTCCCACTTCCTGCGTTTTTAGGGTCTTAGGAGCAAATGTTGAGTGAATGCTGATGGGCCTTCCGGGTATCTGTTCTATTTGCAGACCATGAGTTCTGATTTGGGGTTTTGGAAAAATAGCCCTCAGTGTGTAGTCACTCAGTCGTGTCCGACACTTTGCAGTCCTATGGAGTGTACGTAGCCCACCAGGCTCCTCCGTCCATGGGATTTTGCAGACAAGCATACTGGAGTGGGTTGCCATTTCCTTCTCCAAGCCCTCTGTAGAAAATAAAAAAGAGTTTGTATAATATTATGATTCTGTTTTTGTTTTAAAAATCTTTAAATTAAGAAATAAACACATTGATATGAGAATATATGTATTAAAAAAGCTAGAAGATTGTAGAACAAATTATTAACTGTACTGTCCCCAGGGCAGGTGTGGGTAGGGAAAGAGATTTTCCCTAGCGGACTTTTCTTTCCCTCTTGTTTGACTATATGCTCTGCAATCAGTATATATGACTCTTGACTGACGGTTAGGGATTAAAAGAAGTTTGATTATTATACTTTTGAAAACATTTGATTATTGTATATTTATTTACATACTGCTTTTCTGTTTATTTCCTGATTTGCAACTCAGTGATGTAGGTTCTAATGTTGTTGTTTAATCACTAAGTTGTGTCCGATTCTTTGCGACCCCATGGACTGTAGCCCTCCAGGCTCCTCTGTCCATGGAATTCTCCAGGCAGAAGTATTGGAGTGGGTTGCCATTTCCTTCTCCAGAGAAATTTTCTGGACCCAGGGATTGAACCCACATCTCCTGCTTGGCAGGCAGATTCTTTACCATTGAGCCACCAGGGAAGCCTCATAAATCCCGGCTTTCTGGATGAGGAAGCTTTACACAGCTCTTTGGCTGACCCAAGTCTCTCTCGTTCCTGAAACACTCATGCTGCCTTTTTGGGTTAGCGAAGGGGCGGCACGTGCAGTGCTGGGGAGGGACCACGGCTCCTGTTCACCGACCCTCTCAGTTCATAGAGCACGGTTGAGACCTTGAACGGGAGAAGGACCTGCATGAGACATATAGCCTTTGAACAGGACAAGTCCCCCAAATATCATTCTCTTTGGCAGGGGCTAGGGGACAGAAGGCAGGGCAGGGATCTGGCCCTGTGTTCACCAGAAGCCTTGACTTTAATTGGTTGTGCTGAGCCCAAAAGAGCAAGGGGAGAATGTTCTGATGTACAGCAGTGAATACAGTTTGTTTTGTTTTTTGAAAAGGTCACTTTGATAAATGCTTTTATGTTGCCAAAATCACATTGGTTAGAATGTTTTTTTTTTTTTTCCTTTTAAGCTTTTCACAGTACATTTTGTTTCCTTATCTTTTTAAAAACATATGTTTAAACACGATTCATTTCTTTATTTTTGATTGTGCTGGTTCTTAATTGCTGCGTGGGCTTTCTTCTAGCTGCAGAGTGGGGGCTACTTTCCGGTTGCAGTACGCGGGCTTCTCCCTGCAGTGGCTTCTCTTGTTGAGGAGCACGAGCTCTAGGGCATTCTGGCTTCAGTAGCTGAGCAGACGGGCTCCGTCGTCGTGGCTCCGTGGCTCTGGAGCACAGGCTCAATAGTTGTGGTGCAAAGGTTTAGTTGCTCTGAGGCATGTGAGATCTTCCCCAACCAGGGCTCGAACCCATGTCTCCTGCGCTGGCAGGGGAATTCTTTCCCATGGAGCCACTAGGGAAGCCCCTCCTTGTCTTTTTTAAAGACATTTTTTTCTTTTCCTCATCTGTTTTTCCTTTTTTGAATTTTATGTACATATCCACTTACTTAGAGCTATTGCGGTATTTACGGTATTTGAGGCTTGGCTTGTTTATCTGAGCAGAGTTCCTGTTTATATCCCTTGTGCCGATACTTGGTTACAGGACAGACTGAATGGTGGATGTGGTTTGCTGGGGAAAGTCTGGATCCAGCTCTGAAAAGAGACCTGCGCACGGAGGGTGTAGCTGTGCTTGGATGACTGGCATCAGTCTGCGGCCCTTTCAGTGTGGTGTGCTGCTCCCAGAGCAGGGAGGTTCCAGAACACTGCAGTTCAGAGAGGCCTGGGGGTCCATTCAGCTTAGCCTCCAGTCCTCATGACAGTTACAGCAGTGCTCTCTACCACCAGGCAGAGGGCAGCAGCATTCTACTTCAGAAGGAGCTGGAATTAGGAGTTAGATGCATCTGGCTTTGAATCCTGGTCTTAAGACTAACTAGCTGCATGACTTTAGAATAACCCCTGTGTGCCTCAGTTAGAAAAGGCAGAGGAACCAGCGATCAAATTGCTGACATCTGTTGAATCATAGAAAAAGCAAGAGAGTTCCAGAAAAACATCTGCTTCATTGACCCTGCTAAAGCCTTTGACTGTGTGTTTCACAGCAAATGGTGGAAAATTCTTCAGGAGATGGAAATACCAGACCACGTTACTTGCCTTCTGTGAAACCTGTATGCAGGTCAAGAAGCAACAGCTAGAATTGGACATGGAGTAATAGACTGGTTCCAAATTGGGAAAGGAGTACATCAAGGCTGTATATTGTCACCCTGCTTGTTTAACTAATATGCAGAGTACATCATGAGAAACGCTGGGCTGGAAGAAGCACAAGCTGGAATTAAGATTGCCGGGAGAAATATCAATAACCTCAGATACACAGTTGACACCAACCTTATGGCAGAAAGCGAAGAGGAACTAAAGAGCCTCTTTATGAAAGTGAAAGAGGAGGGTGAAAAAGCTGGCTTAAAACTCAACATTCAGAAAATGAAGATCATGGCACCTGGTCCCATCACTTCATGGCAAATAGATGGGGAAACAATAAAAACAGTGACAGACTCTATTTTCTTGGACTGAAAACTTACTACAGATGGTGACTGCAGCCATGGAATTAAAAGACACTTGCTCCTTGGAATAAAAACTTTGACCAACCTGCTGCTGCTGCTGCTAAGTCGCTTCAGTTGTGTCCAACTCTGTGCGACCCCATAGACGGCACCCCACCAGGCTCCACCGTCCCTAGGATTCTCCAGGCAAGAACACTGAAGTGGGTTTGACCAACCTAGACAACATATTAAAAAGCAGAAATACTACTTTGCTGATAAAGGTCCATCTAGTCAAAGCTATGGTTTTTCTAGTAGTCATGTATGGATGTGAGAATTGGACCATCAAGAAGGCTGAGCACTGAAGAATTGATGCTTTTGAACTGTGGTGTTGGAGAAGACTCTTGAGAGTCCCTTGGACTGCAAGGAGATCCAACCAGTCAATCCTAAAGGAAATAAACCCTGCACATTCACTGGAAGGACTGATGCTGAAGCTGAAGCTCCAGTACTTTGGCCACCTATTCGAAGACTCACTGAAAAAGACCCTGATGCTGGGAAAGATTGAAGGCAGGAGGAGAAGGGGACAACAGAGGACGAGATGGTTGAATGGCATCACCGACTTGATGGACATGAATTTGACCAAACTCCAGGAGACAGTGAAGGACAGGGAAGCCTGGCGCGCTACAGTCATGGGGTTGCAAAGAGCCGGACAAGACTGAGTGACTGAACGACAACAGCAAGTTAGGGGTGGTCATAATAGTACCTACCTCATACATTTTGGGACTTCCCAGGTGGCACTAGTAGTAAAGAATCTGCCTGCAATGCAGGAGAACCAGGTTTGATCCCTGGGTTGGGAAGATCCCCAGGAGGAGGGCATGGCAACCCACTCCAGTATTTTTGCCTGGAGAATCCCACGGACAGAGGGACCTGGGGAGCTACAGTTCATGGGGTCACACAGAGCGAAGCAACTTAGTATGCACATACGTTGTGAGGAGTAAATGAGCAAATACATGTAGAAGAATACCTTTCATGTAAGAAACATTGAAGAGAAGAAAATGGCACCCCACTCCAGTATTGTCGCCTGGGAAATCGCATGGACAGAGAAGCCTGGCAGGCTGTGGTCCATGGGGTCACAAAGAGTCGAACATGACTGAGTGACGAGACAGCAGTAGCCAGAAACGCTGACTTACAAGAGAAGCCACTGCAATGAGCAACCTGCAGACCAGCTGGAGAGTAGCCCCCGCTCGCCGCAACTAGAGAAAGCCTGCTGCAGCAACAAAGACCCAACACCGCTAGAAGCAAATTTTTAAAAACTTTAGCAAGAGAAACATGGAGTAAGTGTCAGCTATTATTAACAATAATAGAACATACAGTTCCTAGAATCGTGCTTGGCCAGTAGCATATCTTGCGACGTGTTTGCTCCAGACAAGGCGTGACTTTTGTTGTCAGTTTTGGCACGGGGTGTAACTGACAGCTTCTGAGTGGATCCCCCCCTCCCGGGACGCTGTGTTACCACGTGGCGCTTGGTGATGCTTGGGCTGTTCTGTTACTTCCCAAACAGAAAGACTTCCTCAGAGCGCAGTTTCCAGACAGTCTTGTGAGCTTTTCACCCAGCGGTATGTCTTCTATTAAGAACAAAACAGTAACCACAGCCAGTCCCCAGGAGTTTATAGTGCAGCGTTCACCACGGGCAGTCTGCATTTTTAAAGGGACCAAACACTTTCCCTCTCAGAGGTTTATTTAAAAAAACAAAACAAAACAGCCACTCAATGGAGCACTGAAGTAATTTCTTACAGAAAGGGGCGGGACCTTTGCTTTTAGTCTGTGGCTGCTCCAGGTGGTCACTGCCTGCGGCTTGACTCTGAACCTGACTCTGGGCAGGTAACTTCCTCTTCTTTCCCTGAAGCTGCATAATTCGGGCTCTGCTGACCTTCTCTTAGGAGCCCTGTATCTCAGCCCTTTATTTTTGGACATTCTCCTCTTGATCTTCTGCTTTGTTTCTTTGAACTCTGCCCAAGATGGAGACGTCGATGTGTTGCAAATGATCTGAGCACAGAAAAAGCACATGATCCAAGGCTGCGTTCTCTTTTCGTTGACTTAGGATGTGTGAGTTGTGGTCTGTGTGTGAGCCACACGGCTGCACATCTTCCCGCTCTCCTTGCACCTAACCCTGAGATTTCTTTTCTTTTTGCTTTTAACAGCTTTATTGAGTTTTAACCCTTGCGTTTTTAGCCGGAGTCTGATCTTGATTCTTATCTTAACTGCTCCAGTGTGGTAGAAAGAATTTTGGATTTGAACCCAGAGGGGAAAAGAAAAGGAAAATCACGTTTACTGAGTCTTGCCCTCGTCATTCGATTTGTCAGGATTTTCTGAAGTTGCTAGTATGAGCCGGGCTTTGTGAAAGGCACCCTAGGGTGGTGCTTCGGGCAATGTGGGTGCTGGACCCAGGCTATCTGGGTTTGAATTTCAGCTCCATCAGCTCTTTAAGTGGGACCTTAATGACGTCTTATCCCGTGAGTCAGTGTCCCCATCTGTCAAGTTAGGATGCTAATAGTGTCTACCTGATAGGAGTGTTGTGAGGATTAAATGAGTTAATAATATAGAATGAGGTGATGATGGTGGTAGTAGTGGCGAAGGCGATAATCACAGCAATGATGATGACTGGGGGGACTAGGATCGGAGCTCAACCAGAGAGACGCTTCACTGGTTTCACGCTGCTCACAGTCCCGTATGCACGTGCCCACGTGTGCTAAGGGATGCACTTGGAACATGAGACAGATACAAATAAATAAGTACTGTAAAACTTGGTGAGGGGAGGGGACAGGGGAGGCCCCTTTTGATGGCATGTATATCTTCTGGACTTGAAGTCTGGCTGTTGTCTTTATGTTTGGACTACCCTCAGTTTACTCGCCTGTAAACTAGGTTACATGAAACACCCGCCTTATAAAAAGAAATGGAAGTAGCCACAAGGCGCCAAGTATGGTGCCTGACATATGGTGAGCTGAGTGACCATTTATGGACCCAGATTCTTGACAGAGAGATACTTTTCCTCCGCTGTCCCAGGGAACGGAGACCTGCACGTTGGCTTTGGCTGTCAGTCGTCTTTCCGAGGGTCGTTGGAGTCCACATAGAAATCACCCTTGTTCACATGGAACTGCCCTGGCTCCTTCACAGGTTGCTTTGCAGTGGCCTCTCCCTCCATGCCTGCACCCTGCAGCCCTCAGCCCGTGGAGCTCCAGAGGCAGGTGGGCGTCACCCTTGGCGGCCCCCGCTCCCCAGGCTCCCTCACCCCCGTGTGCTCACTGACCCTTTCTGCTCACCTCCTTTACACTGACCCTCCTTTGCTCCAGAGTCCATCAGACTTGTTCGGCCTTCACCTTATGAAATGAGCTATGCTCCTGTTGTTTTGAATTGTGACTAACTTCGTTATTGTTCTTTAGCTTTTCTCATGTTGATCTCAAGGGCAGAGACTGTTTCATCTCTGTATTTCCTAGGATAACTGTTTTTATTGTTTAGTCACTAAGTCTTGTCTGACTCTTTTGCAACGCTATGGACTGTAGCCTGCTAGGCTCCTCTGTCCATGGGATTTCCCAGGCATTCCCTTCTCCAGGGGAGTGGGCTGCCATTCCCTTCTCCAGGGGATCTTCCCAGCCCAGGGGTCAAACTCGAGTTTCCTGCTCGGCAGGCAGATTCCCTACCTCTGAGCCACCAGGGAAGTCCAAGTGACTAGCACACTGCTATAGTAGGTACTGAACTGTTTTTACCAGGATGGGGCTTTGTGGGTACCAAGGCTCTTTTACATGGTCTTCTTTTTTCCTTTAAGTCTCCATAAGAGTTCTCTGAAGGAGACAAAGCAGGTAGTCTTTTTAGCGCAGTCGGGAAACTGAGGCCTTTACTTCAGCCGTAGGCTCATTAGTTAATTATTTAATTCTACAGAGTAGATATTGACTAAGTGTAACTGTGTCCCATGGGCTAGGGAAATAGAGCTGAAAGACATCATCCTTTCCCTCAAAGATGAGGCAGACATTAGAACAAAGAATTGTATGACGTTTTAGGACAGAGGAACGGTGAACCTGTTTATTTGGGGAAGATGAGCAGAAAACTCAGAGAGAAAGAGATGCTTCCATCAGTCCCTAAAGGACTAACTTTCCAAACATAGAAAGGTTAAGGATTGTTATTTATATACACTTGATTCCTTACAGTGACAAGTACTCAGTAAACATTTGTAATATGAAAACACACGCAGAAAGTGATCGAGAGGGCTTCCCAGGCGGAGGAAATACTGGTACGTAGTCCAGGGGGATGAGAAGAAGGGTACTTTGAGAGGTGCTGTAGCATCCACACAGCTAGCAGGAGGTGAATAGCAACGGGGAGGTGGTTGAGGGGAAGATGGCAGCATCTCCCCCTGGTAGGACCCCAGGTCCCCTAGGACTTGCAAGAGACTGAAAGCTTCCTGCCTTCATTCACACTCCCAGTCTCTAGCCCTTCCTCCCAGAGGCACTCACAGCATCTACATAAACCACCTTTCAGCTTTGCATGGGCTCCGCTTCGCTCCGCTTCCTTGCACCCCTAGCTTGTCTGCTCAGAGATTCATGATCTCCTTTTTGGGGCTAAAAGAAAACTGCTGACCAGAGGAGCAACCTGCAACCTGACTGCTTGGAAGAATAAAGGTTACCAGGTGAAAGGGCGGCTGTGTCATTTGCTCTCCGTGGCGTGAAGGGACCGGGAAGGGTTAAAGGCCATCTGTGACCACACACCTGTGTTCCTCTCTCGCTGGCAGGGTCACTGGAGGGGAGCATTACATTGCTTCTCTGATGAGTCAGCCCTGTGGTTCCCGGGGAGACGGGCTGGCGCAGCTTGAGCTCTGTGGGCAAGTCTGACCAGGCCCATCTCACTCGTGCCTGTGTTTGCCTTGCAGCTGTGTAAATGAGTATGGAAGATTATGATTTCCTGTTTAAGATTGTTTTAATCGGCAATGCTGGTGTGGGGAAGACGTGCCTAGTCCGACGGTTCACTCAGGTAAGAACCCTGGAGTCTGGGTTGGGTTTCTCTGTGTGGCCGGTGGAGCTGCTGGTGCTGGTTTAGTTCCTGAGTCGTGTCTGACCCTTGCAGCTGCATGGGCTGTAGCCCGCCAGGCTCCTGTGTCTGTGGGATTCTCCAGGCAAGAAAACTGGAATGAGTTGCCATTCCCTTCTCCAGGGGATCTTCCCGACCCAGGGATCGAACTCGAGTCTCCTGCTTGGCAGGCGGATTCTTTACTGCTGAGCCACCAGGGCCTACAGGGTTAGGGGATCCTAATAGGATGGGTGAGCGGTACCCGCCCCAGCCTCTTGGCTGCCAGTCCTTTCCAAGCCCTTTCCAAGTGTACCAGCTCTGTAGCCTCAACTATAAGGTTTGTTTTTGACATTTAAAATTTTCCATCTTATTTGAAATCTCAGCAGTGGTGAACACGACCACTCCTTCCTCTGTGAAATACCCTTTGCTCTTTTCTTTCCTTTTGTTTTGATTTTTTTAATTGAAGTATAGTTGGTAAGCAATATTATATGTTACAGGTGTGATTCACCATTTTTAAAAGGTTGTACTCCATTTAGAGTTTAAAATATTGGCTGTATTCCCTGTGTTGTGTAAAAGGTGCACACAGCTTATTTGTTTAATATGTAATAGTTTGTATAGACTAGAGATTTTAAACCATCCCCAGGGAGCACTGCTCAGTGAGTTACACCAAGCCTCCCAAGCCTCCCATGGCTTCCTCTAGTGAAAGGGGTGAGTGGTTTTGCTTTCAGTCTTCAGTATCAAAAATACCTTTGTTGGTGTTTAATCACTAAGTCGTGTCCAGCTCTTTGGGAGACCATGGACTGTAGCCCTCCAGGCTCTGTCCATGGGATTTTCCAGGCAAGAATATTGGAGTTGGTTGCCATTTACTTCTCCAGGGAGTCTTCACAATCCAGGAATCGAACCCATGTCTCCTGCTTGGCAGGCGAATTCTTTTACCACTGAGCCACCTGGGAAACCCATCAAAGATACCTTATTGGATAAAAACCCCCACAGATTACTCCTTAATAATAATACAGATGAAAACCAATAATAATTAAGTGGAAATGAATCTGTACATCAAGTTAAACAAACATGTTAACTTTTTAAAAACTCAGATTCAAATTAAACCACTCAAGCTCCCTGCTGATGCCCTCTCAGTTCCTCCCAGAAAACAGAATCATTTTGGTTTAGAATCAAATATGCTGATTTTTCTAACCTACTCCATGAGAATGAAATGAGAACAATGAAGGACCATTTGAACCAAATTAGATGTTCCCTCTGGGTTGGGTCCTTTGTTCTAAGTATAAGTTCCCTTTAGGGGGCTGCCCTTTTGAGAATTATTGCCAGAGAGTATATACTCGATTTTACCCAGAAATGGGTGGGAAATCATTCTGAGATTGACCTTGTTTTGTGTTTCCCGGAAAATGATGAATGGCATCCTTTTCAGGATTTATCATGCATGCATCTTGCATTTTCATCAAGTGCTAGTGGGGAAGTTGAGAATAGCTCTTCTGTCTAAGGCAGAGGGCATTTTGATGCTGGGGAAAGCACACTGGCTTGAGAAGACCTGGACCTTCATCCCAGCTCTGCCCCGGCTTGCCTGGGAGCCTTGCCCAGCCTCCCTGCTTTCCTTTGATCTCCAAGGCCTCTTCCAGCTCTGAGAGTCTGTGGTTCTGTGGAAAACCAGAGAGGCCGATTAGATAACACAAACAGCTGGGGGGCACAGAAATGTCAAGGGAAAATGTCAAGGATTTTCCCAGGATAATGAACACGGAATAGAACTTGTTACTGAGTCAGGTGGGCCTGTGTGCTAAGTTGCTTCAGTTGGGTCCGACTCTTTGCAGCCCTATGGACTGTAGCCCACCAGGCTCCTCTGCGTATGGGATTCTCCACCAAGAATACTGGACTGGGTTGCCATTCCCTTCTCCAGAGGATCTTTCCCACCCAGGGATCAAACCCACACTTCCTGCTTCTCCTGTGTTGCAGGCGGATTCTTTACCACTGAGCCACTGGGAAAGCCTACTAAACCATGGTCTGGTGAAATAAAAAATGACAAGCTTACTGGCTTCTGGGTGCAGTCAGCCACCAGGGCATAATATTTGAAACTTCAGCTGGTTTTACTTCCATCTAACATTAGTAATCTTTTCTGCTTTTGGCAAGCGGATGAGATGAGACTGCAGAGATGTAGAGAAGTTTGCAGCCCCTTTATTGAAAATTCTCTTGACCTTGTCTTATTACTGAAAGTTCCCTTAGACATTTTTCAGCCCACTCTTCTCATTTTATAGGTTAGAAAACCCCTGAGGTCTAGAGGAAGGAAATGACTTGTTAGTAATCTTGTGTCATGTTAGTGGCAAGGCTGGGATGAGAAGCTAGATCTTCTAGCTCACAGCCTGATCATTTTTATCTCCTTCATGTTCTCTCCTTGGAGACCATAGGAATCTGGCCTTTCTTATTTAAAAGCCTAATTCTTATCATTAGGGATAAAAGTACCTCCCCACCCCTTTTTTGGTCACGCCGCTAGGCATGTGGGATCTTCATTCCCTTACCAGGGATCGAACCTGTGCCCCTGCAGTGAAAGCTTGGAGTCTGAACTACTGGACCACCAGGGAAGTCCAGACATGTTTCCATTTTTAAACAGTTATGTTTAGTAGACTCTTTGTGACCCTATGGGCTATACCGTCCATGGAATTTTTCAGGCCAGAATACTGGAGTGGGTAGCCTTTCCCTTCTTCAGGGGATCTTCCCAACCCAGGGATCAAACCCAGGTCTCCCGCACTGCAGGCGGATTCTTTACCAGCTGAGCCACAAGGGAAGTCCAAGAATACTGGAGTGGGCGGCCTATCCCTTTATCCAGCAGATCTTTCCCATCCCAGGAATTGAACCAGGGTCTTTTTCATTGCAGGCGGATTCTTTACCAACTGAGCTATGAGGGAAGCCCAACCAATAAGCACACCACCCCTTAGTTTTTCTTTTCTGTTTACTTTATACCCCTCTTGGCTCCTCAACTCCACCCTCCCACCCCCCGCCAGAGTTCATATTTCATAGACAGGAGTATGTTTGGTTTTGTTATTTAGTTGACAGTTAAAAATGGATTGGATTCAGCTGTTTTGGAGGCATGAGGAATTGGGGAATGAAATGATGAGGGAGACATTGGGAAGGGTTTGTTTTATTTTTTGGCATTTGTTCCACTGCAAAACAGCTGGAGCTATAAACTTGAAGCTTGGCAGCCTTGTGTTTGAGCCAAACCAAAATAGAAGAAAATTGATTCAATATTTGTACGTAAAGTTCTGAATGTTTATATTTACAGGGTTTGCAGACATGCAGAGGAACATTTGCTATTGGTGTGATGCTCAGTCTTTCAAGTTCAAACTTTAATGAAAGACCTATCTTATTAGGGAATAGACTTAATTAATGATGCCCCCAATCTTAGCTCCCAGAGCTAATAAAGTCCATTTTATTTTAATTTCTGGAAGTTCTGGAGTGTGAATGTGAAGAGGGAAGAGAAACTAGGTGGAGGGTTTTTTCTTGATAGAATTCCTTCCCTCCAACTTCCTCTCTAAGCTTATGGGAAATAGTATGCAACAGTAAATTACAATATACATATGATTTTACTAAACTCATACCTTTTTAGTTCAGCTTCCAATTTGATGTAAAGCTTTGTTTTGAAGTACTTACGTTAGACGAGAGAGGGACTGGTTTTTCTGAGGTCACCCGGAGCCCCTTAGGCTGCTTGCTGCCTCTTGGGTTGGTGCTATTTCGACTATTCTGTCCCCCTGGATGAATTTATCTTTTTCAGTTGTTGTCCCAGGGTCGTTGGCCCTGATCTCATGTAGTTGTATCTATATAGAGGAAATAGTTATCACTGTCAAGGGAGAGGGAAATTCAGATCATCAGCTGTCTCCTTCATGTTTCTTGTGTTGATTTCTTGTTTGTTTCTTCAGCCTGGTGGTTCACACCGATGGCTGTTCATGCCCCAGACTAATAGCCAGTTGTCATCTTCCTTGATCTTATCTTTTAGAGCACCTATCCGTTTTGTCTGCACCCTAACCATCCCAGTTTCATCCCTATGGCTCCATGTTCCTGAGTCTTATCCTTGTGTCTGACTTTTGTTTCATTCTTGGGCATTAATTCCCCCGTCCTTTCCCAGTTCCCTTCCTTTACCCTCTCTGTTTGCTTCCTTCTTTCTTGGTCCCTCTTTCCCCTTCCTTCTTCTTTCAACATTTCTTTCTCCCCCATTCATCCTCCTTTCTCCTCCCTCAAAACATACACACAAAGGTAAATTAAATAGGGTTCCCATGACACTAACCAGAGTTCTCTCTTCCATCAGTTAACTCAGCCAAAGGAAGGGGCTGGCAATGGGGGTAGGGGAGGATTTCATTTAATTGAAAGATTTGCTTATTGTTACTTTCTATTATTTCTGCTTTAGGGTCTTTTCCCCCCAGGACAAGGAGCCACAATTGGAGTTGATTTTATGATTAAGACAGTGGAGATTAATGGTGAAAAAGTAAAGGTAAGATGCTAAATGTCCAATAAGGCTTTCATTGTGCTATGTGAGAAGAAGCAGTTGTTTTCATAACATTTATTAAATCACCTAGTGGAAACCCACACTGAAAATGACGTACTCAGCCGTGACAGCTTATTTCCAGACAGAGTTCCTCTGTTCCCTTCACAGGGGCAGGAAGGGGTTGAGGATAATATGTTTACAGATCAGAAGACAATGAGAGAAGAGCTAAGGCCAGTTTCTCCTGCTCTTGTCATGTCGGATGAGATGTAAAAACAAGGAAGAAATTTCTTCTGGAAATGTCTTGAGTTGGGCTCTTAAGACTTAGGTACTTCTTTTTTTCTTTCTTTCTTTTTCTCTCTCTCTCCCTCCCTCCCTCCTTTCTTTCCACACTGTACACTTTGCAGGGTCTTAGTTCCCCAACCACGGATCGAATCTGGGCCCTCGGCAGTGAGAGCACCAAGTCCTAACCACTGGACTACCAGGGAATTCCCTACTTCTTTCTTAATCGCAGCCTCATTAGAGAGCCTGCTGATTTCTACATTCATCATTTTGCCATGTGAATCATTTATTAGAATTATTCCGTCTCCCACCTACCCCAAGCCCTGATGAGTGAGAAATACTAAATGAGGGGTCTAGGAAGGGTCCATGATCTGCCCCCCACCCCTGCTTTGTGGCCTCTGGATAGTTTAGTACCTGAAAGAGCTACATTGGGTTCAGTAACAAGAAAAGGGAGGGGGTGTTTTTCAAGCGCCTAATATGTGTCAATCCCTCCACTGCCTTCTTTTACATTTAACTCAATCCTTATTGTAAACCCTATGAGGTAAGTGCTAAATTATCTTCATTTTGTATTTTTTAGAGAGGTCGAGTGATTTATTCATCCATGATTACACAGGTAGCAAGGGAGGTAGGTGGGATATGAATTGGTTTTATATGAGCCAGTGAACACCGTTGCCTCCCTGGGGTCTCCCCTGGGAGAAGGCAGGCATAATGAGCCGTTACCTTGGAGCAAGGGAAGAGTGAGATGATGGAAAGAAATGTGCGGTAAGACTAAGTTACTTGGAAGGAGGGTAGAGATACTGATCTTTGGTACTATGCCCATCAGAGTGAGTGAGATTCCACAGTCAGACCTTTCAGAGCTGAGTGCCATGGAAAGAAGGGATGATGCTGGGATCAACAGGACAGTGAGCACTGTGGCATCAGCATTCCAGCCAGACCCAACTTCAGCACTTCAACCTCAGCACCCCAACCTCACACCCCAACCTCAACATCCCAACCTCATACCCCAACTTCAGCATCCTAAGTGTGAGTCTGTGCCACTTGCATCCTTCTCCCATAGGTACCTGCAGTCCTGCCTTCGGATGCCTCAGGAAGGACAGAGAAGCTCCAGGGTGCTCTTAGAGCATGCCACAGGCACACAGAACTGTGTTTAGGAGGAGACTCCTGAGTGGGGGACAGAAACTTTGCCAGTGTCTCTTCCAGCCCTGACTCCTGAGAGGGGTTCGTTACTGCAGACATCTACACCAGATACAATAGTGATGGAGAGCTGGGCCCTGTGGACTCCATGTGAGCGTCCACTGGAAAGTTCAGAAAATCAGTGCATTGAGGTGGAGAGAAGGAGCTAGGCTGTGGGGAGAGGAGGGAGCCAGGAGTGTGCACTCAGGAAGCAGTGGCAGGAAGAGCCATGTGTAGTTCTCTCTTGTTCCAGCAGAGGGAGCTGGTTGCCATCCCAAGGGTTGGGTTAAGCTCACTAGGCATTTTATTTCCAGAGATTTGGTTTTCTCTTATATCCATATATATGTATGAGTTCCTTCCTTTGACCAAAAAGGTTCACGCCTGCCATGTGCCAGGTTCTGGGAATAGAAAGCAGCAAATAAAGAAATGGTCCCCATTTTTAAAGAACAGGCTTATTTTTCTTTCCTCAATTCCCAAGTTTAGTTATTACATTTATTCTACTTTCTGTGAACCATAACCTCATTTTTAAGTACTTATTATACTTAGCTAAAAATCCATCTTTTTATAGCATCTGAATCTACCATAGGCTCCCTGAGAGGAAGGTTTGTGTCTTACTCATCTTTGGATCACAGCACAGTTCCCATTTCTATCATCACTTCAGGCCTCTCTGTGAGAAGTAAGAGCTGGCTCATCTCCCAAATTCAGCTTTAATGACTCTTTGCCTGTGAATCTTTCTAGCCATATATGTAGAATCAAGACACAAGATGACCCTCTTCAACCACAGTAATCCAAGGGTCTCATGAACACGGACATAGGAGGAGAGCAGCCGAATCTCACTGAGGAAACAGTTATTTTCTCATTATTGTCAGTGTTCTTTAACACGAACCGAGAACCTCTTCTTAGTGAGAGTTTAGTGACTTTTTGCTGGGAGTCTGCAGGCTTTTCCAGTGCCCTGGAGAGCCCGTGGAAAGAGAACTCACTGCTGGTTTGCACAGAATCACCCACCTGGTGAGAGGCAGGGCAAGACCTGAATGTTAATTTTTCTCCCGACTGCTCACCATCCTCTCTCAGCCTTCCCTACAAGTCCCTTTCTTTCTAGGATGGCTCCCAGGATCACCGGCAGCTAATCAACTGTATTAGAAGGATTCCCGTAGCTATTAAGTGAAGAAAGTGGAAGTGTTAGTCACTCATTTGTGTCTGACTCTTTGCGAGCTACCCCATGGACTGTAGCTCACCAGGCTCCTCTCTGTCCTTGGAATTCTCCAGGCAAGAATACTGGAGTGGGTTGCCATTCCTTTCTCTAGGGGGTCTTCCCAACCCTGGGATCGAACCCAGATCTCCTGCATTGCAGGCAGATTCTTTACTGTCTGAGCCACCAGGGAAGCCCATAGCTATTGAGGCTTAGAGTCAAATCAAAGTTAAAGAAGAGGCCCTTCTCTTAAAGTGGTCTGTGTTATGAAGGTGACCTTGCGTAGAAAATATAATTAAAACCTATATGGAATTTTCTCTTATCCATTGATTTCTCTTAGCCTGTCATAAATTAATGTGTATTAAGTAAAACTTTAAGCTCAGTCTATGACATTTTAACCTTAGGAGATTTGTTATAATAGAAATAGAAGATTTGCTGGATTTTTCTCTCATCAAGTATGCACTGTGTAGATAGGAAAGTCTTGAGAGTATGTACACGTGTTTGCTTTTACAACCATCTGTCCATCCTTTTGTTCATCCAGCCATCCTGTGTCAGAGTGAATGCTTTGTACCAAGCACTGTGGTACGGTAAAGCGTCTTTCTTCCCTAGTAACTTCCTGTCATCTTTCACAAACATTTCATCTGTGAAACCTTTTTAAACTCCCTATTAATCATTTAAGCAGAATGAGTCCATCCTTCCTTTGTGATTGATGAATGATGACCATCCTCAGGTCATTCAGTTAGCCATCGCGTCAGTGTGTCCACCATGAACCACAGACTGTTTTAGGTGGGGCCCTGGGGTATATGGTTAAATAAGAGACAGCCTTCGCCCTCAGAGAACTCAGTCTTATAAGGGGACACAGTAGATTGCAATACTTTTTTTTTTTTTTTTTGGCTGTGCCACGTGGCATGTGGGATCTTAGTTCCCTGACCAGGGTTCGAACCTGCGCTCCCGGCAGTGGAAGTACAGAATTTTAACCTCTGGACCACTCGGGAAGTCCCTGAAGTACATTTTTGTAGCAGTGAGGCAGTAGAGGTGTGAGTGGTAGTGCAAAGAAGAGAGTGGACGATAGCACAGCCTCATGCTGGAAGTGAGAGTGGTTAGAAAGCCCCGGGCAGGGTTGTTGAGAACATATTGATGGAAAGAAGACCCATACCAGGAGACACTCTCCTGCTGGCCCCTCTTTAATAGAACATCTCATATCTTACCATGGGCTTCCCCAGTGATGCTAGTGGTGAAGAACCTGCCTGCCAGTGCAGGAGATATAAGAGACATGGGTTCAATCCCTGGATCGGGAAGATCCTCTGGAGGAGGGCACGGCAACCCTCTCCAGTATTCTGGCCTGGAGAATTCCATGAACAGAGGAGCCTGGTGGGCTACAGTTCATAGGGTTGCAAAGAGGCAGACATGACTGAGCAACTTCGCATGCACACCTATCTTATCATAGTTAGTCAACTGTGTATCTATCCTGCTTTACTATGAGCATTTTGATATCAGGGATTGTGTTTTATTTATCTTTGTTTATCTTTCCTGTGCTTAGCACAGTGCTCTGCATCTATTTATGTTCTGTAAATGCTGCAAAAGAGCAAACAAATTGCAGAGACAATAGTGAAACTAAGTTGAGTAATAAAGGCAGTGGAACATGGATCTCCTCAGAAATTAACCATAAGACTAGAAAGAGGAAGCTCCCTTTGGGAAAGCAGCCTGCATCTCGGCCAAGACATCTGATCACTTTTCTGGAAGATATTTTGGTGGTTTTAATTCTCAGAGCTGTTCTCAAGATGTGCCTGTCATGAGAACATACTGATGTCTAAGGATCAGCAGTGTTAAATCCAATCACAAGTGTTTTTCAAGGTTCACTGTGGCATTAAGATAATGGTCTTTTGTTCTAAGACACAGCCTGGAGAGGGGAACCATGTCCCTAGGTTTGAGACAGAGAAGAGAAGTAGCTTTTGTCCTGGCAAAAGCTGTAACATCTGTATGGCTGCCTTCAGCGTACACAGGCTTTCATGTACAGCATCAAAGGGCAGCTGTGACTTCAAATCAAAGGAGAGCCTGTGTGCCTCTCTTTGGTGGCAGGGACCACTGGTCACTCTCGGTCTTCTCAGCTAAGCTGATCTGAGCAGAGGGTGACACTGACTGCCTCATCCTCTCTGGATGCAGTTGGGCGTCTAAATCAGCCTCTGGCAGCAGAGCAGCACGGTGTATGGACTGAGTCCTCTCCTGGGGGGTCAGAGTCTGGAGTCTGCGTCCCAGCCTTGTGAGTTACCTGCTAATGAAAGGAAGGCGTAAACTTGCCTACCTCACTGGGATTTGTTGTAAGGATGAGATGAGACCATGAATAATTATTTGAATATTTACTATTTTCTAAACACTGTAGGGGATAACTGAGAGGAAAATGGACCCCAAACTCCCCCCTGCTCATGAAACTTTCCATCTAGTGAGAAAGATGGTTATGGAACACGTTATTACAAATGCATAAGTGATTCAAGTGTGTCAGGTGGGACTTCCCTGCTGGCCCAGTGGTGAAGAATCTGCCTGCCAATGCAGGGGACACGGGTTCGATCCCTGGTCTGGGAAGATCCACATGCTGCGGGGCCAGCTAAGCCCGTGTGCCCAGCTACTGAGCCTGTACTCTAGAGCTCGCGGGCCACAGGGAGAGAAACCCCCGCACTGAGAGGCTCATGCAGTGCAACTAGAGAGTAGTCCCTGCTCATCGCAACTCGAGAAAGCCTGCAAGTAGCAACCGAGACCCAGGGCAGCCCCAAAGGAAAAGTGTGTTTGGTGCTGTGATAGGAAATTATAGGCTTGGTTGGACTTGAGATGATTTAGGGGTGGAGATGGGGAACCTGGCCTAATCTGAAGGTTCCAAAAGTCTTCCCTGAGGAAATGATGTCCTGTTAATGGGGTGGGTGCACCTAGTGACACGTGAAATCGATGCAGTGAGAAGGGAAGATTTCTGTTAGGGTGATTTCTCAAGGCCTTGGATTTGTTCCGCACTCAGCAGTCTCTCTGGGGAACAGTTTCTCTCTGAGAAGTCTGCTCTGTGCAGGGAAGTTCAGGTTGAAGTGAGAGGTGTTTTGCCTTCTTTGTCTTTAGAACCATCAGTTATGAGGTCTTCAAACTGGTAAATGACTTCAGCAGGTTTGCATGTTATTAACCTCTTTTAATAAAGAAGCTGTCGAAGCCAAAGGAGGTTAGGTGACTTGCCGAAGGTTGGAGGGCTTACGGGTGGCGGAGGGAAATTATTTTCCTTGTCTGCCATGGCATTGCTCCTGTTTTCATGAACAAAGGTCACACCTTAATATATTCATGTGAATGGATTTTTTTTTGCCCTCTCCAGTTGTTGGCTGAAATGCCAACCAACAGTCACAGAGTGACACCTTGCCCTGGATCCTGACTTTTGTACTAGGGCATCGTGATGAAGCACAGAGACTCTGGGACTTCCTGGCAGTCCAGGGGTTGAGACTCTATGCTTCCAGTGCAGAAGGTGTGAGTTCAGTTCCTGGTCAGGGAACTAGGATCCCACAGGCCACTTGGCATGGCCTGTAAAAAAAAAAGAGCAAGGACTCAGACCACACTGCATGGTTGAATCAGCTCTAGGACATATTGGCTGTGAGACGCTAGGCAAGCTAATTAATCTGTCTGTGCCTCAGTTTCCTTACATGAGAAATGATACAGGAATAGTGTTTACCTACCTCACAGAGTTCTTGTGAGGAGTAAATGAGTTATTATGTGTAGAGTACTTAGAATAGAGCTTGGCACATAAATGCTCAACAGTTTGGTTGTCTAGTGTTTTTTTTTTTTTCCTTAATTAAAGAATTGCTCAAAACAAAAATGAGAGCATTTGAAATATGTTCTAAGAGTGTAAACCTTTAATAAGACCTAGGAATATACTTTCTGATTTAGAAAATAAACAAAAGGGAAAATTAAAGATATGAGCAATGAAGAATCTATGGATAAAAATAGCAGTTCTTATCTGGCAGAAACCAACACAGTATTGTAGTTATCCTTCAATTAAAAATAAATAAATTTAAAAAATAGCAGTTCTTAGGGGAAACAGGCTTATAATAAAAATTAAGTAGATTTTACCTTTTAAATGAAATTGTGTGAAAATAATCTGAATGCCTTTTAAAAAAAAGAATAATGGGGAAACAAAATTTAGCAAAGAAAAAGCAAAGCAAGTCCCTCTCTTTCACCAGAAGGAATTGAAAAAAAATTAGAGGTGCCTTTCTTTTACAGCAAAAAACAGCCATGAACTTATTTGGGTGAAGGTGTCTCTATTTCTACGCACTGGAAGCATATTGGAATGGGTTGCCATTTCCTTCTTTAGTGAACCACGTTTTGTCAGAACTCCTTATTGTGACCCCGTCCATCTTGGGCAGCCGTGCACAGCATGACTTATAGCTTCATTGAGTTACACAAGCTCCTTCACCATGACAAGGCTGTGATCCATGAACGGGGTTCACTGGAAGGACTGGTGCTGAAGCTGAAACTCCAGTGCTTTGGCCACCTGATGCGAAGAGCTGACTCATTGGGAAAGACCCTGATGAGGGAGAGGTGGTGGCAGATGATGAGATGGTTGATGGCATCAGTGACTCAATGGACATGAGTTTGAGCAAACTCCAGGAGACACTGAAGGACAGGCGTGCTGCAGTCCATGTGGTCGCAAGGAGTCGGACGTGATTGAGCGACCAAACAACAAGAAGGCAAGGCTTTCTTTCTTCTTTGCTCCACCAACCTGATCCTTCTTTTATGCCTTTACAGCTTCAGATCTGGGACACAGCAGGTCAAGAGAGATTTCGGTCCATCACCCAGAGTTATTACAGAAGCGCCAATGCCTTGATCCTTACCTATGACATCACCTGTGAGGAATCCTTCCGTTGCCTTCCTGAGTGGCTGCGGGAGATAGAACAATATGCTAGCAACAAGGTCATCACTGTGCTAGTGGGTAAGTAAGGACTAATGAGGAGGGAAATTGATTTGTGAGCATCAGAGATGTATAATCACATAAGGCCTTGGCACCTTGCAAGAATAGTCTTCAACAGGGGTCCCCAACCTCTGGGCCACGGACCAGTGCCTCGTGTGAGATCAGCAGCAGCGTTAGAGGAGACCTAAAGTGCGTAATGAATGTAATGAGCTTGACTCATCCTGAAACCATCCCCCTACTCCACACATGGGAAAATTGTCTTCCACGAAACTGATCCCTGGTGCCAAAAAGGTTGGGGAACACTGGTTACAGCTCTATAATTCATACAGTCAGCGTTCAGTTCTTCTGATTGAAGTTGAAGAGAAAATGAAATAGAGTCTAACCCACGGTGATGATTTAGAAAAGTAGAGAATACTGCTGATTGATTTTCCTATCAGCATAGTCTCTAGAAGAAGGTGGATTGCCATGAAAGTTAAATGGGCTGCTAAGCATTAAAAAAGGAACTTCCCTGTAGCTCATATGGTAGGGAATCTGCCTGCAGTGCAGGAGACCCAGGTTTGATTTCTGGGTTGGGAAGATCCTCTGGAGAAGGGTATGGCAACCCACTCCAGTATTCTTGCCTGGAGAATCCCATGGACAAAGGAGCCTGGCAGGGTACAGTCTGTGGAGTTGCAAAAAGTCAGGCATGACTGAGCAACTAACAGTACTACTACTAAGCATTAAAAAAAAAAAAAAATCTAGGCCATGGAAACTGCTGATCTAGAAGATATATCTAAGTTGATAAGGAATTCATTATTGAAGCAATTGTGTTTTGCTTTAAAAATGGATTTTGGTTAACTTTTTTTCCCTTCTTATGCTTATACTGATCTGAGAAATTCTAATTTTCAGAAAGAATCCCTTAAGGGAAATTCTGCAGTTTATTTCATCTTATAGAAGGGTAGAACCTCTATTTAGTATGAGGGGAAAACAGAAAACAACCCATGGTTTTTTTGTGGTAACAAATGCACGTTATAAATGGAATTGCAGTGCAGTGGACCAGATTATTAAAAATCCTCTACTGGTGATGGAAAAATGTTAATAATATATGGTGGTTAAAAAGTTTCCTTCCTGGGAATTTCGTGGTGGTCCAGTTGGGATGCCACGCTTCCACTGCAGGGGTCACAGATTTGATCTCTCGTTTAGGTCTTGTCGGGAAACTAAGATCCTGCACACCATGTCATGTGGCCAGAAAAAAATTTTTTTTCTTCCTAAGAAGTAACATTGTTGTATGTTCTAGAAAGACCCAAATTTTGGAAATCTGGTAGAGATTCTCAGAAACATTAAGTTAAAAATCATGATTAACAGTAAGTTAAACAAACACATTATAGAATCAAGCATTATAGCTGGTGTATATGTGCGAGGAATCATTTTAAGAACATTGTGTGTCACGATCTCAAATTTACAGATGAGGAAAGCAAGGCTCAGAGAAGTAAAGTTCTTTGTTCAAGGTCACACAGCATGTTAGATCGACTCCAGAGGCTGTGTTTATCCAGCTATAATGTGCTGCCTTGTAACAAATTGCAGGCTGCTGGGTTAAGTATTTGTCTCTCTATGAGAACCAGTGCCCCCTGTTCAGATCTGAAAACCCACCTGCACATTGGAGAATCTTTGGTGGGAAGAGCTTGAAAGCCCTCTGCTCTGGACAGAAAGCCCTGAGATTGAGTCAAAGCATTACTACTTGGGATTCTGTTTAAGGAAGTTGAATGCACAGATGAGGGAACATAATTAGTCAGCTCGATATGAAAGAGGCACTGGCTGTTTTTTAAAAAACTTTTTATTATGGGAAATTTTAAACACAAGCAAAATAGAGCAAACCGTATAATGAACACCCATATGCACGTCTCTCAGAGCTGACAGTGAACAGCTCACAGCCAGTCTTGTTTTATCTACTCCCTACCTCTTCTGTCTGCTCTCCCCTTCAGATTATTTTGAAGCAAATCCAAGATGTCGTATTAATTCAGTTTGTATTATGTCAGTATGCATCTCTATAAAAGATATGTCTTTTAATTCTCCTTTTAGCTGGAGGTTATCCTTCCATATTTGCTTCCTGGGGATTTGCTTGTTAAAGCATTTGTTTGTGCTGTGGCGTTTTCAAGTCTGAATTTTACTATTTCAGCCTGGTGGTGTCATTTGATGCATTCCTCTGTCACTTAAATCTCTGGCGGATTTGCAGGTCAATCTAGAGCCTGCTCAGATTTAGGGTTTTTGTTTTTTGTTTTAGCAAATATATTATGTGGTTGGTATTCTGAGGTGCTGTTCTCAGGGCAGTCTAGAAAAATGCTTGATTCTTTGTTTTTATTTTTTAAGCTTAGTCACAGAAGTTTTGTAAAAAGTTTTTTTATTGTGTGTGTTTGGGCCGTTCTGGGTCTTCATTGTTGCGTGCCGGCTTTCTCTAGTTGCAGAGATCAGGGGCTACTCTTCATTGTGGTGCGGGCTTCTCCTTGTGATGGCTTCTCTTGTTTCAGAACACAGGCTCTAGGTGCTTGGGCTTCAGTAGCTGTGGTGCAAAGGCTAAGTTGCCCTGTGGCACGTTGGGATCTTCCCAGACCAGGGATTGAACCGGTGTCCCCTGTGTTGCAAGGTGGACTCTTAACCACCGGATCACGAGGAAAGCACTCTTTTTCATTTATTACTTTTCAAAATAATGAGTTGGTTCCCAAGTCTTCCAAAAGTAACTATTAAAGTTTGTTTTTGTTTTGAATATTGTTATAGATTTAAATATATTTGATGTATTCTAGTCCTTTGCAGTTATTATTATTGATGCTTCTATATTGTTCCAGCTTTGACAGTGGGAGCCTCTTCAAGTGCACTCTTGAGTCCTTTTGACATGGCCTAGGAATCCTTGATGATTTTCTTGTTTTCTGGGATGACATGTTGCAGGTGCATCTAATGCATTTCCTACCCCTGACCTGCAATTAACCATTTCTTTAAGAAATGCTATTGATTTTCAATGGGAAGTTGTATTTAGAAGCTAAGCCAAGGTGATAGGAATCTTTACTGCAGAGTTGGCGGGGTGGTGTGATGGCTTTTAGGCTTCCCAGTAGACAGAGCTAGTGTATGTGTGTCTGTGTGGTGGACTCTGTAGCTTCTACAGGGGAGTGTCTCATTAGGCTCTCCTGAACACTTTGACCCACAAGACTACCATCGGCCACATGGCATCACAGACATTTAGGAGGATACAGGACAGCAAACACAGCTTAATAGCAGGTCAGTACCAAGCATTCCTCTTCAGTGGAAGCAGCCCTCATAGAGTGAGTCCACAGAGCTGCCCAGGACCTCCCGGGACAGTTCAGGTGTGAGGCAACCAGGCTCACTTCAGGCAAGTGCAGGGTCTGCTCTGGCAGCAAGCCTCAGTGGCCCCGTAGGAGCCAATCTCTCTTGTAGTAGCCCGGCAGCCCTAACTTTCAGGGTCTTTCCAAATGAAGAATTGCCACACTTAGGGAAGCCCAAAATTAAGGCTTTCTACTAGGTATTTATAATTCATACATAGAATTCCCAGGTCAGATGGAATTTATCAATCAAGGGTCACTTTTACCGTGAGCAATGTTGCCAAGCATCACAGTTGACATATTACCTTTGTCAGATTTCCAAAATTCCAGAATTCTCAGAAGTAGAACAGTCTTAAAGATAAAATAACACCATGAATTATTCACACCGATACTTCCATTTGTAATTCAGGACTACAGGAATTTTCCTTTACTTCATTTAGCGTATATCCGTGTTTCCGTTCTCCCATGTCCCAAATCCCTGACCCAGTGTCACCAGCATAATTACTTATTCGCTTTATCCCCTAAAACATGTACAGCAGCCACAGAGTAATGCTGCTAACATGACCACTAACAAGATGATTTCTGCAGCACTTAAAGATTTTTTCCTTCAGTTCTGTTTGTCCTTATATGCCACTGGGGATGCGTGGTTCCATTACTGGTTAAATTCCCTTCAACTTACCTGAAATAGTTCCTCTTTGTGTGGTCATGCCACTTCATGATGAACAGCTTCATTTGTTTAATTTTGTTTTCAATGTTAGGAATTGCTTTTTTTTAAAATTTAATTTCATATTGTATAGTCATATAAAACATTGATAAGGTTCTGAAGTCAAATCTATGACACAAAGTATATTTAGAGAGGTCTAATTTTCACCCCTCACCCTTGTTCCTTTCACAGGTAATTGTTATCTTTAAAATTAAAATTTTGTTTCAGTCTCTCATTAATAAAATAAGACACTGTATGTATGTATTTTTTCATCCCCTTTCCTTGGATCGAGAGCTGGGTCTTATATATACTTTTTTCCTGCTTTGCTTTATTTGCTTAACGACCTATCCTAATGTCTCATTCCATGATAGCCTGTAGAGATAGTCCTCATTGCTTTTTTAAAAATAATTTTGTTTACTTTTATTCATTTATTCATATTTGACTGCACTGGGTCTTCCTTGCTGAGCGCAGGCTTTCTCTAGTTGTGTGTGGGCTTCCCTTGTTGTGGAGCATGGGCTCTGGGGTGTGTGGGCTTCGTTAAGTGTGATGTGAGGGCTCAGTAGCTATGGTGCATGAGCTTAGATGCCCCACAGCATGTGGGATCTTCCTGGACCAGGGACAGAGCTCATGTCCCCTGTGTTGGCAGGCAGATTCTTAACCATTGGACCGCCAGGGACGTCCTTCCTTATTGCTTTTTCCCGGGGCACATAACTCCAGATAGCTACGGTCCTAACGCTTTATTCAGCCAGTGCCCAGCTGATGGGCTTCTGGGTTGGTTCCAGTTCTTTGCCATTACAAATGGAACTGATATGTTAAAATAAACAACCCAGGAATCATAGTCCCATTTGTTTCGCTTTACTTTCCATCTGTCTGGTTTGACTTCAGATACGGAGGTGAATTGGATGTTTCCGAATCTGCAAAAAGGTCAAATGACAACCCTCTCTCTCTCTCTGATTTTACTGCTGTTTTAGGCAACAAGATTGACCTGGCTGAAAGGAGAGAGGTCTCCCAGCAGAGAGCCGAAGAATTCTCAGAAGCTCAGGACATGTATTATCTGGAGACCTCAGCGAAGGAATCCGATAACGTGGAGAAACTCTTCCTTGACTTGGCTTGCCGCCTCATCAGTGAAGCCAGGCAGAACACCCTGGTGAACAATGTATCCTCACCTTTACCTGGAGAAGGGAAAAGTATCAGCTATTTGACTTGTTGTAATTTCAACTAAAGGCTGAGGCAAGGTGAGGCGAGAGGAATCCGCAGCTGCCCTGATGGGCCACCAGTTGCTGGGGAGACCTGGCGATGACTGTGGCTCCCACTCTGGGACCTTCTGACTCCTGTGGGCTCCCGAGCTTACAAAGCATGGTGGGCCAGGGCCTCGTCCGCAGGCCAGCATTCGCGGAACATACAATGGTTTCACCCTTTTGCAGTCTGGAGTCGGGTCAAGGAGAAAATTGCACTAGGCGCTCCATGACCTGCAGAGCATGTTGCTTTTGTTTTTTTAAACAAGCAAGTAAAATGCATTCCTGAACACGGTCCAGGGGGAAACGTACTGTAGGGACCCCTCCTGCACGTCAGTGGCTGCATGTGGGGGCTGCTCTTTAGGGCTTCTGGAGGCCCTGGTTTTCTTGTCTACCAGATAAACCAAAACCAGGAAGGCCAAGTCCTGTCTCTGTGGTGCGTGTGGATGACTCCACGGAGATTTTGGCAAGTGTTATTTCTCTTTTTACCACGGGCACTTTCAAGAACTTTGGGATGTAACAGTGAGATGAAACCTTTACCCATGACAACAGTAACAATCATTGTTTTAATACTGTACACAAGCTCCATGATCCTTCTGGTGCTAATGATTCTGCTCTTTCACAGACCAAGCATTTTAGTACATTGATGTCCTTACATACCTTACATAGAAATAAAAACGAAACAAAAATTAAGGGAAGTCCATGAATCAGCTCTCTTTCTCGAAGTCTCATTACGACCTGTCCTAGGATAGATTTATTGGAAAAGAGAATGCTTTTCCTTTCCTTTCCTCTTCCCCTCTGTCTCTACCATTTTCTACTTTATCTTTCCTGCCCCTCAAGTAAATGAAAATGTTTGAAAATGAAAAAAAAAAAAAGAGAGAATGGTTGACACCCCCATATAAGAGATTAGCTCTAAGACATGAGTAGTATGAAAAACCAGACCTGATCTGACCAAAATA
Organism: Ovis aries; assembly: GCF_016772045.2. Classification (NCBI taxonomy): domain Eukaryota; kingdom Metazoa; phylum Chordata; class Mammalia; order Artiodactyla; family Bovidae; genus Ovis; species Ovis aries. The sequence continues at coordinate 12,256,387 of NC_056074.1, forward strand.
CTGTGGATTAATGGACTGCAGTGCGGAGTTCCAAGCAGAGCACAGTCCTTGATAGCAAGTCTCGTCTTTTGCTTCCGGGTACTATCCATCTTGGACAGACCAACGCTTAGGATTTTTGTAGATGTTTGTAGTATGGTAAGTGAGAATTGCAGTGGATGAAAAGTCTCACGAACCATTTTTGTATTTGCAGTGATAACCTTGGAAAAAAATCTGCTTATGGAAGCAGATGGAGTAGTCATTTGTCATCTCCTTGTAGTAATGTTACTCTCAGACTCATGACCATTCATTCTTTCCCATATCTTTTTCTTTTCCTCACTTTCTTTCCTGATTTTCCCCTTTTTACCTTATCCCTCTCCTCCCGCCTCCCTTGTATGCACACGCTCCTGCAAATCTCCAATTCAGATGGAAATGTGTATGCCTTTACTTAGCCAATTTAAAAAACAGGACTCAAATGGAAGCCGTGATGCTGAATATGTGTTGCTGTTTCTTCAGTGCCATACTTCCAATTTGTTCACGGATATAAATGCAAATTGGGAAAATGATTAAAGCTGTTTGCTGTTGATGCTGTCAGATGTTTCAGTAGCTTGCTGCTTAGCATAACTGAGGGATGAGTCATGGGATTAGGATATGATCGGTAATTCCACTGTTGTAGATGGTGGCAGTCTTGGTCCTGATATATTGATGTGTGAAAGCTATTGAATTTTTAAACAATGAGTCATGTACAGACACAATATTGGTGAAGCCTTTCTAGCATTTCTAGGGCAGGTTTCAGAGTGACCTGTCACTTGCACATGGGAACTGTACATATTGTTTAAGGGACTGATGCTATGGTTGGCTTCACCGTGGTTATCCTGATACTGTGGGTAAAAGAAAGGGATCCCAGAAGTTTGAGTTGCTTTTATTTCAGAATCTATCTCTATAGGAAAGAAAATCATTTTCATCAACACCAACCAAAATAATTTATCATAGTTGCCTTTCCCTCCCCATCTTCCTCATCAAGCCAGCAAAGAAAAGGTATTCAGAAAAGTTGATCAAGATGAGCAGAAGAGCTCTTTTTACATCGTGAGGAAATGCCCTTAAGTTTAGGTCTCATTTAGAGCAAAATCCAAAGTCCTCAGTACATCATGACCCAACTTTGTTTTATAGCAGCAAGTATGTTGAAAATAAAGTTGCTTTATGAAATAGAGGCTAGAATGCTGTTAGATTGGACATAATAGTTGTAAAATAGCAGGCTGTAGGGCCACTGTTGCATCCTGAGATTATTTCCTAGGGAACAGTCTCCTTTATCTACTCTTGGCTGAATTTTAAGGCGATTAGAAGGCTCTGCTCTTGGCCCCTTTCCTCCTTTATTCCTTGCAGCCTTTCTGTACTTAACACTCACCCATCTACACCACATCAGCAGGGACATATGAGAATGTAGGGCTTTGTTTCTTTTTTTTTCCTCTCTTAGCTGTATGAATTCTACATTAGGCTTTATGGACACTGATGTATCTCATGTTCCCTGATGCATCTCAAGTTGGAGAACAAGCCCTGACAATATTGTAGGTGCTCAATAAATATTAGTTGAATAAACAACTTAGTGCCAAGAGGAGCTTTTCTGGTTAAACAGAAATTTCTAGAATAGAACTTGAGAAAGGACACTATTTGAATATGGTCATCTTAACCCAGGCCAGGCCCTGAATGTGTTGATTTGTCTATTAGTTGCTATTGCCTTGGTCATATTTGCTAAGATGAGCCTTCTTAAATGAAAATGAATTCTCATTTAATGATGGATGAAAAAGAGAGTTGTGTTCTCATAGTTCAGTTTGACCTGATCTGATTCGTGAGACCACCAGAGTCCATGTCCGCCTCCATTTTGGTGTGATCTTTTTATTTTTTTCCTTTAAATGAAGTTACTAAATATATGGCAAACTTTTTTCTGTTTACAGCACATCATAATCATGTCATAGAACCAGATCTGGAGAATCTGTGAAATCATATAGTTTACTCATATTAATGATATTATGGCTCTGTATAGGCTGTATCCTCAAAGGATTTTATGCTTTGTCCTTTACCTATGCAAGGCTTTTTAGTCCTCCATGTGTTTTGTTAGAGCTATTAAATTATAGTCACATTTAAGTTTGATTATATATAGCCAGTTATCCTTCTGTGGATTACTTAGAGTAGGCCGTTAGCTTTCCCTGGCCTTTTCTTTTTCTTTTTTTTTTTAAGTTGTTTCATGTTAGCACCTCTAAGTGAAGAGGCAAGAAAATAAATAAAAGTGAAAATGAAATGGATTGACAGTGTGTTAGTTTCTGAGTTACAGTTTGGTAAGAGAGGCAAAAGCCATTGGCCAAAATAAGATACTTGGATTAGGGTTATTTAAGCAATTTAGACTTGTTGGAGAGAAGAGGCAGTATTTAACCAAGGACTGGATTCTTCTTTCCTCTTCTGTTTATGAAGATATGTCTTTGGAGGACACTGGTGACTTCTAGTGTTAGATAATGATTTGCCTCATTTACCCTTTAAACTATCCCATAATTCTTCCAGATCCACTATCAAATTTCAGTTAATGAATCTTTCTGAGTAAATACCAGTTGCAAATGATTTTGAATTGGTCCTCTGACTAAAATGAAAACTTATTCTTCCTTTTTAAATAATCTACATGAATGGGATCATATTATAGTCAGAAAAAAGCTAGTTTTTTCCATGTATCAAACCAACAGTTTTAAAGATAGATATTGTCTGTTTCTCAATCCTGCAAAACTCGTGTATTTCATAATCATAAGTACTTTAAGGATCACTGCCCTGTTAGCCTCTGAAAGAGCTCTTCTAGTGTTTACCCTTTGTTTTTTTCTAGAAGTTTTTAGTTGTTTTTTTTTTTTTTTCAACTTCAACGGGTTATTTATTCTCTTCAACCATGGCCCTGACAGATGTGTTTTAGTGCAACTAATACTTTTGAGACTTAACTAGAAAATGAAAAGCAGTGAAAAAACATGTTACCCTTCTGACAAAATGTACTCTACATAAGCAGTATGGTTAAACACTAATTTGGGGCTAAGAAAGGGATGTGCTTTGTGTTTTTTTCTTCTTCTTCTTGAGTTTCATATCTGTGACCTGAGCCTATTTGTGTTTGGAGGGAAAAATGATTTTCCTTAGATTCTTCAGACTGGGGAGCGAGCATACTGAACTGAGAAGTTATCATCCCTTCCAATAGCTCATTAATTATAGTAATGTTAGAGCAGGGGAGACAACATTTCATCTCCTTTCCTAAGTCCATGGGAACTTTGCAGTCATTTTGGGGAGCCATTGTTTAAAAACAAATTGAGATCAGCTATAGCCCAATACAAAATGTTTCTGGTGATTAAAAAAAAGAAACCAAATTGAGGCAAAGCAAAGATGGTGAAGGAGTTTTAGATTTAAAACGTTTGAACAATATTTGTAGGGTTTGGGGACGTTTAGCTTGGGAAAGAGAGGAATACAGTGGGTATATTAGAATAAGACTCTGGTTTGAAGGGATGGAATAAGACCCACTGAATAGAAGTCACAGGGCCATGGACTTGAACTTCACATTAGAAAGAACTTTCTCAACAAGTTGGTTCCCCATGGAAGGGGCTGCCTCTGTCAAGCAAAGGCTCAATGAGAACTTGGCAAAGATGGTGTGGAGAGGATTCCAGCACTTCTTGGGGTGGACGAGATGACCTATTAAAATTCTATTTCTAGCACTTTGCTCCTCATAACATGTTCAATTAAATATCTGTTGACCCACAGCTAATAATTTTTTTAAGGTTTTGCTCTTCTGCCCAAAGTGCATGTCCCTCTCCAGGAAGGAGGTTGCTTACATGTCATTAGGTCAAGACTGGCCGTTATACCCTTAGGCTGGAATTGCCTTTTTTGATCCATTCATTGATGTCCTGTTGAATCACAAATTGGATCTTGAGTTAAAGATTAAAAATGTATTGTTTTAGTAGAAGTTGCATGAACTGTTCCCTTCTCTAGGGGATTTTCCCAACCCAGGGATCGAATTCAGATCTCCTGAAATGCAGATGGACTCTTTACCGTCTGAACCAATAGGGAAGCCCCAATGAAATCATGGAAATTATGTATCTGTCACTTGCCAAGCATAGGCCATGCTCAGTCTTAGTGAATAGTTGCTATCTCCTCAGGGCTTCAGGATAAACCTTTTTAGCAGAGCAGAATCTTCAGTGAAAGATCCCATAAATATACAAACGTGAAGTTGTACAGCTCCCATCACAGATGGGCTGGTGGTCGCTGGCATAAAGCAGTCCCCGAGGTCGATCTTGGAAAAATCTCAAATGACGTTTGGTTAGTTTGTTTGATTCTTTTGAAAACACATGATGCGAAAATGGTTTTAAAAGAATGGAGACCAAGTTGCTTCATGTAGAAAGTAACGACATATAGATCTTTGATTTGAAAATCAGAGATAATTATAAGCAATATTTACTAATAAAGCCCATGACTCTAATGATTCTACCTGCAAAATAACTTGCATCCTTGCAAGGCTGGTAGATGGCTCTTTATTGGTCTTCTTAAACAAAAGTCATTGGTCTTGCATCACTATGGTGAGAAACACTTGAGTTTGGGTGAGACTTTGTTTGATTCCTTTGGATGAGAAATCAGCACAAAAGCTAGCCTCCTCTTTAACTGACTGCATGATGTGCATGAGTCAAATTTTTACTTTTCCACTGAGTTAAAGCAAAATTTTTAGAGGTGTTGTGTTCTAGTTCCTGATGGAATCCTTGGTGGGTTGTGACTTTGACACATCAGGGAGGTGTGATGTCGGGAGGTGATTAGAAGATGGAACACTAGGCCAGGGGTGAGGAGTCCTAGAATCCCCTTGAATTAGCTGTAACATTATGCAAAGCACAATCTCTTGGGCATCCGTTTCCTCATCTACCAGATAGACTAATAATAATATACCTGTCAGGATTATTGTGAAGATTAGATAAATTGAAAGTACTGAACTTGGTAAACAGTAAGCACCCAAATATTTGTTCTTTTCTCCTTGATGAAGAGCAGACTTTGGATGGTTTGATACAAGTATAGATCATTTGAGCAAAACAAGGAGCCCTCCTGACTTCAGAAAAACAAAAACGAAAACTCCGCTTCTGAAAGAGCCTTAAAAGAAAGTCATGTATTTAATCCGTTTTTCTGCCTTAGTGCATAACTGTTACCCAAGAGACTCCACTTCTTTACCTACTTCAAGAAAGGTATTCTCTCTCTTCCAATGGGCAGTTCCAGGGTTGTAAACTCATCATCAGGAAACTTAACCTTATTACTGAAATACCTCACAGTGCGATCTGAACCTCTTTCTTCTTGATCCCATCCTCCATGAGAAGAAAAATTGGCTGATCCTGTCTTCTTTTTAAAGGGCCATGTTTGCCATTTAGTATTACCCTTTTGCCTCATTAAAAAAAAAAAAAAAAAACTGACAGAAAAAGCTCATTAAGGTGATAATTATTATCCCCTTGGAGAATGTCAGGATTCTTATCGATGGCGATCAGATTTAGATCACAAACACTGTTGTAACTCTTCAGTCAGTATTTTCTTCTTTAGTTAACGTATTATTGATAACCAAGTGTGCTTCTGAAAACTTATTCTGGTGGTGTGGCTCTCATTTTCTCCTCTTGGTAAAAGTGGAGTCACGAATCCCAGCTTCTGTCAACTACTTTTAGAATGTAATTTCATATATGACATAATTTGATGGACATAATTGCCAACACCTAATATTAGCAGGGTTTCTTGCCTTTTTTTACATTCTGAATTAAAAATCAGAATACCAAATGCCTAATAAAACAAAAATTCTTGCACAGAATAGCAAAAGGTAAGAATCTGGTCTGCTAGAATAATTTGTCACTAGTTGGTTAAATGGTGCAGAGCTTTTGTTTAAAGTTACACAGTTATGCCTGGATTAAATAACAATAGCAAAACTTGAGAAGCCCTCTGAAAAACAGCTGCTAAACATACTGCTTTCTGGAAAGTAATCATTAAGAATAAATATTCTCTTGTTCTATACAATTGCCGAATGTTAGTGGAAATTTCTTGTAGGCTACTTGAATGTCAATTGATTTATTAAAAAAAAATTTGTGTTTGAATCCTTTTATTCCTTTAGGGCATTTTGGGGCTTTCGTGTTCCTGTTGTAGAAAATTTCAAATGACTGGAATGCTGGCTTCTAATTTCTGCTCACTGAAGTGGCCTCTAGGCATATCAGATGGTTGGGGCCTCTTTGATGATCTGAAGGGAGCTACTTAAATACACTTACATAAAGTGTGTGAATAAAATTGCTGTTTTCAGCAAACAAACAAACAAACAAAAACACTTTTGATTAAAATTTCAGATAATAAAGGGTTAAGAAGAGTTTTTTTCATAATCTAAAGGGAAACGTATGCCCCATATATATTGTTGCCTACATTTTAATGCATGACTTTTAGTATAGGGATGAAATAAAATACAAAATATATAATTCTGGAGGTCTTCTCAGCAGCTAGTTAAAATATTTAGATAAGCTGTTTTATGAAGACTTAGAAAACCCCTAGTTTCCCTTTCTATATCTCCATTGAAATGGATCTTTAACATAAACATAGTTGTAACCAACAAACATAAACAAACTTGTTCATCATGGAATCTTATGAACTCAGCTCTTTATTGGTTATTGGTTTTAAGCATAGGCTCTCAATAATATCTAAATACATCAATATATAAAATCTAACTATTAGCTTCAACACAAGCAAAATACTTGATTTTAAATGTTAATATGCAGATATTAACGGTATGCTGTATCATGTCTTCTGTGTTCATGTATTCCTTTTTAATAAAATGCCTGTTAGAAGTATAAGCCGATGATGATGTGAGTGCAATTATCTGAAAACATTTTGTAGAAAGGTGCTTGTCTGAACACTTTAATCCATATTAAAAAGTGGTAGAGGGAGCAGGAATCTGACAAGATATTTTAAAATGAAGTTGCATTTCTCTTTTCAAAATGCAGACATAATTCGTACATCATGTAATTTACCCCTGTAAAGTGTACAATTTAATGTTTTTTGGTATTTTCACAAAGTTGTGCAACCATCACCATTCTTTGACTCCAGAACATTTTCATCATCTCCCAAAGAAATTCTGTACCCATTAGCAATCACTCTTCTTGATTCCCCATCAATCTCTCACAACCACTAATCTATTTTGTTGCTACACATTTGCCTATCCTGGGCATTCCATAGAAGTAGAATCATACAATATGTATTCTTTTGTGTCTGGCTTCTTTCACTTAGCATAATGTTTTTAAGTTTTATGTTGTACCAAGTATCATGTTGTAGCATGAATTAATACATTTTTTATGGTTAAATAGTATTCCATTGTATGTATACACATACCATATTTTACTTGTCCAGCAGTTGATGGACATTTGGGTTGTTTTCACTTTTTGGCTATTATAAATAATGCTGCTATATGTGTGTGTGTGTGTGTGTGTGTGTGTGTGTATTTGTGTACAACTTTTCTGTCTGGGGATATGTTTTCATGTCTCTTAAAATTTAAGCAATTAGTCTAGTAAATCAAGTGACTTGTGTTCATTTAAGCAGAGCTTCTTAAAATCCTTAGAGAATGCAACTTATAATCTTAGATCAGTTGATCAACTAGGAGACTCTTGAATAATGGCTGACACACTACTGTGTCTATAAGAATTTTTCTATGAGGCCATCATTTACATATGATAGTCAATGTCATGAAGACTGCTTCAGTCTTGTGCAAATTGGGTTTTCATCACATGGAGAATTTCGTGGGAAAGGACGGCTACAAATCATACCGGAGAGCAGCACTCAATCTTCAAGGATTCAGTGAAAGAGCACTTTTAATATACAATTCCTTTATGAATATGGACTGTGTTTCAAAGTGTGGATTTTCCTTCTTGAAAAAACATTGTCAAATTGCCAAACCACTTGACTGTCCATTGTAGCTTTGGTTTTTATTATAAGAAATAATTCATACTGAGAGTAAAAAGAATGTATTTTGTGTGCAAAGGATGAATGTATTAATAACTTTTTATTTGTAACAGAATTTTTTTAAAAAGATGAATGGAAATTGCTTTCCCATGTACTTGTAAATAAATAAACATTTCTTGTTGCCCACATTTGGACGATCATATGCCATCAAACAATGAAAAAGCTAACCAGTTTTAAGTACACTAATGTCTTCCAGCATGACACAGAATGTGCTATGGATCCGGGATCTGAAGACTTGAGTTTGAATGTCAATTTTCTAACAAGTTTACTTTAGACAAATTTTTTGCACTATGGATTTCTTCCCTGTAAAATAAGAGGCTGTATTGAATAATCTTTAAGGCCTTCTCCAAATATAATATTAAATAAGTTTCCTATGCTGTATTCAGGATGGGAAAATTATAAGCTAATTATAACTAATGATTGAGAAGGCAATGACAACCCATCCAGTACTCTTGCCTAGAAAATCCCACGGACAGAGGACCCTGGTGGACTGCAGTCTGTGGGGTTGCGAAGAGTCGGACACAACTGACCGACTTCACTTTCAGTTTTCACTTTCATGCATCGGAGAAGGAAATGGCAACCCACTCCAGTGTTCTCGCATGGAGAATCCCAGCGATGGGGGAGCCTGGTGGGTGCGGTCTATGAGGTCGCACAGAGTCGGACATGACAGAAGCAACTCAGCAGCAGCAGCAGCATTGCTAATGATGAGAAAGTTGCTTTCAGTTGAGTTCATTTCAGTCACTCAGTCATATCCAACTCTTTGTGACCCCATGGACTGCAAAACACCAGGCTTCCCTGTCCATCACCAACTCCCACAACTTACTCAAACTCCTGTCCATCGAGTCGGTGATATCATCCACCATCTCATCCTCTGTCGTCCCCCTCTCCCACCTTCAATCTTTCCCACCATCAGAACTGCCAATGAGTTAGTTCTTGGCATCAGATGGCCAAAGTATTGGAGTTTCAGCTTCAGCATCAGTCCTTCCAATGAGTATTCAGGATTGATTTCCTTTAGGATGGACTGGTTGGATCTCCTTGCTGTCCAAGGGACTCTCAAGAGTCTTCTCCAACACCACAGTTCAAAAGCATTAATTCTTTGGCTCTCAGCTTTTTTTATAGTCCAACTCTCACATCCATACATGACTACTAGAAAAACCATAGCTTTGACTAGATGGACCTTTGTTGGCAAAATAATGTCTCTGCTTTTTAATATGCTGTCTAGGTTAATCATAGCTTTTCTTTCAAGGTGCAAGCATCTTTTAATTTCATGGCTGCAATCACCATCTGCAGTGATTTTGGAGCCCAGGAAAATAAAGTCTCTCACTGTTTCTATTGTTTCCCTAGCTATTTGCCATGAAGTGATGCAACTGGATGCCATGATCTTAGTTTTTCTGGATGTTGAGTTTTAAGCCAGCTTTATCAGTCTCCTCTTTCACTTTCATCAAGAGGATCTTCAGTTCTTCACTTTCTGCCATAAGGGTGGTGTCATATCTGAGGTTATTGGTATTTCTCCCAGCAATCTTGATTCCAGCTTGTGCCTCATCCAGTCCAGCATTTCTCATGATGTATTCTGCATATAAGTTAAATCAGAAGGGTGACAAAATAAAGCTTTGATGTATTCCTTTCTGAATTTGGAACCAGTCTGTTGTTCCATGTCCAGTTCTAACTTGATCTGCTTCTTGACTTGCATACAGATTTCTCAGGAGGCAGGTCAGGTGGTCTGGTATTCCCATCTCTTGAAGGATTTTCCACAGTTTGTTGTGATCCACACAGTCAAAGGCTTTGGCATTGTCAATAAAGCAGAAGTAGATGTTTTTCTGGAACTCTCTTGCTTTTTCAGTGATATAACGGATGTTGGCAATTTGATCTCTGGTTCCTCTGCCTTTTCTAAATCCAGCTTGAACATCTGAAAGTTCACGTTTCATGTACTGTTGAAGCCTCGCTTGGAGAATTTTGAGCATTACTTTACTAGCGTGTGAGATGAATGCAGTTGTGCAGTAGCTTGAGCATTCTTTGGTTTTGCCTTTCTTTGGGATTGGAGTGAAAACTGACCTTTTCCAGTCCTGTGGCCATTGCTGAGTTTTCCAAATTTGCTGGCATATTGAGCCCAACACTTTCACGGCATCATCTTTTAGGATTTGAAATAGCTCAACTGGAATTTCATCACCTCCACTAGCTTTGCTCATAGTGTTGCTTCCTGCTGCTGCTGCTGCTAAGTTGCTTCAGTCGTGTTCAACTCTGTGCAACCCCATAGATGGCAGCCCACCAGGCTTCCCCATCCCTGGGATTCTCCAGGCAAGAACACTGGAGTGGGTTGCCGTTTCCTTCTCCAGTGCATGAAAGTGAAAAGTGAAAGTGAAGTTGCTCAGTCGTGTCCGACTCTTAGCGACCCCATGGGCTGTAGCCCACCAGGCTCCTCCCTCCATAGGATTTTCCAGGCAAGAGTACTGGCGTGGGGTGCCATTGCCTTCTCCGAGGCCCACTTAACTTCACATTCCAGGATGTCTGGCTCTAGATGAGTGATCACATCATCATGATTATCTGGGTCATGAAGATATTTTTTGCATAGTTCTTTTGTGTATTCTTGCCACCTCTTAATATCTTCTGCTTCTGTTATGTCCATAGCGTTTCTGTCCTTTATTGTGTCCATCTTTACATGAAATGTTCCCTTGGTATCTCTAGTTTTCTTGAAAAGATCTCTAGTCTTTCCCATTCTATTCTATTCCTCTATTTCTTTGCATTGATGACTGAGGAAGGCTTTCTTTTCTCTCCTTGGTATTCTTTGGAACTCAATATTCAAATGGGTATATCTTTCCTTTTCTCCTTTGCCATTCACTTCTCTTCTTTTCATAGCTATTTGTAAGGCCTCCTCAGACAACCATTTTGCCTTTTTGCATTTCTTTTTCTTGTGGATGGTCTTGATCCCTGAATCCTGTACAATGTCATGAACCTCCATCCATAGTTCTTCAGGCACTCTGTCTATCAGATCTAATCCCTCGAATCTATTTCTCTTCCACTGTATAATCGTAAGGGATTTGATTTAGGTCATACCTGAATGGTCTAGTGGTTTTTCCTACTCTTCATTTTAAGTCTGAATTTCACAGTAAGGAGATCATGATCTGAGCCACAGTCAGCTCCCAGTCTTGTTTTTGCTGACTGTATAGAGCTTCTCCATCTTTGGCTGCAAAGAATATAATCAATCTGATTTCGGTGTTGACCATCTGGTGATGTCCATGTGTAGAGTCTTCTCTTGTGTTGTTGGGAGAGGGTGTTTGCTATGACCAGTGCATTCTCTCGGCAAAACTCTATTAGCCATTGCCCTGCTTCATTCCATACTCCAAGGCCAAATTTGCCTGTTACTCCAGGTGTTTCTTGACTTCCTACTTTTGCATTCCAGTCCCCTATAGTGAAAAGGACATCTTTTTTGGGTGTTAGTTCTAAAAGGTCTTGTAGGCCTTCATAGAACTGTTCAGCTTCAGCTTCTTCAGCATTACTGGTTGGGATGTAGACTTGGATTACCATTGGAATGGTTTGCCTTGGAAACGAACAGAGATCATTGTTGTTTTTGAGATTGCATCCAAGTACCGCATTTCGGGCTCTTTTGTTGACTATGATGGCTACTCCATTTCTTCTGTGGGAAAGGTATTCTTGCCCACAGTTGCTGCTGCTACTGCTGCTAAGTCACTTCAGTCGTGTCTGACTCTGTGTGACCCCATAGATGGCAGCCCACCAGGCTCCACCATCCCTGGGATCCTCCAGGCAAGAACACTGGAGTGGGTTGCCATTTCCTTCTCCAATGCATGAAAGTGAAAAGTGAAAGTGAAGTCACTGAGTCATGTCCAACTCTCAGTGACCCCATGGACTGCAGCCCACCAGGCTCCTCCCTCCATGGGATTTTCCAGGCAAGAGTACTGGAGTGGGGTGCCATTGCTAATGGTCTTCTGAGTTAAATCACCCATTCCAGTCCATTTTAGTTCACTGATTCCTAGAATGTCAGTGTTTACTCTTGCCATCTCCTGTTTGACCACTTCCAATTTGCCTTGATTCATGGGCCTAACATTCCAGGTTCCTATGCAATATTGCTCTTTACAGCATCGGACTTGACTTCCATCACCAGTCACATCCACAACTGGCTGTTGTTTTTGCTTTTGCTCTGTCTCTTCATTCTTTCTGGAGTTATTTCTCCACTGATCTCCAGTAGCATATTTGGCACCTACGGACCTGGGGAGGTCATCTTTCAGTGTCTCATCTTTTTGCCTTTTCATACTGTTCATGGGGTTCTCAAGGCAAGAAAACTGAAGTAGTTTGCTATTCTCTTCTCCAGTGGACCATGTTTTGTCAGAACTCTCCACCATGACCTGTCCGTCTTAGCTGGCCCCACAGGGCATGGCTCACAGTTTCATTGAGTTAGACAAAGCTATGGTCCATGTGATCAGATGGGTTAGTTTTCTGTGATTGTGGTTTTTCATTCTGTCTGCCCTCTGATGGAGAAGGATAAGAGGCTTATGGAAGCTTCCTGATGGGAGAGACAGACTGAGGGGAAAACTGGGTCTTGTTCTGATAGGCGGGGCCATGCTCAGTAAATCTTTAATCCAATTTTCTGTTGATGGGTGGGGCTGTGTTTCCTCCCTGTTATTTGACCTGAGGCCAAACTATGGTGGAGGTGATGAAGATAATGGCGACCTCCTTCAAATGGTCCCATGTACGCACTGCTGCACTCAGTGCCCCAACCCTGCAGCAGACCCACACCTCCGCCAGAGACTCCTGGACATTTACAGGCAAGTCTGGGCCAGTCTCTTGCAGGGTCACTGGTGCACACAAGGTTTTGTTTGTGCCCTCCAAGAGTCTATTTCCCCAGTCCAGTGTAAGTTCTGGCGGCCCTATGGTGGGGCTAATGGAGACCTCCTCCAAGAGGGCTTATGCCATACCCAGGTCTGCTGCACCCAGAGCCCTGCCCCTGCAGCAGTCCACTGCTGACCTGTACCTCCGCAGGAGACACTCATACACAGTTCTGGCTCAGTCTCTGTTGGGTATCTGGGTCCTGGTGCAAACAGGGTTTGTTTCAGTCCTCTGAGCATCTCTGGTAGGTTCATATGTAACACGTGATTTCACCCTTCCTACCATCTTGCTGGGGCTTCTCTGCCCTTGGACATGGGGTATCTCCTCAAAGATGCTTTATCCTATCATATATTGGAAAGAGTATTACCCTGAGAATTAGAAGTCAAATTCTAGTCCCAGCTGATACTGAGAAACCATATGGCTTTCAAGTCTTAATTTTCCCAACTACAAAATATGGACATGACATTAGATATTTTTAAGATCACTTCCAGCTAAAACACATTATATGGTTCTATTTTTTAGAGGTAGGTTTTAAAACACTATCCTTCATAATTAGGAATGAGACTACTTACACATCACTAATGAGGCACTCATCCATTCACCCATTCATTCATTCAGCATTTATTGAGCAGGAAATCAACCCTAAATATTCATTGGAAGCACTGATGCTGAAGCTGAAGCTCCAATACTTTGGCCTCCTTATGCAAAGAGCCAACTCATTGCAAAAGACCCTGATGCTGGGAAAGATTGAGGGCAGGAGGAGAAGGGGGTGATAGAGGATGAGATGGTTGGGTGGCATCATTGACTCAATGGACATGAGTTTGAGCAAACTCCAGGAGATAGTGAAGAACAGGGAAGCCTGGCATGGTACAGTTCATGGAGTTGCAAAGAGTTGGACATGACTTAGCAACTGAACACTACCAACAACATAGGGGAGATGCAAGAATCTGCTTTTAGATGTCTCCCACCTCCACTGTAGGAGTCATTTACAGAATGAATTTGCACCTTTTCTTAAAATTCATCCCCACTTCAACACTTGCCCCTCACTGTCTGCCTTGAGATATGCATCTGAGGGACAAATGTCCTGGATTGAGACTGAGTACAGTGGGTCATGGAGCATGGTTGAGTTAACAGGGTAACAAAGGAATAACACTATGACTCTGGGCTGTCTGGCATTCTAGCTGCAGCAGGTCAGGGTTACTCTCTAGTTGCAGCGCATGCACTTCTCACTGCAGTGGCTTCTCTTGTTGTGAAGCATGGGCTTCAGTAGTTGCTGCACTTGGGCTCAGTCGCTTTAGCTTGTGAGCTCTTAGAGAATGGGCTCAGTAGTTGTGGTACATGGGCTTAGCTGCTCTGTGACAGGTGGAATCTTCTTAGGCCAGGGATTGAACCTGTGTGCCCTGCATTGGCAGGCAGATTCTTAACCACTGGACCACTAGGGAAGTCCTAAGTATTCTATTATTATTTTGGCAATTTCATATGATTCTAATGTAACCTATTCAGTTGTAAACAGCAGAGACTGGGAGGCAAATACCACTAGCTGGAGGAGAGACTGACTCTTTTAAGTTTTTTGACTCTTTCTGCTTTTTGCCACTAAGCGAATTTTGACAAGTTTATTTCAACTCGCACATTGTTTTTTTCCATTAGTTAAATGGAACAAATTGCAAACTTGAATAGAATTTTTTTTAATTGTCTGGCTTTTATTATTTTTAAAATTTATTCTTTATTGAAGGATAATTGCTTTACAGAATTTTGTTGTTTTCTGTCAAACTTCAACATGCATCAGCCATAGGTATACATATATCCCCTCCCCTTTGAACCTCCTTCCCATCTCCTGCTCATCCCACCCCTCTAGATTGATACAGAGACCCTGTTTGAGTTACCTGAGCCAAACAGCAAATTCTAGTTGGCTACCTATTTCACATGTAGTAATGTAAGTTTCTATGTTACTCTTTCCATACATCTCACCCTCTCCTCCTCTCTCCTCATGTCCATAAGTCTATTCTCTATGTTTGTTTCTCCATTGCTATCCTATGAATAAATTCTTCAGTATCATTTTTCTACATTCCGTGTATATGTGTTCACTTCAGTCAGTTCAGTCTCTCAGTCGTGTCCGACTCTTTGTAACTCCCTGGACTGCAGCATGCCAGGCTTCCCCATCCATCACCAACTCCCGGAGTTTACTCAAACTCAAGTCCATTGAATTGGTGATGCCATCCAACCATCTCATCCTTTGTTGTCCCCTTCTCCTCCCCGCTTCAATCTTTCCCAGCATCAGGATCTTTTCAAATGAGTCAGTTCTTGGGATCAGGTGGCCAAAGTATTGGAATTTCAGCTTCAGCATCAGTGCTTCCAATGAATATTCAGGATTGATTTCCTTTAGGATGGACTGGTTGGAATTGATGCTTTGGAACTGTAGTGTCAAAGTATATGCATAAGAATATGATATTTATCTTTCTCTTTCTGACTTACTTACTCTAATAGGTTCTAGGTTCATCCACCTCATCAGAACTGACTCAAATATGTTCCTTTTATGGCTGAGTAACACAAGCTGGAATCAAGATTGCCGGGAGAAATATCAATAACCTCAGATATGCAGATGACACCACCCTTATGGCAGAAAGTGAAGAGGAACTAAAAAGCCTCTTGATGAAAGTGAAAGAGGAGAGTGAAAAAGTTGGCTTAAAGCTCAACATTCAGAAAACGAAGATCATGGCATCCGGTCCCATCACTTCATGGGAAATAGATGGGGAAACAGTGGAAACAGTGTCAGACTTTATTTTTCTGGGCTCCAAAATCACTGCAGATGCTGACTGCAGCCATGAAATTAAAAGATGCTTACTCGTTGGAAGAAAAGTTATGACCAACCTAGATAGCATATTCAAAGGCAGAGATATTACTTTGCCAACTAAGGTCTGTCTAGTCAAGGCTATGGTTTTTCCAGTAGTCACGTATGGATGTGAGAGTTGGACTGTGAAGAAGGCTGAGTGCCGAAAAATTGATGCATTTGAACTGTGGTGTTGGAGAAGACTCTTGAGAGTCCCTTGGACTGCAAGGAGATCCAACCAGTCCATTCTGAAGGAGATCAGCCCTGGGATTTCTTTGGAAGGAATGATGCTAAAGCTGAAACTCCAATACTTTGGCTACCTCATGCGAAGAGTTGACTCATTGGAAAAGACTCTGATGCTGGGAGGGATTGGGGGCAGGAGGAGAAGGGGACAACAGAGGATGAGATGGCAGGATGGCATCACTGACTCAATGGACGTGACTCTTGAGTGAACTCCGGGAGTTGGTGATGGACAGGGAGGCCTGGTGTGCTGCGATTCATGGGGTCGCAAATAGTCAGACATGACTGAGTGACTGAACTGAACTGAATATTCCATTGTGTATATGTACCACAACTTTATCCATTTGTCTGCCGATGGACATCTAGGTTGCTTCCGTGTTCTAGCTATCGTAAATTGTGCTCCATTGAAAAATAGGATACATGCATCATTTTCAATTTTGGTTTCCTTGGAGTATATGCCTAGGAGTGGGATTACTGGGTCATATGGCGGTTTTTCTCCTAGTTTTTAAAGGAATCTTCATACCATCTTCCATAGTGGCTGTATCAATTTACATTCGCACCAACAGCGCAAGAGTGTTCCCTTTTCTCCACATCCTCTCCAGCAATTATTGTTTGTAGACTTTTTGATGATGGCCATTCTGACCAGTGTGAGGTGATATCTCATTGTAGTTTTCATTTGCATTTCTCTAATAATGAATGATGTTGAGCATCTTTTCATGTGTTTGTTAGCCATCTGTATGTCTTTTTTGGAGAAATGTGTTTAAGTTTTTTTCGCACTTTTTGATTGGATTGTTTATTTTTCTGGCATTGAGTTGTATGAGCTGCTTGTGTATTTTGGAAATTGATCCTTTGTCAGTTGTTTCATTTGCTATTATTTTCTCCCTTTCTGAGAGCTGTCTTTTCACCTTGCTAATAGTTTCCTTTGCTACGCAAAAGCTTTTAAGTTTAATCAGGTCCCACTTGTTTACTTTGGTTTTTATTTCCATTACTCTAGGAGGTGGGTCAAAGAGAATCTTTCTTTGATTTATGTTGTAAGTTTTCTGCCTATGTTTTCCTCTAAGAGTTTTATAGCTTCTGGTCTTACATTAAGGTCTTTAATCCATTTTGAGTTTATCTTTGTGTATGGTGTTAGGAAGTGTTCTAATTTCATTCTTTTACATGTAGCTGTCCAGTTTTCCCAGCACCATTTATTGAAGAGGCTGTCTTTGCCCCATTGTATATTCTTGCCTCCTTTGTAAAAAATAAGGTACCCATAGGCACATGGGTTTATTTCTGGACTTTCTATTTTGTTCCATTGGTCTACATCTCTGCTTTTGGGCCAGTACCATACTGTTTTGATGACTGTAGCTTTGTAGTATAATCTGAAGTCAGGAAGGTTGATTCCTCCAGCTCCATTCTTCTTTCTCAGGATTGCTTTGGCTATTCGGGGTCTTTTGTGTTTCCATATGAATTGTTAATTTTTCTGTTCTAGGTCTGTGAAAAATACCGTTGGTAATTTGATAGGGATCACATTGACTATGTAGATTGCATTTGGTAGTATAGTCATTTTCACAATACTGATTCTTCCTACCCAGAAACATAGAATATCTCTCCTCTGTTTATATTGTCTTTGATTTCTTTCATTCAGTTCACTTCAGTTCAGTCACTCAGTTGTGTTCGACTGTTTGTGACCCCATGAATTGCAGCATGCCAGGCCTCCCTATCCATAACCAACTGACAGAGTCTACCCAAACTCATGTCCATTGAGTCGGTGAAGCCGTCCAACCATCTCATCCTCCATTGTCCCCTTCTTTTCCTGCCTTCAATCTTTCCCAGTATCAGGTTCTTTTCAAACGAGTCAGCTCTTCACATCAGGCGGCCAAAATACTGGAGCTTCAGCTTCAACATCAGTCCTTCCAATGAACACCCAGGACTGATCTCCTTTAGGATGGACTGGTTGGATCTCCTTGCAGTAAGGGACTCTCAAGAGTCTTCTATAACAGAACAGTTCAAAAGCATCTATTCTTCTGTGCTCAGCTTTCTTTATAGTCCAATTCTCACATCCATACATGACCACAGGAAAAACCATAGCCTTGACTAGACGGACCTTTGTTGGCAAAGTAATGTCTCTGCTTTTGAATATGCTGTCTAGGTTGGTCATAACTTCCCTTCCAAGGAGTAAGCGTCTTTTAATTTAATCACTGCAATCACCATCTGCAGTGATTTTGGAGCCCCCCAAAATAAAGTCAGCCACTGTTTCCCCATCTATTTGCCATGAAGTGATGGGACTGGATGCCATGATCTTTGTTTTCCGAATGTTGAGCTTTAAGCCAATCTTTTCACTCTCCTCTTTCACTTTCATCAAGAGGCTCTTTAATTCTTCTTTGCTTTCTGCCATAAGGGTGGTGTCATCTGCATATCTGAGGTTATTGATATTTCTCCCAGCTATCTTGATTCCAGCTTGTGCTTCATCCAGCCCAGCGTTTCTCATGATGTACTCTGCATATAAGTTAAATAAGCATGGTGACAATATACAGCCTTGATGTACTCCTTTTCCTATTTGGAACCAGTCTGTTGTTCCATGTCTAGTTCTAACTGTTGGTTCCTGACCATTAGTGCCTTATAATTTTCTGTGTACAGTTCTTTGTTCTCCTTAGGTAAGTCTATTCCTAGATATTTTATTCTTTTTGTTGCAATGGTGAGTGGGATTGAGTCCTTAATTTCTCTTTCTGATTTTTCATAGTATATAGAAATGCACGTGATTTCTATGTATCAGTTTTGTATCTGCAACTTTGCTAAATTCACTGATTAGCTCTAGTAATTTTCTGATACTATCTTTGGGGTTTTCTATGTGCAGTATCATGTCATCTGCAAACAGTGAGAACTTTATTTCTTCTTTTTTGATCTGGATTCCTTTTATTTCTTTTTCTTCTCTGATTCCTGTAGCTAGGACTTACAGAATTATGTTGAATAGTAGTGGTGAACGTGGACACCCTTGTCTTGTTCCTAATCTTAGGGGGAATGCTTTCAGTTTTTCACCATTGAGAATAATGTTTGCTGTAGGCTTATCATATATGGCCTTTACTATGTTGAGGTGGGTTCCTTCTATGCCCAGTTTTTGAAGAGTTTTAATCATAAAAGGGTGCTGAATTTTGTTAAAGGCTTTTTTGGCATCTATTGAGATGATCATGTGGTTTTTATCTTTCAGTTTGTTAATATAGTGTATCACATTGATTGATTTGCATATGTTGAAGTATCCTTGCATTCCTGGAATTAACCCAACTTGATTATAGTGTATGAGCTTTTTGATGTGTTGCTGAATTCTGTTTGCAAAATTCTGAAAATTTTGTTGAGGATTTTTGCATCTATGTTCATCAGTGATATTGTCCTGTAGTTTTCTTTTTTGGTATTGTCTTTGGTTTTGGTATCAGGGTGATGGTGGCCTTGTAGAATGAGTTTGGAAGTGTTCCTTCCTCTGGAATTTTTTGAGAGAGTTTTAGAAGGATAGGCCTTACCTCTTCTCTAAATGTTTGATAGAATTCTCCTGTGAAGCCATCTGGTCCTGGGCTTTTGTTTTTGAGATTTTTTATCACAATGTCAATTTCAGTGTCTATAATTGAGTTGTTCATAATTTCAATTTCTTCCTGGTTCAGTCTTGGAAGATTGAACTTTTCTAAAAATCTGTCCATTTCTTCCAGGTTATCCCTTTTATTGCCGAAGAGTTGTTCGTAATCGTTTCTTATAATCCTTTGTATTTCTACAGTGTATGCTGTAACTTCTCCTTTTTCATTTCTAATTTTGTTGATTTGATTCTTTCCTCTATTTTTCTTGATGAGTCTGGCTAAAGGCTTGTCAATTTTGTTTATCTTCTCAAAGAACCAGCTTTTAGTTTTATTAATCTTTACTATTGTTTTCTTCACTTCTTTTTCATTTATTTCTGCTCAGATCTTTATGATTTCTTTCCTTCTACTAAGTTTAAGTGTTTTTTTGTTCTTCTTTTTCCATTTGTTTTAGGTGTAAAATTAGGTTGTCTATCGATGTTTTTCTTGTTTCTTGAGGTAGGATTGTATTGCTATAAACTTCCCTCTTAGAACTGCTTTTGCTGCATCCCATATGTTTTGAGTTGTCATGTTTTCATTGTTGTTTTTTTTCTAAAAATTTTTAAATTTCCTTTTTGATTTCTTCAACAACCTGTTCATTATTTAGAAATGTGTTGTTTAATCTGTGTGTTTATGTTTTTTACAGTTTTTAACAAAAATAATTGATATCTAGTCTCATAGCATTGTGATTGGAGAAAACGCTTGATAGAATTCCAACTTTCTTAAATTTACTGAGGTTCGATTTGTGACCCAAAATGTGGTCTATCCTGGAGAATGTTCCATGTACACTGGAGAAGAAGATGTATTCTTCTGCATTTGGATGGAATGTCCTGAAGATATCAATGAGATCCGTCTCATCTAATGTATCATTTAAGACTTGTGTGTCATTATTAATTTTCTGTTTTGATGATCTGTCCATTACATGATCTGTGTGAGTGGGGTGTTAAAAGTCTCCACTATTGTTGTGTTATTGTCAGTTTCTCCTTTTATGTCTGTTAGTGGTTGTCTTATGTTTTGAGGTGCTCCCATGTTGGGTTCATAGATATTTGCAATTGTGATATCTTCCTCTTGGACTGATTCCTTGATCATTATGCTGTGACCTTCCTTATCTCTTGTAATATTTAAGGTCTATTTTGTCTCATATGAGACTTGCCACTCCAGCTTTCTTTTGCTTCCCATTTTCATGGAATATATTTTTCCATTCTCTCATTTTTAGTCTAAATGTGTCTTTAAGTATAAAGTGACTTTCTTGTAGACAGCATATACATGGGTCTTGTATCCATTCAGTCAGTCTGTGTCTTTTTGCTGGAGCATTTAACCCATTTACATTTAAAGTAATTACTTATATATATGTTTCTATTGCCATTTTCTTAATTGTTTGGGGTTGATTTTGTAGATCTTTTTTCCTCTTTTTTATTTCTTGATTATGTAAGCCCCTTTACCATTTGCTGTAAAGGTGGTTTGGTGGTACTGAAGTCTCTTAACTTTTGCTTGTCTGAAAAGCTTTTGATTTCTCCGTCAATTTTGAATGAGATCCTTGCCAGGTACAGTAATCTTGGTTGTAGATTTTCCCCTTTGAGTACTTTAAATATTCCCTGCCATTCCCTTCTGGCCTGCAGAGTTTCTGCCGAAAGATCGCTGTTAAGCACATGGGGTTTCCCTTGTATGGTACTTGTTGCTTCTCCCTTGCTGCTTTTAATATTCTTTCTTTGTGTTTAGTCTCTGTTAGTTTGATTAGTATGTGTCTTGGTGTCTTTCTCCTTGGGTTTATCCTGTATGGGACTCTTTGAGCCTCTTGAACTTGATTGACTATTTCCTTTTCCACACTGGGGAAATTTTCAACTATACTCTCTTCAAAAAATTTCTCCTACCCTTTCTTTTTCTCTTCTCCTTCTGAGACCCCTATAATTTGAAAGTTGGTGCATTTGATATGGTCCCAGAAGTCTCTGAGACTATCCTCAGTTCTTTTCATTCTTTTTACTTTATTCCACTCTTCCGAAGTTATTTCCACCATTATATCTTCCAGCTTACTGATTTGTTCTTCTGTTTCAGATATTCTGCTATTGATTTCTTCTAGAGAATTTTAAATTTCAGTAATTGTGTTGCTTGTCTCTGTATGTTTATTCTTTAATTCTTCTAGGTCTTTGTTAATTGATTCTTGCATTTTCTCCATTTTGTTTTAAGGTTTTTGATCATCTTTACTATCATTATTCTGAATTCTTTTCCAGGTAGCTTGCCTATTTCCTCTTCATTTATTTGGATTTCTGTGTTTCTAGTATGTTCCTTAATTTGTGTAGTATTTCTCTGCCTCTTCATTATTCTTTTTTAAACTTATTGTATTTGAGATCTCATTTGCCCAGGCTTCAGCACTGAATTCTTTCTTCCTTTTGGTTTCTGCTCTCCTAAGGTTGGTCCAGTGGTTTGTGTACGCTTTGTAGAGGGTGAGATTTGTGCTGAATTTTTGTTTGTTTTTCCTCTGATGGGCAAGGTTGAGTGAGGTGGTAATCCTATCTGCTGATTACTGGATTTGAATTTTTGTTTTGTTTGTTGTTTAGATGAGACATCCTGCACAGGGTGCTACTGGTGGTTGGGTGATGCTGGGTCTTATATTCAAGTGGTTTCCTTTGTGTGAGTTCTCACTATTTGGTACTCCCTAGGGCCAGGTCTCTGGTAGTCTAGGGTCTTGGAGTCACTGTTCCCACTTCAAAGGCTCAGGGCTTGATCTGAAGATTATTTATGGGGGTTCTGGTATCCATGTTCTCATAATGCTGGACGTGGACCATAATGATAATGTTGAGATCTCTCCCTGTGTGGTCAGTGTTGCAGTGGCCCTGTGCCCTCATGACATCTGCAAGGGCCCTCTCCAGCTTTCCAAGTACATGGGAGAGAGTGGAACAACACTTGTGGAATGAAGGGAGGGCAGGAGGGTGAATAGAATTTTTGAATGCTTATCTGTGTACAAACTAGCACAGATCACTAGAAGGAAATTATAAACGTGGTTTATTCCCCAGATATCTAAATGTTTAGATCATTGTGCTTCTCATTTGGGTAATGTAATGCTTTAGACACACAATTCTTTGGCAAATTGCAAACCAGTCTTTTGAAAAAACTTGATGATCACTATCATTAATTTACTCAATTATTTCACAATAGTTAGTCTGACTGGCAGACTATACCTGCTGTATGCTCTCTATATACTTGCAAACACATCTGCAGCTGAGAGATGAAGCCTGGAGCTATTTTTAAACTACAATCATGTGACTGTCATTTTTAGCCAGGTGCTCGCCTCTGAATATTTCAAGAACGAAAATACCTCATTTCCATTACTTGCAGGAAACCACACATTAGCAACATAAGACAGCCTATCCAAATTTTAATGCTTGGAATTTATTCAGGCTTCCCAGAGAATAGTTGTATTTTCATATCTATATAAAAAGAAGCTTGAAGAAATAGGCTACTCTTTCTTTGATCTTAAAGATAAGACTACAAGAACTGTAACTTGTATATGGCCTAAAATTCTATGAAGTTAATTGATGTTCATATTTACATTTAATCCTCATTGTAACCTTGTGAAATACTTGCAGCATTTTGGAATAGAAAGTGCACAGGTATAGAAGACAAAGATTAAGACCCTGCTTTGAACATGGAAACATTGTAGGTGAAAGGAATGAAGAGTACAAAGGCTTTAAGCCAAAAGTATATGTATTATTTTGGGCACGTTACTAAACCTCTTTTTAATCTAAATTTCCTCATTATAAAGTAGAGTGAGGATCTCAATACTAGTATTCATTTATCTATCAAACACTTACTATGTCCCAAGTCCCAAGTAGTGTTCTAGTCACTGCAACTATACCAGTGACTAGCAAAGAGTTTAAGGAAGAAACCAAACCAAAGCAAAAGCAACTTACTTTCATGGAATTGATTTAGCATGGGAGGGGTAGAAAATAAAGAAATACATAATAATGTCAGGGGCTGATAAATAGTATGGAGAAAATAACCAGGACAAGGGAGAGAAATAGTGATGGTAGAGTGTTATATTACAGAAGGTGGTTAAGGCAAGGCCTCATTGACAACATGTCATTTAACAGCAGACCTGAAAGAATGAATGGTGTATGTGTCTTGGTGAAAAGTGTTTTAGGCAGAAAGAATGGAATACACAAAGGCCTCAAGGCAAAGGGATACCAACATGGCAAAAACAAGATGAAAAAGTGAGGGGCAAAGGTTTGAGGGGAGTGGTGGTGTAGATCATTGCACCTTGGAGTCCATCGCAAAGACTTTGGTTTTTACTTAGTGTGATTTGGCAGCCCTTGGAGGGTTTTGAATAGAAGTGTGACTTGCCTTATATTTTAACAGGGTCACCCTGCTGCCCTGTTGAGGGCATAAATGGACAAAAGTAGAACAAGAGAGACTATTTAAGGAGATTACTGCTATAATCCAGGTGAAAGAAGGTGACTTGGGACATGAGAGTGGGTCTGGATTTGTGGGAAGTGTTTGTATTCGGACTATATTTTAACTGTAAAAAAATGTTTGAGATATAATTGACATATAACGTACTAATTTCAGGTGTATAACATAATGATTTGACATATATATATATATATATATATATATATATATATATATATATAGCAAAGTGATTGCCACCATAATGCTAGTTAACATCCATTGGCACACATAAAAATGATTTTTTTGATGTGTAATGACAACTATTTAACTTTTTGTTAAAGACAATATCAAACATAGGTAAAACATAGCAGACTAGTATAACAAATCTCCATCTATGACATTGTTCACCATCAACTCACAATCAACCTTATTTCTTCTATATGCCAATTTTCTCCATTACAATTATCTTACAGCAAGGCCCACATATCATGTAACTTCATCTAAAAATACTTTTGAATGTATCACTAACAGTTTTTAAAACAACCACACCATTATAATTCTATCTAAAAAGTTTTGAGTAATTTTTAATACTCTCAAACATGGATTCTGTAAATATTTTAAAGATAAGGCTTAGAAGTCTTGATCATGGTTTATTTATTTATTATTATTTTATTTTTTTGGCCATTCCATTCATCTACTTGTGGGATCCTAGCTCCTTGACCAGGGATTGAACCTGGGCCCTTGGCAGTGAAAGAACTGAGTCCTAACCACCAGACAGCCAGGAAATCCTTTTGTTCATGGTTCAGATGTAGAGAAAGAAGAGTCAAGAAAGATACTGAAGTTTTTGCCGTAAGCAGCTGGTAGTGTTGTATTGACATTTATAAGGAAAATACTGTTGGAGTAGTTTTGGCAGGCAAGCTGAGCCAGGGGTTGGTTTAGGACCTGTCCAGTTTGAAATGTCTATTTGTATCCAAATAGGAATATTGAGTTGGCAGTTATATATATATATATGAAATTTTGGAAGAGATCAGGCTGGAGGGAGAAACTAGATGCTGATACCACAGTGATAGTATTGAAAATCATAAAGCTGTTTGACATCACCAAAGAAGTGAATTTAAGTGGAAAAGAGGCCTGAGGACTGAACCCTTGGGGCCCTCCAGCATCTAGCCAGGGATAAAAAAGAACCCCTGGAGAAGGAAATAGAAATCCACTGCAGTATTCTTGCTGGAGAATTCCTTGGACAGAGGAGCCTGGCCGGCTATAGTCCATGAGGTGGCAAAGAGTCGGATATGACTGAATGACTGACACCCAAGAAAGAACCAGCAAGGGACAGAACACGTGACCAGTGAAGCAGGCAGTGGTATTCTGAAAGCCTAGGGGAGAAAGTATTTCAAGGAAGATGTGATCAGCTGTGTCAAATGCTGCTAATATATCAAGAAAGACAAGGACTAAGAGATGACCATTGTACTAGCAACATGAACGTCATGGGTGATTCCAAAAGGGTTATTTTATCAGAGTGATGGGGATGGGAGAATGTCTTGCTTGGGTTCAGGAGAATCAGAAGAGAGGGGGTGAACAGCAGCAGTAATATAAAACTTTTAAGTAGTTTTTGCTGATAAGGTGTGTTGAGAGGACTATGAGGCCAAAAAAGAACTTTGTTTCTAAAAGATAGGATGTATTAGGATAGAATATATCCTATATTAGATAGGATATATATAAAACCAGGATATATTAGAGATGATGGGAATGATCATGGAATGAGATCGAATGTGAAATAATCTGAGATAATATATATTGGTAACTAAAACATATAAGGCATACAAATGTTAGTTCTCTTCTCTTTGGACCTCTTTAATAAAAAGTTAAACAACCTGGAGCCACAGACAATGTTTAATTAGTGGGTCATTGAGAGCAACATTATTTGGCTTTAGGTAATTGTGCAGACAAAATGTGGGTAGAATACTGATATATGTGGCATATTTTAGTTAGGATAATTTGGTTACATATAATAATAAACCCTGGTCTTCCCTGGTGGCTCAGATGGTACAGAATCTGCCTGCAATGCAGAAAACCCAGGTTCGATCCCTGGATTGGGAAGATCCCCTGGAGAAGGGAATGGCAACCCATTCCAGTATTCTTGCCTGGACAATTCCAAGGACAGAGGAGCCTGGTGGGCTACAGTCCGTGGAGTTGCAAAGAGTCAGACATGCCTGAGTGACTAACACAAACAATAATAAACCCAAGAAAACAAGGCAGAGATTTCTTTTTCTCACGTGGCAGGAGTTTCTTTTTCTTGTGTGAAAAAAGTCTAGAAGTTAGCAGCTTGAAAAGGCTAGCCCTATGGTTTCATGGTGTTGTCAGTGACCTGGGCTCTCTCTCACACAGGCCTCTATTTTCAAGGTCACTTTCCTGTACAAGATGGCTGCTAGAGGCATAGCCATCACATCCTAGTCTCAGCAGCAGGAAAGAAGAGAAAAGGAAGGAGGAAGAATGGCCTGATTCCTTCATTCTAAGGAAACTTTTTGGAAGTTCCACACAACATTTCCATTTATATTATCTCTCTGGCCAGAACTTGACCTGCAAGGGAGGTTGGGAAACATAATCTTTCAACAGAGCATATTTCTTTCCTGAATGAAATAGGATATTTATTTCAAAAGAAGAAGCAGAAAATGGACATTAGGGTAGGCTATTATAAATCTTTGCCTTGAGCTTTGTGGGCAGAGCATAGTTTTATAGACAAAAGACTTATGCTTGAACGCTAGCTCTACCATATACTGGCTGTGACCTTGAACTGGTTATTTTATCCGTGTTTCAGTTTTCTCTCCTTTAAAATTGAGCTAGGGGCTTCTCTGGTGGTCCAGTGGCTACGATTCTGCACTTATAATGCGGGGGGCTTGGGTTTAATCCCTGGCTGGGGAACTAGCTCCTTCATACTTCAACTAAAGATACCACACGATGCAACAAAGATCAAAGATACCAAATGCCACAGCTAAGACCCAGCCAACCAGATAATAAATATATAAATAAATAAAATTAAAAAAAAATTGAGCTAGTGTTCAGAATACTAGCTTTGAATGCTAGTACTAGAATAGTGCTGCTTTGAGGATTAAATGAGGTAATACAAGTAAAGTGCCATTGTGCCTTGCATATAATAGGCACATGATAAATCAAGCTGTATATAGATATATATATGAAATGAAAATCAGTTATCTAGTAGGCCACTGAGAGACGGTGTCAGTCTTTTCAGGCTGCTGCTGCTGCTGCTAAGTCGCTTCAGTCGTGTCCGACTCTGTGCGACCCCATGGACTGCAGCCCACCAGGCTCCTCCATCCATGGGATTTTCCAGGCAAGAGCACTGGAGTGGGGTGCCATTGTATTCCATAGACTGTAAGGCTTATAAATGCCAGAAATTTATTTATTACAGTTCTTGAGGCTGGGAAATCCAAGATCAAAGTCCTGTACATCTGATATCTGGTGAATGTGTTTTCTGGTTCATAGATGACCATCTTTTCATTGTGTTCTCACATAGCAGAAGGGGTGAGGGAGCTCTCTGTGATCTCTTTAATAAGGTCTCTGCCCTCATACGTTTAGTTCTGTTCAGTCGCTCAGTCATGTCTGACTCTTTGTGACCTCATGGACTGCAGCATGCCAGGCTTCCCTGTCCATCACTAACTCCCAGAGCTTACTCAAATGCATGTCCATTGAGTTGGTGATGCCATCCAACCATCTCATCCTCTGTCATCCCCTTCTCCTGCCTTCAATCTTTCCCAGCATCAGGGTCTTTTCAAATGAGTCAGTTCTTCCCATCAGGTGGCCAAAGTATTGGAGTTTCAGCTTCAACATCAGTCCTTCCAATGAATATTCAGGCCTCATTCCCTTTAGGATTGACTGGTTGGCTCTCCTTACAAGACTTTTCTCCAACACCACAGTTCAAAAGCATCAATTCTTCAGTGCTCAGCTTTCTTTATAGTCCAACTCTCACATCCATACATGACTACTGGAAAAACCACAGCTTTGACTAGACAGACCTTTGTCGGTGAAGTAATGTCTCTGCTTTTTAATATGCTGTCTAGGGTTGTCATAGCTTTTCTTTCAAGGAGCAAGCATCTTAATTTCATGGCTACACAGTCACCATCTGCAGTGACTTTGGAGCCCAAGAAAAGAAAGTCTTTCACTGTTTTCATTGTTTCCCCATCTATTCGTCATGAAGTGATAGGACCAGGTGCCATGATTTTCATTTTCTGAATGTTGAGTTTTAAGCCAACTTTTTCACTCTCCTTTTTCAGTTTCATCAAGCGGCTCTTTAATTCTTCCTTGCTTCCTGCCATAAGGGTGGTGTCATCTGCATATCTGAGGTTATTGATATTTCTCCTGGCAATCTTGATTCCAGCTTGTGCTTCATCCAGCCAGGCATTTCACATGATGTATTCTGTATATAAGTTAAATAAGCAGGGTGACAATATACAGCCTTGATGTACTCCTTTTCCTATTTGGAACCAGTCAAGACCCCATGTGCTATGCTGTGCTTAGTTGCTCAGTTGTGTCCGACTCTTTGAGACTCCATGGACTGTAGCCTGACAGGTTCCTCCCTCCATGGGGATTCTTCAAGCAAAAATACTAGAGTGGGATGCCATGCCCTCCTCCAGGGGATCTTCCCAATCCAGGGGTTGGACCCAGGTCTCCCTCATTGCAGGCAGATTCTTTACTGTCTGAACCACCAGGGAAGCCCCAAAACCCTACCTCCAGATAGTATTGCTTTGGGGATTAGGTTTCAATATATGAATTTTGGGTGGACACAAATATTTAGTCTATAGCATATAGTATTATAGATGGGGAAACAGTGACAGATTTTATTTTGGGAGGCTCCAAAATCACTGCAGATGGTGACTGCAGCCATGAAATTAAAAGATGTTTGCTCCTTGGAAGAAAAGTTGTGACCAACCTAGATAGCATATTAAAAGGCAGAGATGTTACTTTGCCTACAAAGGTCCATCTAGTCAAAGCTATGATTTTTCTGGTAGTCATGTTTGGATGTGAGAGTTGGAGTATAAAGAAAGCTGAGCACCAAAGAATTGATGCTTTTGAACTGTGGTGTTGGAGAAGACTCTTGAGATTCCCTCGCACTGCAAGGAGATCAAACCAGTCCATCCTAAAGGAAGTCAGGCCTGAATTGTCACTGGAAGGACTGATGCTGAAGCTGAAGCTCCAATTATTTGGTTATCTGATGGGAAGAACTGACTCATTTGAAAAGACCCTGATGCTGGGAAAGATTGTAGGTGGGAGGAGAAGGGGACAACAGAGGATGAGATGGTTGAATGGCATCACTGACTCAATGGATGTGAGTTTGAGTAAACTGCAGGAGTTGGTGATGGACAGGGAGGACTGGTGTGTTGCAGTCCATTGGGTCGCAAAAAGTTGGGCATGACTGACCAACTGAACTGAACTCACATATTGCTAATTGGGCTGATGGGCTGCTTTAGTTACAGGTTCAATATGAGAGTTACCATCTTCACTTCCCCTTTGTTGCATAAGAAATATCCCAAGAGCTAGGAGAGTCACAACATATTGTCAGCAGCATTTATTGGCTCTGGTTAACTTGATCACATCCATTTAACTTGTTCAAATTATTTGTACAAATGCTTTCAATGAATCCCTTCATCTGATACCAACCAAGCTGTAAATCCTGAGAAAAGTAATCTGGTTAAGGCCTGATGAAAAATGCCCATTTTAATGAACACATATATCTTAAGCTTAGATCTTCAGAGTGTGGGAAAACTACTTCTCTGGCTCCTGCTCATTTTTAGGTCTGTTTTAGCCATCTTGGATAACATTTGTTTTCAAGATGCTTTTGGTTGGTTGACTTTATAATTATTGGAGTCATAATCAATGTGTTGTGGTGTGCTCAGTGGCTCAGTCGTGTCTGACTCTTTGAGACCCTATGGACCGTAGACCACCAGGCTTCTCTGACCATAGAATTTTCCAGGCAAGAATACTGGAGGAGATTGTCATGTCCTACTCTAAGGGATCTTCCCCACCCAGGGATTGAACCCATGTCTCTTGTGTTTCCTGCATTGACAGGCAGATTCTTTACCACTGTGCCACCAATTGCTGGTATATATGGCTCTTTTAGGTCCTATTGTGTCTACCAACCCACACTCCAAGCCCTCGTGGTTTCTGTACACGAGATGTAAAAACCACTGGTCAGCCCGGGGTTTTGTAATGCCATGAGTTATCATTTCCCACTCAAGGCAGGCAAGAGATGGACAAACACTTGTTTCTGGCAGAGCTGGCACCTCTAGTTAGTCAGCAGAAAATTCTTGAGCCAGTGAAGGATCTGCGACAAAGGGAGATACAGGCCAAGTGGTCATCCACTTCAGCTTGGTACCTAAAGGGAACTGCAGGAAACACATTGAATCCTATTAGAGAAAAGGCAAGATTTTTATAGATGTGTTCATTTCTTTCCTATGGAGACAATTTTCTCTTATCATATCACAAACTACTTTAGGCTGAAAGTGCAAGTTATAGACCAGGTGAAAATACTGCAGAATACTTCACCTACCTTCAACCCTAAATTATTCGAGTGGCTGCAGCCATTGGTCAACAGGAAGGCAGAAAGTGTCTTAGAGAGAAATGCCTGGCCTAAGAGATGAGGACTCATGCAGCGTTCCCTCTAAGCCCCTACAGGCAGCACAGTGCACTGGAAAAATCAGAGCTTTGGCTCCGCCACTAGTAATGTGGCCTTGGCCTTGAGTGAAGTATTTGACTTCAGCAAATGACACAATATGTAAAATGCCCAAGAGGACAGGCCTGGAGGAAGCTCTACATTGTCAGTGCCTTTTGTTTCCCTCATTACAATGCATCTAGTTACAATTTTTTTCAGTTAGTTTAAAAACATTAAAAAATATAAACTAAAACATGAATGAAGGAATATAAATGTATCATTTAATAAACTGTTAAAGGTAAACACCTTTGTATTTGAGCCAAGAATAGAACTTTGCCAACCATTCCAGAGTCTCCTCTCCTCTTCAGAGAAGCTGCTATCTTGACTTTCATAGTAATCAAGTGATGCTGATAAGTGTGCATCTATTTTCATGAGCTTTTGAAATGATTTACAGGCTCCTCCTCTATCTCCAGTTCCTTAAAATCATCTGTTGAAGAACATGCATTATTTGATGTGCAGTTTCCTACTCTGGATTTTGCTGATTTCATTTTTACTGATGTAGGTCCACATGGTCTTTTGTCAGTTGTATATTTCACAAACTGACTGGTAGATAAAGAAGCAAGATTCGACTCAGGTTCAATCCCTCTGGCAAGATGAAAGGAAATCATATATTCTTTCATTAGGAAGCATATAATATCTTGTCTTTTTTTTTTTGAAGACCTAATTGGCTTTATGGAATGAGTTATGAATCAAGCAACAACTAATCTAATAAACAGACAGGTACTCCTGTTTCTTTTTGGAATATTAGCAGTCATTGCGGAGAAGGCAATGGCACCCCACTCCAGTGTTCTTGCCTGCAGAATTCCAGGGACGGGGGAGCCTGGTGGGCTGTCGTCTATGGGGTTAACACAGAGTGGGACATGACTGAAGCGACTTAGCAGTCACTGATGCTCGATGAGTATATCCATTATTCATCAGTGGTTGCAAAATGGTGATATTCCATTTCTATCATTTATGAAACGTAATAGTTGGAGTCTTTATAAGGAGAACTTCCCCACATCTCTTTGGTTCTCCAATGGTAGAGTTCATAGAAGAAAATTAAGATAAATGTCTAATTCTTTCTCTTTGTTTTTATCAGTTTTAAAGATGATGAATTGGTTTTCTATCAGAAGGCACCTGAGGTTTAAAGTATTATTATACTCATGAAACACACACACACACATATAGATATATACATATATCTACATGTGTATACATGTGTGTATATAGACATATAACACCACATTCTGATCTTTAAAACTTTAAAAAATTATTTATTTTTTACATATATATGCATTTTGGTATTTAAAAATATATATTTAAATATTTTAGTTTTGGCTGCATTAGGTCTTAGTTGTGGCATGCAGGATTTTCTGTTGCAGCCTGTGGGCTCCAGATCACATGGGCTCTGAGGTGCAGATTGAGGGCTTAGTTGCCCTGAGGCAGGTGGGGTCTTAGCTCCCTAAGCTGGGATGGAACCCTGTCCTGTGCATTGGAAGGCTGATTGTTAACCACTGGACCACCGTGGAAGTCCCTAAAACTGTTTTTCTTCACTGTTTTTTTTGTATCCTTCCAGTAATATTCTACACATACAAAACCACTTATAAATGTTGATAGTTATTTGTTTCACTATTTTACTATTAAAAATATGGAATATCTTTAACATTTCCTTATATATAAATATATTTGTGGGATAACTTTCTAGAAGTGGAAATACTGCCTCTAAAATTTTCATAGATAATGCCAAATCATCTTCCACAGAATTCATACCAATTACATTGCCATCAGCAATGTATCAGTGATAAGGCATCTTTTCAAAAAATACTTTGGGTTGCAAGGCCAAAGCAAGGGGTCAGAAAAGGATTGGATTTTAATAGAGAGAGAAAGATGGGAAAAAGCCACGGTGGAGGTGAGAAATTGAAGTTGGGTAAAGAAATTATAGCCACAGGAGAGCAGATACTAATTTGAAATGGTATCCGAAGAATAAAGGGGTAGGTGAAAGCAAACAGAAAAGTTTAGTCTAGTACTGGCAGGTGTGGTGGTGTGGCAGGAACTATGTCCCACAGGTATTGTCACAGTAGCTTTAAGAGGTATTATTTCTGTTTTACAAATAAGAAAGAAAAGGCTATAAGGATAACAATACCTACTTCACAGGGTTGAAAGAAGGTTAAACAGTGTAATGTATGTGACCTCATGCTTCTTGATGGCATTTTTCTTGAACCTAGTGCAGTGGTAGGTACCTTCTAGAACTCAACAATTTGCTGAATGCTTTTAATGAATGATAGTAAAAGCGAAAGTCACTCAGTCATGTCTGACTCTTCACGATCCCATGGACTATCTAGTCCATGATTCTATGAGTATCTTCCCAACCCAGGGATCAAACCCAGGTCTCCTGCATTGTGGGTGGATTCTTTACCAGCTGAGCCACAAGGGAAGCCCAAGAATACTGGAGTGGGTAGCCTATCCCTTCTCCAGAGGATCTTCTGACCCAGGAATCGAACCGGGGTCTTTCTGCATTGCAGAGGGATTCTTTATCAACAGAGCTTCCTTAATGAATGATAGGACCTAACAAATAAGTTATGATTATCAAGAAATGGATATCGACTCTTTAAAGATCAGCAGCCAAAAGAAAAGTCTGGTTGGCTACATCACATTAGATTCTGGTACCTGTGCATAAGGGCTTGCCTGATGGCTCAGTGGTAAAGAATCTGCCTACTAAGCAGAAGTGGGTTTGATCCCTGGTCCAGGAAGATTCCCTGGAGAAGGAACTGGCAACCTGTGACTCATATTTGATGATTATCAAAAAAATTGAGAAAATGAATAATCCTGATTGAAAAAAACCATATATCTAAATTTCTCCTTTAGATAAATTTAGGGGTCTATATTTTATGTTTTACTTGGTAAAACACTTTAGGGGGGAAAAAACAGCACTTTACACATATTTTATTCATTCAATGATAGCAATCTCAATGAGCTGAAATTTAAATAGGTTTTTAAATTTGTATAAAAATTTACTTCACTTCCTTTCAAACCAATATAAGGCACTTTTATAATAAACAACACTATGTCATAATGTTAATAAAAATAGAAATAAAATTCAGATTACTTAAAAGGAGGGAGAAAACCATAAGGCCCAGTGCAGTGCCTAAAACTGAGCATCATGTTTTGTTTGGGATTCCTTACAAGAAAAAGCAAAAACAGTCAACGATGCAGTTCTCATTATTAGAAAATAATTAAGCATATCAGTTTTAATAGGAGACGTCTCTCCCCACCCTCATATGAAATTATAAACAAAAAATTTTGTTGTACCTTGGGTAGAGGATCCAGAATAGGCAGTGACTTTAAAGGACAAATGCTAACTAGATAATACTCAAAGTTTTCCATCAGCTTTCTCTCCAACCTTAAGTTTCCAGAATGTTTTTCTATGAGTCATTTTCCATTGAATCATTCTATCATCAATGGAGAGTACACAGAAAACAATTGATGTTTGTTGTATGAATTCTTGAATTAAAAGAAATGATATTGCCAGTCTTTATTTAACATTCAATAATAAAGGAGGCAGAATGGGGTAATAGACTCTGGGAGTTAAGAGTTATGGTCCCTCACATACTAACCTCAACTTTGTGTAAATGTGCATTTTGGGAAGACTTTTAGCACCTTTGGATCTAAGGTTTAGATCAGTGCTTTTTAACCTTGGCTTCACACTAGAATCACCTAGAGACTTTGAGAAAACTACTGATATGTGAGATTTACCCTCACAAATTCTGATAAATCTGGTCTGGGATGGGATCTAGTCATCAATATAATTTTAAAAGGTCCCAAGTTATTTTCTTTTTTCTTTTTTGGTCCCAAGTAATTTAAAGAAGAAGCCCGTGGATGAGAACCACTAATTCAGATGTTTTCCATGGTTCCTTCCAGGTTGAAAATACTAAGAACTGATGAAACCCACTATTTAGAACTGAAATAACTGTCTTAACAGATTAATAACGGTAGTTGCAACTTTGAGGGTGGTTTTTAAAAATTATCTAAAAGAGTAAAAATCCTGGGACTTTTATTACTAAATGGTAACTCATGGAAGGTGACATGTTATAATATGTTCACAAATAATTTATCCATAAAACAATATGCTTAGGGGACAACAAAACAAAACAAATATGAACAAAGACAAAACTAATGTAGTACATTAATTATTAGATTTTAGGGAAAAAAGCATTAATAGCAATGAAACAAGACTTTAACCTTGAAATTGAGTTGTGTGGGTCTGTGCTTTGGCTCCCATTGGTCTGTGTTTTCCAACTCTTGTACTGTCTCTCGTCTACAGACCCCAGATTTGTGAGGTTAGGGACATTGTTCTTAACTCTGTCTGCGTCCCATCACTAGCACCAGGGACATCACTCTACCCTCTCTGCAGGTTCTGCACTGTGTGTCAGGACAGGCCACCTTATCCAAAGCCTTTCAAGACTGTTGCTCTGCTATGCCAACTGGCTCTTCCAATCAGTGTCCTCTTATTTCTAACATGCGACATTAGACATTAGACTGATGGTGACATTTTGCTCTCTAGGCTTGGGCTTAAGCCTTGCTGATGGAGAAATGGACATTCCTTGCACAAATGAAACCATTCTTGCTTCACCCGTGTACCTCTGGATTATTCTTCCTGGGTGCAGCTAAGAGGTCACAGGTTAGGAATGCAATAACTATAGCCTAAGAAGTTCGAGAGAAGACATGATTAGAATACATATTCTATGTTTATGTTAGAAAAGTCCAATGGCTAAATATAACTAGGAAATGACCTATTATTCACATTTTCCTGCATTCTCTGGGTAAGACTTGCATTTTTGGTAATTATCGATGAAACAGAGTAATAATCTTTGTTACTGGAAGCCAGTACTCATAATGGCACAATGGATGCATCATCATGAGTAAAGATGTAAAAGTGAAAGTGAAGTCACTCAGTCGTATCCGACTCTTTGTGACCCCATGGACTGTAGCCCATCAGGCTCCTCCATCCATGGGATTCTCCAGGCAAGAATACTGGAGTAGGGTGCCATTTCTAACTTCTCCAGGAGATCTTCCCAACCCAGGGATCGAACCCAGGTCTCCTGCATTGCAGGCAGATGCTTTAACCTCTGAGCCACCAGGAAAGCTGAGTAAAGATGTAACCAGCATTAAATAAATGATATTAGGGAACCGTAGAGTTAAGATCTAGGAGAAGGCAATGGCACCCCACTCCAGTACTCTTGCCTGGAAAATCCCGTGGATGGAGGAGCCTGGTAGGCTGCAGTCCGTGGGGTCGCCAAGAGTCAGACACGACTAAGTGACTTCACTTTCACTTTTATGCATTGGAGAAGGAAATGGCAACCCACTCCAGTGTTCTTGCCTGGAGAATCCCAGGGACGGGGGAGCCTGGTGGGCTGCCGTCTATGGGGTCGCACAGAGTTGGACACGACTGAAGCGACTTAGCAGCAGCAGAGTTAAGATCTATATAGTTCAGTACAATAGTAACTGTACTACTACTCTAATCACAGTGGGAGATATGAAATTAGCCAGGAATGGCACATTTGATAATAAAGAACATGAAGAGACTATATCCTTGGCCTATATACTAGGAAGACCCTTCACATCACTGATTGGGCAATAAACATACATCTTTTCCTTATCCATTATTCTAAATATTCACTGACAAACCACTATACCTTATATGGGACCATGGATTTTATTGTCCATTTAAAAATCAAATTGTTTATAAAAGCCCTGTAAAAAGAAAACAAAAAACCCTGCAGGCATGCCTGATTAGAGTCTAGGAGAAACCAGAAACCAAAAAAATGTTATCTTGGAAACAGAGTGCAAAGAGATCAAATAGAATACGGAATGACAAATCCGTTGGATTTGAGGGTTAGAAAACTACTAACACCATAGCCACTGGAGGTGGGGAGAGAGAACAAATTTCAGTAGGTTGAACAGTGAGTGACGTGAAATTTGACAGTGACTTTTTTTTTTGGTCAAGACTAGCTATATATTCCCTCACAGCTCAGTTGGTAAAGAATCTGCCTGCAATGCAGGAGACCTGGGTTTGATTCCTGGGTTGGGAAGATCCCCTGGAGAAGGAAATGGCAATCAACTCCAGTACTCTTGCCTGGAAAATCCCATGGACAGAGGAGCCTAGTGGGCTACAGTCCATGGCGTCGCAAGAGCTGGACACGACTTAGCGACTAAACCACCAGCTATAAACAATAATAGGCAGAAATGTGGGAGCAACTATTACATGGAGCATCAAAAAGAATAATGAGTGAAATTGACTGCATATCATTGAGAAAATAAAAATTCCTGAGTAAATACTGATGGAGAGTGGGAAAAACAGATTCATCTACCACTGGTAGACAGCTGTAGCTTTTTTTTTGGCCATGCTGTGTGACTTGTGGGATCTTAGCTCCCCAATCAGGGACTGAATCTCAGGTCCTCAGAGTGAAAGTGCAGAATCCTAACCACTGGACTTCCAGGGAATTCTCTAATACTGACTGTACTCTTTTTTTGGCTGTGCTGAGTCTTCACAGCATGCCTGGGCTTAGTTGCCCCATGGCATGTGGGAGTTTAGTTCCCTGACCAGGGATCAAACTTGTGTTCCCTCCACCGGAAGGCAGATTCTTAACCACTGGACCACCAGGGAAGTCCCCTGACTCTTTACTCTTAAAAAAAAGTACCCAAACAAGAGAGATCTGGTGGGCAACATAGTAAGCAAGCAATCTTATTATCTGACATCACTAATAGTGGGGCCACTTGACATTGTGTCTCCTAATGTAATACAATATGAAAGGCACAACATAAACCTATGAAATATCTCCGCCAAAATCCTAAATCTAATTATGTTCTAGAAAATGAGACGAGACGTAACTGAAAACCATGGAGTTACTTTAATGAAATCCTGGTTAAACATCAACAATTACAAGATGATGTAGGGACAAGTAAAAAAACTTAAATATGGGCTAGACATTAGATAATATTGAAGATGGGTATAATGGCAACAGCCCAAACAGAAAGGCAGGAGGCGGTGTTCATTATTTTCGGAGATTACAGGATAAAAGTTGTGGGTGAGGAGATATAGACAAGTCGCAAAGCATGGGTGTGAGAAGGCAAGGGAATACCAGGTGATCTCCATGAAGTATGAGGCAAGGAGAGTAGGTTGGTCGGTGGCATGAAGAGTGAAGATTTGGAGTAGCTGCTGTGGGGAATGGCAAAAGCAGCTGACCGGAGACACATAAATTTTTATGGGGTGCATGGACTTCCCTGGTGGTACAGGGGATAAGAATTTGCCTGCCAGTGCAGAGGATGAGGTTTTGATCCCTGGTCTGGGAAGATTTCAAATACCACGGAGCAACTAAGCTCATGTGCCACAACTACTGAACTTGAGTGCGGCAACTACTGTGGTCTGTGTGTCCAGAGCCCGTGCTCTGCAACGAGAAGCCACTGCAGTGAGAAGCCTGTGCGCCACAATGAAGAGCAGCCCCTGCTCAGCTACTACAGAAAACTTGTGCACAGCAAGAGATCTTTACAGGGCACAGGTGATGTGATGCTAAGGACTTGAACGTCTGGAAACTATTCCTCATTTTTGCTCATTATTAGCCCTTTAAGAATATCTTCCTATCATAGAACTCATTGATACTAATTGCTTGTTTATTCTTCTAGATCATGAAGAAGGGCCTTGAGGTAAAGGGCCTGGACTTTTGAGTTCCCAGCACCTAGCATGTAGTAAAGTGGAGTTGCTCAGTTGTGTGTGACTTTGTAATCCCATGGACAGTATAGCCTAGCAGGCTCCTCCGAAGGATTCAAAAAATACAGACTAAATAAAATAGTGTCAGTTTCACATTTAATTGTCTTTATTGACCATTCTTCTGAGTCAAAGCCCACAGATGCTGCTGGGTTAACTGATTATCTACCATGCCCCCAGAGCAACATAAATGTACTATCCATTAAAAAAGTTCCATCATTGTGTTTATTGTATTACATTGAAATTGTCCATTATATTTCTGTCTTACCTAGTAGACTAAAATCTTTTTGAGATCAGTGATCTTGTAGCTTTGTATCATAAACCCAACAGTAGCTGGCAGGCATTTTCTGATCTAAGTTGAAGAACTTAGAAAGACTAAGTTTTGGTCTGCAAAAGCTTTATTTCTGCATGTATGTGTGATTTAACAAATACTTTTAACAAGCAAAATTAACAATATTACTTAAGTACAATCAATACAAGATAAAGTGCCAAATTATCTGAAATCAGATCATTCTGGATAAAACGCTAGGAAAAACAATGGCTTCCCTGTTTATAGGCATAATAGCACCTCTTTTCTATTTGCGTCAAGTCTTCAAAATGGTAAGTCTGCTTTCCATGACATTGGAGGCAGAGTTTCCAAAGAGACGTACCTTTAAAAGCTCAGAAATTGGGTTTAGGTGATATTTTGTGAGAACAATTCAGGAGACCAAGCACTTTTAGCTTCAGGTGCTGAAGGTGACCAATTTTCTGAAAATGGAAGGCAACATTTGACTTCCGCACAAGAACCACGTCCCAAAACTGACTCTTTAGAAATCCAGCCTGACCTTATATTGTTACAGTCAGGAGTTTTCTGTTTTATAACTGCTGCTGTAAGCATATTCTTTAAATTTAACTCCTTCTTAATTAAGCATTTACCAGTTCTTTGCTTTACATATTTCAGTTTTTTTCTTGGTAACTCATTTTGATCAGGAGAATTATAAGCAGCATGGCATTTCTTTAGACCCATGGCCCGGAATCCAAGCATTTCTGAAGGAAACACTTTTTGTGTGGTAGGAGGGACCCATTCGTCAGCATCAGTTTCAAGGCATTCAGTGACAGGATGGTTGTTGGAGATCTCTGGTGGTGTAATACCAGATACAGTAGGGTTTCTGGATTTCTGGCTAGGTGTCTTTATATTTTTTTGACAGATAGGGGTGGCTTGCTGTGCATCATTTGCAGAGGAAATCCTTGTTTTTTTATAGTTGGCATCAAGGTCCAAATAAAAAGCAGGTAATTTTTGGAAAGCTCCTTTCATCCCATGAATCCTACTTTGGTGGAATCCAGTAACTGGAGTTGACTGTGAACATGGAACAAAGTCTTGGCTATATTCAAAATCATATTCTGAATCTGACTGAAAATGAGGTGGAGAGGGACAGGTTCTTGGATAGAGAGAGGCAGATGTGTTTTGCAAGGATAATTTTTGTGGTGACTGGCTGGAATTTTCAGAAAGTGATCTCAGTGAAAAATCAGATTCTATATGATGACTTTCTGCCAAAGACTTTCCCCACTGTAATAAAATATCCTGTGACCTTTTGGTCATTTCTGTTACAATGTCCATCTCTTTAGGACTATCATCAAAAAGATCCACAGAAGCACTGTAATTGCCTTCATGACCAGTAGAACAGTTCTGTGTTAGGTTATTACCAGTGTGTTCATAAAGCATTGCTCTCAATGTATTCATACTTCTGTCTGGAGTACTGTGAAGAGCTTCTAAAGGATATGTGAGTTTCCTGGAAATTGTCAAACTGTTGCCCTGATTCTTTGGCCACCTACAGCATTGTTTATTTTCTAAGCTGGGAAAGTTGGAAACAACATTATACCTCCCAGAATGCAAAGTTGTCAACTTTTCACTCATTTCTGAAAGTGATTTTTCTCCACATCCATTATTATATTTGCTGCTGAGACAAGAACGGTCAGCCTCTGAAATATTCTGCTTACAGGAAATTTCAGTCTCATGTGGTAGAATTCTCGTAGACTTAAGAGCAACTGTTGTGCCTGAGCCTTTTGAAGATGGAAACAGAGCTGACAGATGAACATTTGGTAGAGAATGTTCAGAAATATCTCTTTTATTACCACTAAATGAGAGAGCCTCTGCTCTGTTCTCTGGCTGTGATTCCTTATGAACGCTAGGACTTGGATTTGCTTCATGGTTGGAAAGGAAGTTATCTCTGCTGGAGTTTGCTTTGACTGTTGCTGGTGGTGACCTTAAGGCTATATGTGGTGTATGCAAGGCTCCAGGGGTTCTTTGTGGAGTCAATGATAACCTGCTGTGGTCCACATGTAGTTTACTGATGTCATTATCTAGACAACATTTCCTGCTACTGGCATCTGTCTGGTTTATAGCGATTTTACTTTCGATAGCTGCCAGAAATTTGTTTAGGCTTTCAGAGAGTGGCAGGTCATCCCAGATTTCGAGGTCACAGTCCTGGGAACCACTGGCTATTTCCTCAAGTCTGAGTGATGAAGATGGATAACACATACATCTCTGCTGAAACGTGGTGGGGGTATCTACCTCCTGATTCTGGTGACATGTTATCTCATGCTGAGAATATGTAACTTCCACTGCACTGTGGAAGGATTTTGTATTCCTTGGTTCAAATCGCTCCTGTACTTTCATAGGGAATAAATTAGAGTCAGGAACTCCAATTTCATGATGATTGCTATGAACTGCACTTGGCTGATTAGCCTGTAGGCCAGGTTCTTCATCTAACTTTTGTGCTGAACTCTTTTTGTCCATATGTGAAACAAGGCTCCACGAACCCTGAATGGTATCAAGGCAGCTATTGGAACCAGTGGCCTCTGCAGAGGAGATGCACTTTCTGTTCTGGTGAAGAGTACCAATGGCCTTGCTTTGTTCTGAAGCTGAAAAACCATCATCTGTTAGTTGTGAAACAACAGAAGTGAGTTCTAGTGATAGCTGCCAGAATCCTGGAAAATAATCTTTGTCATGGGGCTCAAAACAAGAACTGCTGTCAGGGCCACATAAGTTGCTGAGATCGCTATTTGAACTTTCTAAAGCAAGTAAGTGGCTATTAGGTGTCTGGGAGCCACAGTGAAGTTTCCTGACAGCAGAAAGCTGCAAAAGCCGACGGAAATAGT
The DNA here is from genome assembly GCF_016772045.2 of Ovis aries. Lineage (NCBI taxonomy): Eukaryota > Metazoa > Chordata > Mammalia > Artiodactyla > Bovidae > Ovis > Ovis aries. The sequence goes on from NC_056074.1 coordinate 12,297,855, forward strand.
CAATGACAGTGAAGCCTACAACACTTGGGTCTGGTGGAATGATCTGGCAAGCTACGAGTGCTTTAACTACTCTCTTGCGGTCTGAGCACTGCTCTGAGAAGTTACTGGAACCTGAACCATTTCCATGCTGGTTTTCAAAATTCTGTGAAAGAAGGAAATGAATTTAAATGAGAATAAATTTTTTTCCCTTTGACTTAAACATGAAACAGGGATTTAAAAGGCTAAAACAGATGTAGCTATAACTTTCACCCCCATAATTCAATTATTCTAGCATGATAGGGTTATATAGGGAATTGTAATTATGGGGAAATAAACCTTGGAGTAAAGAGACTTGTCTTCAAATTCTGTTCCAAACATTTCCTAATGTGGGGACTTTAGATAAGTTATTAGGAGCCTCAGTTTTTTCATTCATAAAATAAGGATAAAAAGGCAGGATTATTATATTAGCAATAACATACAAAAAATTGTGGTGCTTAGCAAATAGTAGTTGTTCAATAAATGGTAGTTACTATTACATTTCTCACTAGCTTTGAATGTTTAAAGGAATGTTCTTATATTGTTAAAAACAAAAAAGGAGAAAAAGAGGCATCTAAGATTTTAACACAGAAAACCTCTGTAGCTCCTAGTTTCAACTTCCCTTTGGGTTTTCTCACTGTTCAGTTGTGAAGTGCTGTGTTCCCTTTTTTAAAGCCCTGATTGCAATACAGGCAAAATATTCATTTGCTCCCATCAGCATACAAGAGACAGAAAAGGATTATTCCTTAAGAGTCAGCACATTCTTTAGACCTTTTCTACAGTACTTTTATATTTAAGACCATCCCTCCTAACCTATTCTGAGAGTTATCAGTACTCAGTTACTTTGCTTTTAATGTTACTTCCCTCCTCCTTTTTGTAGATAAGAGTTGATGAAAGTTTTACTATAGAATCTAAACCGAATTTAGAGAGCACAGTGAATACCAAATATCAAAACAAAATATCTAACACTTGTGAATTTATAATAAACTTAGATTTCTAAAGCTCTGAAAGCCTTTCAGCAGTGCTCTTCTAGCTTTTGAAAGAGGAACTTGTCATATACATGATGTTTTAAAGGATCACTTATAGCCTATTTTTATGTAGTTTAAAGGGTTTCTACAGGCCCTCACATTTATGACTCCTAAAAACTATTTAGAAAATTAAAATAGTTTCATTACAATGGAAATATTAGCATAATACTAAGAACAAAACTAGTCTCAATTACCGTCACTCCAAAAACAAAGTTTTGTCCAACAAAGCAAGTTTCCACTGCTTTAGTTAATAGGTTTTGAGTTGTATCACTGCCCAGAGTTTCTGGAATTTCACTGGGATCCTGAATGTACCTTAATTGAAAAGAAAATAAAAAATGGGAAAGCATGAAACTTTTGAGTTACATATAGAAAAAAGAAGTGTGAGTTTAACAGCTAGGTGTTCTGCAATGGCACCCCGCTCCAGTATTCTTGCCTGGAAAACTCCATGGACAGAGGAGCCTGGTAGGCTGCAGTCCATGGGGTCACAAAGAGCCGGACACGACTGAGCGACTTCACTTTCACTTTTCACTTTCATGCATTGGAGAAGGAAATGGCGACCCACTCCAGTGTTCTTGCCTGGAGAATCCCAGGGACGGAGGAGCCTGGTGGGCTGCCGTCTACGGGGTCGCACAGAGTCGGACACGACTGAAGCGACTTAGCTTAGCAGCAGAAAGACAAAAGCAGTTGATCAAGTGTGAATAAAGTAGATGCCTGTCTAGTAACCAGGCCTAACAACTATTCCAAAAGTGGCAGTGGGAGAAGTGGTGGGATTGTTAGCCCTTCTCCTCAATGCAGAGGGAAGTCTTTCCTCATCACTGGCAATCCTGGCTGTGATCCTCGGCTTTTCCTTTCTTCAAATCAGTCTGCTCACAGCTACAAGGAGATGGACAGAGATTTTCTCTCTCTCTCTATACACTTACACTGTCAGGACACCATCTTAACAGGTCCAATTATGCAGATGAAGTTGCAACGCAAATGAAATAAATGACAAAATTTCTACTTCTGATATGTAAATGTTCCTTCAAATAGCTTCTTCTTCCTCAAGAGACCTTAGCCACTTGATTTGAATAATCCTTCAGTTTGAAATGATTTTACTTTCTTCATCTGTATTTCTCTAACTCAGATCAAAGTTCTGTAATTTAATACTCTAATTACCGTTTAGTTGGTCTGAATAAAAGGAGCATGGTTTAACATCATCACAATATGTATTCAGAAAATAAACATCTTTTTCCTTCTTTCTTATCTTTTTAAATGAACTGATGATTTGAGGTTGAGTGGTCATCTGTTTATTAAATGCATATTACTTTAAAAACACATATCTTCAAACTTGACGTATGCGGCTAGGAAAAAGAATGCTTTAAATATTCTTACCTGTGCAAACCAGTGGCCGTGAGACCAAAAAATGCATCTAAGCAGCTTCCAAACACAGTAATGCCAAATAATTTGTCTGATTCTGCAACTTTTAAGGAAAGCTTGTATCTGTAAATGGCATTTTCAGCTTCACCAGTAGAGCCACATTTTGGACAGTTAGACCTGGAAAAGTGCGGGGAAAAAAGAGATGTTCACTAACTTTTTTTGTGATGTAAAATAAATCTGGCAAAGTAAAGGTTAAAAATATTTTCTGTACAAAATGTACAACTTACATTGTAAAATGATTTCAGATCAACCTCCTTTAAATTTTCTCTAAGTTACTTTTACTGGTGGGGGCAAACTAAATATAGTGAAGTAAATGCCACACCAAGAGAAGACCTAAAATTTAATGTCTATCTTCTGTTCAAAGAACAATGAGTAATCTTTAAATATTTATAACGTTCCTAGTCATATTTTTCTCACTATGATAAGGATAACTTAACTTTTTAAAAATTCATTGAAATATGTTGAGAATTTATTAGATTACAGAAACTAGGTACAAAACATCTTGTTTAACTTATGTTGCAATTATGGTCAAAGTCTTTCTTATAAAAAAATACTGTGTTAAGTATAACACTACTGTAATGTACTAGCTCTCTAGTCTCGGGATACATATTAAGATCTTTAAACTTAAACTTAATCACCTGTGAAATCCAGGATTGAAGAAGGATAAAATGAGGCAAAGCATAAGAAAAGAAAGTTAAAGAGTCTAGTACAGATCTTGTCAAATTACTGTGTTTAGTCTGCTGCTCTCTTATAATTAAACATTGCTTTCCTGCCACTTCTGCTTCTGTTTCCCTCTTTTCCAGTTGTTTGTACTGCTATCCATCTTTAACATTCTTAGTTTAGCAAACTGACCCCTTAAAACATCTATGGGAATTGTTAATCCTAGAATGTTTTTTCTTCATGTCGCTAATGATTTGGCTTAAAAAAGGTGGAAAAGTGCAAACAGAAAATAATGTTAAAAGACAGCTGTATAAATTTGATTGCTTCCAGATAGCCACTGCTGCTGCTGCTAAGTCGCTTCAGTCGTGTCCAACTCTGTGCGACCCCATAGACGGCAGCCCACCAGGCTCCCCCTCCCTCGGATTCTCAAGGCAAGAACACTGGAATGGGTTGCCATTTCCTTCTCCAATGCATGAAAGTGAAAAGTGAAAGTGAAGTCGCTCAGTCGTGTACAACTCTTAGCGACCCCATGGACTGCAGCCCACCAGGCTCCTCCATCCATGGGATTTTCCAGGCAAAAGTACTCGAGTGGAGTGCCATTGCCTTCTCTGAGATAGCCACTAGGGGGAGCCTAAATTCCATGACTCACAAGGTTGACTATTTGAACAAAGGTTAATCCTTCATAGAAGTTACTGATTCACCTTCATTATATCTGTGCTAATTATTTTTTTATCCACAATGATAATGGAGCTGTGACATCCATTCATATAATCTTAACCAAACTGGCTGCAGTTTGTGTTGTATTCTGGTCATAGAATAAGTGAAGGTAATCCACTTACTAGGGTGATAAAACCTCACCAGTACCAAGCTTTAGTGAAATGAATTAGTGTTTTAAATGTTTTAAACATATATTAGAACTTGTTCAGAAATTATGTATTAATAATGCATTAGAGTTAATGCAAAATTCTTAGCAAATCTTAGAATTAATATGCATCAGTGTTTTACAATTTACAAACGTTTTCACATCCAAGGTACGAGAAACCCAAGTAAGATGGTAGGCTCTGAAAGAGGGCATCAGTGGGCAGACAGACTGAAAAACCACAATCACAGACAACTAGCCAGTCTGATCATACGGACCACAGCCTTGTCTAACTCAATGAAACTAAGCCATGCTGTGTGGGGCCACCCAAGATGGATGGATCATGGTGGAAAGGTCTGACAGAATGTGGTCCACTGGAGAAGGGAATGGCAAACCACTTCAATATTCTTGCCTTGAGAACCCCATGAGCAGTATGAAAAGGCAAAATGATAGGATACTGAAAGATGAACTCCCCAGATTGGTAGGTGCCCAATATGCTACTGGAGATCAGTGGAGAAATAACTCCAGAAAGAATGAAGGGGTGGAGCCAAAGCAAAAACAACACCCAGCTGTGGATGTGACTGGTGATGGAAGCAAGGTCCGATGCTGTAAAGAGCTATATTGCATAGGAACCTGGAATGTCAGGTCCTAATGAATCAAGGCAAACTGGAAGCGGTCAAACAGGAGATGGCAAGAGTGAATGTCGACGTTCTAAGAATCAGCAAACTAAAATGGACTGGAATGGGTGAATTTAACTCAGATGACCATTATATCTACTACTGCAGGCAGGAATCCCCTAGAAGAAATGGAGTAGCCATTATAGTTAACAAAACAGTCCAAAATAGAGTACTTGGATGCAATCTTAAAAATGACAGAATGATCTCTGTTTGTTTCCAAAGCAAACCATTCAACATCACAGTAATCCAAGTCTGTGCCCTGACCAGTAATGCTGAAGAAGCTGAACAGTTCTATGAAAGCCTACAAGACCTTTTAGAACTAACACCCAAAAGATACCTTTTCATTATAGGGAACTGGAATGCAAAAGTAGGAAGTCAAGAAACACCTGGAGTAACAGGCAAATTTGGCCTTGGAGTACAGAATGAAGCATGGCAAAGGCTAATAGAGTTCTGCCAAGAGAAGGCACTGGTCATAGCAAACACCCTTTTCAGACAACACAAGAGAAGACTCTACACATGGATATCACCAGATGGCCAACACCGAAATTAGACTGATTATATTCTTTGCAGCCAAAGATGGGGAAGCTCTATACAGTCAGCAAAAACAAGACTGGAAGCTAACTGTGGCTCAGATCATGAACTCCTTATCGCCAAATTCAGACTTAAATGGAAGAATGTGGGGAAAACCACTAGACCATTCAGGTATGACCTAAATCAGATCCCTTATGACTATACAGTGGAAGTGAGAAATAGATTTAAGGGACTAGATCTGATAGAGTGCCTGATGAACTATGGACAGAGGTTGGTGAAATTGTACAGCAGACAGGAATCAAGACCATCCCTAAGAAAAAGAAATGTAAAAAAGCAAAATGGCTGTCTGAGGAGGCCTTACAAATAGCTGTGAAAAGAAGAGAGGCGAAAAGCAAAGGAGAAAAGGAAAGGTATACCCATTTGAATGCAGAGTTCCAAAGAACAGTAAGGACAGATAAGAAAGCTTTCCTCAGAGATCAATGCAAAGAAATAGAGGAAAACAATAGAATGGGAAAGACTAGAGATCTCCTCAAGAAAATTAGATATCAAGGGAACATTTCATGCAAAGATGGGCTCAATAAAGGACAGAAATGATACAGACCTAACAGAAGCAGAAGATATTAAGACGAGGTGGCAAGAATACACAGAAGAACTGTACAAAAAAGATCTTCATGACCAAGATAATCATGATGGTGTGATCACTCACCTAGAGCCAGACATCCTGGAATGTGAAGTCAAGTGGGCCTTAGGAAGCATCACTATGAACAAAGCTAGCGGAGGTGATGGAATTCCAGTTGAGCTATTTCAAATCCTAAAAGATGATGCTGTGAAAGTGCTGTACTCAATGTGTCAGCAAATTTGGAAAACTCAGCAATGGCCACAGGACTGGAAAAGGTCAGTTTTCATTCCAATCCCAAAGAAAGGCAATGCCAAAGAATGCTCAAACTACCGCACAATTGTACTCATCTCACACACTAGTAAAGTAATGCTCAAAATTCTCCAAGCCAGGCTTCAGCAATACGTGAGCTGTGAACTTCCAGATATTCAAGCTGGTTTTAGAAAAGGCAGAGGAACCAGAGATCAAATTGCCAACATCTGCTGGATCATCAAAAAAGCCAGAGTTTCAGAAAAACACCTATTTCTGCTTTATTGACAATGCCAAAGCCTTTGGCTGTGTGGATCACAATAAAATGTGGACAATTCTTCAAGAGATGGGCATATCAGACCACCTGACCTGCCTCCTGAGAAACGTATATGCAGTTCAGGAAGCAACAGTTAGAACTGGACATGGAACAACAGACTGGTTCCAAATAGGAAAAGGAGTACATCAAGGCTGTATATTGTCACCCTGCTTATTTAACTTATATGCAGAGTACATCATGAGAAACGCTGGATTGGAGGAAACACAAGCTGGAATCAAGATTGCTGGAAGATATATTAATAACCTCAGATACACAGATGACACTACCCTTATGGCAGAAAGAGAAGAACTAAAGAGCCTCTTGATGAAAGTGAGAGGAGAGTGAAAAAGTTGGCTTAAAGCTCAGCATTCAGAAAACGAAGATCATGGCATTTGGTCCCATCACTTCATGGGAAATAGATGGGGAAACAGTGGCTGATTTTTTGGGGCTCCAAAATCACTGCAGATGGTGATCGCAGCCATGAAATTAAAAGATGCTTACTCCTTGGAAGGAAAGCTATGACCAACCTAGACAGCATATTAAAAAGCAGACATTACTTTGTCCACAAAGGTCTGTCTAGTCAAGGCTATGGTTTTTCCAGCGGTCATGTATGGATGTGAGAGTTGAACTATAAAGAAAGCTGAGTGCCAAAGAATTGATACTTTTGAACTGTGGTGTTGGAGAAGACTCTTGAGAGTCCCTTGGACTGCAAGGAGATCCAACCAGTCCATCCTAAAGGAGATCAGTCCTGGGTATTCATTGGAAGGACTGATGTTGAAGCTGAAACTCCAAAACTTTGGCCACCAGATGTGAAGAGTTGACTCATTTGAAAAGACCCTGATGCTGGGAAAGACTGAAGGCAGGAGAAGCAGACGACAGAGGATGAGATGGTTGGATGGCCTCACCAACTTGATGGACATGGGTCTGGGTAAACTCCGGGAGTTGGTGATGCACAGGGAGGCCTGGCGTGCTGTGGTTCATGGGGTTGCAAATGTCGGACATGACTGAGCGACTGAACTGAACTTACATATTTTATTTGTTTTTGACAGGTAAACAAGGCATTTAGCCCCATTCATATAACTGGGAAATTGTGGTGAATTGTTACCCAAGGTGACAAAGTTAGTGATTTTTATGACGAAATCCAAGTCTTTGGATTCTTTGCCGGGAGTTCTTTCTTGGATGATAAATATAAGAATGGTATGGTTAAGAATGAACTATCTTATAAATAGAGAATATCAACGATAGCCTAAGAAAGACTAGGATTAGCACATTACTAGCATTAATGCATTATTAGCAATTATGAATATATATACACTAAATTATATATTTTTATATTAAAAGTAAAATGAAGGTATTTATTTATACAATTTCCTTTAATCCTTTTGGGAATAAGCTAAGCCTTAACTGAAATAAATGTTAGTGTGGAGTAGATTAGAGCTTTACAAACTTCAATACGCAAACCAATCACCTGCTGCTAAGTCGCTTCAGTTGTGTCCGACTCTGTGCCACCCCATAGACGGCAGCCCACCAGGCTCCCCCGTCCCTGGAATTCTCCAGGCAAGAACACTGGAGTGGGTTGTCATTTCCTTCTCCAAACACCTAGGGATCTTGTTAAAAACAAAGATCCTGATTCACTATTCTGGGACAAGGCCCAAGTTTCTGCGTTTCTAACAAGCTCCCAGGTGATGCCAATGCAGCTGTTCCTCAGACCACATTTTGAGAATCAAGGGTAGAGACAACACATTCAAGTCACAGTCCCTGATTTAATTTAACTCCTATACCCAAAATGTCACTTGTTATGGAATAGCAGTGCACTGAATATGCCAGTAAATTTGGAAAACTCAGCAATGGCCAAGGGACTGGAAAAGGTCAGTTTTCCTTCCAATCCCAAAGAAAGCTCAAATTACTGTACAATTGCACCTATTTCACATTACCAAGATTATGCTTAAAAGCCTTCAAATTAGGCTTCACCGGTACATGAACTGAGAACTTCCAGATGTGCAACCTGGATTTAGAAGTCAGAGAAACCAGAGGTCAAATTGCCGACATCTGTTGGATCACAGAAAAAAGCAAGGCAATTCCAAAAACACATCTACTTTAGTTTCAATGATTATGCTAAAGCCTTTGACTATGTGGATCACGAGAAACTAGAACATTCTCAGAGATGGGAATACCAGATCACCTTACCCGTCTCCTGAGAAACCTGTATGCAGGTCAAGCAGCAACAGAACTGGACTTCGAACAACTGACTGGTTCAAAGTTGGGAAAGGAGCACATCAATGCTGTATATTGTCACCCTGCTTATTTAAATTATATGCAGAATAAATAATGCAAAATGCCAGGCTGGATGACTCACAAGCTGGAATCAAGACCGCCAGGAAAAATATCAATCTCGGATATGCAGATGATGGCACTTTAATGACAGAAATCGAAGAGGAACTAAAGGACGTCTTGATGAGGGTGAGAGTGAAAAAGCTGGTTTAAAACTCAACATTCAAAAAACTAAGATCATGGCATCCAGTCCCATCACTTCATGGCAAATAGATGGGTAAACAATGGAAACAGTTGCAGATTTTATTTTCCTGGGCTCCAAAATTGTTGTGGATGGTGACTGCAGCCATCAAATTAAAAGATACTTGCTCCTTGGAAGGAAAGCTATGATAAACCTAGAGAGCATATTAAGAAGCAAAGACATCACTTTGTGCCAAAGGTCTATATAGTCAAAGCTATGGTCTTTTCACTAGTCATGTACAGATGTTGAGAGTTGGACCATAATGAAGGCTGACAGCTGAAGAATTGATGCTTTCAAACTGTGGTGCTGGAGAAGATTCTTTTAGAGTCCCTTGGACTGCAAGAAGATCAAACCAGTCAATCCTAAGGGAAATCAATCCTGAATGTTCATGGGAAGGATTGATGCTGAAGCTGAAGCTCCAATACTTTGGCCCCCTAATGTGAAGAGATGACTTGTTGGAGAAGATTTTGATGAGAAAGATTGAAGGCAAAGCAGAAAAAAGCAGCAGAGGGTGAGGTAATTAGATAGAGCATCACCAACTCAGTGGACATGAATTTGAGTAAACTTCAGGAGACAGTGAAGGACAGGGAAGCCTGGCGTGATGTAATCCAGGGTTGCAAAGAATCAGACACGTCTTGGCAACTAAATAACAATTACTAGTTTGAGCTGGGTGGATGGCTTATATGGACAAATGAGTTGCCTTCTTTGCTCGTAATTTATGTATATGTTAAGTTTGTTCCTTCATATGAAATTATCATATTCATACACACACACACATATATGAATATGATAATCTTCTCAAATGAAGGACCAAACTTAAAAAAAATTTTGAGGGTTCGTTTAAGTTTTGATTTATTTGGCTGTGTTAGTTCTTAGCTGCAGCAAGCAGGCTTCTTTGTAGAAGTGGTGTGCGGCCTCTAGAGCACGCAGGCTCAGTAGTTGTAGTGTACAGGCTTAGTTGCCCCACTGCATGGGGATCTTACTTCTCCGACCAGGGATCAAACCTGCATCCCCTGCATTGGAAGGCAGATTCTTAACCAGTGGACCATCAGGGAAGTTCCCCCCAAACTAACTTTATACAGCTGACCCTTGAACAACACAGGTTTGAACTGCAGAGGTATATTTAAAAATGGATTCCCCCCCCCCCCCCACCCCAACAGTGAATACTATGGTACTGTATATTCTGTGGTTGGTTGAATTCTTATATTTTCCTTCTCAAACTTTCAGGCTTTATTTTTACCTTTTGGAGACCAGGATTATCCGAGAAAAGCACTTTTGACATGAAGGATATATAAAACTAGAATTCTGGAGAGCAAGAACTGAGGCAAGAAGAAATTTTCTTCTTCTATTCATGTGTTCCCACTGTGGTCTGCAAAACAAAGTAGCCGTGGGATGAATGGCAAATCTTTAATTGCATGTGAATAACTCAATTCTTAGGAAAATCACCTAACCTTCACTACAAAGTCAATAGATGTTTTTTGTAGTAAGCGTCAGTATATTGGAAAACTAATTTTCTTTTTCTACATAGTTAAGAAAGTAAGACTTAAAACAGAGTAGCTCAAGCAAATATTGGTAATTTAAGAAAGAAGAGCTATACAGAACTTGTTCCTACCATTAACAGGAAAGAACGTAAATGAACTTACATGAATGTTTAAACCTGAACTGGCGGGAAACAGTTCTTTTTAGCGGGAAAATATCACTTCATTAGATTTCAGTATTTGGGCTGGGTACATTTTTATACAACCTGAAGAGGGAAAAAAAGACATTTTAGAGTGTACAAATAGAAAAATAAAAATCAAAAGAGAGTTCAAAGTGCTTTATGAGCCTTGTATAAAACACATCAGAGAAGTAAAACAATAAAATAGCAATTCACCTCTTTTATATTTTTTTAAAAATTCAAATGTTGGTTTATCAAAATTTTAAAACTGATTAGTTTATATACAGCATAATGTAAATGCTCTGAAATAAACGTCTCTGTAGATGTTCAAGATAAAGCTATATCAATAAATTTTCACTTGTAAACACATGGCAAAAGCTTTCAATTTCTGAAAATGGGTGAAACATTCTGAGACTGGCATCAGTAAATTTTGATAAAGTGGAAGTCATTAGTCTAAAATCATAAAAAAATCTTTTACATATAGCTCATCCTGAGGATGATCGCAAATTTATAAGTGTGATTTTGGAATGGATATTTTAAAGTGACATTAATCCTGTCTATCAATCAGAATATTTCTGTGAAAATAAAAATCTTGCCACTGAAGGCAGTAAGATGGAAACTTACAAAGATTATAGATAAATGGATTTACATAAATCACTGGTTTATGTTATTAAAGGGGGCATAGGAAACAAAAAAAAAAGAAAAAACAAAGACATTTCACCCTGCTTAATTCTTGTTGAAGTCCTTGCTTTTGTACCCTTAGGTATACATGACTAATAAGGTTCTACCAAAAGCAGATATGTATTCCTAGATTTGGCTGTCACCTGAGGCCACATGGCAATCTCTAAGGATAAGGTAGAAGAGGTGACACAGTATAAAGGCAGGCCAGGGAACACTGCTATTATTAGTGCTACTGACTTCAAGTTCCTTCTTGCCAAGTGGCAAATGATGGAATGTACATCAGTAAATGCATCTTCTCTGAACATCTCTAAAATCCAGTTTGGGTACAGTGTTAATATGGTGGTACAGCTACCTATGTGCTAAAAAGTGAAGTGTTAATTGTTCAGTCATACCTGACTCTTTGCAACCCCATGGACTGTAGACCACCAGGCTCCTCTGTCCATGGGATTCTTCAGGCAAGAATACTGGAGTGGGTTGCCATTTCCTCCTCCAGGGATTCCTGACCCAGGAATTGAACCTGTGTCTCCTGCACTGCAGGCAGATTCTTTACCATGAGCCACAGCAGAAGCCCATATATGAGCTAGGGGAGATAAAACAGGGCAAAACTCCCTCCTGAAAATGTGGTCTTTTATCTGCTTAAAATCTTGTAGTTTGAAATGAAGCCTCAATTCCCCACAATGCCTGTAAGGCCTTAGCTCATCTAGCACCACCTCTTTGACCTCACCTTGTCCCACTTGCCCTCTTTAATCACTACACTTCAAGCCAAGCCAGCCTTCTTTCTGCTCCTTAAATGCACAAAATAACTTCTCTTTTCAGGCTTCTGTTCTTACTTTTCTCTTTGTCTATAAGGCTTTTCCCTTAGTTCTTCAAATAGTTGGCTCTCATTCTCGTCATTAAATCTTTAATGTTAACCTGAAGAGAGCCCCTTTTCATTTCAATAAATACTCTCTTCTGCTTGGTTTCCATGATATCATCCATTTTATTCCTTTAACCACACTTGTGATATATGCCATCATGAAAATGTACATATGCTCCCTTGTTTCTGTTAGTTCTACCCTCATTAGTCTGAAAGTTTCATGAAGATGGCGGCCTGGTCTATCAAGTCACCAGTAAATGCAAAACATATATATGCAGAAATATTTGGGAATTAATTTCTAAATTAATTGTGTAAGCACTAATTGCTATATTTTAAAGGCAAGAAATTGGTTAAACTTATTATTTAAGGGTTTATTGCCCTCTAGTGGAGAAATAGGCTCAGAAAACTATAACAATGGTAAATTTGAGAACTGAAATGTAAAAGGTCATTAAGATATTTTTATTATTTGCGTTTCATTTGGTAGACTCAGCAAACGGCAAAAAGACTTTCCATCCATTGGCAGTGGACAAATATGAAATCAGATCCTTTTAGGCAGTCACTATTAGTCATTCCCTTTGCTGTTTTCATAGTATTTCCTTATGATTTTGGTCATCTAGTTTGTTTTGTCTCTCTCTCTCTCTAGTGTCTGATTTCAAGTATTGAATTTATGTTTGATGGACAACTGAATGAAGCATGAGGAATGAGCAAACACTAAAGTTAGGAAAACATGATCTCAGACTTGGGAACATTCCATATGTGGTATCTACCTGCGGTTTATCTTTCTTCTTGATTTTATTGGGGAGGATGGTAATACAGCATTATATTGCTTTCAGTTCCACCACAGTCAACAAACCATATTCCAATTTAATAAGTTCAATATGTGCTCAGTCGCATCTGACTCGTTGTGGTCCCATGGATGTAGCCCACCAGGCTCTTCTGTCCATGGAATTTTCCAGGCAAGAATACCATAGCAGGTTGTCATTTCCTATTTCAAGAGATCTTCCAGACCCAGGGATTGAACTTGCGACTTGTGTTTCCTGCATCGGCAGGCAGATTCTTTACTACTAGTATCACCTGGGAAGTCCAAGTTCAATATACTTATTTATCAATTTATTGTGCAGCTGATAAATACCAGCTGATGGGAATAATATAAGTGATCAACAAAATAGACAAGGTCTCTACCTGGTCACTTGATCTATAGCCTAGTAAGAGATAGGTAGAAAATTCTATACAGGAAAAGTACATTATACCATGAGAAAACTACAACAGGAGACTCATTTAGTCTAAGATTGTGACCAAAGGATGAAATCACTCCTTTAAAACACTGGGCCACACTTCTAACGGCATACAGAAAAGGAGATGTGACTAACTCCTCTCCCTTTCTTCATTCCTCCTCAAACTGCTCTTGCTTTGCAAGAAAATCTTTGTCATTCTGTTGCTCTCAGATTTCTCATTTCATATATTATAGGACAGACTCTTTAGCTATGGAAATGGTAGTTACTTTGAGTTGCTTTATTAAAGCTGTCTAATGGTCTCCCTCCAAGGGTGCATAATTTGTCTAATCTTTCTAAAGGCAGTCATAACAAGTCCCTGAGAAATGATCTTCTGACATTAAAATGAAAATTCTGGAAAAGGGAGAGGGAGGTAGGAGATTAAAAAAAAAATCAAAAAAGACAAAACCTCTTTTGTTTGGAGAAATACTGATGAAAAATATTTTTAAAACATTACTCAGGAAACTCTTAGTGAGTATCAAGCACAGTTCATTGCACTTACGACAGGTAAAGTTCCAGAGATGGGGAAGGGGACAGGGTTACAGATAGAAAAAAATCACCTCATGCAGCTGTCCTTTCTGAATACATTTCAGCAACACTGGCCTTTTCTTAGTTTCTTGAACATTAAGATGCTAAGTTCTTTCCTGCTTTAAGGCCTTTACATAACCTGTTCACTCTGGAATTTTCTTCCTTTCTTCTATTGCATGGCTAGATCATTCTCATCTTCTAGGCCTCAATTTAAGTGTCAACTCCTCAGAGGCCTTTCCAAACAAACCTAACTCAAATAGATTCCACTTCATTCTTTTTAAGCCCACACACAAAAAGTTTAAGTTCCGAAGGATTCTCACATCTTGTTCACCATTGTGATCCTAGTACTTAGAAGTTCTTAGCACAGAGGGAGACAGTTAAAAAAACTATCTGTAGAATGAGTAAGTAACTACTGGGTGCTTTCTGACCCAATTTTGCAGGATGATGAAAGGCCTCCTGATAGAAAGCTTCATAAATTGAGACCTAAACAATGATTAAGAACTAGGTGGGATGGGATTCAGATGGGGTCTGAAGGTGAGGGAGAATGGTGCATTTGAGGGACTCAAAAGGACATTCCATGTGGTTGGAGCATAGGGCTGGAGGGGTGAAAAAAAGAGCTGGAGTACTAGGCAAAGGCCAGACAAGAAGGGCCCTGTTAACCACTTTAAGGAGTTTAGACTTAAACCTGAGGGCAAACAGGAGTGACCAAAGGAAAGGTTTTTAATGGGGAGTGTCCTCATCAGATTTGTACTTTATCAGCCTAGCAACGTGGAGACTGGATTGGAACGTAAGGAAATTGAAAGAATCAGCTGGGAGGCTACAGTCATAGTTATGAAGCAGTTGTGCTGAACCAAAGTAAAACTGGCGAGAAGCGTATGGTTTGAGATATTCAAGAGGTTGGTGTGGCTTGATGTGAGAGACAAGGAAGGTACCTAGAAAACTTGTTTCTGGTTTGAACACTCTGCTCAGTGAGCACTTGTCCCTCTGAGTCATCAAAGCAGTTTGGAAAAGATCCCTTTTCAGCAGGTACTACTGGGCATAGCCGCCCGCTGTGTACGAGCCTCCGAGCACCTCAAAAATTGCAGTAGCACCTTTTTCCTCCCTGTATTTCGGGTTCCAGACACTTACTCGTTTCCAGGTCGGTGGCACACAAACGCTCTCTGACTGACTGCAACAGCACCGTCTAAAATGAAAAGAACTGACCTCACTCTTCTCTCACAACCGCCCGTTTATAGACGAGACTGACTCCTGAAAAAAAAACATAGAATGCTCCGAATGCTCACTCAGAACGACGTTCAAGGGTCTTCCTAGGAGTCTCCGGCCCTTGCTCCCCGAGAATCTCCTCCCGCACCTTCTCACCTGAGGCAGAGGACCAGGAACCTGCCCGGGCGAAGCTCAGTGACGCGGACCCCAAGACTCAAGCGGCTAGAGAGTGTCTTCCAATCGAATCTCCCGCGCCTCCTTCCGCCGGAAGTGACGCCATGACCGTCTGGCCTTAGAGCCAATCAGAAGACGACACCGCCCAGGTTGGCGATGTAGCTCGACAACCTGTGAGGTTTTGGGAACAACCATTTTTGTCCGAGAGGCTTAGGCAAGTGTCCTTTCCCAACTGATTGAGCAGTAGTACAGTCTGTACAGTTGGTTTTGAGGCAGCGTTGAGCCAGCCAGGCGTAGGTGGTAGTGGGTGGGAGCGCCCCTCAGACCGAGGTTCACCTGGCTGACTGGAAGTAGAAGCGGAAGTTGGTGGTGAGGGAGTCACGAGGACCGAAAGGGACTCCGCCCGCTGGGGCTGGGACTGCTCCCAAGGAGAGGGGAAGGCGGGGTCCGAAGCTGGGTGCCGGAAGACGGAAGGGGGCGTAGCTTGGAAGCAGGGACCGGGACCTAGTGGGATTCCGGGGCGACCTCCGTTGAGAAGTGGACTGTGTGGATTTCACGCATGTGTAGGGGTGACTAACCGACAGAGTGCCCTAGGAGGTGATTAGGCTGACATGGAGGTGGCGGTGCAAAGGAGCCAGACCTAGTGGGGATAGCTTAGTAGTATACATGATTTTAGTGAAAAAGGCAGGGTATGAACACATTAACACGGATTGGCAGATGCCGCTGCCAGTCAGGAGGAGCAGCTCTGTACCCTGAGCTCCTCTTTTCAGGGTGTTTTGACTGTCAGGGCTGAGTGACTAGTGAATGATTTAGTCCTTGTAGAGCTGGTGGCGAGTGCCAGTTTTAAGTTGGCAGTAGCCCTTCCTGGGGCTTCCCTGGTGGCTCAGACGCTAAAGAATCCGCCTGCAATGTGGGGGACTTGGGTCAGATCCTTGGGTTGGGAAGAATCCCCTGGAGGAGGGCATGGCAACTCCCTCTAGTATTCTTGCCTGGAGAATCCCATGGACAGAGGAGCCTGGCAGGCCACCGTCTATAGGGTCGCAAAGAGTTGGACACGACCCAAGCGGCCTGGCACGTTTGCACGCATGCACACACTATTATTATGTAGGATTTGCGGAGGACAAGGATGTGGCGATGAAATAGAGGTGGACAGGGCAGGGTTTGGCAGTGACGATAAAGGGGGAGGATATAGGGTGCGGAGAAAGTGTTTGTGTGTGTGTGGGGGTGATATAGTTAAGAATGGGGTTCAGAGGTCAGATAGGAGGGGCCCTGGGATGGTAAAGGTAGGCTTTGAGTTGGAAGGGAATAAAGGTGAACTCTATATAATAAAGAGGGGACGGTAAAAGAGGGAAATGAAACCTGGCGGCGCCCTGTGGGACTGGGACGGGGTTTGGAATGGCTTTGGCAACTCGAATTTGAGAGGCTTTGCTGAGGGGCGGGGTAGCATTGGGTTTCCCCCGGGAAGGAGGGGCCTGTCTCGGGGCAGGAGCTGTGGGCTGGGCGGCGCTGCGTGCATCTGCCTGTCTCCCTCCTACCCGCTCTGCAGCCACGGTCCTGAGCCATGGGGCGCTGCTCCCTCCTGCTCCTGCTCCTAGCTTCCCTGACTCCTGGGGCCGCCAGCCCCGTATCGCCGTCACTGAGGGCCCCTAGCAGCCTACCCTGGTCAACGAGCTTCGGATCTCGCCCTACTATTACCCCGAAGTATTCGATTCGCTACATCCAACAGAAGGTAAGGCCAAAAGGGTTGGGGTGTCCGAGTGGGTGGCGAGGACTGGGGTTTTGTGGTTTTCAGGCACCGAAGCTCATTGAAATTGTAGAACCCTAATGCTGAAGACTTGTCCGGTGGCCCAAGTCCCATCTGTTTAAACTCACCTTCCATCACCAATAATTTATTGTCATTTCTGGCTCTACACTCCCTTCTGTGATTGACCATCACAGTCACTTCAACTCCTGCTTGCAGAGGATGCCCTAAAATTCCTTTGACCTCCCGCCAAATTCAAATTATTTAATGCCAGCTCTGGAGCCTACTTCGAGGTGACAGTCATTTTTTGTCCCAAAGCAGCCCCTAAGTTCAAGTTTCTAATATCTTACCAGATAATATATAATATTTTTTCAATCTAAAATGTCAGTCTGTTGTCTTATGCTCAGCTCAGAGTTGCTTTTGTAGCCCTTTTATTAAGAGTTTTCATCTTTCCTTGGAAGTTGTAGGAGTCTGTCAAAATTTGGAGTGGGGAGTGAAGGTGAGCATCTCTATAGTTCTGAATTTTGAGTTCAGAGGTTTAAGGTAGGCAT
Organism: Ovis aries; assembly: GCF_016772045.2. Lineage (NCBI taxonomy): Eukaryota > Metazoa > Chordata > Mammalia > Artiodactyla > Bovidae > Ovis > Ovis aries. The sequence goes on from NC_056074.1 coordinate 12,315,396, forward strand.
GATGCCTTTGTGCCTGGCTGAAGCATGAGGTAGGTGTTCCCTGAGAAGCCTGAATGAGGAAGTACATCTTTTGTGAAATGACAATATCATTTACAGTTCTGGGAGCCTGTGAAAAGATAAATGACCTTCCCAGGTGGCACAGTGGTAAAGAATCTGCCTGCCAAGGCAGGAGATAAAAGAGACGGGGGTTTGATTCTTGGGTGGGGGAAGATCCCCTGGAGCAGGAAATGGCAATCCACCCCAAAATTCTTGCCTGAGAAATCCCGAGGACACAGGAACCTGGTGGGCTACATTCAATGGGGTCTCAAAGAGTTGAACACGACTGAGCAACTGAGCATGCATGTGTGCATGCATGTGAAAAGATAGGCAAAGATTTGGGAAACATTGGGATTAGAACTTCAAGAGTCTGAGGTTTGGCTTTAGGAGTTAGATAGATCAGAATTCCAATCTATTAATACTAGCTCTCTGACCTTGGGAAGTTTCATATACCTCTCTGAGCCCAGTTTCTTGACCTCTGGGGGATTTGGTGGTGGTTAAATGAGAATAGATGACATATCCCTAACAAAGTATTTGGTCTCGAGCAGACATTTAGTAAATTGATGGTTCCTAACCCAAGTCAGTTTTGAATGGGAATTTGATAGAGAGGGATGACGTGAACTTCTAGTATAAGAAATCATTTTTAACCCAGAAATTTAGAGATTATGAAGAGAAAGCATTCTAGTTTTAGCAGGAGTACTAGGAAACATCTTTTTCTTAGGCAGTTCTCTAGGCTTCAGTTTCCTCATTTGTAAATTGAGAGGTTTGGACAAGAACCAATGTGTTTCACATTTTACTGAAAAATTAAGGCTTTGGGAGAGCTGTCTCAGAGGGATGGTGAAGGCCCATATGGAAACCAAGTTAGGGTACCCCAGAACCCCTCCCCCTGACTTCTTTCAGCCTGAGATTTATATTTTTATTTGTGCTATATGCTGGGATTTTGCAGAGTTCCATAACTAAAGTTAAGTTGAAGGGAAACTACTGGAATGGATATCTATAATCCTTTTAGGAATGGTGAGAGAACTGTCAGCAGAAAAGAGGGAGAATGAAAAGGTAGAAGAGACTGAATGATCTCTTAGGTCCTAATTTATATTTCTTCATTGTAAATTTCTTTCTTGACCACTTCACTCTTTAGATATAAAAGGCCAGTTCTTTTTCCATTTGTGGTGATTTACAAGATCTGTTTGGCCTTATTCAGCCATGTTTTGCCCTCTGGCTTATATTTAGTTCACATTTTAGGACTCAGATTCCACAAATGGATTTATTACCATAATAGTAATTTTATTTGCATCAACTCCAATTGAGTTTTATTTCACTGTTTTGAGAAAGACTTTCACATATATACAAATGTGTTGTATAATAATTATTGCACAATAATCGTTTTATAGTAATTGCCAGTTTTTCTGCACCATAAATTTTTAGTTGGGATTGAAAAGTATGTGTAAACTCAACTTTAATTTTTTTTTTAAGTTAGAGCAGATGAAGTACTTTCATGCCTTTTAATGATAAACATTATTATTGTACTTAAGACTTAGTCTTTATTCAAGGTTTAATTTTCATTCAACTTTATAATGATTTCTTTATCTGTGTTATATCTGTCTAAGCTATTCCCAATTGTTATTATATTCATGCAAACTCCATGAATGGTCTCAGTATAAAGGCTTAGCCCTCCTTCGTAACTCTGATTACTTGCAGAATAAAGGTCAAAGTCCTTCGTATTTTTTCTTATCGCATGCTGGTCTTTCAGCTTCATATCCTGCCATAGATCCCCACCTCCTTCCACCTTCTCCACACTTTTAGCAACATAGAACATAGACTCAATTGAAGTTTACTGTGTCAGAAATTCTGTCTGGAATTACCCCCCTTTTTTTTCCGCTAGTTAAATGCATACCTCTGTCCCAGCTGAAATATCACCTTTTCTGTGAAACTTTCCTGATTTTAGTTGGACTTTTTTCACATTTACTATTTTGTGTCTCCTCAGCTAGACAGCATTATCCATTACCCAGAAGAGCCCATGAAAATATAAAGTACAAAATAAATATTTGTTGAGGAATTAAATGGATGACTACCCAAAAAAAGCCCGAACAAGGTCTACTGTCATTTAATTAATGACACAAATCATCTATTTATTTTCCTTTTTAATCTTTTCCTTTTAATTTTTTTTACCATTTATATTTCCTTTTCTTTCACAGTCTTCAAATGTTGATTTAGTAGGAATGTTTGATTTTTTTTTTTTTTAATCAAAAATAACTGAGTCAGGAGACCAGAGAAAGGATAACACATCATTTGGGCACATCAAGGGCTCTGCATGTATGTGTGATAGGGCTTCCCTGATAGCTCAGCTGGTAAAGAATCTGCCTGCAATGCAGGAGACCCCAGTTCAATTCCTGGGTCTGGAAGATCCTCTGGAGAAGGGATAGGCTACCCACTCCGGTATTCTTGGGCTTTCCTGGTAGCTCGGCTGGTAAAGAATCTGCACCTGGGTTCGATCCCTGGGTTGGGAAGATCCCCTGGGGAAGGGAAAGGCTACCCACTCCAGTATTTCTGGCCTGGAGAATTCCATGGACTGTATTTTAGTTCATAGGGTCGCAAAGAGTCGGACCTAACTGACTGACTTTCACTCACTCATTCACTCGTGTGATGCGAATGTTGTAAAGGGATCCTTGAGATGCGTGACTTGTGTTTATTCCATTTCCATGGTTCTCATTACTCTCTTACTCCCATGCTAGTCCCTCAGATCTGAATGTGAATCCTGAAGGCATTTTACTGTGTGATGTAATGGGGAAGGAGAATGGGTCTTTTCAGGCTGTTACTTTCCTCACTGGTGAAAATAGAAATCAGTATCTACTTATTAGTCAGGGATCTCTAGAGAAACAGTTAGTAGGGTGTGTGTGTATATCTCTTTCTTCACAGAGAGAGATTGATTTATTTTAAGAAATTGACTCATGTTGTTGAGGAGCTTTGTAAGCTGCAGCATAGGCTGGTGGACTGGAGACCCAGGGAAGAGCTGCAGTTTGAGTCCCAAGGCAGTCAACTTGCATAATTCCTTGCTCAGGAGTAGTCAGTCTTTTGTGCTCTTCAGGCTTCACCTAATAGGATGAGACCCACCCACATTATGGAGGGTAAAGCTGCCAGACTCTAAGTCTACTGTTTTAAATGTTAATCCCATCCAAAAAACCCACCTTCACAGAAACATCTAGAATGTTTGAGCATTCTGGGCACCACGGCTCAGCTGAGGTGACATGTAAAATTAACTGTTACATCTACCTACGGCTGTTGTGAGCGTTAAATATGGTAATTCAGGAAAGCACGTGCACAGTGCCTGGAACATTAGGAAATTGAGGATCTTAATGAAGTAAATGGTGGTTCCTCCGCTACTCTGTCTTTAAACCACACTGTCTGTAGTGCCATGCGTTTCAGGTTGATCTACATGCTGACACTTGTGGTAATGCCTCTTCTAGAAACCTAGTGGTCAGTCATCTATACTCAACTATTCTTATTTAACTACTGACCAGTGTTTATGTGAGAACTGTGCATCTTGGCCCAGCACTGAGCTCATGGCTGCTGACTCCTGCAGGGCCTTCCTACAGCTCCTTCCTCGTCTGTGGTGAGACCATCATGGTAGATGAAGCAATTTTGATTTATAGCTTACAGTTCTCCTTTCTACCCTTACAGTTCTACTTTCAATTCCTATTCTGGGTTTCCCTTTCTTGTCATGGTGGCCCTAGTGAATGTCTAGTAAAATGGAGCTGTGTCAGGTGCCTTGGAACGGCCTATCGCTTTTTCTCCTCCTGTTCTTCTTTTCATTTTTCCTTTCTCCTCTTCTTACTGGTTCATCTATTGATGACCTTTTCCTTAAGCCTGGCGCATACTGCCACAAATATTATACGAATTCTGAACTGATTTCTATTTTTATTCACAGAATCATTGTCAGAGGGGGTCATGTAGTTCACCCCTAAGCTATGATAAATTGATCTTGATCAAAACTTTTGAGGATTAGGAACTTGATAGAGCTTGACAGTCATACAGGTTTGAGAATGCATTCTGTTTCTAACACTACCTGAGTAATTTCAGACAAGTTACTGTGAGCTTCTATTTTTGTAATCAGCAAAATAGGGACAATTATACTATTCATCTCACAGATTTGTTGTGAAATAAGCTGATATGTGTAAAGTGTTTATTTAGCACAGTTTAGATCCCTTGGTAAACACTTAGTAAATGGTAAATGCTATTTTTATTTTATCTTGCAGTTTTTTCATATGGCTTTAATTTCTTCTCTGGGGGCTTCCCAGGTGGCTCAGTGGTAAAGAATCTGCCGGCCAACGCAGGAGCTGCAGAAGTTGGGGATTTGATCCCTCGGTGGGGAGGATCTTCTGGAGGAGGAAATAGCAACCCACTCTAGTATTTTTGCCGGGATCATCCTGTGGACAGAGGAGGGTGGGTTACAGTCCAGGGGGTCACAGAGAGTCGGACATGACCGAGCAACTGAGCACGTACCTCCTCTCCACTCAGAATAAAATATATAAGTCATTCCGTATCATATCTAAAATAGTTATTCTGGTAAATATGAAAGTCTTTGTGAATTCTTTTCTGTTGCTTAACTAGTACAAATGTTTCTTTTTTTTTTTTTTTCCAGTGGGATGTAGTATAGTACACTTGTAAATAAGGCATAGAAATTAACTTTTTTCCTCACTGAAATTATTTTCTTTCACATAAGACTGATACATAAAAAATGGCATATGAAGCTAATTCCACTTTTTTTCCTATACTATTTTTAGTTTTGGTAAATTGTGGAGAGAAAAATGTATGATAATAATTGTATCCTTTCAGATTTTTTCAAATACCTCCTTGATAATACTAAATCTAACACTGTCTTTCTAATAGCTGAGTTTTTAATATTTTACCAATTAATGCTAAAATGTAGTTTCAGCAGAAGTTAATTTTAGAGTTTATACTGTCAGGTGGTACAATGGTGAAGAATCTGCCTGCAATGCAGGAGACACAAGAGACTCAGGTTTGATCCCTTGGTCAGGAAGATCACTTGGAGTAGGAAATGGCAACCCACTCAAGTATTCTTGCCTGGAAAATTCTGTGGAGAAAAGAGCCTGGTGGGCTACAGTCCATGGGGTCACAAAGCGTTGGACACACTGAGTGACTAAGCATGCATGTTTATATCTATATGCATATTACAGGGATTTTATCCTTTAGGTACATAAAACACAACATTTTCAAAATTTGGTTGCTAGTATCAGCCCTGCTACTAACTTGTATTACTATGTTGGGCAAGTTGCTTCACTCTAGATTTCAGTGTACTAATATGTAAGATGAAAATATTAGATCTGCTGATCTCTGATGCACCTGTAATTCTGTTCATGAGTGCCTCCTATCTATAGGGAATTATATCAAGAGTGGATATATATTAATATATCAGGTAGGGATGTGGGCACAAGTTCTGTTTTTTGCCTTACCATTAATTGTCTTTGGTAAATGCTGCTGCTGCTTCTAAGTCGTTGCAGTTGTGTCTGACTCTGTGTTACCGCATAGACAGCAGCCCACCAGGCTCCTCTGTCCCTGGGATTCTCCAGCAAGAATACTGGAGTGGGTTGCCATTTCCTTCTCCGGTGTATGCATACATGCTAAGTTGCTTCAGTTGTGTCTGACTCTGTGCGACCCTGTGGACAGGTGAGACCTAAACGATTCTTCCATCTCAACTTTGAGTAAGATACAGACTCAGATCATGTAAAATATTTTTTAAATTAAAAATTAGCTCTCCCACTGATACAATATTTATAACATAGAGCATTGTATTTATGTTTATGTAAACATTTCACACATATTAGCTCATTAATTCTCCCGTTGATCTCATGTGGTTATGGTACTGTTATTCCCAATTTACAGATGGAGAAACTGAGGTACCAAGTGTATTCTAATCACTACCTCACTCTGCCTCCTAATATTTCTACTTGAATCTGTAGTTCTTTTTTTTTTTAGGATTTGTTTTGTCACTTAATTTTTTTAATTGAAGGATAATTGCTTTACAGAATTTTGTGGTTTTCTATCATACATCAACAAGAATCAGCCATAAGTACACCCATGTTCCCTCCTTCCTGAACCTCCCTCCCATCTCCTTCCCCATCTCACCCTTCTAAATTGTTACAGAGCCCCTGTTTGAGTTCTCTGAGTCATATAGCAAATTCCTGTTGGCTATCTAGCTTACATATGGTATTATAAGTTTCCATGTTACCATCTCTGTACATCTCACTCTCTCTCTCCTTCCCTCCCCCCATAGGTCTGTTCTCTATGTCTGTTTCTCCATTGGTGCCCTGAAAATTAATTCATCAGTACTATCTTTCTAGATTCCATCTATATGCATCTGTATATAATATTTATATTCCTTTTTCTGACTTACTTAACTCTATATGATAGGCTTTAGGTTCATCCATCTCATTAGAACTGACTCAAATGCATTCCTTTTTATGGCTGAGTAGTATTCCATTGTATATATGTACCACAGCTTCTTTATCCATTCATCTGTCGATGGACATCTAGGTTGCTTCAATGTCCCAGCTATTATAGATAGTGCTGCAGTGAACATTGGGGTACATGTGTCTTTTTCAGTTTTGGCACTCATGCCTAGGAGTAGGATTGCTGGGTCACATGATGGTTTTATTCCTAGCTTATTAAGGAATCTCCATACTTCTTCCATAGTGGCTGTATCAACTTACATTCCCACCAGCAGTGTAGGAGAATTCCCTTTTCTCCTGGATCTATAGTTCTGACTCAGAACTGGACTCATCTGGTTAAATGACGACTTTCTCCTTGTGGCACTGTTACCATTTTTTAAATGATCCAGAGAGATGATATGGGGTGGGAGGTGGGAGGGGGGTTCAGGATTGGGAACTCATGTACACCCGTGGCTGATTCATGTCAGTGTATGGCAAAACCAATACAGTATTGTTAAGCAAAATAAAGTAAAAATAAAAATTAAAAAAGAAAGAATTACTGAGAGTCTATATATATGGCAGGCATGGTTCTTGAGACAATAGTTGGACTGCTCATGTGGAACTTATTTTCTGGCTAGGAAGTAGATAATAAGCAAATAAACATTAAGTAAATAAGATAATTATAGACTGTAATGATTGCATTGAAGGAAATAAGCAAGGTGATGTGTGCTCGGTTTTGTCTGACTCTTTGTGACTCCATGGACTATAGCCCACCAGGCTCATTTGTTCATGGAATTTTCCAGGCAAGAATACTTGAGTAGGTTGCCATTTCTTACTCCAGAGCGTCTTCCTGACCCAGAGATCGAATCTCTGTCTCCTGTGGCTCCTGATTGGCAGGAGGATTCTTTACCACTGTGACACCTGGGAAGCAAGGTGATCAGTTCAGTTGCTCAGTTGTGTCCTAACTCTTTGCGACCCCATGGACTGCAGCATGCCAGGCTTCCCTGTCCATCACCAACTCCTGGAGCTTGTTCAAACTCCTGTCCATCAAGTCAGTGATGCCATCCAACCATCTTATCCTCTTTTATCCCTTTCTCCTCCCACTTTCAATCTTTCCCAGCATCAGAGCCTTTTCCAATGAGTCACTTCTTCCCATCAGTGGCCAAAGTATTGGAGCTTCAGCTTCAGCATCAGTCCTTCCAATGAATATTCAGGAAAAGAAAAAGAAAGTGAAGTCACTCAGTCATGTCCGACTCTTTGCGGCCCCATAGACTATAGCCCACCAGGCTCCTCCATCCATGGAATTTTCCAGGCAAGAGTACTGGAGTGGGTTGCCATTTCCTTCTCCAGGATAATAATCATGAATATTCAGGATTGATTTCCTTTAGGATGGACTGGTTTGATCCATATCAAACTGGTTGCAGTCCACGGGACTCTCAAGAGTTTTCTCCAACACCACAGTTCAAAGCATCAAATTCTTTGGCACTCAGCCTTCTTTATGGTCCAACTCTCACATCCATACATGACTACTGGAAAAACCATAGTTTTGACTAGATGGACTTTTGTTGGAAAAGTAATGTCTCTGTTTTTTAATATGCTGTCTAGGTTGGTCATAGCTTTTCTTCCAAGGAGCAAGCATCTTTTAATTTCATGGCTGCAGTCACCATCTGCAGTGATTTTTGGAACCCCCCAAAATAGTCTTTCACTGTTTCCATTGTTTCCCCATCTATTTGCCATGAAGTGATGGGATAGGATGCCATGATCTTCATTGTTTGAATGTTGAGTTTTAAGCTGACTTTTTCAGTCTGTCCCTTCACTTTTATCAAGAGGCTCTTCAGTTCCTCTTTACTTTCTGCCATAAGAGTGGTGTCGTCTACATATTTGAGGTTATTGATATTTCTTCTGGCAGTCTTGATCCCAGCTTGTGCTTTGTCCAGGCTGGCATTTCCCATGATGTACTCTGCATATAGGTTAAATAAGTAAGGTGATATGTATATATACATATGGGTGTACAGTGGAATGGAAAGGCTTATCTCAGTAAGGTTTCCCTGAATCTTTTTTTTAAAAAAATATTTGTTTAATAATTGTATCAGGTCTTAGGTGTGACATGCAGGTTTAATTGTTCTGTGGTATGTGGGATCCTAGTTCCCCAACCAGGGATCAAACCCATATCCTCTCTACTGCAAGGTGGATTCTTATCCACTAGATCACCAAGGAAGTCCCTGGAAGAGTCTTAACTGGTCCTCCTTGAAACCTGTTGTTCCTCCTCCAGTGCAGTCCCCATGGGCCACATTAATCACCTCCCCTTCAGTCAAACCACTCTTCTTCTCAGGACCTGCAATGTTTCCTGATTTTTTGCTTTCTCAAGAAAAAAATCCTGTAGTGTTTGAGGCCTTCCACTCTTTGGCTCCAACCCACCTTTCCAGTTTGCTAATCTGTTCTCCACACATGCCCATCCTGTTTCTGTGTTTTAACCCACATTGTTCCCTTTGCTTGGAATGCCTCTCCCGAGCCTCTTTCCTCCTTTATCAACCCCTTCCATTTTTTAAGCTCCATCTCAGACACTCCTCCTCCAGGGGCCAGAAAGTGTGTGATTGGTCAGATCATTCTTTGTACTTCTCTCATGGCATTTGTCTTAACTCTAGCCTTGTGTTAAAACCTTTTGTTCCCCTTTCAAAGCAGGAAGCGTGTCTTGTAAGTATCCATACCCCTTCACAGCCCTTTGCCAATTGTTTTACTTAGAATATCGTCTGCACAAATGTTTTTTGAATCAATATCTCTCTCCTTCCCTTTTCCTGCTTCCCTGCACATTGAGGTAAGGAAGGGGTGTGTATGCATAGGGAAGGGAAGAGTATGGAAACTTGATTCCTAATCTTCTAAGATGCTTTGATGGAACAAGGTAGGAAGCCAGGCAAATAACAGTCCTACTTGTTTTCATCCTCTTATTTTGATGATCTGGAGGTGAACTGTACTGACCTTTTTCTCAGCATGTCTACAGAGAAGGGTCATGGGAGGGAGTGCAGCAGTCCCTATATGTATATGAATGTGGGCTGAGGAAGGGTGAAGAATGAACATTTCAGGAACAATTTCTCCTTAAAAGCTACTTCTGTGGTGATTGTGACACTTGCCTTTGTTTAGAGAGCTAAAGTAAAGGCAGTATTTTTATGTTGTTGTTTTTTTTTTTTTTTGCTTTTCATTTGCAAACAGAGGCTAATTAACCATGTGTGTTTGTAAATCCTTGCTATCTGTTGTGTATGAGTCAGTTAGTTCCAAGTTGCCTGTGGTGCTGTGAATGGAGAGAAACAACTGCTGTGTCTCTGTCAGGCTCATGATGTTTTCTTTCTTGCTATTTATATTGTGAGAACTGTCCACATGGCATAAGGAAAAGACAGTTTTATTAAAGTCAGATTTCTTTAGGAACTTTCCCACAGCGGCCCTGCAGTTTGGTTGTGTGATAGAATTTACATGTTTGAAAGTATAACTATAATAGAAGTTATGAATCTAACATTAGTAAAGCAACACAGTTATATATTCACTTGACACGTATTTATTGAACTCTTCCTATGTGCCATATTCTCAGTAGTTAGGGATAAGGGGAAAGCAAAGACATACCTCATGAAGCTTACATTTTAATGGGAAAGAAGATAGTGATAAGTAATTACAACTATGATGTGTGTTTTAAGGAAATAATATGTTGTGGGAGCCACAGTAGGGTCCTGAGTCTTGGATATTAGGAAGTCCTCTGATCAGCAATGGTGTTAAAGCAGAGGCAGGAAGCTGAGGAGGAATTATTGGCCAGGAGAAGGGAGGTGATTGAGATTTCTGTCCAAGTAGAGGATATATTGTGTACAAGATACTAATTTAGAAATGAGTAGGAGGAATTGAAAGGAGGTCAGTAAGACTGAGACAGGGCAGAGGTGATGAGGCAAGAGGTGGGCAGTCAACACTGTGAAGTCAATGTTACTATTTCCACTTACACACTCGTGGTGTGGATATTCCTTCTTTGAAGTTTTCATTGACTTTAAGAACATGACTTGGTGTTGAGTTGCTGTGAGACATCGCACTGCTCTGTTCACCAGGATATGACACAGTCACCTTGTGACAGGTACTGCTCTTCATATGCTTATCTTTAACCCTGCACAGAGCTACTGCATCTTTTTACAGAGGAATAAAGGGCTCAGAGATGAAGTAAATTTATCCATGATCACATAGCTGATAAATGATAGCATCAGAATTTAAACTGAGCTTTGGTGTCATCAAAGCCTGTATTTCACTTTGCCTCTTTACTAGCTGTATTTCTGGAATAGATAGAAGATTTTATAATTTATGATTTAGAGATAGTTGTAGAAGTCACATTTGTAAGGAAATCCAGATTAGACATTAATAAATAATGTCTTATTATCTTTTTTACTAGCAAGTTGGGTAATTTTGGAGAGTAAAAAAAATCATAACAGAGGTTTTAACAATACAGAACTTTCTTCTGGCCTTGGTTTTATGTTATGGAAAGAAGAATTTAAATGAATGAATTTGAAGGATCATATGATAGTTATATTTTAAATGGAATTACCATATGATCCTATAATCCCATGCCTTGGCATATACCTGAAGAAAATCATAGTTCAAAAATATACATGTACTCCAAGTCACCTAAATGTCCGTCAACAGAAGAACAGATAAAGACATGGTGTGTGTGCATATATATACACGCACACACACATACACATACACACACACACAGTGGAATATCACTCAGCCATAAAAAACTATGAAATAATATTATTTGCAGCAACATAAATAGACCTAGAGATTGTCATACTGCGTGATGTTAAGTCAGAGAAAAACAAATATTATATGATATCATTTATATGTGGAATCTAAAAAAATGTTGCAAATGAATTTATTTACAAAACGGAAATAGTCACAGATGTAGAAAACAAACTTATGGTTATCAGGGGGGAAAGCGAGGTAGGGATAAATTGGGAGATAAGGGATTGACATATACACTCTACTATATATAAAGTGGATAACTAATAAGGACCTTCTGTATAACACAGGGAATTCTCAATATTCTATAATGACCTACATGGGAAAAGAACTGTAAAAAAGAGTGGATATATGTATATGTATAACTGATTCACTCTGCTGTACATCTGAAACTAACACAACATCGTAAATCAACTATACTCCAATAAAAATTAATTTAAAAAATGAATGGGAACTATTTTAGTAGCAGAAAGGGACTATGCCACCTAGGGTAAAACATACTAGGAGATATATTTGGGTGACTGTATACATTCTAGAGCAAAATATGTTAAGAGACATCCATTGATGATCACTAAAAGGCACTCTGGAAATAAGAGGACATCCCTGATGTCTCAGATAGTAGAGAGTCTGCCTGCAGGGCAGGAGACTGGGTTCGATACCTGGGTTGGGAAGATTCCATGGAGAAGGAAATGGCAACCCAGTCCTGTATTCTTGCCTGGAAAATCCCACTGATGCAGGATCCTGGCAGGCTAGAGTTCATGGGGTCGAAAAGAGCTGGACACAACTGAGCTACTTCACTCTCTCTCTCTCCATGGGAATAAAGAAATAAGATCACTACTGTAGAATTTTGTCCCCTTAAACTTGGCACTTAATGTAGTTTACCATAAATGCGTTAACAGATCCTCCATTTTAAGCTTTTTAAGCAGTCCATGTACAAAATTTGGCTTGGAATAAGTTAATTAGAGTTCCTATAAAGGTCCCTAATCTATGCTACATGGACTAGTCCCTGGCATATCTTTTCCACTCCACTTGCAGAGGTCCTTGAATGTCCCCCCTCCTACCCAATAACTCCAAAGGACACAGGTCACTGTTTGGCACTCTGCTTTTGAAAGTCTCCCAGTCCATGGATTAGGGAGTCAAGTCCAATTAATTCTACCTAAGTATTTTGTTTTCTTTAAAAGTCTGGATATTAGTCTCATCTTTAAACATAGTGTTTAGAATAATAGTACTATTCTCCCATTTATTTAATAAAGTGTTATTGTTTTAAAGGATGTTAGACTGAAAATTTAAGCTAATCTCTTTAATCACTTTTATGAGAAGTCCAGCTGTTTGAGCCATTGTTTTCCCACCTGGGAGGAAATAAGTAGTTCCTTGAGATAGGGATTTATAATCTTTAGCATATGAAGTGATGAAGAGGATATCACAGATTATTTAATTTCTTTATAAATCAGTTCAAAAATCTAAAATTGCCATGTTTCATTGCTGCAGTATGTACCTTTCCTCAGAGCTACATTATTTGTACAGCAATGAACGTGTACTCCTGAGTTCAACCCCTAGGTTGGGAAGATCCCCTGGAGAAGAGACTGGCTACCCACTCCAGTATTCTGGCCTGGAGAATTCCATGGACTGGATAGTCCATGGGGTCTCAAAGAGTTGGGCATGACTGAGCGACTTTCACTTTGCATACTAAAATATATTGTGCTGTAGCACTGGTTACTGGTGATTGGACAGAAAGTCAAAAGCAAAAGCATATCCCATACTAGACCACAACATATTTGGTGTTTAAGAGGCTCTTAATGTTACCAAGTCACTACCCAAGAGAGCTGAAAAGTTTGTTTTTGTTAAATTTTACTTTGTTAGATCATTGAAAAAAAATTTTTTTTTAAATTAGTTTTGGCTGTGCTGGGGTCTTTGTTGCTTTGTATGTGGGCTTTCTCTAGTTGCTGAAAGCGCGGACTACTCCTCATTGTGATATGTGGGCTTCTCATTGCAGTGGCTTCGCTTGTTGTAGAGCTCTGGGTGCTTGGGTGCTTGGACTTAAGTAGTTAAACACAGGCTCAGTAGTTGTGGTGCACAGGCTTAGTTGCCCCATGGCATGTGGGATCTTCCAGAGCAGGGATCAAAACTCGTGCCCCCTGAATTAGCAGGCGTGTTCTTATCCACTGTACCACCAGGGCAGTCCAAGGTCATGGTTTTTTAAGTGAACACTAAGAATAAATTGCTAAGGTTTCATATTACTAATTTCTTCCTCCTAAGTGGCAATATTAAACACATGACACAAATCATTGTGTATGTTTCTGTGTGTGTTTAAAAGTGGTTTCAGACTTGGGAGGTGAATGCTAATAATATACAACAAAATATATAAATATACCAAGTTCTTACTTCCTGTAGGCCCTTGGTGGGCACTTGCATGAATTTATTATCCAAGTTAATCATCACAAGACACATCTGGGTCAGGAACAAGACAACGGTGCCCACTCTCACCACTACTATTCAACATAGTTTTGGAAGTTTTAGCCACAGCAATCAGAGAAGAAAAAGAAATAAAAGAAATCCAGATTGGAAAAGAAGAAGTAAAACTCTCGCTGTTTGCAAATGACATAATCCTTTACATAGAAAACCCTAAAGACACCACCAGAAAATTAGTAGAGCTAATCAATGAATATATTGCAGGATATAAAATTAACACACAGAAATCCCTTGTATTCCTACACACTAACAATGAGATAACAGAAAGAGAAATTAAGGAAACAATTCCATTCACCATTACAACCAAAAGAATAAAATACTTAGGAATAAATCTATCAAAAGAAACAAAAGACCTATATATAGAAAACTATAAAACACTGATGAAAGAAATCAAAGATGACACAAATAGATAGAGAAATATACCATGTTCATGGATCTGAAGAATCAATATAGTGAAAATGAGTATACTACCCAAAGCAATCTATAGTTCAATATAATCCCTATCAAACTACCAACAGTATTTTTCACAGAACTAGAACAAATAATTTCACAATTTGTATGGAAATACAAAAAAACCTTGAATAACCAAAGCAATCTTGAGAAAGAAGAATGGAATTGGGGGAATCAACCTACCTAACTTCAGACAATACTACAAAGCTACAGTCATCAAGATAGTATGGTACTGGCACAAAGACAGAAATATAAATCAATGGAACAAAATAGAAAGCCCAGAGATAAATCCATGCACCTGTGGACACCTTATCTTTGACAAAAGAGGCAAAAATATACAATGGAGAAAAGACAATCTCTTTAACAAGTGGTGCTGGGGAAACTGGTCAACCACCTGTAAAAGAACAAAACTAGAACACTTTCTAACACCATACACAAAAATAAACTCAAAATGGATTAAAGATCTAAATGTAAGACCAGAAACGATAAAACTCCTAGAGGAAAACATAGGCAAAACACTCTCTGACATAAATCACAGCAAGATCCTCTATGACCCACCTCCCAGAGTAATGGAAATAAAAGCAAAAATAAACAAATGGGATCTAATTAAAAGCTTTTGCATACGAAGGAAACTATAAGCAAGGTGAAAAGGCAGCCTTCAGAATGGGAAAAAATAATAGCAAACAAAGCAACTGACAAATAACCTCAAAAATATACGAACAGCTCATACAGCTCAATATCAGAAAAATAAACAACCTGATCAAAAAATGGGTCAAAGAACTAAACAGACATTTCTCCAAAGAAGACATACAGATGGCTAACAAATACATGAAAAAGTGCTCAACATCACTCATTATCAGAGAAATGCAAATCAAAACCACAGTGAGGTACTATCTCACGCATGTCAGAATGGCTGCCATCAAAAAGTCTACAAACAATAAGTGTTGGAGAGGGTGCAGAGAAAAGGAAACCCTCTTACACTGTTGGTGGGAATGCAAACTAGTACAGCCACTATGGAGAACAGTGTGGAGATTCCTTAAAAACTGGAAATAAAACTGCCATATGACCCAGTAATCCCACTGTTGGGCATACACACTGAGGAAACCAGAATTGAAAGAGACATGTGTACCCCAATGTTCATCACAGCACTGTTTACAATAGCTAGGACCTGGAAACAACCTAGATGTCCATTGGCAGACAAATGGATAAGAAAGCTGTGGTACATATATACAATGGAATATTATTCAGCTATTAAAAAGAATGCATTTCTTTTTAATAATGCATTTTTAAAAATAATGCATTTCATCTGTTCTAATGAGGTGGATGAAACTGGAGCCTATTATACAGAGTGAAGTAAGTTAGAAAGAAAAACACCAATTCAGTACATTAACACATGTATATGGAATTTAGGAAGATGGTAATGATGACCCTATATGTGAGACAGCAAAAGAGACATATAAAGAATAGACTTTTGGCCTCTGTGGTATAAGGTGAGGGTGGGATGATTTGAGAGAATAGCATTGAAACATGTATATTACCATATGTGAAATAGATGACCAATCTGGGTTCAGTGCATGAAACAGGACACACAAGACAGTGCACTGGGACAACCCAGAGGGATGGGACAGGGAGGAAGTGGGAAGGGGGTTCAGGATGGGGGACTCATGTACACCCATGGCTGATTCAGGTGAATGTATGGCAAAAGCCACCACAATATATGTAGAGTAATTAGCCTCCAATAAAAATAAATAAAATTTAAAAAAAAGGATTGAGAGGGAGGGGATATATGTATACTTATAGCTAATTCATGTTGTACAGCAGGAACTAACACAATATCATAAAGCAATTATACTCAAATTTAAAAATTAAAAAAACATCTGGGATAGTCATTATTATTTTTAATTTTACTTTTAAGAAGACAAGCCCAAAGATATGAAGTACCTTGTTGAAGTTCAGATACCTCTAATCGATGGCGGAACTGACATTCAACTCAAATCTGTCTTCAGATTCCCTTCGCTTTCCACTTCATCACAGAACATTTGTGATTTTTAGGAGGTTAAAAAAAAAAACAACCCAGATTTTTGAAAGATGTGCTTGGTACTGGCTAGATTTTATTAGTGCAAAAGCACTTGTGTATGTGTGTTTAGGCCTTGACACACTTTGGCATTTTTGATAAGTTTTCCTGTTATATGACTGGCATGTTTGGTCAGCATCATTGTGATATAATAACCTAATTTAAACAAGGAGCTGCAACCCAAACAATGGCTGTGATTCAGCAGATAGGAAAGTGAGGAAGTACTTGTTATCATTTGTCCGTTAATTTTTATTTTTATGCAGTTTGAACCAAGGGTCACACTGCAGACACCGTGCTTGAAAACTGTCGGAAACCTCTGTCACTTCCTGAGCGCTGATGGCCTCTTCCTTTGAGGGCGCCGCTCATACAACAACTTTGGAAAGCAGTGGTGATGACTCCCTTCTCCTTGGCATCGGATGCTTCCTTTCTCTCGACAATGTCTGGCACAGCCAGTGCAGAGCAAAGCAGGCTTTTTTTTTTTCTTCTTATATAGTCTGGACTATTTAAATATTCAGAAAATGACCACACTTTAAAAGAGAAGGGAATTCATATTTACTGAGTATCTCTCCATGGTCTCCTCAAAGGCAACCTTGAATTTCGCTAATCTGTGGATCTGAGAGGACACAGCACCAAGCTCTGTACATGTGAGACTGAGCTGATGCAGTGAAACTGCATGTTATGTCCTGTTTTATTGCAAACATTAAATGCAAATATCTGACCTTAGGCAAGGTGTGGAAGGATCTGTTGCTGTTACTTATATACCCCCAGTGCTTTGGTCTATCTCTGGAGAATGTGAGTGTTACTGTGGTGAAATAGATGTTGGCTGAGATTCCAGGGGAATTACTTTCCAAAAAATATGGATCATGGTCTTTAAAGATTTCCAGAAAGGGTTTTTGCAGTCAAATGTTGTAACATTGCTAAACCCTTTTAGTAATTTGCATTGTTAGTCATTTATCTGTAGTCTCTCTTCTTCATGTGACCTTTCTCCACTCCATATCCCAGACATACTTACTCTTTCCTTTTGGTCTTCTTGCAAAGCTTTATTCTTGAAATACTTCTTCAATTTTGAATGTATCTGGTCTGTTTAACACTCACTTGTTCCCTTCTGTTAAAAAAAAGTTCCCCTTTCAGGAAACTAATGGAAAAGTAGTGATGTCCTCTGTTGTTATTTTGCTCCTAATGCATACTCCAGTTCATTTACTGTCCTACTCTTATCTTTGATTACATATATCTAACAAGTACAGGCAACTCTAGTTGATGTGTGGATTCCATGTTACTTCATTTTAAAATAATAAACTGACTGACCCCATGCCTCTCAGGATATCTTGACTGTTTCATCCCTTGCTTAGCTCGTGTAGGCTTAGAAAATGGAAATGAATTTTAGGCTTAACCTTTAAAAACATAGCAGTTCAGTTCAGTCACTCAGTCGTGTCCGACTCTTTGTGACCCCATGGACTGCAGCACGCCAGGCTTCCCTGTCCATCAACAAATTCCGGAGCTTGTTCAAACTCACATCCATTGAGTCAGTGATGCCATCCAACCATCTCATCCTCTGTTGTCCCGTTCTCCTCCTGCCTTCTATCTTTCCCAGCATTGGGGTCTTTTCCGAGTCAGTTCTTCGCATCAGGTGGCCAAAGTATTAGAACTTCAGCTTCAGCATCAGTCCTTCCAATGAATATTCAGGACTGGCACTTGTTATTATATTTTACCTAGTGCTACCAACATGGCATAGATACTGCCCAGTCAAAGCAGAAATGAGTCATAGAGCTGGGACATCTTGCAAAAGGTTAATTCTTTAGGTCTGCAGATGTGGAGAAGAAACTGGGACGGCATCACTTGAGGTGCTAAGGTAATTATTTTGCCAACAGATATGGTGTTTCAGTATCTTAAGAACTGGCTGAGTGTCAAGCCTTGGTTCTTCCAGATAGTGAGTGCCTAAGAATAGTATGCTGCTTATATTGCTTAGTAGCCCTCACATGGCTACGGAGGTACAACTCAGGGGTATAAGCATTCAGAACAAGATAAACTTTTATAACAAGCATTAATGTTTTATTACAGATTGCATAAGACTCCCTTCTAAATTTCCTTTGATTTTTTTTTTTTTTTTTTTTTACGTTGCTGTTAATGGCACCACTCTCTTCCTGGTCATGCAGGATAAAAAACTTCTGAGTTATTTGATTGCCTCACTTTTGCCTTTATGCCCAAAATCCAGTCAATCACCAAGACTGTCCATGATTCCTTTCTAGTTTTTGCCCCTTCCTTTACACCCCCAGGGTTCTTACCTTGTATGGGCCCAAAGTAAACTACTATATTAGCCTCTTGAGTTTCTCTGTTCTTTCCGCTTCAGTCCAGGCTAGCTGGCATTGTTTTTTTTTTTTTTTTAACCCTCTTCTCCTGTTTTCTAATGCAGGTCTCACTGGGAGTTCTTTAAGCCTCACTTCCTCAGGAAAGCCTTCCATAATTGACTCAGCTTAGCATGAGCTATCCTTCTCTGGGCTTCCCTGGTACTTAATGTCTGTAATATTTGTTTGGCTGTTAGCTATGCTCTACGTTGTGAAATGGCTCTTGTTGCCTGAATTGCATTTACATCTTGGAATATGATTTAATAGGTAATTCTCCCTCAAGTAGAACGTCTGAGAATTAATATACCCACAAGAGCATAATGATTCAGGCTATAGATTTAAAAAAATTTCTTAATAGACATAAATTCTGTAGCTGGCTTTCTGAATAATGTGCAGTTTTGTTAAAGAGAAATGCTGACTGTGACCCACTAAATTGAGTTTATAGTCCACTATTAGATCACAACCTCCATTTTATAAAACAGTAAACTATATGGGCCTTACAAAGATGAATCTTTCTCCTGTAATGGAGAGGTTAAGTCCTGGAAGCAAAAATCTTTACTACAGGGTGAGTGTAAAGTATTGCAGGCATGGTAGGTAGCAGGGTAGTTCAGAGGAGAGAGAACTTCAGGGTAAAAGCTGCTTCCTACTGTAGGAAGATGAGTCTCTTTGGGGAAGAAGGGACTTTGGTATCCCTTACAGATTTTTCCTTTGGTAGTTAAATAGTCCCTATCAGGTTTTTTTTTTTTTTTTTTCTTTTCACAAGGGCATGCGAGAATAATACATATTCATTTACTCTTTACTTACTTATTGTCTTATTTTCCTCTTCAACATTTATGTGCTTGTATAATAACAGGACTTGTAATTTAAGTTTCCTGATGTGAATTGTATTTCTATTTTTTTTTGACTTCTCATATTGTTTATTGTTTTTAATCACAAGACGCAGGATATTTTGCATTCATATCAATTACAGAACTGTCAGAGGATATTGATGTTTCACATGGTTTTTTAAAAAAATATAAATTTATTTATTTTAATTGGAGGCTAATTACCCCACAATATTATATTAGTTTTGCCATACATTGACATGAATCCGCAGTGGGTGTACATGTGTTCCCCATCCTGAAACCCCCTCCCACCTCCCTTCCCATATCATCCCTCTGGGTCATCCCAGTGCACCAGTAAGCAAAAGCAGAATACCATAAGGGAGAAGATTTATTTCTTGTTTTAGACTCATCCATTTTGTGGATGAACCAAAAAAAACTTTTTAAAATGGGAAACTCTTAAGAGGTACTAGGCTCTGAGATGAAAACACCATCACTTGCGAAGAGTGTTATTTACCTTTTCACTGTAAGCTTCTTGAACTGTAGTTTTAAAGGGAGGGAATGTTGTATAGTAAGTAATATTGACTTGAATTCCTACTCCTGAGTAATTTCCCTCAGAAGATTTTATTTTCTATTGATTTTTTTCCTTTTCTTTTTTTTTTTTTAAATTTATTTATTTTTGGCTTTGCTGGGTGTTCATTCCTGCCAGCTTCAGTAGTTGCAGCTCAGAGGCTCAGTAGTTGTGGCTCCCAGGCTCTAGATCCTAGGCTCAATAGTTGGGACACACGGTCATAGTTACTCCTTGGCATGTGGGATCTTCCAGAATCAAAGATCGAACCCATGTCCCCTATATTGGCAGGCGTATTCTTTATCACTGAGCCACTAGGGAAGCCCTCCCTTTTCCTTCGTTCTTTATTTTTTTAAATCAAATGAGACTTTGAAGTGAAGCTTTTCTTGGTTATATACATTGTAGCAGACTAGACCTTGGCCTCTTTGAGAGCAAAGATTGTACCTTTTATTCTTCTATCTAGTGTAGCCATGTACTTGCTGCTCTTCTACCCTTTCAAGGTTGAGCAGGATTTTAACTTGATAATTTTAGGATCTGTTCACAGTTCCTGAGGTTATGTTATGTGTGTTAGTTGCTCAGTTGTGTCCAACTCTGTGACCCCATGGACTGTAGCCTGCAGACTCTTCTGTCCATGGAATTCTCTAGGCATGCATACTGGAGTGGGTTGCCATTTCCCACTCCAGGGGATTTTCCCAACCCAGGGACTGAACTCTAGTCTCCCTCATTGCAGGCAGGTTCCTTACCATCTGAGCCATCAGGGTAGATCCTCCTAAGGCTAACACACCTGATAGAAAGCTAACAGAGCCTTACTGGTGGCTCCAGGGGCCCAGAGCAGTGTTAACTGATGTGGCCCTCGCCCAGCCTGGGTTACTTGGTCTTTTGATGTTACATCACACTTCTCCCTTTTTCTCCTTAATTGAGCTCAACAGTCATTGATGAAGCAAGTCCTATGCCCATTGTACTTTTTGCTGTGGGGTTCAGGCATGAACAAGTAAGGGGAGACAGTATGGCATGGTGGGAAAAATGCAGCCTCTTTACTTCCTTTGATGAGCAAATGAAAGAATGTACATTTAGCCCTTAGTGCAGTCCTTACCCTATTCACAGGGCAGGTGGGAATAACACGCATGGTTTTAATCAATAGATTCTAGCATCTTATTGGATTACTTTAGAGTTTTTAATAGTATAGCAGGTGTACAACATATGTAAATAACTAACTACAGAGCAAAAGCTACGCTTGAAAAGCATTATAATAGAGCTAAAAGTACCATGGACACACAAAGCAGGAAGGCAAAGGAATGCTTCGTGTAGGAAGTGGCGTTGAATAAAATCCCCTTTTTACACAGTTGACATACCTGACTGAAAGGCTGTGGAGATTAAAGGCTTCATTAACTTTTGCCTGCTCTGAGACCTCTTTTCTGACCACCCTATTAAAATTAAGCTCTCTGTTATATTCTGTGCAAAACTACAGTTTCTTAGTATTTCTTTATTGTATATTTGCTCCTTTATTACTTGCCTTTCATTAGGTTATAAGCTGTGTGAAGGCAGTAGTCATATCTAGCTTGTTCACTGTTTTATCTCTAGCACTAACCATTGGTAGGCACTAGAGAAATACTTATTAAATGAATGAATGTCTTTAACCACTGACTGTCATTTATCTGTATATCCTATTAGCACCAGGGCAGTTGCTATACAGGATGGTGGCACAGTGACAGAAGCACCTGAAAGTAATCAAAGGAGCTACTCGGTCATGCGTGAACTTGCTGTCATTGTTCTGAGCTTTTTGGTTTCAGCTGAGGATATCCTTTTCCTTTCCTTTATCTTTCTTACAGTGCCCTTATCATTCAGACCGGATGACTGCTGAAAACAATGAGTAGTTTATAGAGTATATTTTTAAGGTGATGATTAAGAGTCTCTAGAACCCATTTTATAGTGACACCGGGACTGAAAATTGGATGTTGGAGTTCCCCGGAGGAAAACTGCTGCTACTTTCTTCAGTTGCTTTCTTTTGTGGAGGATCTTCATGTGGACATATTGTAAAGTTTAATTTGGAATGCTAAAAACCTTTAAAGTCATGTATTAGTTAATATAAGAAAAACTTATTTTAAGTAATCTCTAAAGAGAGAATGCTGTAAGTTGTCTGTTTCAGCAGTTCTTACAGTATTATTCACAGAAGATCCTTTGTGGGGCAGGAGGAGTTGTATTTTAGCATTGTGTAGTAGTATCTTATTGTATGCATTACTTAAAAAAACAATAGTTTATTTATTGTTTTGGCAGAGGTAACTAGGTAGAGATTGTGGCCCCTGATGTCTTTTATCTCACCAGAGAGAAACAGAGACAGTCAAGTTTGAGAAAAATTAGATTCTCACTTTGTATAATTTCTTGAAATAGGTTTTGAATAAAAAGGGTAGAAGTAAAATCTGCTTTGTTAATTTCCATTAAGTGCTACTGGGAGCCTGATGGCCTTGGAACTCTTTCACCATTTACTGGAGTTCTTATATTTATAGTGGACAGAGTCAGTGCAGAATCAGTTATTAAAGGATGATAGTGGTGGTTACAGCTGTTCAGAAGACTTCCTTTTTGCTGTTTTGCAAATACTGCTGATGTCATACACTGGGTCCTTTTCTAAACTGTGATCTTTCCTGGGTGTTTTATGATTTTAGAAAGTGGTGTATTATGTTATATGTGTTATATATAAAGAAACCTGGCTTACTAGCCTTGCCATAATCTCTCACCTGGAACTTTCAGTAGCCTTCTGTTTACCCTTCTCCCCGCCTTTTTTTCGTCATCTCATTCTACAGGCCAGTCTCTACAGTATAGCCAGAACAATCTCTTTAAAATACAAATGAGAATAAGTCTTATAACTCTTTAACACTTTGTCATTGCTCTTCATGTTAAATTTAAGCTCCATATTGTGGCCTGCCTGGCCCTGAGTCTCATTCCATTCCGCAGTGCTTCCCCTTGTTCACCATGTTAGAGAGACTCTAGTCTCCTGTTTTAACAACATGCCAAGTCTCTGAGCCTTTGTATTTTCTGTTACTTCTCTCCAGAGTTCTTCCACTGGCTGGCTCCTTCAGGCTTTACTCTCAATGCCGCCTCCATGGAGGACCATCTCTGTTAGTATTTTAGGGCTGCTGTAACAAAGTACAACAAACTGGGAGGTTTAAAATAACACACATTTATTTTCTAACAGTTTTGGAGGCCAGAAGTTCAAAATCAGGGTGTTGGTGTAATTGGTTCCTCCTAGGGAGAATCTGTTCTCTCTCTCTCCTGGCTTCTGGTGGTTGCTGGCAATGCTTAGTGGTTTGTAGCTGCATAATTCCAGTGTCTTCTGTCATCACGTTGTTGTCTGTCTTTTGTAGTCCTTCTCTGTCTTCACATAGCCTTCTCTCTGTGTCTGTCTGTGTTTCTTTTCTTCTTAAAAAGGTAACCAATTATATTCGATTAAGGGCCAAGCCTACTCCAGCGTGACCTCATCTTAATTAATTATGTTTGTAATGACCCAATTTCCAATAAAGTCACATTCTGAGGTTCCAGGAAGACCATGAATTTTGGGGGATTGTTCAATCCAAAACACCTTCCCTGACTCTCAATTTAAAGTAGGCTGTGTTGGTGGAGCTATACCTATAAACATACTCACAGAGTTATTGGTTTCTAGCCATGGGTGAGCATGGCACTTCATTAGACCACATTTCACGTATAACACTCAATTCTGGGTATGCCATCCGTGAGAGGGAAGATAAGTGTACTAGGACGTGAATGGAGTTGTGAGGATTTTAGAAATCATGCTATATGGATAAGAACTGGGGTTTTGCTCAGTTGGAGAGGTGTAGATCTGGGAAGTACTCATGGCCCCCTGCAGGAGGACCTTCCTTCAGAGGAGGGGATATAGAAGACTGGATTATAGATTACTTGTATCGCAGGTCTGTATCCTGAACTTTAGAAGCATGGTTTCATCTTTTTAGGGTTGGGGGTCTTTATCCATTACATTTGACTAGATACCAGCCTCATCTCTTCCATCATGAAGAAAGAAAAATATTAGTAATATGCCATACCATACTTGACAAAGTAAGAGAATATAAACCTGTGAAGCTTCGTTTGATAATATTATATCATTTTTAAAAGATTATTAATGAAATGTTTATATACTGTCCCCCTCATCTGTAGTTTTTCTTTCCACAGTTTGTTACTTGCAGTCAACCTTGGTCCAAGAATATTAAATGGAACATTCCTGAAATAAACAATACGTTTTAAATTGTATGCTGTTCTGAGTGAGTAGTGTGATAAAATCTCACACCTTTTGCTCCATCCTTCCAGGACCTGAATCATCCCTATGTCCAGCATATTCATGCTGTATATGCTGTCTATTTGTTAGCATAGGAAAAAAAACATAGAATATATTCCCTTGGGATCCACAGAGGATTGATTCCAGAACCCCTCTAAGGATACCAAAATTCATGGATGCTTAGGGTCCTTAGATATCATACTGTACAATGGCATACTACAACTGGCTCTACGTATCTGTAGATTCTGCACCCATGGATATGAAGGGCTGACCGTATAGGGTTTGCTGACTCTATAGGATTCAGCATTATTTGCAGTTTCTGACATCCTTTGGGTTCCAGCAAGATTTTTCACTTTTTAAAATGGAATAAATATAACATAATTTAGATTCCCTTACAATTCAACAATGACATTTTGGCAGTATTTGCCTATGAAGGAGAGGACCTCATGGCTTTGGGTATTCATGGTTGCAAGGACATCAGGGATGACCTCAACTCTCTTGTCTCTTGTGTATTATGTCACAGTACTTTAGGAAGTTCCCATCCGGGTTTTATCCAGCCACTAAACTTCTTTACTATCCTGGGTGGTGGATGTTTGCTGAAGCAATCCCACAACTGAAAAGTTTGCCTGCAAATTTAGCCTCTGAACTCAGGGATCCAGTGGAGGCCTGAGCACCAGTTCCTTCTTCCATGGTGTACTTTTATCTTCAAATCATTGCTACACTGTACCCTTCTATTCTCCTTTAATAGATAGCTTTGCTCCCTACTTCACTGATTAAACAACTTTGTTGTTGTGTGAGAGATGTTTTAGCTATAACCCCTTCAGTTTCTTCCTTCTCCACCTAGAGATGTAATTCCTTCTGCGCCCATCTGTTTCCCAGCAGAGGAGGGGTTCCTCCTATCCAAATCAAATCCCTCCGTCTGTGTCTTTGGCACCATTTTCTTGTGTCTCCTTAGAATCTCCAGGCATTACTAATCCCCCTCCCACCTAGAGTCTTAACTATTCCCTCTAATTACTTTTTGCCTTTGTACCTTATACCTCTCCCATGTTTCTTCTTCTTTGTAAACTCTTTGCTGGAAAAATGTATCTTACACATTGATCAAATCGACGTTTGGCAGCACATTTGATTAACTGAACACTAGTATGCTGCTCACCCCACTCCAGTACTCCTGCCTGAAAAATCCCATGGACGGAGGAGCCTGGTGGGCTGCAGTCCATGGGGTCGTGAAGAGTCGGACATGACTGAGTGACTTCACTTTCACTTTTCACTTTCATGCATTGGAAAAGGAAATGGCAACCCACTCCAATGTTCTTGCCTGGAGAATCCCAGGGACGGGGGAGCCTGGTAGGCTGCTGTCTATGGGGTTGCACAGAGTCAGACACAAGTGAAGTGACTTAGCAGCAGCAGCAGCAGCAGTATGCTGCTGAATGAGCCAGTATGATAGACATTTTATAGGAAGCTGTCATTCAGGTTAAATAGCTGTGCAGTGGTCAAGAACCACAGCTTTAAGTGCTTTCCAGCACTAGAAAATGTGACTATAACCCTGTCACACCTACTGCACAGTTGCACTCATTTCCCAAGCTGGCAAGGTAATGCTCAAAATTCTCCAAGCTAGGTTTCAACAGTACATAAATCAAGAACTTCCAGATGTTCAAGCTGAATTTAGAAAAGGCACAGGAACCAGAGAACAAATTGCCAACATCTCTCTGTTGGATCATAGTAAAAGCAAGAGATTTCCAGAAAAACATCTACTTCTGCTTCATTGACTATGCTAAAGCCTTTGACTGTGTGGATCACAACACATTGTGGAAAACTCTTAAGAGATGAGAATACCAGACCACCTTACCTGCCTCCTGAGAAATCTGTATGCAGGTCAGGAAGCAGCAGTTAGAATCAGACATGGAACAACGGACCGGTTCCAAACTGGGAAAGGAGTATGTCAAGTCTGTATCTTGTCACTCTACTATTTTAACTTATATGCAGCGTACCTCACATGAAATGCCGGGCTGGATGAAGTACAAGCCGGAATCAAGTTGCCAGGAAAAACATCAATAACCTCAGCTATGCAGATGACACCACCCTTATGGCAAAAAGTGAAGAGGAACTAAAGAGCCTCTTGATGAAGGTGAAAGAGGAGAGTGAAAAAGTTGGCTTAAAACTCAACATTAGAAAAATGAAGATCATGACATCCAGTTCCATTCCTATCTCTTCATGGCAAGTAGATGGCGGAAAAGTAGAAAGAGTGAGAGACTTTATTTTCTTGGCCTCCAAAATCACTGCAGAAGGTGACTGCAGGCCTGAAATTAAAAGACACTTGCTCCTTGGAAGAAGTAAAAGTGAAAGTCTCTCAGTCTTGTCTGACTCTTTACAACTCCATGGACTGTACAGTCCATGGAATTCTCCAGGCCAGAATACTGAAGTATGGGTAGCCTTTCCCTTCTTCAGGAAATCTTCCCAACCCAGGGATGAAACCCAGGTCTCCTGCATTTCAGGTAGATTCTTTACCAGCTGAGCCACAAGGGAAGCCCAAGAATACACGACAGACCTAGATAGTTCATTAAAAAGCAAAGACATTATTTGCCAACAAAGGTCCAAAAAAACATAGTCAAAGCTATGGTTTTTCCAGTAGTCATGTATGCATGTGAGAGTTGGACCATAAAGAAGGCTGAGCACCGAAGAACTGATGCTTTTGAACTGTGGTGTTGGAGAAGACTCTTGAGAGAGTACCTTGGACTGCAAGGAGATCAAACCAGTCAATCCTAAAGGACATCAACCCTGAACATTCACTGGAAGCTGAAGCTCCAATACTTTGGTCATCTGATGTGAAGAGCCCACTCATTGGAAAAGACCCTGATGCTGGGAAAGATTGAAGGCAGGAGGAGAAGGGGACAACAGAGGATGAGATTGTTGGATGACATCACTGACTCAATGGACATGAGATTGAGCAAGCTCCAGGAAACAGTGAAGGACAGGGAAGCCTGGCATGCTGCAGTCCATGGGGTCGCAAAGAGTCGGACACCATGAGCGACTGAACAACAAAAACCCTGTCTCAAAGTCACCCCTAACCTTTTAGCTTATATACTTCAGCAAAATGCTGAATAGTCCTTCCCCTGCCCATCTAATCAGATTTGCCTGCATTAATTTGGACTTATTTATCTTCCTGTTTCTCCTCCCAGCAGAGGGCATACAGTTCTGGTTCCTCAGCTGCCTGGGTAAAGCTAAACTATTATGAGTCAGGTTTAGATTTTATGTTTGGGTTCTCCCTCAGAGATGTGATTTGTCTGGGCAAAAGGTACATCTGACTACAGCATTCTGTAACTCTTCCAAAGGCAGTAACAGACCCTTGCAATAAATGAACCTGCACAGACTTGACCCTGGGAACTTTGATTTGCATTCTCATTGCTTTGAGTCATGTTTTTCTCTGAAGCTGTGTTGGGTTTGTTTTAATACCAATTGCAGAGCTAGGATGTGTACATTCATTCTATGTGTATTCATTGATCCCCCTCCCCCCGCCTTGGTGGCATCCTGTGGCAAGCAGGATCTTAGTTCCCTGACAGTGGATTGAACTCAGGACTCCTGCAGTGGTAGCGTAGATTCTTAACCCCTGAATCACTAGGGGAATCCCTATTCATTGATCTACCATGTGCCAGACCTTATTCTACTCACTGGGGTCTTAGCAGTGAACAAAACAGACAAAAATCTCTGCCTCATTGAAGCTCTATTGCTCATGTACCTATTTCACTTACTGTTGGTTTAGAGAGGCAATCTCAGATTTCAGGTTTCTCTTTATAGGGAGATTTTAGGTATTAGCCTGGTGAATCTAATCTCATCATCTCTTAAATTATGTATCCTCTGCTACAAACAACAGTAGTTCCTGAATATGCTTGTTCTGCAGAGTTCATCATACTCTTTGCTTGACACGCTTTTCTGTACTTGAAAAAATTCTTGTTACTCTTCAGAGTTCAACTCAGGTATCACTTCCTCAGTGAAGCCTTCCATGATTCCCTTGGGTCAGACTGTAACCTATCAGCTCCCACAATACTTTGTATGTGGAACTTACCATCTTGTGACTGTTAGTTATGCTCATCACTTTTTTAGATTAAAAACTTGAGAAATGGAATTGTGTCTTAGTTCTCTTTCCTAATGCCTGTTACTTAATGAGTACTCAATACACATTTTTAAGTGAAAGAGAAGTTAAATATAGATGTGATTTAGTATAATTTACGTATGACTATAGTGAAATAGGAGCTTCCCTGGTGGCTGAGACAGTAAAGAATCTGCCTGCAGTGCAAGAGATCCAGGCTTAATCCCTGGATTGGGAAGATGCCCTGGAGAAGGAAATGGCAACCCATTCTTGCCAGGGAAATCCCATGGACAGAGGAGCCTGGTGGGCTACAGTACATGTGGGTTGCAAAAGAGTGGAACACGACTTAGTGACTAAAGAACAACATAGTGAGGTAGAAATACAGGCATGTACATTATAAAATAAAAAATGTATCTTAAATGTAGTCTCAAGTGTTTACAAATCTATTTGCTAATTATCTTACTAAGTCTCTTCAGTCATGTCCAAGTCTTTGTAACCCCATGGACTGTAGCCTGCCAGGCTCCTCTGTCCATGGGATTCTCCAGGCAAGAATACTGGAGTGGGTTGCCATGCCCTCCTCCAGGGGATCTTCCTGACCCAGGAATCGAACCCACGTCTCTTTTGTCTCCTTCATTGTCAGGTGGGTTCTATACCACTGAGCTACCACGGAAGCCCTAATTATCTTACAAGTATAGAAGAAATGCACCAGCTTAACTCTAGAATCCTCTAATTCTCTTTTAGAGTCACCTTCCGCCTACAAGAGTAATCACTATTCTGACTCCTAACAACAGGTATTTTGAACTCTGATATTAAGCTATGTGAATACATCTTTGTTTGAAAAGAAAGATGTAAAATAATTGACATCTCTATAACTCAGGTTTTTTTCATTTCAGACTTAGGACTTGAGATTTAAGTTCCCTTCCTGTCCTAAAATTTTATGACTCTAATATTTAAAACGTAACAGTTCTCCCACTTTATTGCTTATACAATAGTGCCCTCTGATGATGTAATATTTCCTAAAATTTAAATAGATGATTTCAAACTTGAGAGCTTAGGCTGTGGTCAGGTAGTTCTAGTGGCACATAGCTTCCTGAAGCCACAGTAAGTTATTGACTGTGTGGTGCTGTCATAGAGTTGTTTAGCCAATAGATGGTACCGGAATCTTGCTCTGCTGGAACACTTGACTATTCTTTGACAAAACATGTGTTGATTTACTGGAATGTTTTGGGTCTTCTAAAGGACAGGACATAAACACAGCATATTAAAAAGGAGAGACATTACTTTGCCACCAAAGGTCCATCTAGTCAAGGCTCTGGTTTTTCCAATAGTCATGTATGGATGTGAAAGTTGGACTCTAAAGAATGCTAAGCGCAGAAAAATTGATGCTTTTGAACTGTGGTGTTGGAGAAGACTCTTGAGAGTCCCTTGGACTGCAAGGAGATCCAACCAGTCCATCCTAAAGGAGGTTAGTCCTGAGTGTTCATTGGAGGGACTGATGTTAAAGCTGAAACTCCAATACTTTGGCCACCTAGTGTGAAGAGCTGACTCATTGGAAAAGACCCTGATGCTAGGAGGGATTGAGGGCAGGAGGAGAAGGGGACAACAGATGATGAGATGGTTGGATGGCATCACCAACACAATGGGCATGGGTTTGGGTGGACTCCGGGAGTTGGTGATGGACAGGGAGGCCTGGCATGCTGTGGTTCCTGGGGTCACAAAGAGTCGGACACGACTGAGCGACTGAACTGACTGAACTGAAAGGGCAGGATATCTTCATCTTTTAATATTAGAGTGCAAAATATTATGATGTCATAGGATTTTGGTAATTTAGAATATGATTTTCCTTTTGGGGTTCAAAGTCCTGGTTAGGGGAAAGAAGGCTTCCTGAGCACTGTAAAATTTTGCTGTACCCATTTTCCGACCAAGTATGTACTGTTAAAAATATAATTAGATGCTGTTGTGATATTTTTTATACCATTATTGAGTTTGTAATAGCTTCTCTTATATTTTCTCAAGCACTAGCTTGATATATAAAATGTCTATGAGAATTTAACATTAACAAGAGATCCTTATACACAGAAATGTGGGAAACCACATTTAGAAGATTTGAACTGCATTCATTTAATAATTATAAAGTATCTGTCTTGTAGAGGGGCACTATGGTAGCTATTGTGTTCTTGCCTTTCTAACAATCTCTTTATAGGCGCAGGAAGTTGGATAGCCAAACTTTTTTCTGCAGTGGAGTCTCTCATATCCTTTTATTCCCTTCCCAGTTTGTTATTTTACCTTTAAGTAAATAATTTATATCTAAGAGTTTCTTCTTTGAGACTAAGAGCAGGTTACAGATAATATGTAGAAGGAAAGAATACAGTTCTCTTGTGTATATTAATATGCACAGAAAAATGTTTGAAAATATGCCACATCTTGTTACATAGAAGGATGATTTGATTTGAAGGATATCTCTGAGCAAACATCCACCTTCCTTGTTAAAATAAACTAGATCTTCTATGATTGGCAATGAAAGGAGCATCCCTGTGGGGAGGGAAGGACATTCCTGTTTCTTAGACTCACCTTCCTCTTGGAGGGACTTGTGATGATTTTCTTTATCACCATCTCCACTCTGTCATCAAGGGACACTGTTTCCTTTTAAATTCTTTAAGTCAAATTTACCCTCCAGTCTTTCCTGGTATCTTCACAATAAGCAACAGTTAGAACCAGATGTGGAACAATGGACTGGTTCCAGATTGGGAAAGGAGTATGTCCAGGCTATCTTGTCACCTTGCTTATTTAATTTACGTGCAGAGTACATCATGAGAAGTGCCAGGCTGGATGAAGCACAAGCTGGAATCAAGATTGCTGGTAGAAATATCAATAACCTCAGATATGCAGATGACACCACCTTTATAGCAGAAAGCGAAGAGAAACTAAAGAGCCTCTTGGTGAAGGTGAAAGTGGAGAGTGAAAAAGCTGGCTTAAAACTTAACATTCAGAAAACTAAGATCATGATGATAGGAAGGTGTAGTCGCTCAGTCGTGTCCGACTCTTGCGACCCCGTGGACTGTAGCCTACCAGGCTTCTCCGTCCATAGGATTCTCCAGGCAAGAATACTGGAGTGGGTTACCATTTCCTTCTCCAAGGGATCTTCCTGACCCAGGGATCGAACCCGGGTCTCCCGCATTGGAGGTGGACGCTTTAACCTCTGAGCCACCAGGGAAGCCCAAGATCATGATGATATCTGGTCCCATCTCCTCATGGCAGATAGATGGGGAAACTGGAAACAGTGAGAGACTTTATTTTCTTGGGCTCCAAAGTCACTGCAGATGGTGACTACAGCCATGAAATTAAAAGATGCTTGCTCCTTGGAAGAAAAGCTATGACCAACCTAGATAGCATATTAAGAGGCAGAGACAATACTTTGCTGACAAAGGTCCATCTAGTCAAAGCTATGGTTTTTCCAGTAATCATGTATAAGAGTTGGACCATAAAGAAGGCTGAACACCAAAGAATTGATGCTTTTGAGCTGTGGTGTTGGAGAAGACTCTTGAAAGTCCCTTGGACTGCAAGGAGATCAAACCAGTTCATCCTAATGGAAATCAGTCCTATCACTGGAAGAACTGATGCTGAAGCTGAAGCTCCAATACTTTGGCCACCTGATACAAAGAGCCGACTCATTAGAAAAGACCCTGATGCTGGGAAAGATTGAAGGCAGGAGAAGAAGGGGACGTCAGAGGATGAGATTGTTGGATGGCATCACCAACTCACTTGACATGAGTTTGAGTAAGCTCCGGGAGTTGGTAATGGACAGGGAAGCCTGGCGTGTTGCAGTCCATGGGGTTGCAAAGAGGCAGACACAACTGAGCAACTGAACAGCAAGAACTTCAGAATCAGTTCAGTTCAGTTCAGTTCAGTTACTCAGTCGTATCCGACTCTTTGCGACCCCATGAATCGCAGCACGCCAGGCCTCCCTGTCCATCACCAACTCCCAGAGTTCACCCAAACTCATATCCATCGAGTCGGTGATGCCATCCAGCCATCTCATCATCTGTCGTCCCCTTCTCCTCCTGCCCCCAATCCCTCCCAGCATCAGAGTCTTTTCCAATGAGTCAACTTTTTGCATGAGGTGGCCAAAATACTGGAGTTTCAGCTTTAGTATCATTCCTTCGAAAGAACGCCCAGGACCGATCTCCTTTAGAAAATACAGATGAATAAAGGTAGTATTGCCGAAATCTTGACTCTGCACCAATGCTGAAGATAAATACAGAGACAGAGTTTTGGAAGGATAAGAAAAATGGCTTTATCTTTGCCCAGCAAAAGGGAATACACAGCAGTCTAGTATCTCAAGAACTGTGCCCCTTTTCCCTCGACAATAGGTAGTTTTATATCATTCTGAAGGTCTTGTATTTATTTATTTTTTTTCCTTCTGCAAGTTTTCAAAATGGCCACAGCTGGCTTTAGGCAACCCAGCAACCAGGACTGGTGTCACTGAAGTTTTCTAGCCCATGGCCTTTTTGAAAATGCAGAATGTTACAAGACAGTGTAGGGGGAAGAAGAATGTCAGGTGCCAAGTACAATCAGAGAGTAATTCGTTTTGTTTAGCTTTGTCAAGGGCAAGTCTAGCTATAAGTGTTTGTTAGTAGTAATAGCTAGAGAATAACCAAGGTTGTTTAAATTTTTGCAGGCCTGTTTGACAAGTATGTATGTAACAAAGGCTGTTCACTCATTTTTGTTTTTGCTGCAACAATAGAACATTCAAAGGATTCTTGAAATCTTCTGACATAATCAAGTGAAAATAAGCCCAGAGTCACCCATGATCTGATTCATAATATACAGCTTGCTCTCCCGTCTAGTCCCAGCTCGGGGGCTCCTCCTGGGTGAGGGACAGCTCCACTTTTCTCCACCCACAGACCCGGAACCTGGCAAAACCCCACCATCCTTTCAGATTTTGGTTCATTCTGGAAGTTGCGTCCTTCTACCATGAAGGTGTCTACCTCTTCAGGGGAGGTCCAGCTTGCCCAGAAACAATGTTAGTCTCCATTTAGGAACTCTAGTTCCAAATAGGAAAAGGAGTATGTCAAGGCTGTATATTGTCACCCTGCTTATTTAACTTCTATGCAGAGTACATTATGAGAAATGCTGGGCTGCAAGAAACACAAGCTGGAATCAGATTGCTGGGAGAAATATCAATAACCTCAGATATGCAGATGACACCACCCTTAGAGCAGAAACTGAAGAGGAACTAAAAGCCTCTTGATGAAGGTGAAAGAGGAGAGTGAAAAAGTTGGCTTAAAGCTCAACATTCAGAAAACGAAGATCATGGCATTTGGTCCCATCACTTCATGGGAAATAGATGGGGAAACAATGGAAACAGTGTCAGACTTTACTTTGGGGGGCTCCAAAATCACTGCAGATGGTGATTGCAGCCATGAAATTAAAAGACACTTACTCCTTGGAAGGAAAATTACGACCAACCTAGATAGCATATTGAAAAGCAGAGACATTACTTAGCCAACAAAAGTCCGGCTAGTCAAGGCTATAGTTTTTCCAGTAGTCATATATGGATGTGAAAGTTGGACTGTGAAGAAAGCTGAGCACTGAAGAATTGATGCTTTTGAACTGTGGTGTTGGAGAAGACTCTTGGGAGTCTCTGGGACTGCAAGGAGATCCAGCCAGTCCATTCTAAAGGTGATCAGTCCTGGGTGTTCTTTGGAAGGACTGATTATAAAGCTGAAGCTCCAATACTTTGGTCATCTCATGCGAAGAGTTGACTCATTGGAAAAGACTCTGATGCTGGGAGGGATTGGGGGCAGGAGGAGAAGGGGACTACGGAGGATGAGATGGCTGGATGGCATCACTGACTCAATGGACGTGAGTCTGAGTGAACTCCGGGAGTTGGTGATGGACAGGGAGGCCTGGCGTGCTGCAATCCATAGGGTCGCAAAGAGTCAGACACGACTGAGCGACTGAACTGAACTGAACAGAATGTCATGCCATAAATCCAAAATTATTACAGGAGATGCACATCAAATGGAGGAAAGGAAGTCTTATCTCATTTCAATGTCTCTGGTCTAGAACTGGACACCAGAGAGCCCTCTTTCAAGCTACCTTAATTTGAAGTGTGCCTTTTTTTTGCCCTGTGTATTTTAGTAAAATTTTGTTGTTATTGTATATCTGGATATGTAAATGAA
Organism: Ovis aries; assembly: GCF_016772045.2. Taxonomy (NCBI): domain Eukaryota; kingdom Metazoa; phylum Chordata; class Mammalia; order Artiodactyla; family Bovidae; genus Ovis; species Ovis aries. The sequence goes on from NC_056074.1 coordinate 12,349,914, forward strand.
ATCAACTATAAACCAATTTTTCTAAAACTAAAGCCTACTGAGTAAGAGTCATCATTGTTTTCTTTTTATATAAGTAGCCTATTTAAATGAGTTAAAAACAATATAGTAACAATTACTGAGTTAAGTCAGTGAAAACACCATGTTCTTCAGTAAAACTGTTAGTATATGGGTGGTAATATGTACTTCATTTTGCAAATCTAGGAGAGAGATGCCCTAGTGCCCCCTGCTGACGATTGAAGTTTGTAGCCAGCCCTATCTGCAGTAGTGTGTTACAATGAAAAAAGCAGACTGGATTTTGTGAGAGGTAGGATTGGGTAGTGAAAAACACACATGAAGAAGAATTGTATTTACTTTTATTTATTAGTTATATTACCTTAGGCAAGTTATCTGACCTCTCTGAGCTTTCATATCCTTATTTATAGGACTGGTGTAATGAACATGCCCCAGAGACTGATGGGGAGGATGGTAAGGTGATCTGTGTAAAGCACCAACACAGTACCACACCCAGAATAGGTGTTCTGTGTTACGTACCTCCCCCACCTTTCTCCAGGTTGCCACCAAAACTGCTTCTAGTAGGTGTGATGTTCTTACAGGCTTTTCTGGATGTAAATTTTATTTTTGAGCAGTTTTAAAGTCCACGTAGTTATTGTTGTCACAATAAACTATTTAAAGGATGTTCCCTTTGTTTCTTCCTGTCTACCCATTCTCATGGATCTCTTTATCCTCTACAAGGTGAAGGAGGGAAATATCTCTTGAAATAGGACCGTATTGTAGAGAGAACTGCTGCATGTGACTAGAGGTGTTTTCCCTTTTTGAGATCATGTTTGCATGGCTTTTATGGTGCTATTATTTTAGTTATCTCAATATACCAAATTGAAAAGATAATTAAAAATTCCAGGTTTGCCTCTGACTTGTAACCTTGGCCAAGCCACTTGACCTCTTTGAGCCTGGTTTTTTTCAGTTGAACAGTGCAGATCAACTGGCTTCTAAGTCCCTTGTCTCTGTTTCTGTTGTTGTTTATAAAATTTCTATTCAGGATCAAATAGCTGAAAGTGGTATGCAGCCCTCAGCTCTCCACAGCAGAGGGCACACTGTACCTAGTGTGCCAGGCCATTAGGTATTGGGATCTGTCTACAGTTGTATAGTCTGAAGTGGGTATCCCTGATGATTAGGAAGAGTCAAGAAAATTCTGTAAATGAATATTTTGCAAAGGATATTTCACTACTTGTTTCTAGCTCTTTACTATTTAGCTGAAGCACTCAAGAAATAGGAGGTTTTGATGTTCTAGTGGGATGTCCTGTAATTCTATGAAGAGCTTCGTCACTCTCCACCTCACTTACCTCATCTTGATATCCCATTCTTGGAACTGGTGTGCAGATGGGGTGGAGTGGAGAGCTAACATTCCTTGAGCATGCATTATACATTAGGGACTCTTCCTGGTACTTTAGTTATGTTTAATCTTCACAGTAATCCTTTGAGTTGTGTGTTATTATCTTTATTTTATATAGGATGAAAATGGGGCTCATACAGGTTAAGTGGCTTGCCTGAGGCCTCACAGTAACAATTCAAGTTCACATCTGTTAACTCCTGAATCTGCTTTCTTTCTGTCATACCAGAGTTCCACCCACTTTCTCCCAAATTAAACAATTGGGGATTGCTAGGAGCAGGATTGCCCTGAGAGTGGCCATATAAGGAAGTTTGGCTTTCTCTAAAGTTTTTGTGGCTCTTGTAATTCTAGATATAAGCCTTTTCTCAAAGCTCGGCTCTAAAGTCAGTGGGTAAATTGAAAATCACTATGGCAGAATTATCTTTGAGAATACCAGGAGGAAGTAGTCATCTTGTTAGAGAGCCATGTACTTCCTTTCTTTAACTCCAGCACAGCTAGTCTTTCTTCCTTTGTTGAAACAGATCATGGTTTTTCCTGTTGAGCTTCAAATGATGCAGTTGGCATGTATTTAGGGGCCATGGTGGGTGGTAATTCACATCTTCGAGCATCAGAGTCTCATTCAGCATTGTGTGTGTGTGTGTGTGTGTGTGTGTGTGTGTGTGTGTGTGTGTGTGTGTGTGTGTTAGTCACTCAGTCGTGTCTAACTTTGCAACCCCATGGACTGTAGCCTGCCAGGCTCCTCTGTCCATGGCGATTCTCCAGGCAAGAATACTGGAGTAGGCTGCCATTCCCTTCTCCAAGGGATCTTCCCCACCCAGGGATTGAACCCAAGTCTCAGCATAGTGAGAGGCTTACATATTAAAAGTATTCTGAAACTTCAATCAAGAGAAGGAAGAGCAGATTCATGTCTTATTTAGGGGCTTAACTCATTTGTTCTCAGAACATTAGTTGTACATCAGAGTTAACTTGGTGTGCATGTGTGCTAAGTTGCTTCAGTCATGTCTAACTCTTTGTGACACTAACGACTGCAACCTGCCAGGCTCCTGTCCAGGGGATTCTCCAAGCAAGAATACTGGAGTGGGTTGCCATGCCCTCCTACAGGGGATCTTCCTGACCCAGAGGTTGAACCTGTGTCTCTTAAGTCTACCTGCATTGGCAGGCGGGTTCTTTACCACTAGCGCCACCTGGGAAGCCCCAGAATTACTCGGAGGCCATGTTAAAACACAAGTTACTGGGTTCTACTCCTCACAGTTTCTAATTCAGTAGGCCTGGGAATTTGCATTTTTAACCAGTAGGCCAGAGAATTTGTATTTTTAACAAGTTCCTAGATGAAGCTGATGCTGGTATCTAGGGACCTTACATGGAGAAACACTATATTAATTTGAACGGAAGCAAGTGGAATCACTTGTCTATCTTTCCTTCACTGTTTGTCTATTTCTCTTGCTCTTTTTTACTTTGAGGCTTAGTGAGTGTAGTTGAATTAGTTTGAGTTAAATTAAGGAGCTGTGGCTCAGTCACTTCTTTATCTGGTTGCTTAGTTTACTTCTTGGCCTAGAACAAGTACTTGGCCCATTCAGTTGATGCTTGTTGAATAAGTGATTGAGTGAGTTAATGTATGTCATGTGTGCTTGCTAAGTCGCTTCAGTCACGTCTGACTCTTTGTTGAACCTATGGACCCCACCAGGCTCCTCTGTCCAGGGGACTCTCCAGGCAAGAATACTGGAGTGGTTGCTGTGCTCTCTTCAAGATATGTCATAGGAGGGTTTTTTGTTTTTGTTTTTTTTTTAGCACATGGATATCATTATTATATACCTGCCCCATACAAACTGCTATTTTACTGAATGGTAAATAGTCTTTATATTAGAATAGCCTATACTTTAAGACCATATATGGTAAAGATTGTGGACATTGGGAAGTGTGCATAAGGTGTAGAGTTGAGAAACTTGCATTTTGGAACTTGTGGTATGAATGTGAAGCGTGTGTGTGTGTGTGTGTGTGTGTGTGTGTGTGTGTATAGATGGAGTTCCATTTCTTTTGGAATGGTCTAGAGAAATCTTGCAAGGTCTGGGTTGCTGCTGCTGCTGCTGCTGCTGCGTCGCTTTAGTCGTGTTCGACTCTGTGCGACCCCATAGACAGCAGCCCACCAGGCTTCCCTGTCCCTGGGATTCTCCAGGCAAGAACACTGGAGTGGGTTGCCATTTCCTTCTCCAGTGCATGAAAGTGAAAAGTGAAAGTGAAGTCACTCAGTCGTGTCCGGTCTGGGTTAGGTCAGAACTAACTCCTGCCCCAGGGAGGTTGGAGCAACACTGGGTCAGCCTATGTGTACCCCAGACCAGACCCTGCATTCTCACTCCTGTCCCTCTGGAGTCCTTAGGAATTCAGACCCTGTGATCCTAAAGGCTTGGTAGGCTCTGTCTGTTGTAACTCTTTAAATTCAGATAGTTGTATGTGAACTTTACCATGTTATAGCATTTAACAATTGTATTTTTTAAGTGGTGAGTTCATTTAGTGAAGTTTGAGTTAAGCTCAAAATTGTGTCATTTTGACATAATTTGTATTGTATCTGGCAAAGTCTCAGTATCCAGTGTCTTTTTGTCTCTTTTAGTATAGATTAAATTTTTTTCCTTTAAATTCACTTTACTTTAACAAAAATTAAAAACAATTTTTAAAAATACTTTTTGGCTGCATCTTACAGCACGCAGGATCTTAGTTCCCCAACCAGGGATTGAACCTGTGCTCCCTGTAGTGGAAGTGCGAGTCTTAACTGCTGGCTCAGTCTAGGACGTTCCCATTTTACCTTTTCACTTTTTTTATGCTGAAGTATTTTTTTATTCTTTTCTTAAATAATTTTATTCATTTATTTGGTTGTGCTGGGTGTTCATTGGTGCACGGACATTTCTGTTGTGGTGGCGAGTGGGGGCCACTCTTTAGTTGCGGTGTGTGGGCTTCTCATTGCTGAGCACAGGTTTTAGGAGTTGTGGCATGTGGGCTCAGTATTTGTTCTGAGGCATGTGGGATCTTCCTCAACCAGGGATCAAACCTGTGTCCTCTGCATTGGCAGGTAGATTCTTTACCACTGAGCCACCAGAGAAGTCCTAAGCTGAAGTATTTTCAAGTAAATTAAAACAGCATGATATTTTCTCTCTAAATCCTTTATATACAGCTGTAAAATAGAAAAACTTTTTCTTATGTAGCCAAAACAATATCACTTCTAAGAAAATTAATGTTAATAAATCCTAGTTTGAACAAATAAGATATAAATCACGATTTAGGGACAACTGGGTTAATTTAAATATGGACTAGGTTTGTCAAATACCATTTTTCTAATTCTGTCATTGCTTGTGCATTTGCTGACATTTAATAAAACAGAGCTGTTTTTCATCAGTTGGGACTATTTAGTACCCTGAAATACAGTTCTGTTGGAAAGGCAAGTTAAATGTTGAGTTCTTTGTTTTTTTATTTACAACTTCTAAATGAGGAGTTGGCTTAATAAATAAATGGTGAAGAATAAATATTTTTCTTGCTTTCTCTTTTTTGATATCCTTATGGAATAATGGATTTTCATGAATCAATTAAAATATGAAATCAAATGTTTTAATTAGCTACAATCATTATTCTTTTTATGTTTCATTTGTTTCATGTTCAATTAATTAAAACTTCAGCCAATGACAGTCCTTTGTATAGTATGAGATACCAAGATCCTGGCCCTTGCAATGTCAATTGTTATTGGGATGACAATGTTTATAGACCTCTTCAATGGTCTTTCTAGTCCTTGAATTTCAATATTGAATGTTTCAATAATGAAAATTCAAGTAGTAAGGAATGTCTGTATTTTAAAAATTACTAAGTTCATATTACTATTTCCAATTTAACATTATTGTATTTTTAAGTGGCTACTTGATTTTATAATTATATATTTTACACTGAAAATCTTGACCAATAATATTGCTTTATCTTAAAATATGAAGAAAATGATTTCAAAATAATATCAATGTTACTCAGTTCAGTTCAGTTCAGTTCAGTCACTCAGTTGTGTCCGACTCTTTGTGACCCCATGAATCACAGCACGCCAGGCCTCCCTGTCCATCACCAACTCCTGGAGTTCACTCAGATTCACATTCATCGAGTCAGTGATGCCATCCAGCTGTCTCATCCTCTGTCGTCTCCTTCTCCTCCTGCTCCCAATCCCTCCCAGCATCAGAGTCTTTTCCAATGAGTCAACTCTTCGCATGAGGTGGCCAAAGTACTGGAGTTTCAGCTTTAGCATCATTCCTTCCAAAGAACACCCAGGGCTGATCTCTTTTAGAATGGACTGGTTGGATCTCCTTGTGGTCCAAGGGACTCTAAATAGTCTTCTCCAACACCACAGTTCAAAAGCATCAATTCTTCAGCTCTCAGCTTTCTTCACAGTCCAACATTCACATCCATACATGACTACTGGAAAAACCATAGCCTTGACTAGACGGACCTTAGTCGGCAAAGTAATCTCTCTGCTTTTGAATATGCTATCAATATTACTACTACTAATGAAACCAAATGAAGTTTGAAGTTTTTAAATTTTTGTAGCGTAGCTTGATTTGAATGGAAGAATAATATATGTACTTTTTAGTTTTTAATTACTTTCCTTTGAAATATGTCTTATCTGTTTCTTTTTTGTCATAGGTTGATCACTTTGGATTTAATATCGATAGAACTTTTAAACAGCGGTACCTAATAGCTGATAACTACTGGAAGGAAGATGGTGGATCAGTACTTTTCTACACTGGTAATGAAGGGGACATTATTTGGTTTTGCAATAACACGGTATGTGCAGATTTGTGAAACTCTTGTGCTCAATTTTTTTTTATTATGATCAACTGGAAAAAAATCTTTTATAGTATATATGACCAAATAATTCTGAAGTTCTTTAAAAAAAAACAAAAAGATAAACTCACAAATAATAGAGAAACAGCAAAAGTAGGTGAATAGGCAGTTTACAAAAGAATAAATACAGACATCCAATAAGCCTGTTCAGCCTTAAAGAATTACATGTGAAAAGAATGAAATATGATACTATTTTTGGACAACTGAATTTTAAAAGATGAAAAAATATCCCAGCTTATTTCACAATTGAACAAGGATATGGGAGAAATGGGAGTAGGGATGTCATAACTATGTAATAAATATAGTTTATTGTTATTATTACAGTCTAGAATGAGAACACAGGGGCAGGAATTTTTGTTTGCTTGTTCAGTGTTGTATCCTAGATCCAGGACTGTGTTAGGCATATAGCAGGTACTCAATAAATATTTGTTAAATGAATTAATTAATAAAATCTAAACAAAGCCAGTGCAAATTAAAAAAATGGAAGTTTAATTTTCAAATAGGAATGGATGAAGGTATATTTTAGCTTTCCTGTTGTACTATTTTTCTTATATTTGTGAGGATAAAAAATATTGTAGCTGTTAGCTTGCTTCTCTTGACTATATATTCTATCTTCTTTTATAATAATGCTTGAATCTGTTAACAAAACTTAAGACAAATGAAAGCAAGAAATTTTCCTTTTAATCAGCCAGAGCTAAGACTAGAAAATGTCAGCTTTATACTAGAAAGCTAGTCTGTGAACTACCTTAGGGTGGGGACTGAATCATATTTTCTCCACTGCCAATGTCTGACATGGTGCTTGGTATTCAAAAGGTCTTAGTAAATGTTGAACTGAACTACATTAAAAGCAAAGATATGAACCCAATTATATTGTGTTATTGTATTCCATATTTATAATTATTTCCTTAGGAAATAACATTCTTTAGGATGTTATTAGTCTAAATATGTTAGTTGAAAATAAAATAATTCCCTAAGAACTGATCTTAGATATCTATTTCTCTTAGATGAGTGACAGATAAAATCAGAATTTATTTTCCATCAGATTCCTGCTCTGTAATTCTGTGAAACAACTGAGCTGCCTTGTCTCTCTTTCACTTCCTTGTGCAATTGCTCTTCTATGCCAAGGCAATGGGTCTTAACCAACACCACAATTCAAAAGCATCAGTTCTTCAGCACTCAGCTTTCTTTATGGTCCAGCTCTCATATCCATACATGACTACTGGAAAAACCATAGCCTTGACTAGACAGACCTTTGTTGACAAAGTAACGTCTCTGCTTGTTAATATGCTGTCTAGGTTGGTCATAACTTTCCTTCTAAGGAGTTCAGTTCAGTTCAGTTCAGTCGCTCAGTCATGTCCGACTCTTTGCGACCCCATGAATTGCAGCACACCTCCCTGTCCATCACCAACTCCCGGAGTTCACTCAAACTCACGTGCATCGAGTCACTGATGCCATGCAGCCATCTCATCCTCTGTCGTCCTCTTCTCCTCCTGCTCCCAACCCCTCCCAGCATCAGAGTTTTTTCCAATGAGTCAACTCTTCACATGAGGTGGCCAAAATACTGCAGTTTCAGCTTTAGCATCATTCCTTCCAAAGAACACCCAGGGCTGATTTCCTTCAGAATGGAATGGTTGGATCTCCTTGAAGTCCAGGGGACTCTCAAGAGTCTTCTCCAGCACCACAGTTCAAAAGCATCAATTCTTCAGCACTCAGCTTTCTTCACAGTCCAACTCTCACATCCACACATGACCACTGGAAGTGCAATCACCATTTGCAGTGATTTTGGAGCCCCCCAAAATAAATTTGCCATCTATTTGCCATGAAGTGATGGGACCAGATGCCATGATCTTAGTTTTCTGAGTATTGAGCCTTAAGCCAACTTTTTTACTCTCCTCTTTTACTTTCATCAAGAGGCTCTTTAGTTCCTCTTCACTTTCTGCCATAAGGGTGATGTCATCTGCATATCTGAGGTTATTGATGTTTCTCCTGGTGATCTTGATTCCAGCTTGTGCTTCTTCCAGCCCAGTGTTTCTCATGATGTACTCTGCATAGAAGTTAAATAAGCAGGGTGACAATATACAGCCTTGACGTACTCCTTTCCCTATTTGGAACCAGTCTGTTGTTCCATGTCCAGTTCTAACTGTTGCTTCCCTGACCTGCATATAGGTTTCTCAAGGGGCAGGTCAGGTGGTCTGGTATTCCCATCTCTTTCAGAATTTTCCACAGTTTGTTGTGATCCACAAAGTCAAAGGCTTTGGCATAGTCAATAAAGCAGATATAGATGTTTTTCTGAAACTCTCTTGCTTTTTCCATGATCCAGCAGATGTTGGCAATTTGATCTCTGGTTCCTCTGCCTTTTCTAAAACCAGCTTGAATACCTGGAAGTTCATGGTTCACGTATTGTTGAAGCCTGGCTTGGAGAATTCTAAGCATTCTTTTACTAGCGTGTGAGATGAGTGCAATTGTGCAGTAGTTTGAGCATTCTTTGGCATTGCCTTTCTTTGGGATTGGAATGAAAACTGACTTTTCCAGTCCTGTGGCCACTGCTGAGTTTTCCAAATTTGCTGACATAGTGAGTGCAACACTTTCACAGCATCATCTTCCAGGATTTGAAATAGCTCAACTGGAATTCCATCACCTCCACTAGCTTTGTTCATCAGAGAAGGCAGTGGCACCGCACTCCAGTACTCTTGCCTGGAAAATCCAGTGGGCAGAGGAGCCTGGTAGGCTGCAGTCCATGGAGTCGTGAAGAGTTGGACAAGACTGAGCAACTTCACTTTCACTTTTCACTTTCATGCATTGGAGAAGGAAATGGCAACCCACTCCAGTATTCTTGCCTGGATAATCCCAGGGACGTGGGAGCCTGGTGGGCTGCCATCTATGGGGTCGCACAGAGTCAGACACGACTGAAGTGACTTAGCAGCAGCAGCAGCAGCTTTGTTCATAGTGATGCTTCCTAAGGCCCACTTGACTTCACATTCCAGGATGTCTGGCTCTAGGTGAGTGATCATACCATCGTGATTATCTGGGTGGCGAAGATCATTTTTGTACAGTTCTGTGTATTCTTGCCACCTCTTCTTAATATCTTCTGCTTCTGTTAGGTTCATAGCATTTCTGTCCTTTATCTAGCCCATCTTTGTGTGAAATGTTCCCTTGGTATCTCTAATCCTGAAGAGATCTGTAGTTTTCCCCATTCTATTGTTTTCCTCTATTTCTTTGCATTGCTCGCTGAGGAAGGCTTTCTTTTCTCTCCTTGCTATTCTTTGGAACTCTGCATTCAGATGCTTATATCTTTCCTTTTCTCCTTTGCTTTTCGCTTCCCTTCTTTTCACAGCTATTTGTAAGGCCTCCTCCAACAGCCATTTTGCTTTTTTGCATTTCTTTTCCGTGGAGATGGTCTTGATCCCTGTCTCCTGTACCATGTCACGAGCCTCTGTCCATAGTTCATCAGGCACTCTGTCTATCAGATCTAGTCCCTTAAGTCTATTTCTCACTTCCACTGTCTAATCATAAGCAATTTGATTTAGGTCATACCTGAATGGCTTAGTGGTTTTCCCCACTTTCTTCAATTTAAGTCTGACTTTGGCAATAAGGAGTTCATGATGTGAGCCGCAGTCAGTTCCCGGTCTTGTTTTTGCTGACTGTATAGAGCTTCTCCATCTTTGGTGGCAAAGAATATAATCAATCTGATTTTGGTGTTGACCATCTGGTGATGTCCATGTGTAGAGTCTTATGTTGTTGGAAGAGGGTGTTTGCTATGACCAGTATATTCTCTTGGCAAAACTCTATTAGCCTTTGCCCTGGTTTATTTTGCACTCCAAGGCCAAATTTGCCTGTTACTGTAGGTGTTTCTTTACTTCCTACTTTGCATTCCAGTCCCCTGTAATGAAAAGGACATCTTTTTGGGTGTTAGTTCTAAAAGGTCTTGTAGGTCTTCATAGAACCATTCAACTTCAGCTTCTTTAGCATTAGTGTTCGGGGCATAGCCTTGGATTACCATGATATTGAATGGTTTGCCTTGGAAATGAACAGAGATCATTCTGTCATTTTTGACATTGCATCCAAGTACTGCATTTCAGACTCTTTTGTTACTCTGATGGCTACTCCATTTCTTCTAAGGGATTCCTGCCCGCAGTGGTAGATATAATGGTCATCTGAGTTAAATTCACCCATTCCAGTCAATTTTAGTTCATTGATTCCTAGAATATCATCATTCCCTCTTGCCATCTCCTGTTTGACCACTTCCAGTTTGCCTTGATTCATAGACCTAACATTCCAGGTTCCTATGCAATATTGCTCTTTATAGCATCGGACCTTGCTTCCATCACCAGTCACATCCACAACTGGGTGTTGTTTTTGCTTTGGCTCCACCCCTTCATTCTTTCTGGAGTTATTTCTCCACTGATCTCCAGTAGCATATTGGGCACCTACCGACCTGGGGAGTTCATCTTTCAGTGTTCTATCTTTTTGCTCTTTCATACTGTTCATGGGGTTCTCAAGGCAAGAATAGTGAAGTGGTTTGCCATTCCCTTCTCCAGTGGACCACATTCTGTCAGACCTCTCCACCGTGACGCATCCATCTTGGGTGGCCCCACATTGCATGGCTTAGTTTCATTGAGTTAGACAAGTCTGTGGCCCATGTGATCAGATTGGCTAGTTGTCTGTGATTGTGGTTTTTCAGTCTGTCTGCCCTCTGATGCCCTCTCTCAGCACATGCTGTCTTACTTGGGTTTCTCTTACCTGGGACGTGGGTTATCTCCTCATGGCTGCCGCTCCTGACCTTGGATGTGGGGTAGCTTGCGTCCAAATTAATACATTTGCTTCCTCTCAAAACCTGAGGTCAACTCTTCTGATTCCTTTGATGGATGATCCTTTCTGTTAGGAAACTCATACTCTGGTAGGGTCAGACACAGAGAAGCAAATGTTGCAACAAAGTAATAGAGATCCATACCTGTCGAGAGGGGTATTGATAGGAAGGCATGGTCAGCAAGTCAAGAGGGCAGGCAGAGGAGGGCATCTTGAGCTGGGGTACAGATGTCTGTAGATACATGGCAGGGGTAGAGAAGAGCAAGGTGTTAAGAGAGAAAATAGTGTTATTGAAACCATCACAAATATAGGTTAAACAGCTCTTTTAATTGTTCATTTATTGGTCAAGACAAAGAAAAAATTTGTCTTAGTCTTTGTTAGGATCTTCACAGGTGGCTCAGTGGTGGGGAATCTATCTGCAATGCAGAAGACCCAGGTTTGATCCCTTGGTTGGGTAGATCGCCTGAAGAAGGGATTGGCAACCTACTCCAGGATTCTTGCCTGGAGAATTCCATGAACAGAGGAGCCTGGTGTGCTATAGTCCATGGGATCATAGAGTTGGACCCAACTGGATGACTAACACTTTCACTCAGTCTTTGTAAAGGAATAAGAGCTCATTAAAAAGGAATAATGTGCACTAGGAATGACAAGCAGTTGTAATCTGTGCTAAATCTAAATCTGGGACTTCCCTGGTGGCTCAGTAGTGAAGAATCTGCCTGCCAATGCAGGAAATGCGGGTTCAATCCCTCAGTCTGCAGGATCCCCTGGAGAAGGAAATGGCAACCCCCTCCTGTATTCTTGCCTGGGAAATCCCATGGGTAGAGGAGCTTGGTGGGCTACAGTCCATGGGGTCGGAAAAGACTAAATAACAACAGCAAATCTAAATCTAGTTAATTGATGTTGGCCACCTAGAATGCTTTGTTAAGAAGGATTCTGAGGTCACAATTTTAGGTAAGTGAAAAAATTGCAGCTGTTGATTAGTGACCAGCATTATGTGTCGAAATAAGGAGGTTTGCACTTGATGATTGTATTCTGGAGCTAGGTGGCGTGTGCTTGAATGTTGGCTCTGCCACTTTCTCGCTCTGTGACTGTCATAGGTTGTTTAAACTGTGTGCTTGCCTGTAAAGTAGAGATAATCAAAGTGCTTATCTTTTAGATTGTTGTGATAACTAAGTGAATTAATATATGTAAAGTGTTTAGAATGGTTTTTAATAAGTCATAGCACTCATTAAAGCGAAAAGCAAAGGAGAAAAGGAAAGATATAAGCATCTGAATGCAGAGTTCCAAAGCATAGCAAGAAGAGATAAGAAAGCCTTCCTCAGCGATCAATGCAAAGAAATAGAGGAAACAACATAAAGGGAAAGACTAGAGATCTCTTCAAGAAAATTAGAGATACCAAGGGAACATTTCATGCAAAGATGGGCTCGGTAAGGGACAGAAATGGTATGGACCTAACAGAAGCAGAAGATATTAAGAAGAGGTGGCAAGAATACATAGAAGAACTGTACAAAAAGATCTTCACCACCCAGATAATCACGATGGTGTGTTCACTCACTTAGAGCCAGACATCCTGGAATGTGAAGTCAAGTGGGCCTTAGAAAGCATCACTATGAACAAAGCTAGTGGAGGTGATGGAATTCCAGTTGAGCTATTTCAAATCCTGAAAGGTAATGCTGTGAAAGTGCTGCACTTAAAATGCCAGCAAATTTGGAAAACAGCAGTGGCCATAGGACTGGAAATGGTCAATTTTCATTCCAATCCCAAAGAAAGGCAATGCCAAAGAATGCACAAATTACCTCACAATTGCACTCATCTCACACACTAGTAAAGTAATGCTCAAAATTCTCCAAGCCAGGCTTCAGCAATATGAGAACCGTGAACTTCCAGATGTTCAAGCTGGTTTTAGAAAAGGCAGAGGAACCAGAGATCAAATTGCCAACATCTGCTGGATCATTGAAAAAGCAAGAGAGTTCCAGAAAAACATCTCTTTCTGCTTTATTGACTATGCCAAAGCCTTTGACTGTGTGGATCACAATAAACTGTGGAAAATTCTGAAAGAGATGGGAATACCAGACCACCTGACCTGCCTCTTGAGAAACCAATATGGAGGTCAGGGAAAAACAGTTAGAACTGGACATGGAACAACAGACTTGATCCAAATAGGGAAAGGAGTACGTCAAGGCTGTATATTGTCACCCTGCTTATTTAACTTCTATGCAGAGTACATCATGAGAAACACTGGACTGGAAGAAACACAAGCTGGAAGCAAGATTGCCGGAAGAAATATCAATAACCTCAGATATGCAGATGACACCACCCTTATGGCAGAAAGTGAAGAGCAACTAAAAAGCATCTTGATGAAAGTAAAAGAGGAGAGTGAAAAAGTTGGTTTAAAGCTCAACATTCAGAAAACTAAGATTGTGGCATCCGGTCCTATCACTTTTATCTTTATGGGAATAGATGGGGAAACAGTGGAAACAGTGTCAAACTTTATTTTTGGGGGCTCCAAAATCGCTGCAGATGGTGACTGCAGTCATGAAATTAAAAGACGCTTACTCCTTGGAAGAAAAGCTATGACCAACCTAGATAGCATATTCAAAAGCAGAGACATTATTTTGCCAACAAAGGTCCATCTAGTCAAGGCTATGGTTTTCCAGTAGTCATGTATGGATATGAGAGTTGGACTGTGAAGAAAGCTGAGCACCGAAGAATTGAGGGCTTTTGAACTGTGGTGTTGGAGAAGACTCTTGAGAGTCCCTTGGACTGCAAAGAGATCCAACCAGTCCATTCTAAAGGAGATCAGCCCTGGGATTTCTTTGGAGGGAATGATGCTAAAGCTGAAACTTCAGTAGTTTGGCCACCTCATGCGAAGAGTTGACTCATTGGAAAAGACTCTGATGCTGGGAGGGGTTGGGGGCAAGAGGAGAAGGGGATGACAGAGGATGAGATGGCTGGATGGAATCACTGACTTGATGGACGTAAGTCTGAGTGAACTCTGGGAGTTGGTGATGGACAGGGAGGCCTGGCATGCTGCGATTCATGGGGTCGCAAAGAGTCGGACACGACTGAGCGACTGAAGTGAACTGAACTGAACTGAAGCACTCAATACTAGCTGTTGTTACCTACTATTTATCTTCATGTAAATAAGATTAATAATCAAAGTACCTATGTCTTAGATTTTTATGATAATTAAGTGAATTGATACATATAAAGTGCTTAGAATGGTATTTAATGAACTGTAAGCACTCAGTTAATAGTAAACCCAGGGGAATCAAATATGTTTATTTGTACTGTTGTCTTTTATGTTATAAATAAAAGTTATTTGTGAGTATGCAGATAGCTTATTGATCCTGCTCTTTCCTAGATTCTTTGGGATAGAGTGCAGTTTGAAGGCTATTTTAGACATAATGTTGATTCCGAGGCTAGAGTGTCAGAATAAGGAGAGTTGAAATGATTGGTAGTTGTGCAATGTGGTCTTATTTTGAATTGTTTCATTCTGAACAGTATGAGTTGGATGTGCAACAATGAAACAGTTATATCATTTATCTGTAGCACAAATATGAATTGTCCAGATTCTCAGAGAACTCTTTTTGGTATGGTTTAACATCCATTTCATATGAGTTGCAAAAAAATTAAGACTTTTTTCGCATCCTAATTTTACCCTGTGAATTTGTAAATTCCTTCTAGGGGTTCATGTGGGACATAGCTGAGGAAATGAAAGCCATGTTGGTGTTTGCTGAACATCGGTACTATGGAGAGTCCCTACCCTTTGGTGCTGACTCCTTCTCAGTAAGTGTGTCTTTTAAGTTTAGAACATTTTCTAATCACATGTTCCACTGTAAGAAAAATGATAGCTTTAACTTGAACTGACTGAAATTTTAGTAACTTGTATTTAACCTTTTCATATACAATTTGAAACCTTTTTGTATATAATTTCATATATAATTTTAAAGTCTCAATTTAAAAAACTGTATTCTTTTTAAGTAATCATATTATTTTAAAAATTATTTGAAAAATCATATTATTACCATTTTTATAGTGTTGATCAGTCTTTAACTCAATGTGATGAGGCTAGCCTTTGCCAGGTAAATCTTAATCTAAGAATGTGGAGATTGGAGGGAACTTTTCATTGTTTAAAAATATCAATATATAATCCTCTTTATAAATTATATATGTAAATTATTGGGTCTATCACTGGAAAAAAATGTTAGGAGTACACAAATACTTGTTTAGTAAGGTGTTTTTCAATAAAATAAGTTCAGATCATCTCTATGATTCAGAGAGGTCAACTAGTGACTAGATTCTCTCCTGGCCTTTCTTTTCTCTCAAGGAACTTTGGCCTTGGCCACAGATCTACACTTCAGTAAGCCAAGACACCCTTTCCTCAGCTGAGTCACTTATGTACTACCCTTGTGTTTCTGACTATATGGATTTGCCATCTGTATTATTCACTATTTTTCTTTAAGTAACTCACTTTTCAAACTTAGTACTTTTTAAATAAAGGCTTTATGTACTATTTTTTCTAAGTTATATTGAAATAAAACAAGTATTAAATTAAAAATATTTGTGCACTACCTAGGATCATGATGTATACCACCTTTATACACATACCAGGCATTTAAAAAAAAAAAGATTTCTTTCTTTTTTTTTAATGTGGTCACTTTTTTTTAAAGTCTTCAATTGAATTTCGTACAACACTACTTCTGTTTTATGTTTTGATATTTTTGGCCCTAATTCATGTGGGATCTTAGTTCCCTGACCAGGGATCGAACCTGTACACCCTACTTTGGAAGGTGAATGGACCACCAGGGAAATCCCCATACAGTGATTTTTGGAGAAATTTGAGTTAGAGTAACTTGGGTCAGTCATTTTCTAGGCTTCCAGTTTTAAAAGAACTTTTTATTTTCGGAAATTTTATTATCTTATATTATAAATAAATAAAAAGTTCTTGTGTTATAAATGAAAACCAGAGTAATTGTTGCATGGGAAACTCTATTCTTTAGTTTATTTTGCATAATTATCTGATTAGGAAAGTTGACAGGTTTTGAAACCATTGGAAAGTAGTTTGTTGCAGATGAAAACACAACCTTCTTTCCTAGTTCCCTGTGGTCCATACTCTGCTAGGAAAAAGGAGGTGAGGGCTCTCTATGCTATGCTTCCTTCCCTTCATGTGCTTGCAGAATTTGTCAGTAGCATGGGGGAATATTGCAAATGTGTAAGATTGGGAAAAAACCGTACTCAGCTATATGTCGTGCCGTGAAAACTGAAAGTAAAGAACAGTGACAGACCATGAGAGAGAAGTTAAGAAGTCAGAGAAGATACATCTTGGATAAGAGGAAAGGTTAAAGGAGTAAGTGACATGCATAGGAGAGAGGACAGATGGGCCTCTGTGGTTCCAAAATATACCAGGTGATGGGAGTAGTCAGAGTGGTGAGACCAAAATATGAAGGTTAAATAGGATAGTCCGATATGGATATGTGGCTGTGTTAGTTATCTATTGCTACGTAAGAATTTACCTCAAACTTTAGTGGCTTAAAACAACAGTGAACATTTATTATTTTCCAGTTCCTGTGGGTAAGGAATTTTGAGTGACTCAACTAGATGGTTCTGTTTCAGGGGATCTCGTGAGGTTAAGACGTCATTTAGTGCTTCAGTCACCTGAAGGCTTGACTGAGGCTGGAGGACCCTCTCTACTTATGTGGAGGATCCATATGAGTGACAAATTGGTGCTAGGTGTTAGCAAGATGCTTTAGTTTGTCCTCTCTTGGGTTTTTCCAAAGGCCTGCTTGAGTGGCTTCATGACATGACAGCTAGCTTCCCTCAAGGTTGGCCATCTAAGAGAGCAAGGTGGAAACTGCAGTGCTTTTTTTTTTTTAAGTCTTTATTGAATTTATTACAGTATTGCTTCTGTATTATATTTTGGTTTTTCGGCCACAAGTCATGTGGGCTGCAGTCCAAAGGGTCACAAAGAGTCAGACACAGCTGAAGCGACTTAGCATACATGCAATATGTGGGCTCTTAGCTCCCTAAGCAGAGATCAAACCCACACCTCCTGCTTTGGAAGGTGAAGTCTTACCCAGTGGACCACCAGGGAAGTCCACCTGCAATGCTTTTTACGACCAGACTTTGGAAGTCATATATCATTTCTGCCACGTTCTATTTGTGTTAGAACCAAGTCACTAAGTTGAGACCAAGTTCAAAGGGGGAAGAATTAGCCTTCACCTTTAAAAAGGAGACTCTTCTTTAATCTTCTCAGCTTACCAGGACTCCGTTTGAATTCCATCTTCCTACATTGCAGTGAGGAAATTCTCCCTAGGCAGATAACTAGATGATCATGAAACTTACTTCCTGAGTAAGTAAGTCACAGCTATGATGTTTCCAGTAGTCATGTACAGACGTGAGAGCTAGACTTTAAAAAAGCCAGGCAATTGATGCTTTTGAACTGTGTTCTGGAGAAGACTCTTGAGAGTCCCTTGTAAAGCAAGGAGATCAAACCAGTCAATCTTAAAGGAAATGAACCCTGAATACTCTTTGGAAAGACTGATGTTGAAGCTGAAACTCCAGTCCTTTGGCTACCTGATGCAAATAGCTGACTCATTGGGAAAGACCCTGATGCTGGGAAAGATTGAAGGCAGAAGGAAAAGAGGATGACAGAGGATCAGATGGTTGGATGGCATCACTGATTCAAAGGACATGAACTTGGGCAAACTCGGGGAGATGGTGAGAGACAGGGAGGCCTCGCATGCTGCAGTTCATGGGGTTGCGAAGAGTCAGACGCAACTTGGCGACTGAACAACAACATTCTTCTCTCAGGAATCAAAGTCTTGTGTTGCTTTTCCAATGTCTGAAAAAGGTTGTTCCATATCTTGTTTTTTTTTCCTTAACTCCAATTTTATAGTTGTACAACAGGCAGGCTGACTTGTTCCAGTTGTTGGTATATCAGGCATAATAATCTTTCTGATGAGGAAGGATGATTCTTCCATTTTTCACAAGATTTAGTTTACCTTTGCTTTATATGGTAGCCTTTGTAAATGTTTCAAGATTTGAAATAAAAATCAGAATAGTTGTCTGTTAAAATTAGTATTGTATGCTATCACATCTGTTGTTAAATGTTACTTCAGGTTTATCTCTGTTGTTTCTACTACCTCAGCAAAATCTTTGGTAAATAGCATTTAATAGAACTTACATTTGAATGCAAAAATATATTATTTTCTTCCCACAAACGTAAAATCACTTTCCATGAGTTGAAATTAGCAGTGCTAATGCTTTAACTGGGTGTTTTAACTCAGTTGCCTAGAAATTCTATTTGGAGAAAAGCTTATCTGGCTTTTTTCTGGATCTGTGTTATACCTAAGCTGCTATTATGTGCACATTTATACCCATGTTCTTTGTTATTTTTCTTTAGGATTCCAGACACTTGAATTTTCTGACAACGGAACAAGCTCTGGCTGATTTTGCAAAGTTAATCAAATACTTGAAAAGAACAATCCCAGGAGCTAGAAATCAACCTGTCATTGCCCTAGGGGGCTCTTATGGTGGCATGCTTGCAGCCTGGTTCAGGATGAAGTATCCTCATTTGGTGGTTGGGTAAATGCATTTATGTTGGATGTGAGCACTTTCTTAATGATTGGCAAAGCGAACATAGAGTGTTTTTTTTGGGGGGGGTGGGTGGAGGAGGAAGGTAAAACATATCCTATTCTATTGTACTGAGATTTCTAATTTCTATTTCACTAAGAGTTGTAGATTTTTCTCACCACTCTTGTTCAGTATCAGTTTCAATTTTAAAACTTGAATTCTGTGAGTTACATTTTTTTCTTTTCTCTTTCTTTTGGTCTTCTTACCATTTAGAGCTCTTGCATCCTCTGCCCCCATCTGGCAGTTTAATGATCTGGTGCCTTGTGACGTATTTATGAAGATTGTAACTACAGATTTTAGCCAAAGTGGCCCAAATTGTTCAGAGAGTATCCGCAGGTCCTGGGATGCCATTAATCGACTTGCAAAAAAGGGTAAGCTTTAATTAAGAGAATGGAATCATGTTTTGTTTTTTTTTGTACCTTTTAAGTGCTAAATCTAACACTTTGCACTTTTTCAGTAAACTTTTTATTTAAATATAACATACATAACTGAACGACTAACACTTTCTTTTATTTCACTTTACATATTTAAGTATAACATATAGAAAAGTACACAAATCAAAATATACAGCTTGGTGAATTTTTGCAAAGTGAATACATAGTGTATTCAGCATGCAGATCAGGAAATCCCTCCCCATCCCCACCCCCAAATCCCCTCTGGCCCTTTGCAGTTACTACCTATGTGCTCATCAAACCTGTTGCTATACTGAATTCTAGAACCGTAAATTAACTTTGCTTACTCTTGAATTTTTTAATAATCGGAATTGCATAGTATGTATTTTTTGTCTCTGCTGTGTTTTACTCAACACTGTGAGATAAATCCATTTGTTTTATTAGGTATAGTTTATGCATTCTCCTTGCTGTATAGTGTTTCATTTGTTTATTTACAAATGACAGTGATTGAGAATACTAACTCTGGTAAGCCCCAGGAAAATAGGCAACTTATCTATCATGAGATTAACCAGTTGCTCTAAAGATATTTTGTTGAATGTTGAAAAAGCCTTTTTGGAGAAACTACATAGGAGACTGAGTTTTCTAAAACACAAGTGAAGAATAAATGATCTGTAAAACCCTTCTGTTGAGCTTTTTTGATTCCAACAATGTGACTCTATTCTCAGGCCCTGGCTTGCGTTGGCTTTCTGAAGCCCTTCACTTATGCACTCCATTAACAAAATTGCAGGATGTTCAGCATTTGAAAGACTGGATTGCTGAAACCTGGGTGAATCTGGCAATGGTGGACTACCCTTACGAATCCAACTTTTTACAGCCTTTGCCTGCTTGGCCTGTCAAGGTAACAGGAAGATATCCTTTCATCACTTTTAATAATGTCACACGAGTGTATGTTCCTCGGTTCTTTGTCTCATCACAACAAAGATTTGGAGCGATGGGCATTAAAGCCCTCGGCGCGTCACAGCTCTCAGGACAAACCGTGTTATAGCTCTTAGGCAAATCAGTGTTACAGCTCAATTTTATTTAGAAGATAGCAGGAGAATCCATCCTCGAAGCGGGAGGGCATGCCAACCCAGAGACTTGAAGAGAAGAGAGTGGAGGAGTGCGTGGGGGAGGGAGAGAGAGAGAGGGAGAGAGAGAGAAAGAGCACACGCACGTGGGAGAGAGAGAGAAAGAGCACACGCACGTGGGAGAGAGAGAGAAAGAGCACACGCACGTGGGAGAGAGAGAGAGAGAGAGAGAGAGAGCAAGGCTTTGGCTCCTCTTTTTGTGTTTTTTCCTCCACCTGGGCCTGCCCTATGCAAATTGGGCTTAGCCAGGAGTGCTGTTTGTTCTACTTGAAGTCTTCACTCTGGTCCTTGGACCTTCTTTTGTTCTATTTTCGTGGGCTTTTCCCTTCCTTGTCTTTTAGCCACCGCCATTTTGGACTCCTTTTCCCTATTCTACCTACCTTACAATAACATACTTCTCTCTCTTCACCGGCCCCCACCCCCTGCCTCTCTTTTTTTTGATGTATTCTCTGACTTTCAGCATCAGAGGAAGTCTCAGTGACAAGGGACTCTGGAATTAATCGAATCTCAAACCTAGGTAGGAATCCTGGTTTTACTCAAACTTGGACGTGGTACCTAACTCTTCTGAACTTCAGTTTCCTCATTTAAATAATGGAGGTAAAATGCATAGATTATAGAGTTGTATGAATTACAACTCTTAGAACTAAAAAACTAACTCTTAGAAATAAGAACAATAGTTGCTGTTAATGAAATAGTTACTATGTGCCCAATTCTGTGCTGTATATTTGTATATGTGAGTCACATAGAGCTATATGTAATACATGGTCAGTTCAGTCACTCAGTCGTGTCTGACTCTTTGCGACCCCATGAATCACAGCATGCCAGGCCTCCCTGTCCATTACCAACTCCTGGAGTTCATTCAAACTCATGTCCATCGAGTCAGTGATGCCACCCAGCCATCTCATCCTCTGTCATCCCTTTCTCCTCCTGCCCCCAATCCCTCCCAGCATCAGAGTCTTTTCCAATGAGTCAACTCTTCGCATGAGGTGGCCAAAGTACTGGAGTTTCAGCTTTAGCATCATTCCTTCCAAAGAACACCCAGAACTGATCTCCTTTAGAATGGAATGGTTGTATCTCCTTGCAGTCCAAGGGACTCTCAAGAGTCTTCTCCAACACCACAGTTCAAAAGCATCAATTCTTTGGCGCTCAGCTTTCTTCACATGGTCAGTGCTTGATAAATGGCAGCTGCTATCATGGTGCTATGATTCAGTCAACTGCTAAATGTAATCTAAGTACTAGAGACATCATAAAGGCTGCATACATACAGCAAGGTGGAGTACAAAGAGTGCTGACTCTGGATCCTTATCCAGAGCTACCCTCTACCAGCTGTGTGGTCTTTGGCAAGTCTCTCCTCTTCTTAGGCCCCCAAGTCTTCCTCTGCAGAATAGGATAATGATACTTACATTCTCAGTAGGGTTGTGCTGAGGATCAAATAAAATACTGGATGTGAAAACGCTCTGGAAAATTTAAAGAAACATGACACAATAAAATTTAAAGTTCTTTTCATGCCAGAATTCTTTATCGTATGTATTCTTGTTAAGCATTCCTTTGTAAAGAGCATTCGTCATAGTTTTAGAAACAAAGGCTGACCAACTTGATGGTTATTAAATTCAGAAATATAACAGATTCTATAGCTAGAATGAGTGCTGTAAATGTAGAAAGAATTGGTAATGTAAGAACCAGATTTCAAAAGCAATTTTAATTTAGCTGTTCTTTTGAATTATTAAATGCACACTGTGCTTAAAACTTTGTAACCCAAATGAACTAAGATCATTTGCTACTAGAGAGATTTTTCTTCATCTAAAAAGTAGAATAGCCAGTGGATAACTTGCACACAGTAAGTCAGAGGTAAATGTGTATTTGAATTAAATTGAATTTTGACACTACAAAATTATTTTAAAGAGTAGATCTCTCTTACATGGTAAGAAAACCTAAATCAAAATAATGAGAAAAAACTAAATCTGAAACCATTAGTTGCCATAAATGTATAGGTGCTAATAATGTCTTATCTTTCTATATTATTTTATATTTATAAAGCACTTTCATATATGCTATCTCATTTAATCCCCACAGTCGAGTTATAATTCCAGTTTTATGGAGAGGAAATTTAAGCTCTACGAAGAGGTGGTGGAAGTGGTTTTGAATGCGAATCTGCCGTTGTTCAGAGCCCATGATCTTCTCACGTATTGCATTGAACTAGTAATGGAGGACTTGAGGGAAGAGTTGGGTAGATTGCTGGCCGCAGTGTGACAACTTAACTTTATAGTCTGTGTACCGAGTGAGAATTACATTTACATCTTTATGCCCATTTGGAGAATGAGTTGTCAGATGATAAAAACATATGGGGACTTCCTTTGTTATTTAGAATAGGGGCTGGCAAACTTTATTTGTAAAGGACTACATGGTAAATATTTTAGGCTTTGTGAACTGTATAGTTTCTGTGACAGTTACTGGGCTTTGTAGCTTTGGCAAGAAAGTGACCACAGACAATATTTAAATGAATGAGGAAGGCTATGTTCCAACAGTATTTATAAAACAGGCAGTGGCTGGCTTTGGCCTGGGGCCTGTAGTTTGCTGACCCAACTTAGGATAAGTGCCAGAGGAATACATCTTTAATGTTCATTTATGATTTGGAATAGTAAACAGCCTAACTGGTTTTGTCTCTGCATCTTTAATATTCCTTTTGAGATATTTTGCTGTTGAATCTTAACTGTAAATATATAGTCTTGTCTTTTGTCTCTCCTAAGTAATCACTCAAAATTAGTGGAGTATATCTCAAATATTTTGTCATGTGTTTTTGATTTAGCACAGTCTGTTTTATCTTTTGTGTACTTATACATATTTTAAAAGTTTATTTTTAAGGCAAAGTAACTTTGTGCCTTTGCCTCATAATTAACTTTTACTTCTTTTATCTAGGACTTGTTCTTGTCATTTCCTTCAGTTTTTGTTTTGTTTTGTTTTTGTTTTGTTACCAACTTTATCCTTTCTTTTGACTTATTAAGGAACTCTTGATTGTTTATGATATGTTTATAAATCTCTTTCCTGCCTGCATCCCACCAAAAGTAACCTATCTTTGCCTCTTGCTTGAGAAACTTCCTTTGCCTCCATCTATCTCTAATTTTATCCTATCTGATTTCAGAATTTTTCCAGTACATGTCTCCCTCCCAAGCTTTTAGTTTCAGATCACTTTCTTTCACTGTTCATTCTGTTTCTCCTTTCTTGACCCCCTCTCTGTTCTCCCAACCCCCTAATCCCTGGAACACTACCCAGTTGGAGACTGCTCTTTCACTTGGATAGTTCCATTTAACCAGGACTCCTCCTCCCTCTGATACACTTCCTCCTTTTTAAAGGCCTAACAAACAGCGTTCCTTTTCTGAGTCTGTAACTCAAGCTTAGGATGGTGAGATGATATGTAATAGTTATGAAAAAATGCAGGTGATTTCCAGTGCTGCCTGGACTTGCACGGTTCTGAAGTATCCATATGGGGTGTCTGAATGCCATTTTCCACGTCAACTCAAGTATCATTGTTTCTAATTTATCTTTGAGCCATGCACACTCAGACTCCATTTGCTTTTGTTTACTGTTAACAGAAGCTGCAACATTCATGCAGAAATAATCACGGCCTTGGCTGATAGAACACAAGGAAGAGGAGAAAAGGGAAATAGAAAACCCCTCTGTCATTTGACTGCTCTGTCAGCATAAAAACTGCTAGCTCTCAGTTCTCAGTTTCAAGAGCAGTGGTAAAGGATACTATAGTTTGTTTATTTTGGAATCATTTTTCAGCTGATAACTCACCAAATCTTTTGGCTTAGCGTCCTGAGCATGCAGATAGATACAGTGAAATAATAAGACATAAGATGGAAAATCTCTTCTGTTTGTCTTGGTGTTTGATAATGTATTCGACCTCTCTGGGTGGTTTAAGCGGTTTAGGTGCATTCTATGAAAAGGGAGCTTTTAATGACAAAACTAATGTGATTATCTTAGTGAGTGTGAGAGGGGTATTGAAGCCTTAGAGAAAGAAAATCTGTTAGAAAAGCTGAATGTATCTGCTTAATCCTTTCTCTAATGTGGATGGGCCATCCTATCTGAGAAGAGATAGTTTTGTGTTTTTTTTTTTGACCTATCTTCTTTAAAAGCATTTCTTTGCCTTCTTTTTCTTTCTGTTATTCAAATACTTATCTTCATAGGTAGAGGGACACTTAAAGCTTTTCAACAACTCATTATCTTTACTTTCTCTGGTGTACGTGGCATTATATTTGGGTTAAGAGCTGATCAGTTTGGAATGGACATTACAGTGTTCTACTATCTCCATGATTTCTACACTATTTAAAACAGAATTATTAAAATGGACCTCTTATGCTCTTGTTATGTTTTTTTCCTGAATGTTCACATTTGTTCTGAGAAATAGTGAATTAAATCTGTCCATTTCTTAAACCTCGTTTTACTCTACTGCTTTACAGTTTTCTTTTTACTATTTTTTACTATTTTTTAATTACAAAAGTTTTTTGTAATTTTACATTGCCACAGAATCCCTTCTCTAAGTTTTTACCTAAAACAAATGCACTTAGAAAACTGTAACGTGAGAATAAAAAAAAATTAAGCCTGAGGCTGCAGGTATGTTTAGTCACTGTTTTTGTTGTTACTTGACTCATATTCTGACTTCAGAGTCGAGTGTGTGTAGTGTAGTGGTTACACATGGTATCTTCAGAGTTTTCTGCATTTGAATCCCAGTTCTGTTACTTTCTGGTTGTATGACTTTGCAGAAGTTTCTTAACCTCTCTCTGCTTTGGTTTCCTCATCAGCAAAATGGGGATAAAGAACTATAATGTTTATTAGAGTCGGTATGAGGACTTAATAGGACCTGCTGTATGGTAAGCACTAAATTGATACTGCTGTTGCTGCTAAGTCGCTTCAGTCGTGTCTGGTTCTGTGTGACCCCATAGACGGCCGCCTACTAGGCTCCTCTGTCCCTGGGATTCTCCAGGCAAGAATACTGGAGTGGGTTGCCATTTCCTTCTCCAATGCATGAAAGTGAAAAGTGAAAGTGAAGTTGCTCAGTCGTGCCCGACTCTTAGCAACCCCATGGACTACAGCCTACCAGGCTCCTTCGTCCATGGGATTTTCCAGGCAAGAGTACTGGAGTGGGGTGCCATTGCCTTCTCTGAAATTGATGCTAGTTATATGCATATGATTGTTACTATATAATATATATATATACATATCAAGAAGACATTGTTGTACCAAGAGTTTGTAGCCAGATTCTGGGTTCAGAACCCGTATTCACTATTTTAAATTTGTGTATCTGTAGTTAGACCTCTCTGAGCTTTTTCCTTCTCTGTGAAGTGGGGATGGTTATTATGTTTCTCCCTGGGTCACTATAGGGAAAACACCTGAGCTCAAGGAATAGTCAATAGTTTTACTAGCAGATTCAGCCCCAGCTGTTCCCATATCAGTGGATTTATGGTCTAAGTAGGAATGCTATGTCATATGTAGAAATTATTTAGAAAGCATCGTTTGTTAGTGTCTACAAAATAAATAGACAGTATAATGAATTAATTCAGTTGCTCAGTCATGTCCAACTCTTTGTGACCCCATGAACCGCAGCATGCCAGGCCTCCCTGTCCATCATCAACTCCCGGAGCCCATCCAAACCCATATCCGTTGAGTCGGTGATGGCATCCAACCATCTCATCCTCTGTTGTCCCCTTCTCCTCCTGCCCTCAATCTTTCCCAGCATCAGGGTCTTTTCAAATGAGTCAGCTCTTCTCATCAGGTGGCCAGAGTATTGGAGTTTCAGCTTCAACATCAGTCCTTCCAATGAACCCTCAGGACTGATCTCCTTTAGGATGGACTGGTTGGATCTCCTTGCAGTCCAAGGGACTCTCAAGAGACTTCTCCAACACCACAGTTCAAAAGCATCAATTCTTCTACTTCATAATACAGGGGCTATCTTAATGCTGAGTATTTTGAATAGAAGTGGTTGGCAGAGAATTTTTCTTTGATTAGATCACAGTCCCTAAGTATACAATTAACAGACCAAGTCATATGGGTAATAATTGCAAATTTCAGGCGTAAGCTGAAATATTATATGAGATTGAACCAAATATGCCAATATTTGTGTTTGACTTATAAGCATGGCAATTTCCTATGATTCAGCTTAACATTTACATAGGTGTTTCGTGCATCTTATAGTAGTTTAACAAAAGTTTATGAATACTTCTTTTGAATTACCAGTTTTTGAATAAACATGGGAATGGTGCTGAGGTTTTGCTAATATACGTGTTTTGGGGAAAACTTTATTCACTCTTGGCTATCCCAAAATTCTTAATGGAATATAGTCTTCCCTTAGTATCCATGGTAACTTCAGGGGATTGGTACCAGGAGCCCATGTTTCTATAAAAATCCATGAACGCTCAAGTCCCTTATATAAAATGGCATAGTACAGTCAGTGGGCTTCCCTGGTAAAGAATCCACCTGCTGATGCAGGAGCCATGGGTTCGGAAGATCCTCTGGAGAAGGAAACCCACCCCAGTATTCTTGCTTGGGAAATCCCATGGACAGAGGATCCTGGTGGGCGACAGTCCATGGGGTTGCAGAAGAGTTGAACACGACTTAGCGACTAAACAACAGGAAGTAGGGTTAGTGTGCCTCTTTATCCATGGGTTTCCCATAAGTGGATTCAGCCAGCCTCAGATGGAAATTTCCATCCATGGATACCAAACTTGTGGATATGGAGGGCTGACTGTATATTTATTGAGAAAAATCTTTATAAATGGACCTACTCAGTTTAAACTTGTATTTTTCAAGAGTCAGCTGTACATAGAGATATGTTAGGCAGTGTGTCTTGTAAGCTAGAGGATGATACTTAGATTCACAGAATCTTTGTGTTAGAAAGGAAATTTAGAAACACCTAAAATAATCAAATTATCTTATTTCAGTTAATTTTTGTTTGGCCACACTGTGTGGCTTATGGGATTTTAGTTCCCTGATCCGGGATGGAATTCAGGGCCCCAGTAGTGAGAGTGCTGAGTCCTAACCCCTGGACCACCAGGGAATTTGCGGCAAACATATTTTAAGTGATATTTTTCAGGCCTTCTATCTAGCCTTGCTAAGTGCTAAGTTGCTTCAGTCATGTATTGCTCTTTGTGACCCTGTGGACTGTAGCCCACCAAGATCCTCTGTCCATGGGATTTTCCAGGCATGAATACTGGAGTGGGTTGCCATTTCCTTATCCAAGGTATCTTCCTGAACCAGGGATTAAACCTGTGTCGATTATGTCTCCTGCTTTGGCAGACAGATTCTTTACCACTAGCGCCATCGATCTATGGCAAACAAATTTTAAGTGATATTTTCCAGGCCTTCTATCTAGCATACTGGTAGCATTATAAATTTATACTTCCTTTCTATAGGGTACTTTGACATGTAGCAAAAGACTTAAAAATGTTTATTTCTTTCAAGCCAGTGATTCCTCTAAGAATTTATCTCAAGAAAGCAAGGGTAGATAGATAGATTTAGCCCCAAGGATATTTATTATAGCCTTACTTGTAATAATAAAAGATTGAGATAATACAAATTACCAATTTGTCCTCAAATCCCCATGCTGATTGCTGCCTTCTGAAGTTTCTCATGTTGGTCATTGTCCTTATTAGAGTGTGGTGCTCAGAACTGGACACAGTACTCTAACGGTGCTCTGACCTCACAGAGGACAGTGGGCCCAGGATTGCCCTTAATCTGGACATGGAATTTCTATCAGCAGAGGCCAAGTTTCTGATCATGATGTTCTCTCTGTGTAAGTGGGGCTGCCAAAACCCGAGTATTGTCAGCTGGTGCCGGTCTCCAGCCATGCTTGTGTCTTTTAAGGAGTGACAGTAGCTGTTTGCATAGATGACTATTCATGGAGACGCCTTTTCTTTGCCTGACAGAGGCCCAGTGTTCTTGCTCTGAGAGGGGATCTGATGCCAGCATGTGAGTCACACTCACTTGTTACTGTTCTCTTCAAGAGTTTTAGGCCACTTGTTGCTGCACATCAGCACCCCCTTCTCCCTCGGCCCAGCTTGCATTGTCACCCTGCCTCATCTGCCATGCCGTGCTTGAACATAATGCTCTTCTCTGCATTCCATGGGTCTGCTCTGTAGTCTTGTGCTGCATTTTGAAAGAGCTAAGTCCACTGGGGGAATCCACATGCACGAAAGAATGATGATCTTTGCTATCTATACATGATCTATTGTGTGGCAGTAGATAGTTTAATAATTCTATGATTAGTTCTTAATTTTCATATATTCTTGAGAGTTTGATTGGTTTGTGTCTCAGGAACATTGTCGAGAAAAGCGCTATACAATTAGGTATTTTTGACTTACCATGAATGATGGAGAGTTGTCAGAATAGTAAACCACTCTTTTGCTTGTTTTCTTCAGCTTTCATTTCCTTATTGCTTTAAGCTTGATAAGTTTGTGAATCTTAGTTTCTGACTTTCTCACACTCAGCATTTCCAAAAGCTTATTGAGAATAATCACATTCTATCTCGCTTTTGGAAAGTCACGTTGCAGTTGAGCATGTTAAAGGATCTGAGAAATCCTGTAGTTAAGAATACTGTTCACATTTGCTGCTACAACATTTCCTAAAATTATTTGACTGTAAATCTTTTTTCACAAAGTATCATTTAACATTCCGTAGACATATTGTTGTGCCAAATAAATTTGGGGAGAGGTATTAAAATTTCCCTGTAATTTATTTTTTCTGTCTTTTCAAGCTTCCCTTTTTCTCAGGAAGGCGTTGCTGGAAGCTGGTGCTAATCAGAACTGTGATGAGAGACCAGCTTTGCTTGTGACTGCTCATCTCCTTTTGCAACTTTCCTGTCTGTGGGAACATGTCCCTAGATGAGGCCTTGTTGCTCCTGCTGCCCAGAATTTCTCTCTGAAGTGGGGTAACTGGGTTCTTCCTTGCCTGGCTTCATCTTCTCTGGACAAGTCTCTTTTTTGTCAGAACTTGCCTTTTTGTATGTATCTTTTCTGTATGAAATGAGAGGGGATCAGATCACTGAATACATGTCAAGATGTTAATAGAGCATGCAAGCTTAATGTATTTTTTTGCCATTGGGGTATTTGCAGTTTTATAAGGGGATGCCTCCTAAGCTGCATAATAGATAAGATATGTTTTACAACCAGAGAGACCTGGAGTTGAAAGAATCTAAGTTCTATCATTTACTAACTAGATGACCTTGAATAAAGTGATTTAACCTAAGAATCAGTTTATTCATGTAAACTAGTAGACAAATATATATCTAGTGAGATTGTTGGAGGATTAAATGATGTAATATTTGTAAACCCAGCAATCAATAATTAATAGCTACTGCTGTTGTTGCTACTGTCTCTATTTCAGCTGAATCTGTTGCCTATGATTTTTCCCCAACATTTTATTGTGAAAATGTAAGTAACATTGTGTAATGGACATGAACTTGAGCAAACTTCAGGAGATGGTGAGGAACAAGGAGACCTGGCGTGCTGCAGACCATGGGGTCACAAAGAGTTGGACACGACTGGGCTACTGTACAACAACAGCAACAACAATATTATTTTTGCTATATTGTATTTGCTTATAATATATATATTCACTTATCCACCCCTCTATCTATCCTTCCTTTTATCTTATTTTTTAAATTCATTCAAAGTATGTTGCAGATATCAGTACACTTCTTCCTAAATACTGTGATGTGATTTTATTTTTTTAAATTTAATTTATTAAAACTAAACAAACAAAAAACCAGTTCATTTATTTCTCTCCGCTGCTGCCCTCCTCCTGTCTCCGGCAGCCATTAATCTGTTCTCTTTATTTATTAGTATAGATTTTTAAATTAAAAGAATATTTTTTAGATTCTACATATGAGAGAGCTTACAATATTTGTCTTTGTTTGACTGATTTCACTTAGCGTAATGCCCTTAAAGTTTATCCATGTTGTCACAGATGACAAGATTTCATTTTTTAATGGCATAGTAATATTCCATTGTATATATGTACCATATCTCCTTTATTTATTCATGCACTGATGAACTCTTAGATTGTTTCCATATCTTGGAAAATCATTGCCAAGACCTATGTCATTGTAAATAATGCTACAGTGAACATGGAGATGCATATATCTTTTTAGATTAGTGTTTTTCTTTTCTTTGGGCAAATGCCCAGAAGTGGGAT
Source organism: Ovis aries (assembly GCF_016772045.2). NCBI lineage: Eukaryota > Metazoa > Chordata > Mammalia > Artiodactyla > Bovidae > Ovis > Ovis aries. The sequence continues at coordinate 12,380,312 of NC_056074.1, forward strand.
TGCTGGATTATATGGCAGTTCTAAATTTTTGAGGAACCTCCATACTGTTTTCCATAGTGATGTATCAGTTTACATTCCTACCAACAGTGCCCAAGAATTCCCTTTTCTCTGCATCCTTGCCAACACTTGTTACTATTTTTCCTTTTGATAATAGCCATTCTTATAGATGTGAGGTGGTATCTCATTGTACTCTTGATTTGCATTTTCCTTTTAATTAATGATGTGGAGCATCTTTTTATATACTTGTTGCCCATCTGTATGTCTTCTTTGGAAAAGTGTCTGTTCAGATCTTCTGCCCATTTTTTAATCGGATTTTTTTTGTTTTTTGGCTGTTGAGTTGAGTTCTTACATATTTTGGATGTTAGCCCCTTATCAGATATATGATTTGCAGATATTTTCTCCCATTCAGTAGGTTGACTTTTCATTTGTTGATTGTTCCCTTTGCTATGCAGGAGCCTTTCAGTTTGATGTAATCCCACTTGTTTAGTTTTGCTTTTGCTGCTATTGCTTTTGTGTCAGATTTAAAAAATCATTGCTAAGATCTATGTCAAGAAGCTTACTACCTGTGGTTTTTTTTTCTGTTAATTTTATGGTTTCAGGTCTTACATTCAAGTCATTCAACTTGAGTTAATTTTTGTGTTTGGTGTAAAATAGACATCCAGTTTCATTGTTTTGCATGTGGCTGTGCAATGTTCCCAATACCATTTATTAAGAGACTATTTTTCCCCCAGTGTATATTCTTGACTTTTTCATAAGTTAATTGATCATATATGCATTGGTTTACTTCTGGTTTCTCTATTCTGTGTCTTTGTTTTTATGCCAATACCATATTGTGTTAATTAAAATAGCTTTGTAATATAGTTTGAAATCAGAGAGTGTGATGCCTCTGGCATTTCTCTTTCTCAAGATTGCTTTATCCACTAGGGGTCTTTTATGGTTCCACACTAATTTTTAAATTTTATTTCTGTGAAAAAGCCATTGGAATTTTGGTAGGGATAGCATTGAATCTGTATATTGCTTTGTGTATGGATATTTTAACAATATTAATTCTTCCAGTCCATGAGCATGAAATATATTTTCATTTATCTTCATTTTTTAAATTAATGTCTTGTATATAAAAAATAAATTTGGTTGCACTCTGTGGCATGTGAGACCTTAGTTCTCTGACCAGGGATCAAACCTTTGTCCCCACATTGGAAGGTGGAGTCTTAATCACTGGACTACCAGGGAAGTCCCTTGTATTTTTTTAATGTACAGGTCTTCCATATCTAAAATACTTCCTCTCAGGTATTTTATTCTTATTAATGTAATTGTAAATGGGACTGTTTTATTAATTTCTCTTTCTAATAGTTCATTATTAGCATATATAAGTGCAACAGATTTTTGTATGTTGATTTTGTATCTTGAAACTTGATTTTGTATCTTGAAAATTCATAGTTTTCTTAGTGGATTCATTAATTTTTCTAACAGCTTTTCTTTTTTTGCTACACCACAGAGCTTGTAGGGTCTTAGTTCCTTGACCAGAGATTGAACTAGTGCCGAACCTCCAGGGAATTTCCTCTAACAGTTTTTGATGGAGACTTTTTGATTTTCTATATATAATTTCATGTCACCTGCAAATAGAGACAGTTTTACTTATTCCTTTCAGATTTAGATGCCTTTTATTTATTTTTCTTAACTTACATTCTCTGGCTAGGACTTCCAGTACTATGTTGAATAAAAGTGATGAGTGTGGACATCTTTGTCTTGTTCCTGATCTTAGAGGAAAAGCTTTCAGCCTTTCACTGTTGTGTATGGTGTTTGCTCTGGGCTTGCCATGTATAACCTTTATATGTTGAAGTATGTTTCCTCTATGCCCACCTTGTGGAGAGTTTTTATTATAAATGGCTGTTGATTTTTGTCAAATACTTCTTTGGCATCTATTAAGATGATCATATGATTTTTATCCTTTATTTTGTTAATATGGTGGTTCACATTGACTTATTTGTGGATGTTGAACCATCCTTGAATCCCTGGATACATCCTACTTAATCATGGTGTATGATGCTTTTAATGTATCATTGAATTTGGTTTGCTAATATTTTGTTGAGGATTTTTGCATCTGTGGTCATCAGAGATATTGGCCTGTAATTTTCTTTTCTTGTGGCAGGCTTACTAGTTTTGGTATCAGGGTAATGCTGGCCTTGTAAAATGAACTTGGAAGTGTTCCTTCCTCTTCTATTTTTTGGGGAAGAATTTAGGAAAGATTGATATTAATTCTTCCTTGAATGTTTGGTAGAATACACTAGGGAAACCATCTGGTTCTAGACTTTTGTTTTTTTGGAAGGTTTTTGGTTACCGATTCAGTCTCTTTAGTGTAGTATTCAGCCTGTTCAGATTTTCTGTTTCGTCATGATTCAGTCTTGATAGGTTGAATGTTTCTAGGAATTTATCCATTTCTCCTAGGTTGTTGAATTTGATGACATAATTATCATTAAGTTATATCAATAACATCAATAACAAACTATAATAGTTGTTTGCTATGTTCCTTTGTATTCTTGTGGTATCAATTGTAGTATCTTCTCTTTCATTTCTTATTTTATTTATTTGAGTTCTCTCTTTTTTTCTTGGTCATTGGTCATGCTGGCTAAAGACTTGTTAATTTTCTTTGTCTTTTCAAGGGTTCAGGTTGTTTTTTGTTTTTTGTTTTTTTTTTTTCCTATTGCCATGTTCCAGACTGCAGGTGTTTCCTGGAAGAGAGTTTTACATATGTCTGGTGTCCTGATTTTTATATATGATGCTCCAGTTTTTATGGCTGCCACCCTTGGGACACCCCTTGATCACCTGGCCCCGGTGGCTGGGATGGACTAGGGCTTGCATTCTTGGGTCCCGTGAGACTGTGTAATTGGAGGTATGATTTTTGACAGGTTGCCACCCTCAGAGCACTGCACAGATAGCAGGTTGGGGCACATTGCCCAGTATTTTTGTGAAGGAGACGTCTTTGCTAGTTTGGGGCTTCTGCCTGCAGGGCAGGCTTCAGATTTGACACATATTTAGCGGCCTTCAAGGCTGCTCTTAAAGAATGTAGGTTGTGGATGCCATCTTGGTGCTTTCATTCTGCCTTGCTGTTATCACCTATTAAAGAGCTTATACACTTACCTGGAGCCCATTTTTTGTGACTGCCCAGTGGACACTTACAGATCATCCAGCTCTGGTGGCCAACAGGACTCATGCTTGCAGTCCCACAGGACTGTATATATTTGCATATTTTTAAAAACTGTTGCTTGAGAGTCTGGCTTCTAGTCAGCCTGAATCAAAGAGCTAAGGTTCTCCCTTTTGGGATGTTGACAGGTTGTGGCATGTCTTCAACTACTTGGAGTTATTAAGACTATAGTAGGCTGCTTGGATAAGCACAGAGATTTGAAAGACAACCAAGAGTTAAAGCAGAGTTGAACAACAAGATTTGTCTCCTATATGAGGCCACTCCTTCAAGACTGGGAGAGGTGGTTGTTTCATCTACTATATAGAAATTGAAACAGAGAATCAAACAGAATGAAGAAACAAGAAGAATATGTTCCAAGAAAGAAGAATATAAAACTCAGAAAAATCTTAATGAGAGAAATATTAATTTATCTGATAAAGAGTTAAAAGTAATGATTATGAAGATGCTCACTGAACTGGGGAGAAGAATGAATGAACACAGAACTTCAAAAAAGACATGGAAAATATTAAAAATGTACCAAATAAGATGTTACAAAGCTCAAGAATATACTAACTGATAAAATTACACTGGAGAAGATCAACAGCAGATTAGATGAAACAGAAGACAAGATCAGTCAACTCAAAGAGAGGGCAGTAGAGCTTACTGAATCAGAGCAGCAGAAGGAAAATAGAATGAAGTAAAGTGAAAATAGCTTAAGGGACTTATAGACTAACATTTACATCAAATGGTCTAACATTCACATCATAGGGTCCCCAGAAGAAAAAGAGAAACAGAGGCAGAAATCTTATTTGAAGACAAAACAGCTGAAAGCTTCCCTATCTTCTAGACCTAGGAATCTCAGAGAGTTCCAAATAAGAGGTATCCAAACAGACTAATACCAAGAAAAATTACAATTAAAATGTCAAAAGTCTTTACTTCTCTGGTGGTTCAGTGGATAAGAATCTGGCTGCCAATGCAGGGGACGTGGGTTTGATTCTTGGTCCAGGAAGATTCCACATGCCATGGGGTACCTAACCACATGTGCCACAACTTCTGAAGGCTATGCATCTAGAGCCTCTGCTCTGCAACAAGAGAAGCCACCACAATGAGAAGCCTGTGCACCGCGATTAAAGGTAGCCCCTCATTACTGCAACTAGAGAAAGCCATACACAGCAACAAAGACCTTGTGCAACCAAAAAAAAAAAAAAAAAGAAGTTAAAGATAAGAAGGAACTTTATACATATTTTTACACAGATTATATTATTATTTTTAATTGGAGTATAAAAAAACTGGCAATGGGAGTATAAAAACAATTTGCACTGCTTTGTCAGTTTTTGCTGTACAGCAAAATGAATCAGCCATAGGTATACATCTGTCCCTTCTTTTTTGGATTTCCTTCTCATTTAGGTCACAGAGCACCGAGTAGAGTGTCCCGTGCTATACAGTAGGTTCTCATTAGTTATCTATTTTATACATAGTAGTGTATATATGTCAATCCCAGTCTCCCAATTCATCTCACCACCACCCCTTTCTCTCCCTTGGTGTCCATACATTTGTTCTCTACATCTGTGTCTCTATTTCTGCTTTGCAAGTAAGATCATCTACACAATTTTTCTAGATTCCACATATACGTGTTGCTGCTGCTGCTGCTAAGTCGCTTCAGTCGTGTCCGACTCTGTGCGACCCCATAGACGGCAGCCCACCAGGCTCCCCCATCCCTGGGATTCTCTAGGCAAGAATACTGGAGTGGGTTGCCATTTCCTTTTCCGATGCATGAAAGTGAAAAATCAAAGTGAAGTCTCTCAGTCGTGTCCGACTCTTAATGACCCCATGGACTGCGCCTACCAGGCTCCTCTGTCCATGGGATTTTCCAGGCAAGAGTACTGGAGTGGGGTGCCATTGCCTTCTCCATATATGTGTTAATATATGGTATTTATTTTTCTCTTAAGTTACTTCACTCTGTATGACAGTCTCTCAGTCTATCCATGTCTCTGCAAATGGCTCAATTTCCTTCTTTTTTAAAGCTGAGTAATATTCCATTGTATATATGTACCACAGCTTCTTTATCCATTCCTCTGCTGATGGACAGTTAGGTTGTTTCCATGACCTAGCTATTGTAAATAGTGCTGCAATGAACACTGGAGTGCATGTATCTTTTAAAATTATGATCTTCTATAGTGTATACCCATCAGTGAAACTGCCAGGTCATATGGAAGTTCTATTAAGGAGAAAATATTAAAAACAACAAGAGAAAGTAATTTCTTACATGCAAAGAAACTCCCATAAGACTATGAGCAGATTTTTTAGCAGAAAGTTTTCAGGCCTAAAGGGAATGGCACAATATATTCAAAGTGTTAAAAGGAAAAGAACCTTTAAACCAGGAACACTCTATAGAACAGATAGAGTTTACCAGATAAGCAAAAACTAAAGGCGTTCATTACCGCTAAACCAGCCTTAGAATAAATGTTAAAAGGGACTTCTTTAGGCTGAAATGAAATGGCACTAATTAGTAATGAGAACTCATATGAAAAGTAAACCTCACTGGAAAGAAAAATACATACAGGAAGTCCCCTACATTCAAACAAGTTCCATTCTAAGAGCACAATTATAAGTTCAATTTGTTTGCAAATCCAACAAAGTTAGCCTAGGTAAACAACAAGCACAATTAGCTCCATAGTACTGTACTGTAGTAGGTTTATAATACATTTACATCTTTGAGTTCACAATCTGAAGATTCATATGTAGGGGACTTACTGTGTAGTAAAGGTAGGGGATTAATTATGTACAAAGCTAGTATGAAGGCTGAAAAAGATAAAGGTAATAAAAATAACTATGATTACAATAATTTGTTAGGTATGCACAAGATAAAGATGTAGAATGTGACTTCAAAATCATAAAATGAGGGGGGTAATAATGTTGCGCTTTTCAGTGAGATCAAGCTTGAGTGTTATCAACTTTGACTGTTGTAGATATAAATTGTTATATATAAGCCTCATGGTAACCACAAAACAAAAACTTACAGTAAATATATGAAAGATAAAGAGAGGAATATAAGCCTACCACTAAAGAAAATCTTCAAGCCGCAAAGAAAGAGAGCAAGAGAAAAAAGAAAGGAGCTAGAGAAACTACATAAACAGCCAGAAAACAATGAACAAAATGTCAATAAGCACATAACATATCAATAATTACTTTAATGTAAATGGACTAAATTCTTTAATCAAATACATAGAGTTGCTGATTGAATTAAAAAAACAAGACCCATCAATATTATTGCTTAGAAGAGAGTCATTTTAAATGTAAGGACACACACAGACTGAAAGTAAAGGGTTGGAAAAAGATACTCCATGCAAATGGAAACCAAAATAAAGCTGGAGTAGCTATTCTTATATTGAACAAAACAGACTTTAAAATAAAGACTTTACTAACACACAAAGAAGTGTGTTGCATAATAATAAAGGAGTCAGTTCAACAAGAAGATATAACATTTGTAGATATTTATGTGCCCAACATAGGAGCACCTATATAAGTAAAGCAGATATTAACAGACCTAAAGGTGGAAATAGACAACAGTACATGACAGAAGGGGACTTTAATATTCCACTTATATTGATAGTTCATCCAAGCATAAAATCAATAAGGAAATATTGGCCTTAACACATTAGACTAGATGAACTTAATAGATATTTATAGAACATTCTCTCTGAAACAGCAGAATATACATTCTACTCAAGTGCACATAGAACATTTTCTAAGATAGATCAAATGTTTGGCCACAAAACAAATCTTAATAAATTTAAGAAGATTGAAATTATATGAAGCATCATTTCCAACCGCAGTGGTATAAAACTAGAAATAAATTACACAAAGAAAATGGAAAAATTCACAAATATGTGGAGATTAAACAACATGCTATTGAACACTCAATGGATCAAAGAAGAAATTAAAAGAGAAATTAAAAAAAAACATAGAGATAAATGGAAATGTAACATACCAAAATTTATGGGATGTAGTGAAAACACTTCTGGGAGGGAAGTTCATAGTGATAAATGCCTATCTCAAGAGATAAGAAAAGTCTCAAACAACCTAAATTTATACCTCAAGGAACTAGAAAAATAACAAGTGAAGCTCAAAGTCAGTAGAAGGAAAGAAAGAGCAGAAATAAATGAAATATAGACTATATACTTCAGCTTTAACAACATTATCTAGAGTTCAATATTTGTTTATCATTTTTTGAAGTGAAATTTATGTACAAATCATAAATGTGCTACTTGTTGTATACTAGGCCCCTACAGATAAGAAATATTTTCATATCCTTGAAAGTTCCCTGTGTCCCTGACTAGTCAGTCCTGTCTTCACTCCCAACCCCAGGTATTACCTGTGATTTTTAGCACTGACTATAGTCAAGTGTTAGGAGTATTTGGACCTGGGGAGCTGCCTGAGATGCTTCTTATAATGCTACAGATATAGGAGCTTGGTGGAGTTTTTCCAAAAGAAATTTAATAAATTTTTCATTTTCATAAAAAGATAGTCATTTAATCAGCAAGCACTTAGTTTCCAGATGCCTTGCTAAGTGCTGAGGGAGACATTCAGGAATCAAATGGTGTCAGCATTACAGGGGCTCTGATAGAAATAGGCACAGGATGCAGTGGAGGCACAAAGAAGAAAGTGATTTAGTTCTTCCTGCCTTGAAGGCATAGGCAAGTGGCCTCAAGGAGTAGGTCATGCTTGAGCTGCATCGAGGAAGACGAGTTGGTGTTTGCCAGGCACTACTGCATTGGGAGAGTGGGAACAGGGCATTTCAGTGTGAGCGATGGCAATGAGGAGGGCAAGAAGCTGGTGTGGTAGAAATGGTTTTGCTAGACTAGAGCAAAAGCTATGGAAGATGAAACTAGAGTGGTAGGTGGGGAGGACTTTGCATACCTTGCAGATAATTTTGGTTTATTTCTATAATTTGGGGGCTAATTTTTTTTTGACTGTGCCTAGTTTTAGTTGTGGCACATGGGATCTTCAGTCTTTGTTGTGGCATGTGGGTTCTTTTAATTGGGTTATGTGGAATCATTAGTTGCAGCATACAAACTCTTTAGTTGTGGCTTGTGGGATTTAGTTTCCTGAACAGGGATTGAACCTGGGCTCCCTGCATTGGGAGCGTGGAGTCTTAGCCACTAGACCACCAGGGAAGTCCCATGGGGACTAATCTTAAAGGTTTATTCATTTATGAAAGTGGTTATACTCAATAAATAGAAATTGTCAAGCAGTGAAGTTAGATTGTAAAGATTGTTTATGATCAAGTCAGAATCATGTTTCTTCTTTGTTTTAATAAACTGTGATTTTATATTTATATTTGATTCTTCTCCCTTTTATCTCTCTAAAATGACAGGTAGTATGCCAGTATTTCAAATATTCCAATGTACCTGATACCCTGTTGCTGCGGAATATTTTCCAAGCTCTGAATGTGTATTACAATTATTCAGGCCAGGCTAAATGTCTGAATGTTTCAGAGACAGCAACTAGCAGTCTGGGAGTCCAGGGTTGGAGCTATCAGGTAAGTGTGTATAATTTCCCCAATTGGAGCTTACTTTTCACTGTTTTGGTCTGGTCATACTATAACAGAATCCTCAAGATCTTGTCACCTAACCTGGATCCAAATCTGGGTTCTGTTACCTTACACTTCAAGACTGTGGATGAGTTCTCTCATTGATTCATTAAATACCAATTCAATTTTTAAAAAATTTTATTGAAGTATAGTTGATTTACAATGTTGTGTTAATTTCTAATAAACAGCAAAGTGACTCAGTTATATATATGCATATTCTTTTCCATTATGGGTTATTGCTGGATATTGAATATAGTTTCCTCTTCTATCTTAGGACCTTGTTGTTTATCTATCCTATATATACTACTTCAGTTTGGTATTTAAACATCACCAAATATATTCTGAGTACTTACTGCATGTCAGGCACTATTCCAGGCTCCAACTATACAAATTGGATATAAATTTATTTAATTATAAATAAAATATGATCTAATCATCGAATGTAGCTTGGTGGAAAATATAGGTAGCTAAACTAATATTACAATAGATCTTAGTAAGTCCTATAAGGGTAGCATTTTATGGACACAGAAAAGAAGAGGGAGTCTAACTTGATTCTATCTGAGCCTCCATTTTTTTCATCTGTACAATGACAATAGTAGTAATAATAGCAATATGTTCCTCCAGAGTTGTTTTGAGAATTCAATATGATAATAGATATGAAGTGAAATAGTTTGTGAAGAAGGAATATATAGCCCCAACTTCTGTGACTTCTCAGCTGAGCCTTAGGAATAAAGAGAGGTGGTATGGAGTAGAGAACAGGGGCTCTGAAGCCAGACTGCTGAGTTCAAGCCCTCACTTTTTTGCTTCTGAGCTGTATGACCTTGGGGAATTTATTTCACTCTTTGTGCTTCATTTTCTCACTAGAATCTTTCCTGATTTGCTTTTTCAGGCCTGTACAGAAATGGTCATGCCCACCTGTTCTGATGGTGTTGATGACATGTTTGAACCTCACTCGTGGAACATGAAGGAATATTCTGATGACTGTTTTAAACAGTGGGGTGTGAGACCGAGGCCCTCTTGGATCCCTACTATGTATGGAGGCAAGAACATCAGTTCACACACAAACATCATTTTCAGGTGAATTTTTGTTGATTCAAAGAAAATTCTGGTTGATGGAGACATTTGTAGAATGGATGAGAAAAGAAAACCAGGAAAATGTTGCACAGTTAAAACAATGTAGAATATAGCAGTGGTATCTATCATATTTTTCTACTCCTTGAAAGATAAAGGATTCTGAGAGGTGATATGATTTTTTGTTCGATTGCACTATGTTTAAAGGCTTAAAAACAACAGCAGCAAAGTTAAAATATTTTTAAAAGTGTGCTCAAAAGAAAAGGAAGCATCATCTGTTGTTCTCAGTTTATCTCATGATTGTTTTTATTGTTATCAATGATAATAAAAAATCTTCAGTATATACCTAACAAACACTTTTGAGGTGCCCACTGTGTTCTGTCCTAGGCACTATATGAGGCACTTTAAATAAATCACTTAATTCCCACAAAAACTTTGAAAGAAGTTTTTACAGTCTCTATTTTACTGAGGAGGAAAGTGAAAGTCAGTGTGTACAGTCACTTGCCAAAACTTATCCAGTTTTGTTTTAGTTACCAAGTGATAAAGCCAGTTTTCAACCTTGGCCCATCTGACTACAAAAACTGTTTATTCTGTAAAACTGTTTCTCTAGAAGAATTATATTTGGTATTGGTTCATATTGGAGTTAATCAAGTAGACTCTAAATGTGCCTGATTGTGACTTCAAAATTTCCGTGTTTTGGCTTGAACATTAGGTTGTTAGTTATTAAAATAGCAACCATTTAATAAGAAATTTCCCCAAGTTTATGTGGAAATAGTAGAGAGATATCCATACATATCTCTTAACCAATTGTTTAAATTGTAAACGTTATGCTTTTACAAATTCTTCTAAACAGAGTCACATTTGACTTTTGAGACATGACTGAAAGCTCTTAGGAAGGAGCAATGCTATTTTAGCTGAAAGATCACTCTCTGGGTGTAGGCCAGTGACACTGCCCATTTTGCAAAAGAACCTTTTTCTTGTTGGATTCATGCTAGTTTCTCACTCAGTAGGATACCCTGCTGCTGCTGCTGCTGCTGCTGCTAAGTCCCTTCCATCGTGTCCAACTCTGTGCGACCCCATAGACGGCAGCCCACCAGGCTCCCCAGTCCCTGGGATTCTCCAGGCAAGAATACTGGAGTGGGTTGCCATTTCCTTCTCCAATGCATGAAAGTGAAAAGTGAAAGTGAAGTTGCTCAGTCATGTCCAACTCTTTGCGACCCCATGGACTGCAGCCTACCAGGCTACTCCACCCATGGGATTTTCCAGGCAAGAGTACTGGAGTTGGGTGTAGGATACCCTCCCCTCCCTCAAATGTGAGACACTAAATGCAAAACTTAAAGATTCTTTTTGTTTAATTCCCTAGAATTATTTACCTTGTCCTCAGTAGAATTCTTCAAAACTATACTTTCAGCTCAGCTTTTTGAGGTGATAGTTGAGCAATTAAGTATATTTAGGGTAGGAAACTGTACCAAATTAGGATGTTTGAAATCAGGAAAACATGAAAGGACTGAGAGGACTGAAAAGGCTTAAATGTAAGCCTTGGGTATCAAGCTCATCTTTGTTCCCTCAGAGAAGGAAATACTTTGTCATTTTCTTGTTTTTAGAAACTTACCTCCAGATAGTACTTATATGGATTTCTCCGGCATGTGGAGGCTATAAGCTCATCCTTATTTGCTTTGACCTCATAAAGCTGAAGTTCAAGTTGACTTGTAAAGTAAAGTCTTTGAGTCTTATCTATAAAGGTTTTGATATCTGAGTTTTGGTCAAATACTTTCTGCTTTTTTGTTGGATTCAACCATTACATGAGTATTTTAGTTGCCCATTTATCCTTTTATACTTATTTTCCTCCAGGTATCAAAATAAGTTATTGTCATCGTCATCATTGGGGAAAGGTTAGATTTTGTTGAAAAAAGTTTGGAGTAGAACTGAAAGAGTAGGTAAAAAATATGGCTCAACATTAAAAAAAACAAAAGAAACTTTTGGCTAGTGTAAGAAAGGACTTCCTAACAGAGCTATGCATAGTTAGAGTGAATTGTCTTAAATTATTTAAGCTTTTGATCCTCAGTTTTCTCTTAAGTAAAATGAGAATAATAATGCCAGTCACCCTATAGAGTTGCTGTGATGCTTAAAAGAGTTAACCCAGTGAAATATTTAGCCCAGACTGTGGGCAGGAATCCCTTAGAAGAAATGGAGTAGCCATCATGGTCAACAAAAGCGTCCGAAACGCAGTACTTGGATGCAGTCTCGAAAATGACAGAATGATCTGTTTGATTCCAAGGCAAATCATTCAATATCACAGTAATCCAAGTCTATGCCCCAACCAGTAACGCTGAAGAAGCTGAAGTTGAACGGTTCTATGAAGACCTACAAGACCTTTCAGAACTAACACCCAAAAAAGATGTCCTTTTCATTATAGAGGACTGGAAAGCAAAAGTTGGAAGTCAAGAAACACCTGGAGTAACAGGCAAATTTGGCCTTGGAATACGGAATGGAGCAGGGCAAAGGCTAATACAGTTTTGCCAAGAGAACACACTGGTCATAGCAAACACCATCTTCCAACAATACAAGAGAAGACTACACATGGACATCACCAGATGGTCAACATCGAAATCAGATTGATTATATTCTTTACAGTTAAAGATGGAAAAGCTCTATACAGTCAGCAAAAACAAGACCAGGAGCTGACTGTGGCTCACATCGTGAACTCCTTATTGCCAAATTCAGACTTAAATTGAAGAAAGTAGGGAAAACCACTAGACCATTCAGGTATGACCTAAATCAAATCCCTTATGATTCTACAGTGGGAATGAGAAGTAGATTTAAGGGACTAGATCTGATAGATAGAGTGCCTGATGAACTATGGATGGAAGTTCATGACATTGTACAGGAGACAGGGATCAAGACTATCCCCATGGAAAAGAAATGCAAAAAAGCAAAATGGCTGTCTGAGGAGGCCTTACAAATAGCTGTCAAAAGAAGAGAAGCGAAAAGCAAAGGAGAAAAGGAAAAATATACGCATTTGAATGCAGAGTTCCAACGAATAGCAAGGAGAGATAAGGAAGCCTTCCTCAGTGATCAATGCAAAGAAATAGAGGAAAAACAATAGAACGGGAGAGACCAGAGATCTCTTCAAGAAAATTAGAGATACCAAGGGAACATTTCATGCAAAGATGGGCTCGATAAAGGACAGAAATGGTATGGACCTAACAGAAGCAGAAGATATTAAGAAGAGGTGGCAAGAATAAACAGAAGAACTGTACAAAAAAGATCTTCACCACCCAGATAATCACGATGGTGTGATCACTCATCTAGAGCCAGACATCCTGGAATGTGAAGTCAAGTGGGTCTTAGAAAGCATCGCTATAAACAAATCTAGTGGAGGTGATGGAATTCCAGTTGAGCTATTTCAAATCCTGAAAGATGATGCTGTGAAAGTGCTGCACTCAATATGCCAGCACATTTGGAAAACTCAGCAGTGGCCACAGGACTGGAAAAGGTCAGTTTTCATTCCAATCCCAAAGAAAGGCAATGCCAAAGAATGCTCAAACTACCGCACAATTGCATTCATCTCAAACGCTAGTAAAGTAAGTCTCAAAATTCTCCAAGGCAGGCTTCAGCAATATATGAACCGTGAACTTCCAGATGTTCAAGCTGGTTTTAGAAAAGGCAGAGGAACCAAAGATCTAATTGCCAACATCCACTGGATCATGGAAAAAGCAAGAGAGTTCCAGAAAAACATCTATTTCTGCTTTATTGACTATGCCAAAGCCTTTGATTGTGTGGATCCCAGTAAACTAGAAAATCCTGAAAGAGATGGGCATACCAGACCATCTGTCCTGCCTCTTGAGAAACCTGTATGCAGGTCAGGAAGCAACAGTTAGAACAGGACATGGAACAACAGATTGGTTCCAAATAGGAAGAGGAGTACATCAAGGCTGTATATTGTCACTCTGCTTATTTAACTTCTATGCAGAGTACATCATGAGAAACACTGGGCTGGACGAAGCACAAGCTGGAATCAAGATTTCCGGGAGAGATATCAAGAACCTCAGATATGCAGATGACACCACCCTTATGGCAGAAAGTGAAGAAGAACTAAAAAGCCTCTTGCTGAAGGTGAAAGAGGAGAGTGAAAAAGTTGACTTAAAGCACAACATTCAGAAAATGAAGATCATGGCATCTGGTCCCATCACTTCATGGGAAATAGATGGGGAAACAGTGGAAACAGTATCAGATTTTGTTTTGGGGGGCTCCAAAATCACTGCAGATGGTGATTGCAGCCATGAAATTAAAAGACGCCTACTCCTTGGAAAGAAAGTTATGACCAACCTAGATAGCATATTGAAAAGCAGAGACATTACTTTGCCAACAGAGGTCCGTCTAGTCAAGGCTATGGTTTTTCCACTGGTTATGTATGGATGTGAGTGTTGGACTGTGAAGAAAGCTGAGCGCCAAAGAATCGATGCTTTTGAACTGTGGTGTTGGAGAAGACTCTTGAGAGTCCCTTGGACCATAAGGAGATCCAACCAATCCATTCTAAAAGGAGATCAGCCCTGGGATTTCTTCGGAAGGACTGATGCTAAAGCTGAAACTCCAATACTTTGGCCACCTCATGCGAAGAGTTGACTCATTGGAAAAGACTGATGCTGAGAGGGATTAGAGGCAGGAGGAGAAGGGGATGACAGAACGAGATGGCTGGATGGCATCACTAACTCGATGAACATGAGCTGGGTGAACTCTGGGAGTTGGTGATGAACAGGGAGGCCTGGCATGCTGCAGTTCATGGGGTCGCAAAGAGTCGGCCACAACTGAGTGACTGAAGTGAACTGAACTGAACTGGCAAATTATATGCCAAAAAAATTCCCATTGAATGAATAAGTGGAAGTATACTCACAGCCCTGTACTTTAGCTTTGAGCTAGCAGGGAACTACTTGTCTCTGAATGTCTTTTTCCTTCCACTTTTTTTCCTTTTCTTAAGACCTCGGCATCCTCAAGGAAACCTTCCCTGACATCTCCAAGGAGGTTATGTTTCCCCGACACACTTAGCTTCTCTAAAGCCTGTGACTGTCCCTTAGCACTCTGTGTGGAATTTACCTGTTTGTGTTTCTCTCTGCCCCTCACTCATTTCTCAGAGAACAGAGAAATCTCATTTCTCTGTTGAAATGAGATTATGAACTTCTCAGTGACAGAGAATTTTTCTTAATCATCTCTGTGCCTTTAGCACCTGCCACAGTGACTGGCACATAGTAGATGCCCAATTAGTGTGTGTGTTGATAAGGATGAGAAATGACATAAAGCTCAGGAAAACTTCAGAGGCATGTGAAAGTATAAAGGCAGAACTATATAAAAATGCTGGTTTATTTTCCTGCGGTGGCAAATATACTTTTAAAAAGAAATTTTTTTCCCATGTACTGCTAGGTGTGAAGAATTCAATGTAAAACTTACCTTATTTAAAAATTCAAAATTTTCTATTGCTTTTCTGAGGAAAACACATTCCAAAAATAAAAAAGCAGCATTAGGTTCTGTCTACTGAGTGGCCATCAGTTACAAAATATTTATGGTTGACGATAAGAAAATGTCCAAGGAACCATGTGGAAAGCATATTTTATGTTCATACTTCTCTCCTTAAGGCATCTCACACACATCCAACTGTGACTACTTTTTTTAGTTAGAAAGTTCAGTCTGTTTTTAACTGTTGAGTTAGATATCTGCAAGTTAAGAGCTTGGGCTTTGAAGTTGGAGAGACCTAGGTGTCATTCTGCTTCTGTTAACCATGTGCCTTCAGGCAAATTGCCAATTTATATCAGTTAGAAATAATAACTATCTGCCAGAGTTACTTCAAGGAGTAGATAATCATAGAAGTGAGCACTATGAGGGTAGAGATTTTTGTCTGTTCACAGTTGAGTTAACTGTACTGAGTCAGTACCTGATACATAGTAGGCAGTCAGTAAACATGTTGAGCAAATAAGAATTTAATAGTAGCTATTAATAGTTCCATTTCAGCAATTTTCTTATTCCACAGTATTTTTGTTGGAAGGATTTATTTTTTCCCCAAAACCCAGTTGTTGAGAAATTATCTTACCAATGGTCATTTTTAGTTATTTAAATGTAAATTCAAAAAGGAGTCCCTGAGAAGCTGGTTAATTTAACATAATTTTTCAGGGAAATTAATTGTTGCCAGCAATTAAGTGAGGCTCACTGTTGGGAATTTTATGCACGCATCTAGGTTCTCTCATGAAAGCCAGGTTTTTTTCTCCTGTAAATTTCCCATTGACTGATTTAGCTTTCTCATGTCTAGGACCAAGAAATTCAAGTCCATGTGCATTTTAGGTCTCTCAGCAACTCCAAACACTGTTGCTAAGCCACTGGGTGGATTCAGATGACCTTTTAAATCAAATGCAGTTTGCTTATTATGTAGCTGTTGGGATGGCTTTTTTGTTTTGCAAATAATGGAGAGTTTCCTATCTTGGTTGGTCCTGTCAAATTGGAGTAATGATAAAGGCCACTTGTTCATTTAAGAAAATCCAACCCCTTGTGTAGTTTACTTTAAAAATTTATCTCAAAAAAAAAATTTATCTCATAGTTGAAAACTAACATCCTATTTTGCATGTGAGTTTTTCCTCTTGTTTTTAATAAAACCAAAAAAGGTAAAATTTCAGAGTGATTTCTCCCCCCAAGAATGATGTTAAGTTGCAATTGAATTAATTTCTTAAAAAACCAAAAATATGGTTAAAAGTGTGGTCAGGCTAGAACAGGGATTTTAGACTTGTATTTCAAGCATATATATATTTAATGTACCTAAATCCTCATTTCCTTTTTAACTTGAACATTTACCTAGAAAATTGATTGCATGCATTTTTCTGACCAAATTTCTGTGAGAAATGCTGTGGCATCCCTTTTCATGTTTCATTTACCTCTCAGAAGTATTAACACTTCTCATGCTTATAGAATGTGATAATAATTATAATAATACTGCACATTCGTGTGGTATTTTATAGTTTATACCTTATTTCCAAATGTATTATTCAAGTGGAACCTCACAGTGTCTCTGTGATTGAAGGGCATTATCTTTAAAAGTTATTTTTTTGGTCATACACATGAGAATTAGATTCAGAGGGGTCAGATAACTTACCCGAAGTCATGTGGCTTACTGGGGTATAAAACTTAGACCTGCTGACTTAGTTCATTGTTTCTTGCCAGTATTATACCTAGCTGAATGTCACTGTCTGTATATTTACATTAATCACATTACCTATGTGAACTCTACTTTTCCATGTAAAAAGTACTGTAGTGATTTACATGTTCCTGAACTCACAAGCATATATGTATAGACATCTTTTGTGCAGGGCATCTGATATAAGACTATAAATAACTAGATTATTCTTTTTTATTCATTCAATAAATATTTGTATAGCTCCTAGTGTATGCCAGGCACTGAAGATACAGTAATAAAACAGACAAAAAACCGTGCCGTTGGGAAGCTTTAGTTTGAAAGATGGGTAAAAACAAGATAGCACTTATAAGAATGTTAGAAGGCGATAGATGCTAAGGGGTAGGGGGAAATAAACCAGGGAAGAAGGCTATGAAATGTTAGTGGGGGTTGGGGGGGAGTTTGAATTTTTGATGAGGTGGCTAAGAAAGACCTCTACTACTAGATATCTACTATGGTGGGCAAAAATCCCTTAGAAGAAATGGAGTATCCCTCATAGTCAACCAAGAAGTCTGAAATTTAGGACTTGGGTACAATCTCAAAAATGACAAATAACCTTGGTTCGTTTCCAAGGCAAACCACTCAGCATCACAGTAATCCAAGTCTGTGCCCCAACCACTAATGCAGAAGAAGCTGAAGTTGAATAGTTCCATGAAGACCCATAAGACCTTCTAGAACTAACACCAAGAAAGATGTCCTTTTCATCATAGGGGATTGGAATGCAAAAGTTGGAAATCAAGAGATACATGGAGTAACAGGCAGGTTTGGCCTTGGAGTACAAAATGAAGCAGGGTAAAGGCTACACAGAGTTTTTTCAAGAGAACACACTGGTCATAGCAAACACCCTCTTCCAACAACACAAGAGACAACTCTACACATGAACATCACCAGACGGTCAATACTGAAATCAGATTGATTCTATTCTTTGCAGCCAAATGTGGAGAAGCTGTATCAGTTTAGTTCAGTCGCTCAGTTGTGTCCAACTCTTTGTGACCCCATGGACTGGAACATCCCAGGTCTCCCTGTCCATTGCCAACTCCCGGAGTTTACTCAAACTCATGTCCATTGAGTTGGTGATGCCATGCAACCACCTCATCCTCTGTTGTCCCCTTCTTCTCCCACCTTCAATCTTTCCCAGCATCAGGGTCTTTTCCAGTGAGTCAGTTCTTTGGATCAGGTGGCCAAAGTATTGGAGTTTTAGCTTCAGCATCAGTCCTTCCAATGAATTCAGGACTGGCACTTGTCTTATTATATTTTGCCTTACTTGCCTCCTGAGAAATCTGTATGCATGTCAAGAAGTAACAGTTAGAACCAGACATGGAACAACAGACTGGTTCCAAATTGGGAAAGGAGTATGTCAAGGGTGTATGTTGTCACCTTGCTTTTTTATTTTTTAACTTATATGCAGAGTACATCAGGCGAAGTGCCAGACTGGATGAAGCACAAGCTAGAATCAAGATTGCCGGGAGAAATATCAATAACCTCAGATACGCAGATGACACCACCCTTATGGCAGAAAGTGAAGAGGAACTAAAGAGTCTCTTGTTGAAAGTGAAAGAAGAGAGTGAAAAAGCTGGCCTAAAACTCAGCATTCAAAAAACTAAGATCATGCCATCTGGTCCCATCACTTCATGGCAAATAGATGGGGAAATAGTGAAAACAGTGACAGAGTTAATTTTGAGGGGCTCCAAAATCACTGCAGATGGTGACTTCGGCTATGAAGTTAAAAGACTCTTGCTTCTTGGAAGAAAAGCTCTGATGAACCTAGAGAGCATATTAAGAAGCAGAGACAATACTTCGCTGACAGAGGTTTGTCTAGTCAAAGCTATGGTTTTTCCAGTAGTCATGTATGGATGTGAGAGTTGGACTATAAAGAAAGCTGAGTCCTGAAGCATTGATGCTTTTGAACTGTGGTGTTGGAAAAGACTTTTGATAGCTCTTGGACAGCAAAGAGGTCCAACCAGTCAATCCTAAAAGAAATGAGTCCTGAATATTCATTGAAAGGACTAATGCTGAAGCTGAAGCTTCAGTACTTTGGCCACCTGATGCGAAGAACTCCTTAGAAAAGACATTGATGCTGGTGAGGATTGAAGGCAGAAGAGAAGAGGATAACAGAGGATGAGATTGTTGGATGGCATCACTGATTTGATGGACAAGAGTTTGAGCAAACTCTGGGAGTTGGTGATGGACAGGAAAGCCTGGCATGCTGCAGTCCATGAGGTTGCAAAGAGTCAGACACAACTGTGTGACCTAATTGACTGAAGAGATAATTAGCATTTTAAAATATAGGTGTTTTTTTTTTCCCCTTATCACTAATATTTGGGTTCTAGGAAGGAAGGAAACAGGTTTTAATTGAGGAACTCCTTCGTACCTAACAGTTATTCAGTATATATACATGTACTATCTGATTTAACCTTTAAAGCAACCTCCTGAGGTAGGCCTTGTTAACTCTGCTTTACATATAAGTAAACTGAGACAGCTAACTTATGTAAGGTCAGACAACTTTTGAGTAATGAAGCCAGGATTAGAATTGAGTCTTCTCAATTAGAAGTTCCAGTATAGTCTAAATTGATTGATGGGGCATCCCTTTCAGGGTTCTCTGGTCCTATTCCTTGTCCCTGGTTACAGAAGTATTGTCAAACTCCAGGATGAAGCACCTTTCTATATGACAGATTAAATCCTCAGATCATATTCCCTAGTTCATAAGCTTATAATTTTAGGTGTTATGCATATAATAGGTTTCTCCTATCTTATATTTTATGTAGATATGAAAAACTAGCAATCTGATTTTTTTTTTTCTTTCCCTCACTTAGCAATGGTGAACTAGACCCCTGGTCAGGAGGTGGAGTAACCAAGGATATCACAGACACCTTACTTGCGATCGTCATCCCAAATGGAGCCCATCATCTAGATCTCCGAGCCAGCAATGCCTTGGATCCTGTCAGTGTGCAGTTAACTCGCTCCTTGGAAGTTAAATACATGAAGCAGTGGGTCACTGATTTCTATGTCCGTCTGAGAAAAATGAACTGAGTAACTTTTGATCATTTTCAGTTTCTTCTTTTAAGTTCATTCCACCTACATTTCCATTCACCTTGGCTTTCTGTGCATAATTACTTCCCCTTGTTCATTAAATTTCGTGTGGTGAAGACTGAGATAGAGCAAACATGATGGTGGGGATAGCAGCCATCCCACGACCCGAGTCCTCGCCATCCTTGTGCCACCTCCAGGAAGAATCTCTTCACCACAGCTTTCCCACACCATCCACGGCCTTCATAACTGGAGCAGAGTATTGATTGCCTTTCACAAGAGGGAGAATCCCTTCTTTTATTTCTCTGAAAGCAAGGATTTCTCTTGGTTTTGAAGTTGAAGTCTCTTTGGCCCATTTGTCACTTGTCCCTTTTCTACCCTCCCAAAAGGAAAAGAAGATGGATAAAAATGATGTAATTGCAGCTGGTAGGAAGGATATCCAATGCCAAATCAGGAAATGGGAGTCGTTTCTTTTGTGCTTGATTCAATGACTTTGAACTGTGCTGTAAATAAAGAATAGGGCTGAACCTTATACCTGTGTGTTGCTTCTGAAACTTGCTCCAGCTGTTAGGAATGCTGTGTGTGCTGGGCTTGGCTGTTTTTAAAGGAAAGTCCTTTAATTTTCTCTCTTCTGTTTGGCAGCTTTTCTTATTCTGGGATATTTGCCACTGGTACTGCCAGTAAGAAATCTGGCCTTTTCTGCCCCATTTCTCTTTGTTTCTAAGGTAAGTTTTGTGGTAATTTGGTTACATTTTGCCAGTTTAGGAAAATGACTCTGTTTTCGTTTTCTTTTTACATCTAAGCAAGCTTTTATATTCTCCAGTCGCTGATGATACTTCAGTAAGAAGCCTTTAAAAATTGATCTATCAGCTATTCAGAAGGTAAAACATAGTAGTGTTTAGTGTTTTGTTTTTTAAATTTCATTTTCTGGTGGTTGTTATGTTGTCATTAAAGCCAGAAGTGTCAGGACACTAAGAGGCAGGTGCAGAAGAACTTTTCTGTATAGCTTCCAAAAGACAAGCTAACTAATTCATGCAGGCAGCATATTTGACATTAATAAATGGCTGAGCCGTTCTTATTTCCAAGGGGTTGGCTTCTTTTAAGCAGTTCTTACACTGAGACCTTTCTTCAGAAGAGCTTTTCTAGGATAACAAATAGGGTTGGAGCAAAACCTTTCAGGGACACAGAGATTCTAACAGTTTCTACTCTGTTAAAAGATTTCTTTCCCCTTGTTTCTTTTTATTTTCTCTCAATTTTTTTTTCTTCATTCTGCCTTGGTAACATTTTCTGCTTTTTAAAAAACTGTATCTTGAGCTTGATTATTTCTAAAGCACTTATTTTTTTTTTAATAAAATGCAGATATAGTGTTTGTTCTTGGATGGGAGACCAAAATATTTCACTTACTTCGCCTGGCATATGGGAGATACAGAAAAATCTTTATCTGGTTTCAGAAGCCTTCAGTTCTCATTGTAGTGAGTTGTCCATCAAAGCATTTGGTCACTATTTTCATTTCAGCATCAGAGAAGTCTACTGGGGTGAGAATTTAAGGGTCAAAAATAAAAAGTACTACTTTTTATTCTTTGCCAACTAATAAGTTTTATAATGCAGCATTTATGGGCTTAATGGAGGATATTCTTACTATTTATTTTAGGATATATTAATTATAGGATATTTTCATTGAAACCTTTTTTACTTAGAATCTTTAAAATATACATTGCCACTTCACTTAATATTGATTGTTTGCATGAACTGCATTTTTGTGGAGAGACTTGTTGCTCCCAAATGACTATTTTTCTGCAAGTATAAGTTGGTTGTATGTACATGTTTTTTCTATGTACATTTCATGACAGATAGCAACCTTAACTAAAGCTGGCCCAATTATAATATACTAACATTTTAAAATTTAAATTGAAAAACAACTGAAGCATCAAATAAGCCTTATTTAAAGCATCCCTCTAATGATTGATGCTTTTGAAAGACCAGGAAAGAGAGAGAGTTGGAGTGTTTTTTATTTTCTGTATTTGTTACTCTCACTACCTAGAGTAACAGGTAGAACTGATGGGAACTAAAGAAACTTCGAGGTCTTTCTTAGGGGATCTGTGAAGTTAAGAGATTATCCAGAGGAGCCAGTGTCTAGCCGAGCATATTAGAGGGTTCTGAAGACATCGCAGGTGTCATCCAGGCCAATCACATCATTCATAGGTGATGCCATCATGACCCAGAGAAAAGGGCCTTGTCTAAGGCCTCACAGCTCATTTTTTAGCAGAACCAAGCCTTGCATCCCAGTTTCTTTGTTGTTGCTGTTGTTTTCATTTTATTGGTGTAGCTTAAGTCTTTGTTTGAATTAAAGCAACAAACCCTCATTAAACCAGCTGAAACAAAAGAAAAAGTTTATTGAAGCTATGTAAGAATAGCTCCAGGACTTGGGTAACTAGGAATTGTGAAAGAATGGAATTAGGATCTGGAAAGTCATTAAAAGTCAAGATTGTTACTTTCTGTTTCTCTTGCTCACAGCAGAGGTCATCAGTTGTCAAATTGTGAGTAAGATTTGGTTCTCTTATTATTTGGCCACCAATCTAAAATGTGCTTGTGCATCACAGTTACCTGAAGGGCTTGTTAAAACATTGATTGTTGAACCCGACTCCAGAATTTATATAATACATCTTGGGGTGGATCTTGAGAAGTTGCATTTTTAACAAATTTCCACACGATGCTGGGGGATTACACTTCAAGAACCAGTAGTTAAGAGAATTCTGAATTTGAATTTCTTCTAACAGGGAAGAAGAATTCTCCTCACTCCTGTTGAACTACATGATCCCATTTGAGTATGGGAACCTTGCCAGATTCTTCCTTCCCCATGGCTACTTCATCTCTGCACACCAGTTTCCTCTTTTCTGCTCATAGAAGACCTGCAATGACTTCCCAGAATGGTGTCCTCAGGCCCCTTGGACTGTACCACCTCACAAGCTCACAACTCTCAGGTGGTTAGGGAGGGATGCAATCATAAAGGCATGACTTCAGAGAGACACCGGAGAAGGCACTGGCACCCAACTCCAGTACTCTTGCCTGGGAAATCCCATGGACAGAGGAGCCTGGTGGGCGGCAGTCCATGGGGTCGCTAAGAGTCGGACACTACTGAGCGACTTCACTTTCACTTTTCACTTTGATGCATTGGAGAAGGAAATGGCAACCCACTCCAGTGTTCTTGCCTGGAGAATCCCAGGGACAGAGGAGCCTGGTGGGTTTCCATCTATGGGGTCGCACAGAGTCGGACACGACTGACGCGACTTAGCAGCAGCAGCAGCAGCAAGAGAGACACAGTGTTTAGGATAAGGATGAAGGAAGAGCAGTTCAAGCAATTCATTGTGTCTGCCAAACAGTGTTTCTTGGAATACAGGTGTCCCCCCACCCCCAAAAATACATGACTTATGTAATAGATTCATAGTTAATCCAAGTTTGGAAAATGATGGGTTAAACAAAGTTAAATAGGTTTTTTTTTTTAAAGTAAATAGGCATTGTGACTTTCCAAATTGGTAATCAAGAATACAACTTCTCTCTGTCTTACCTACAGAGCACCTACAAGGCATAAGATGTTCTTGTGAAACCTAGAGGATACAGTGGTGAAAAAGCAAACACATTATCTGTCCTAAGAAGGTTTATATTCCAGTGGGAGGAAGACATGAAATGTCAAATTATACAAAAAGTGTGTACAATTGTAAATGCTATGAAGAGTGGGGATTAGTCGGAAATTTAGCAAGGAATAATCCGAGCTGGTCTGTGGGAATAAGAGAATGCTGTTTTGAAATGTGACATTTTAGTGTTATCTAAATGGGGCTATACTAGAAGAGGAGTGGAGAAAACGGCATGTGTAAAAGCCCTGAATATAGTATATTCAAGGAACTGAAAGAAGCCCTTTGTATGGGACAGAACATGACCATGTAACCACAGAGAAAATGACATAAGATAAATCTGGAGACTTGGATAGGGAGGAAGCTCATTCAAGCAGACCATGATGAGGAGTCAATATAAAGAATGAAAAATCACGGACTGTCCTTATTCAGGGGAGTGACATGAACAGATTTTCGTTTAAAAAGACCACTCTGGCTATAGATTGGGGTTGTCCCTGGTGGCTCAGATGGTAAAGAATCTGCCTGCAAGGCAGGAGACCCAGGTCCCATCCCTGGGTTGGGAAGATCCCCTGGAGAAGGGAATGGCAACCCACTCCAGTATTCTGGCCTGGAAAATTCCATGGAAAGAGGAGCCTGGTGGGCTACAGTCCATGGAGTCTCAAAGAGTTAGAAAAGACTAAGCGACTAACACACACACACACACACACACACACACACACACACACACACACACACACACACACAGATAGATTGGAGTGTGCATTGGAGAGGGCAAGCATGTTATATAGAAGACCACTGTTGTAGTTGTCTAAGTAAGAGAAAGCTTTGACTAGGGTGGTAGAGGTGGAAATGAGAAGTAGATGAATTTGAGAGAGATTTGGTAAGAAATGTCATTGGGATTTGGTGATGGATCACATTTGAGATGGGAGTTGGGCAGATGTCGAGGCTGATGATTTCTGACTTGTGTACTTGGATAGATGATGGTGCCATACACTGGAAAGAGAGCTACACAGGGTGACCAGGTATGGCAGGAAGATTATGAGTTCAATTTGTCATGCTGACTTTTATATACTTTTGAAATAACCAAGTCACGTTAGCTGTCAAGTTGGACTATTGAATATAAAGATCTGGAAACCAGTCTGGGCTGGGGAGCCATGGTGAATAGATGGTAGTCACAGCATGAGCTGTGAGCTCAAGGAGCTACTGTTCAGGAATATGCTTCAGGAGCTGCTGCTGTACTGTACCTACCATGACACATTCTTAAGAAAACTCTGAACACTCCAGTTCTACAGCTGTAGTACATTTGACTCCACTGAGCCAATCCATCACTTCATACAACCTTTGCTAAAATTGGGATCTGTCTCTGTATTCATTTCCCATTCTTACTGCTGTCTTTCACTTTCCTAACACCCTGCACTTCAGCCGCACCAAATTTTCTGTTACTCTAAAACTCTTCTCTTCTTATCACTACCCTGCAGTATGTTTTCACTGGCAAACTTTGCATCCTTCAAAGCCCAGATCAACTTGATTATCTCTCCTGTGAAGTCTTTCTCAGCTTCCCCAAAGGAGTAGTTCTTTTAAATCTATGCTGTCACAGAACAAGTTTCACACCTAGGTTGTCAGCTAGAATGTAAACTTCATCACGGTATAGATTGTCTGTCTTGTTCATTTCTGCATCTTCAGTAGCTTTCAACAGTGCCTGACCACCTCTAATTTAGTACACATACCCCAAATTGTGATATATTGCAAAATGTTCTCACTCTCTTTTTAGTTTCACCAAGCCATCTGAGAGCAGGGACTAGGCCTCATTTCTTCTAGTAATCAGCTTCTAGTATGGAGAAGGCAATGGCAACCCACTCCAGTACTCTTGCCTGGAAAATCCCATGGACGGAGGAGCCTGGTGGGCTGCAGTCCATGGGGTCGCTCAGAGTTGGACACAGCTGAAATGACTTAGCAGCAACAGCAGCAGCAGTAATGGCATGGGGCCAGGCAGCTGGTCTCAGTAGGCCCTCAGTAAATTTATATGAAAACACTTTCCAGGTGAAGAGGCCAAGCTTTCTGTCTCTCTCTGTAGCCAAGCATCTTTCACAGCTCTGATGTTCTCATATGACTTCCTCCTCTAGGCTTCCTTAGATTTTTGGAAAGGGGATCTCCAAGTATGCAACACATCTACAACTTGTACTCACTGATTTTCCCTCACTTCAACTACTCATGCCCGAGGCTCCTTTTCCCACTACATGAGCCTGGTACTTTTTGTCAAGGGAGCTGAATATAACTATGATGTTATGTTGGAATAAAACACTGACTAGAAACAGTTTGCTGTAGTCCATGCAGTCACAAAGAATCAGACATGACTTAGCAACTGAACAAGAAACAGCCATGCAAATGGCTAGATTTCTCTGGGTCCCCATTTTAAAGCAAGTGGGTGAAGGAAGGGTCTGTTTTTAATAGATTTTGCTGCTTAATAGTGGAGATAGATACAATATTGGAACTGGAATAGATAAATACAATATTGGAAGACAAGATACAAGACTGGAAAGCAGTCTTGGGATCATTTAGCTCTACATGTGTGTTTAACATAGCTTGCTTCTTTAACCCAGGCCTGGACTGTGAAAGTTATTCCCCAAGGTTTATAGCTAACATGTTTATTTATTACTTATTTTCTTAAAAAAATTTTTTGAGGGGTATAATTTACATTGTGGTGTTACAACAAAGTGTATCTGTTATACATATACATATAACCACTCTTTTTTGGCTTCTTTTCCCATATGAGTTCAGTTCAGTTGCTCAGTCGTGTCCAGCTCTTTGCGACCCCATGGAGTGCAGCATGCCAGAACTCCCTGTCCATCACCAACTCCCCGAGTTTACTGAAACTCATGTCCATCGAGTCGGTGATGCCATCCAACCATCTCATCCTCTGTCATCCCCTTCTCCTCCTCAGTCTTTCCCAGCATCAGGGTCTTTTCAAATGAGTCAGCTCTTCACATCAGGTGGCCAAAGTATTGGAGTTTCAGCTTCAACATTAGTCCTTCCAGGGAACACCTAGGACTCATCTCCTTTAGGATGGACTGGTTGGATCTCCTTGCAGTCCAAAGGACTCTCAAGAGTCTTCTCAACACCACAGTTCAAAAGCATCAGTTCTTTGGTGCTCAGCTTTCTTTATAGTCCAACTCTCACATCCATACATGACCACTGGAAAAACCATAGCCTTGACTAGATGGACATCTTGTTGACAAAGTAATGTCTCTGCTTTCTAATATGCTGTCTAGGTTGGTCATAACTTTCCTTCCAAGGAGTAAGCGTCTTATAATTTCATGGCTACAGTCACCATCTGCAGTGATTTTGGAGCCCAGAAAAATAAGTTCTGATACTGTTTCTACTGTTTCCCCATCTATTTGTCATGAAGTGATGGGACTAGATGCCATGATCTTCTTTTTCTAAATGTTGAGTTTTAAGCCAACTTTTTCACTCTCTTCTTTCACTTTCATCAAGAGACTCTTTAGTTCTTCACTTTTTGCTGTAAGGGTGGTGTCATCTGCATATCTGAGGTTATTGATATTTCTTCCAGCAATCTTGATTCTAGCTTGTGCTTCATCCAGCCCAGCGTTTTCCCATATAGGCCTTTGCAAAGTACTGAGTAGACTTCACTTGCTATTTAGTAGGTCCTTATTAGTTATCTATTTTATCTATAGTGGTGTGTATGTGTCAATCCCAATCTTCCAATTTATTTTCCCATATTACCTCCTGGTAACAATAAGCTTATTTTTTACATCTCTAATTCTGTTTCGGTTTTGTAGGTATGTTTGCTTGTGGTCATCTTTTATATTCCACTTATAAGAGATATATATTTATCTTTCTCTGACTTGCTTCCCTCAATATGGGAATCTCTAGTTCCATCCATGTTGCTGCAAATGACATTGTTCTGTTCTTTTTTATGACTCAGTAATATTTTACCGTATATGTGTCTCCTGTCATCTTTATTCATTCTTCTGTTGATGGACATTTAGGTTGTTTCCATGTCCTGGCTGTTGTAAATAGTGCTGCAATGAACATTGGGGCACATATATCTTTTTGAATTATGGATTTCTCCAGATATATACCCAGGAGTGGGACTGTTGGATCATATGGTAGCTCTATTTTCAGTTTTTTAAGTATCTCCATACTGTTCTCCATAGTACCAATTTATATTTCTAGCAACAGTTAGGAGGATTCCCTTTTCTCCACACTCTCTCCAGCATTTATTGTTTGTAGATTTTTGGATGATGGCCGTTCTGACTGGTATGAGGTCATACCTCATTGTAGTTTTCATTTACCTTCTCCAATAATTAGTGATGTGGAACATCTTTTCATATTCTTTATAACCATCTGTATGTCTTCTTTGGAGAAATGTCTTCCACCCATTTTTTGGATTGCGTTGTTTGTTTTTTTGATATTGAGCTTCATGAACTATTTGTATATTTTGGAGATTAATCCCTTGTTGGTTCCTTCATTTGCAAATATTTTCTCCGATTCTGAGGGTTGTCTTTTTGTCTTATTTATGGTTTCCTTTGCTGTGCAAAAGCTTTTAAGTTTAATTAGGACCCACTTGTTCATTTTTGTTTTTATTTTCATTACTCTAAGAGGTAGATAGAAAAAGATCTTGCTGCAATTTTTGTCAGAGAGTGTTCTGTTTATGTTTTTGTCTAAAAGTTTTATAATATCTGGCCTTACATTTAGGACTTTAATCCATTTTGAGTTTATTTTTGTGTGTGGTGTTAGGGTGTGTTCTAATTTCATTCTTTTACATGTAGCTGTCCAGTTTTCCCCATATCACTTGTTGAAGAGAGTGTCTTTTCTGTATATTTTTTGCCTCTTTTGTCATAATTAAGTGACCATAAATGTGTTGGTTTATCTCTGGACTTTCTATCCTGTTTTACTGATCTCTGTTTCTCATTTTATGACAGTACCATACTGCTTTGACGATTGTAGCTTGGTAGTACAGTCTTCGGTCAGGGAGCCTGATTCCTGCAGTTCTCTTTTTCTTTCTCAGGATTGCTTTGGCTATTCATAGTCTTCTGTGTTTCTATACAAATTGTAAATTTTTTTGTTCCAATTCTGTAAAAAAAAAATGCCACTGGTAATTTGATAGAGATTGCAGTGAATCTTTAGATTGCTTTGGGTAGTATAGTCATCTTCACAGTATTGATTCTTCCGGTCCAAGAACAAAGTATATCTCTCCATCTGTTTGTGTCATCCTTTATTTCTTTCATCAATATCTTATAATTTTCTCTATACAGGTCTTTGCCTCCTTAGGTTGGTTTATTCCTAGGCATTTTATTCTTTTTGATACATGGTGTATTGCATTTTTTCCTTAATCACTCTTTCTGATCTTTTGTTGTTAGTGTGTAGGAATGCAAGAGATTTCTGTGTATTAATTTTGTATCCTGCAGGTTTACCAAATTCATTGTGAGTTCTATAGTTTTCTGGTAGCATCTTTAGGGTTTTTTATATATAGTGTCATGTCATCTGCAAACAATGACAGTTTTACTTTTTCTTTCCCCATTTGTATTTCTTTTATTTATGTTTCTTCTCTGATTGTGGTGGCTAGGACTTCTAAAACTATGTTGAATTAAAGTGATGAAAGTGGACATCTTTGTCTTGTTCCTGATCTTAGAAAAAAATGCTTTCAGTTTTTCCCCGTTGAATATGATGTTAGCTGTAGGTTTGTCATATATAGCCTTTATTATGTTGAGGTAGTTCCCTCTAACCCTACTTTCTGGAGAGTTTTTATTATAAATGGATGTGGAATTTTGTCAAAAACTTTTTCTGCATATATTGAGATGATCATATCTTTTATTCTTCAATTTGTTAGTGTGGTGTATTACATTGATTGATTTGCATATACTGAAAAATCCTTGTATCCCTGGAGTAAATTCCACTTGATCATGGTGTATAATCCTTTTAATGCATTGTTGAATTCATATTGCTAGTTTTTTATTGAGGATTTTTACATCTATGTTCATCAGTGATACTGGCCTGCAGTTTTGTTTTTGTGTGTGTGTGTGTGATATCTTTGTCTGGTTTTGGTATCAGAGTGATGGTGGCCTTGTAGAATGAGTTTAGGAGTGTTCCTTTCTCTGCAATTTTTTGGAATATTTTCAGAAGGATAGGTGTTAACTCTTCTCTAAATGTTTGATAGAATTTGCCTGTGAAGCCATCTGATTCTGGACTTCTGTTTGTTGGAAGATTTTTAATCACAGTTTCAATTTCAGTACTTATGACTGGTCTGTTCATATTTTCTGTTTCTTCCTAGTTCAGTCTTTGAAGGTTGTATCTTTCTAAAAGTGTGTCCATTTCTTCTGGGTTGTCCATTTTATTGAAATATAGCTGTTTGAATAATCTGTTATGATCTTCTGTATTTCTGTGGTGTCTACTATAACTTCTCCATTTTTATTTCTAATTTTATTGATTTGAGTCCTTCCCCTTTTTTCCTTGATGAATCTGGCAGAAGGTTTATCAATTTTGTTTATCTTCTCAAAGAACCAGCTTTTATTTAACTTTACAATATTGTATTGGTTTTGCCATACATTGACTTGAATCTGCCATGGGTGTACATGGTAGATTAGTTGCATGTTCCCCATCCTGAACCCTCCCTCCCCATCTTATCCCTCTGGGTCATTATCAGAGAAATGCAAATCGACATGACAATGAGGTACCATTTCACGCCAGTCAGAATGGCTGCTATCCAAAAGTCTATAAGCAATAAATGCTGGAG
This sequence comes from Ovis aries, assembly GCF_016772045.2. Lineage (NCBI taxonomy): Eukaryota > Metazoa > Chordata > Mammalia > Artiodactyla > Bovidae > Ovis > Ovis aries. The sequence goes on from NC_056074.1 coordinate 12,410,777, forward strand.
AGGGTGTGGAGAAAAGGAAACCCTCTTACGCTATTGGTGGGAATGCAAAGTAGTACAGCCACTATGGAGAACAGTGTGGAGATTCCTTAAAAAACTGGAAATAGAACTGCCATATGACCCAGCAGTCCTACTGTTGGGCATACACACTGAGGAAACCAGAATTGAAAGAGGCATGTGTACCCCAATGTTCATCGCAGCACTGTTTATAATAGCCAGGACATAGAAGCAACCTAGATGTCCATCAGCAGATGAATGGATAAGAAAGCTGTGGTATATACACACAATGGAGTATTACTCAGCCTTTAAAAAGGATACATTTGAATCAATTCTAATGAGATGGATGAAACTGGAACCTATTATACAGAGTGAAGTAAACCAGAAAGAAAAACACCAATACAGTATACTAATGCATATATATGGAATTTAGAAAGATGATAACGATAACCCTGTATATGAGACAGCAAAAGAGACACAGATGTATAGAACAGTTTTTTGGACTCTGTGGGAGAGGGCGAGGGCGGGATGGTATATTTATTATTTATTTGGCTGCTCCATGTCTTAGTGGCAGCGTGGGATCTTCAGTCTTTGTTGTGGCGTAGCATACAGGATCTGTAGTTGCTACTTGCAAGATCTTTAGTTGCAGCATGCAAACTCTTAGTTGCAGCATGTGGGATCTAGTTCCCTGATCAGGGATCACAAACCTGGGCCCCTTGCATTGGGAGCTCAGAGTCTTAGCCCCTGGACCACCAGGGAAGTCCCAGAACCATCTTTTAGTTTCATTGATCTTTGTTTTTGTTTTCTTTGTCTCTATTTCATTTATTTCTGCTCTGATATTTGTAATTTCTTTCCTTCTACTAACTTTGGATTTTGTTTGTTCTTCTTTCTCTAGTTGCTTTAGGTGTAGGTATAGATTGTTTATTTGAGATTTTGCTTACTTCTTGAAGTAGCATTTTATTGCTATAAACTTCTCTCTTAGAACTATGTTTGTTGCATCCCATAAGTTTTGGGTTGTCCTTTTATTTTTTTTAATTTCCTCAGTGATCCATTGATTATTTAATAACATTTTTTAGCCTCAATATGTTTGTGTTTTTTAGTTTTTTTTCCTGTAATTGATTTCTAATCTCACAGCATTGTGGTCAGAAAAAAATGTTTGATATGATTTTAATTTTCTTAAATTTACTGAGGTTTGATTTGTGACCCAAGATGTGATCTATCCTGGAGAATGTTCCATGTACGCTTGAGAAGAAATTGTTTTCTGCTTCTTTTGGATGCAGTGTCCTATAACTATCAATTAAGTCTATCTGGTCTAATGTGTCATTTGTCTTGTGTTTCCTTATTAATTTTCTGTCTCGATGCTTTATCCATTAGTGGAAGTGGAGTGTTAAAGTCCTCCACTATTACTGTGTTACTGTAAATTTTCCCTTTTATGGCTGTTAGCCTTTGGCTTATGCATTGAGATGCTCCTATATTGGGTGCATAAATATTTACAGTTTTTATATCTTCTTGGATAGATCCCTTGACCATTATGTTGTATCCTACCTTGTGTCTTGTAATGGTCTTTAATGTCTACTTTGTTTGATATGAGCATTGCCACTCCAGATTTTTTTAATTTCCATTTGCATGCAATATCTTTTTCCATCCCCTCACTTTTAGTATGTATGTGTCCATAGGTCTGAAGTGGGTCTCTTGTAGATAGCATATACATGGGTCTTGTTTTTTTATCCATTCAGCCAGTCTGTGTCTTTTGGTTGCGGCCTTTAATCCATTTACATTTAAGATAATTATTGATATGTATGTTCCCGTTGCTTTTTTTCTTCACTGTTTTCATTTGTTTTTGTAGTTCATTTTCTTCTTTTGTTTCTTGCCTAGAGAAGTTCTATTAACATTTGTTGTAAAGCTGTGGTATTGAATTCTATTAACTTTTTCTTGTCTGTAAAGATATTTATTTCTCTGTTGAATCTGAATGAGAACCTTATTGGGTAGAATATTCTTGGTTATAGGTTTTCCCCTTCATCACTTTAAATATATCCTGCCACTCCCTCTGGCCTGTAGAGTTTCTGCTGAAAAACTGACTGATAACCTTATGGGGATTCCACTGTATATTATTTGTTGCTTTTCCCTTGCTACTTTTAATATTTTTTCTTCATGTTTAATTTTTGTTAGTTTGATTAATATGTTTCTCTTGTGTGGGACTCTGTACTTCGGTTACTGTTTCCTTTCCCATGTTAGGGAAGTTTTTTGACCATAATCTCTTCAAATATTTTCTCAGACCTTTTGTCTTACTCTTCTTCTGGGACCCCTATAATTCAGATGTTAGTATGTTTAATATTTTCTCAGAGGTCTCTGAGACAGTCCTCATTTCTTTCCATTCCTTTTTCTTTATTTTGCTCCCTGGAAGTTATTTCTACCATTCTATCTTCCAGCTCACTTGTTTGTTCTTTCTCAATTATTCTGTTATTGATTCCTTCTAGTATATTTTTTATTGCATTTATTGTGTTGTTCATCATTGTTTGTTTGTTCTTTAGTTCTTGTTGCTGTTGTTTGGTCACCAAGTTGTGTCTGATTCTTTGTAATCCCATGGACTGTAGCCTGCCAGGTTCCTCTGGCCATGAGATTTCCCAGGCAAGAATACTGGAGTGGGTTGCCGTTTCCTTCTCCAGGGGATCCTCCTGACCCAGGGATCGAACCCAGGTCTCCTGCATCACAGGTGAATTCTTTATCACTGAGCCACCTGGGCTGCTAAGGTAGTAAGTCACCTCAGCCATGTCTGACTCTTTGTGACCCTGTGGACTGTAGCCTGCCAGGCTCCTCTGTCCATGGGACAGATGTCCATTGGATTCTCCAGGAAAGAATACTGGAGTGGATTGCCATGCCCTCCTCCAGGAGATATTTCTGACCCAGGGATAGAGCCTGTGTCTGTTGCATCTCCTGCATCAGCAAGTGGGTTGTTTACCACTTTAGGTCCTTGTTGAATGTATCTTGCATCGTGATCCGTACTTCCATTCTGTTTCTCAGATCTTGGACTGTGTTTACTATCACTCTGAATTCTTTTTCAGGGACATTGCCTGTTTCCTCTTCATTTATTTGGTCTTGTAGGTTTTTACCTTGCTTACCAACATATTTCTCTTTTTCATCTCATTTTATCTAACTTACTGTCTTTGTGATCTCTTTTCCTCAAGCTGGATGCTCCCAAAGCAGCTGCTAAAGCTAGATACGTCTCAGTTGTGGAAGCACTTGTCCATTTAGATGTGCTGTGGACGCTTGGTTTACCAAGCTCATCATGGGGGTTTAATCCATGGCTTGTGCAGCTGCACAGAGAGATTTCAGTCTCTCTTCCTTGGTTGCACAGCCCCTGAGCCTTCTGCTTTGGTTTTGACCCTACCTCTGCATGTGGGCCACCCTCAGGCATCTGTTATCTGCCCAGGCAAGAGGCAGTGGAGGCATTGACTGACTGGGGCAGGCTTGCTCACTTATGTGGGAAAGGCAAGAGGTAGTGACTGACCGGGGTGTGTGTGCTCAGCTCCAGTGGGATTCCCTGTCTAGTGCCCATGGAGGCAGGGGCTGGTGTGTGGGGAGAGAGTCTACAATGGCAGCTCTGCCCCTTGTGCACCACTCAGCAATGGCCCCTTGCTTCCAAGGCAGCCTGTGCGTCCTCCAGGAGCATTCCTGGCTGCAGAGCTCCTCACACCTATCCTCTCGGGTTGTCTTCATGTAGTTGAGCTCCTCTCTCCCATCCCCTTAGTCTGTCTTCATATAGCCAACAGCAGCCCTCTCCATGGGTCCACTCTCCTAACTGCATGCTTCAGTACCCAGCCTCCATCAGCAATGGTGGATGTACGTCTCAGGCTGGGGCATGCAGGGCTGTAGCACACACCATCAGTGGAAGTCTCACTCTGTCCTGCCCAACACAGACCAGCTGCTGCACTTTCTTCTAGTAGCCCCTGAAGCTCCCCGCTCTATTTTGGTGTACTTCACTGGTGGTGAGGGAGCCTCCCTGGTGTGGTAACCTCTCCTCTCCTTCAGCTCTCCACCCACCAGGGATGCAACCCATCTCGTTCCCTTCTTTTCTTTTTCTTCCCTTTCTCTCTTTTGTTATGTGAGCATCTTTTACTTTTGAGGTCCTCTGCAAGTGTTCAGCAGGTACTCACTGTGAATTGTTCTACCTGCAGATGTATTGTTGACATGCTTATGGGGAAAGGTGAACCCCAGATTCTCCTCTTTTGCCATTTTGACCTCCTGTTTTTCAGTTTTTCCATATCTTGTTCTGAAAGGATTTCAGGTGATCTAAATATATATAGTAAGCACAGCATAAATCGGACAGAGAGATTTAAAAGGGATTATGATTGATGTAAAATGGATCCAGGAATGCAAACCATAAAATAGCATTTGTCAAACAGTTTCCACAGAATGATAGTAAGGCCAGATGTAAGTTGGTGTTACATAAAAGAGAGGTACATGATCAAACTGTTTGAACATGGCTAAAATAAATTTAAACAATTTATCTTTACTACAGAATCTCTCAGAACTATGTGCCATGTGCATTGTGAACTGACAAGAATGTGACATTTCCCATACTCATTTGATCTAGAGCCCCTTTTCCAACAACATTTGAGGAACTAATGCTCTGCCAAACACTCTCCGGGAAATGCTGCCATGGAATTCTCGACATTTTCTGTTGAATGAAGCCAAGAAATTTCTGTGCTTTTTATCAACCATTTGCAAGGAGGAAAATAAAGTCAGTTAAATAGTTCACACTGTCCTTAAGATAAAACCAGATCAATCAACCTGGAGACTCCCACACAGAAACGTACTGAAAGAATAAAAATGTAATGAATAAGATCTTCAGTTTCTCTATCAGTTTAGTCGCTCAGTCGTGTCCAGCTCTTTGCAACTCCATGGACTGCAGCATGCCAGGCTTCCCTTTCCATCACCAACTCCTGGCGCTTGCTCAAACTCATGTCCATCAAGTTGGTGGACTCTATACATACTGCTAAATTGTACTGAATTCATTCTGTTTTTAAAACATATTTTAAAAAATTATCTATTTTTGGTTTTTGGCAGTACAATGTGGCATGTAGAATCTTAGTTCCCAGACCAGCGATCAAACCTACACTACCTGCATTGGAAGCTCGGAGTTTTAATCACTGGACCACCAGGGAGTTCCCTGTATTCATTCTTATATGATCTTTATCATATTCATTCTTATATGACTTTCCTTTGAGTATAAAGGAAAGTCATAATACAAAGGATAATGATTATACTATAATGAAGTAATAAAATAAACTACTGGTATGTATATATGTCAGTGTGTGTATGTGTGTTTCATGATCTGCCTTAATATAGAGAAAGAAATGGCAATCCACTCCAGTACTCTTGCCTGGAAAACTCCATGGACGGAGGAGCCTGGTAGGCTACAGTCCATGGGGTCGCAAAGAGTCGGACATGACTGAACGACTTCACTTTCACTTACTTTCCACCTTACTTGGCTCACAGATGAACTGTGGGATCATTGATAGCTCACCAGCCATGCGGTGGCAGAGCAGAGATAGGGAATCAGGTGTGTCTATGCAGAGATGTTTGCATCTGTTCTGTTACCAGACTTCCTCTTTAGCTTTCGGAGAGTGGCTTTAGCCATTTTTCTGTTTTGTAGCTCCTGAAATCTAGATGTAAATAGCCAAAGAAAGGCATGCAGAAAACCATCAGTAGCTCCAAGATATTAAACTCCATGTGATTCGTTTTGATCAGGTGATATGTAAGATGCTTTGACACTGTGGATGTATATTAAATGCCCTTGAGTAAGTGCAATACAGTGATTTGATAAATGGCCTCTTTTTTCATCAACAGGCTATCGGATTATTCTTGTTTCAGAAATCTCATGGTCGACAGGAGGCGCTTCATGTGTTATCACAATATCAGTTTATTTAACTGATCTGCCTACCTTCAGAATAGAAGGTACAATGTAAACCAGTAAAGGAAACCATCTGTTTTATCTCTAAGGAACTCATGGTCAGAGCCACACCATCTCTTTTGTCTCCTTTTATGATGCCACAAAACCCTCACCTGCAGGAATTCATGCTTTAGGTCCATGTCAGTGGTTTTCAACTAGTGTCAATTTTGCCACCCAGGGGCATTTGACAATGTCTGGAGATGTTACTGGTCATAGCAGTAGGGGTGTGTGTTTGAAATGGGAGGGTGGGTTGTACTGGCATCTAATTTAGTGGGCATCCTACAATGCAAAGGACAGCCTCTCACAACAAAGAATTATCTGACCCCAAATGGAAATAATATTGGTGTTGAGAAACTCTAGTCTAATCTGAATCTTCTCCATTATAATTTAAGGCCCTTTCCTCAAGTTTTACCCAGCAAAGGAAATGAAATCCAGTGGTTAATTCAGTTTACCCAATAGTCTTACCCTCTAAACAACACAATAGCAAAGTGTATGGTACAGACTCATTCATCTTTAAAATTTAACAACCTTTATTTTGAAATCTAATTATTAAGTTACCCCTTGAATTTCTCTTCCCAGGGCCAAATAGCTGCAATTCTTGAGATTGTTTGTTCATTTATCATTGATTCATTCAACCATGTATTGAATGGCTACTCTGTGCTGTACAGTGTTAGGTAGTAAGAATTCAAAGGCAAAACCTTATTGTTTTCAGGAATCTCACTCTTAATGGGGAGAAATGTTCACAATGTCAGATGATTAAATGCTTTGGGCTAAGAATTTGTGTTGCATTCAGGATTTTGTGGAAGCATGAAAGCTGAAGTGATGAATTTATTGTGAATGTTTCAGGAAGGCTTTAAAGGAAAAGTAACATTTGAGCTGAGACTTGAGGGATAGAAGTTTGCAGGGTGGATACAGCTTGGTGAGAAAGGCAGTAAAAGCACTATTTTAAAAAATATTAAGCTCTACTCATCATATACTAAAGGATAGACACCCATCATGTCTGAAAAGAATAGGCGTAGTTACTATCATCATGGGGGTTATTAAAGGAAAGCCAAAAGAAACCTACTCTGTAATGCTTGTATCACAGTTTATATGAACTCTGCCACCTTCCTTTTCTCATTTGAGCCCCTTAACCTCCCTGTGTGGAGAGTAAGGCAGATATTACCTACTTCCATTTTATAAGAAGGACCGTGAGGCCAAGAAAAACAAAGTGACTCTTCCACCCCCAGCCACTAGCCATAGATCTAGTAAATGGCAGTGGTCTGACCCCCAGTCCTGTGCATTTCTACTCTGCCCTGGTTCCAGTGCAATTTCCTGTGTCAGAGAGGCAAGCACACTTCTTTCTACCCCTTCTTTGCCCTGCTATCTTCATCTCTGTCTTAACAACTGTTTTTTGCTGGCGCTGTAGTTGGAAATGTTTTAGTTTTCCCAGTTCTGATTGCCGAAGGACTGGCCAGGGAAGGAAGGAGTGAGAATTGCTCTCCTGCCACTGTCCACTTGCAAAATTATTTCTACCTCAATTTCCCAGATTTTTTGAGGAATAAGAAAAACTGAGATGTGGAATAGAAAATCCCTTTTGTTTGTCCTGGTGTTTGATAATGTATGCAACCTCTCTGGGTGGTTTAAGCGGTTTAGGTACTTTCTATAAAAGGGATCTTTTAATGACAAAACTAATGTGATTATCTGAGTGAGTGTGAGAGGCGTATTCAAAGCTTAAAGAAAATCTGTTAGAATAGCTGAATGTATCTGCTTAATCCTTTCTCTAATGTGGCTGAACAATGCTCTGGGAAGCCAGTGGTCCGTCCTTTCTTCTAGTAAATGCCTGTCTCCAGAGGTAGGGACTGTTTACAGCTTTTGATACCCTTACGCTTCACCTTCTCAGCTTCACAAAGGCACAGGAAAAGCCTGGAGGAGCCCAAAGCACTGGGAGAAACCAAGTGTCTCCTGAATGCTGAGGGCAGGACATACAGCACACACAGGCTTTCTCCGCCAGCCTGTGGAGAAGTGGCGGCTGCAGTAACCAGCAGGAATGGCATCTTGGAGAAGGGCCCATGCCTGGTGCCTGCTTTCCTTGGATGCTGGGCGAGGGATCACTTGGGGAAGCTTAGTATCTTTTACCTGACTTTTAAGAGTGATTGAGTTACTCCTTCTATGGGGAGGGTGTGGGGTAGGGGTAGGCAAGGGAAGCATAAGAGGGGAGCAAAGTGATAACAGTTTTGGGTTCTGCTAATTGCTCTGAATTTGGAGCAAAATCAAGGTTCTTTCTCTCATTTGTGAACTCAGAATAGTAATATCTGCCACATGAATTCACTGTGAGAACCAAAGTGAAAACATGAACATGAAAGTGAAAATGTCACAGTCACTCTAGAGTATGGTCAGATCAGATAACATGTTGTACACTTTTTAAAAAAATCCTACTTAAGATATCAAACCAGTCAATCCTAAAGGAAATCAACCCTGAATATTCATTGGAAGGACTAATGCTGAAGCTGAAGCTCCAATACTTTGGCCACCTGATGTGAAGAGCTGACTCATTGAAAAAGACCCTGACGATGGGAAAGACAGGGCTGGAGGAGAAGGGAACGACAGAGGATGAGATGGTTGGATGGCATCACCGACTCTATGGACATGAGTTTAAGCAAACTCTGGGAGATAGTGAAGGACAGAGAACACTTGTGATGCAGTCCATGGGATTGTAAAGAGTTGGACATGACTTAGCAACTAAACAACAATAATTTAAAGTATTATTTTAAATTCTTGTACTTCTAAGAATACCTTTCTTTTCTAAATGTATAATTCAATTTGACATAGCAAAACATTTGTTTGTAGCTTACTATGTCCTGGGCACAGTCTGGGAATACAGATACGAATATAAGTTCCTGAACTTTAAGGAGATCACAATCTTGTAGGGGAGACAGGCATGTAAAATTCAGCTTGATAAATGCATCAAAAGTGATTAATTTTAACCTGACATCAATAGTGATAACTAAATCTTATACAGCACTCAGCTGGGAGCTGAGTCATACGTTTTACTAAGGTTACACCTCATTCAATCCTTGTAGCTCTATGAGGTAGAAACTAGTATGTTCATTTCACAGCTGAGGATGCTGAGGCTTGGTCAGATCATTTAAGTCATTTTTCCACAGTGGTAGGTGGTGAACCAAATCAGAGTCCCAAATATGGCTAACCAAACAGTTTAAACCCTTAATAGTGCTGGGTAAGAGTTTCAGTTTACCAATGAATTGAAAAGAGGATTGGATGAAGTAGATAATTCCAGGGAATGGGGATAAAATCCTTAGCCAAAGCTGTAGGTTCCCCGCTGGGAACTTCATGACAGGTCTCTTTGAAGAGTGGTGTTGAATATGAAAGTGAATGTCTTTGCTGAGCTGAAGCTGAAAAATGAGTTTGCCTGGAAAATAGACATAGGGGATATCTTCCTACATCTACTTACTAAATCTTTTTGGCTACTTTAAATGGGAGCTGAGTACAGATGTGAACTAGTTTTTGTCCTCATTGAGCTCATAGTCTGAAAAGATGGGACAGACAAGAAAACAGGTAATCACAACCAACTTGAACTGCTCATTAAAATAAGGTATAGGATGCTATGGCAGTCTAGAAGGGGCATGAGTAACTGTGTTCTGGATTGGTGAGGAAAAACTTCCTTGTGATGGTGGTGGGAGTGGAGGGTGGGCAGATAGTAGCATCTAAAGTAGGACCTGAAAGATGAACAAGAGTGCAGTATAGGAGAGGGCAAAGAGTGTTCTAGACAAGGGGGACAGTTTATGCAAATATCCCAAGTATTAATAATTTGGAAAAAGTAGTTTGACTGTACCATTCCTATTTGGTATAGCTGAAATGTAGTGTGTGAGGTGGGGGTGATGTGAGTTTTTTTCTCTGACCTCAACTTCTTCAATATGCAAGGTTACATATACAGGCAGTTTACTAGAGAGTGTCACAATTCTTGACGAAAACAAATGTGTTTGGGAGTAACACAGAGAGCAGGTGTTGATGTGCTGGGAGCCCATGAAACAATTGCACTAAACAAAAACTCCAATGTTTCCCCTCCCCATTTCACTACAGTCATCCTACTGACCTGAGAACCAGCCTTCCCAAAGGAACTAATTCTCGTCTCTAAGCCAGAAAACAAAAGGCATGAAATCAATGCTCTGAATGTAAACTAGACAAATAAATGTCAGTGCAGCAGGAGGGGAGAGCAATAAAGTGAGCAGGACTGAGTGATGGTGGTAACCTGCTGAATTCTCAGGTCACAGAGTAATTTACTGACTGGTCCTAGGCCACTAGATAATTATCCAGACAGACCTGATTCTGGTGCGAAGCCTCCTGCTGCTTATGTTATTAATACCAGCAACAATCAGCGGGCGTTGGTGAGAGCAGAGAAGAGCAAACCAAGTCGCCAGGCTGCTGAATGAAGGCATAGGCACCTGCCAGGGCCCTCTGAGCTGAACCTCACCGGGAAAATTGGTTGACTCTAGCATTCAGCTCTTAGCCCTACAGCTGTGTGATCCCCAGGAGAGGCTCCCCAAAGGTGCCTGAGGGCTTGGGCAAAAGAATAGTATACCCAAGTTCTGGAGTTTGACCAGCGTGTGCAAAGAACCTCTCCCTGTTTCCCCTAGGAGCTGACTGGAAAGTGATTTTGAGGCCTCCCCAGAATACCAAATTAATATCCATGGAGCAATGTCAAACACTCCTCTTTGACATGGCGTGGGAATTAGACTCCACTGCACTCATATGGGGCCAGGGAAAGTGATGGTGTCTGTTCTAGGGTTTAATCATTTGGGAGCTTGACCTCAGGTCAAGGGGTTTCAGGGGGCAGTCAGTATGGGAGTGGGGCTCTCTTATTCCATATCCCTCTTTAGAATATGATAACATATGTAAAGTGCCCAGCTCATAGTAGACATTTTCAATCAATGTGACTGTATTTCTCTCTTCCTCCTATGAGATTACCTGGTGACTGGCCTCTGACTGATCCTCATCTTTTTTTCCCTTTTGGACAGTGGTTCTCATCAAGGGACAATTTTGCTTCCTAGAGAACATTGCCAATGTCTGAAGAGACATTTTTGCTTTTATAACTGGGGATGAGAGCTAATAATAATGAGTAGGTAGAGGCCAGGAATGTAGGATGCTAAACATCCTACAATGCAAGGACAGTCCCTCGCATCAAAGAATTAACCAGTTCAAATATCAATAGTGCTGAGGTTAAGAAAACCTCTAGAGATTCTGCAAATTGAAGCCAGAATAATCCTATTAAATACAAATCTTAAGTGGCTTTCTTGCTTAAGTTCCAGATGGTTTAATCATCATGAGTGCATAACTAATTATTGACTCAATATATATATATAGGTCCATGAATCAAGGTAAATTGGAAGTGGTCAAACAGGAGAGGGCAAGAGTGAACACTGACATTTTAGGAATCAGTGAACTAAAATGGACTGGACAGGCAAATTTAACTCAGATGACAATTATATCTACTACTGTGGTCAAGAATCCCTTAGAAGAAATGGAGTAGCCCTCATAGTCAACAAAAGAGTCTGCAATGCAATCTCAAAAATGATAGAATGATCTCTGTTCATTTCCAAGGCAAACCATTCAATATCACAGTAATCCAAGTTTATGCCCCAACCAGTAATGCTGAAGAAGCTGAAGTTGAACAGTTCTATGAAGACCTACAAGACCTTCTAGAACTAGCACGAAAAAAAGATGTTCTTTTCATTATAGGGGACTGGAATGCAAAAGTAGGAAGTCAAGAAATATCTGGAGTAACAGGCATATTTGGCTTTGGAGTACAGAATGAAACAGGGCAAAGGCTAACAGAGTTTTGCTAAGAGAATGCACTGGTCATAGCAAACACCCTCTCCCAACAACATAAGAGACGACTCTACACATGGACATCAACCAGATGGTCAATACCGAAATCAGATTGATTATATTTTTGCAGCCAAAGATGGAGAAGCTCTATATGGTCAGCAAAAACAAGACTGGGAGCTGACTGTGGTTCAGATCATGAACTCCTTACTGCAAAATTCAGACTTGAAGAAAGTAGGAAAACCACTAAACCATTCAGGTATGATCTAAATAAAATCCCTTACAGTGGAAGTTGAGGATAGTCAATTCCTCATCAGCAGGTTGATGAGCAGTCTGGGGTCTCTGAGAAGGAGAAAGGGGCCTAGGGCTCTTAAGGAGGAAATAGAGGTCTGGAATTCTCAAGGAGAAGGAAAGGACAAAGGATTTTTTTTCTCTCTACATTTCTTAGTCTGAGTCACATAAAACATTTTTTTATTTAAGCCTGAAACTGATGATTACACAACAAGCAACTCAGTTTAAACTCTGTACTAAGAATTATATAACAACAACATATCCTGCTTGAGGACAGTTTCTCCTTCTTGAAAACCTGACTAATCCTGTTATCTTAAAAAGTATATTATGGGAGGGAGTCTGGTAAGATCTTTCTATTGTTAATTCTAATCTTGTCATCTTAAAATGTAAATTATAGGAGTGGGTCTAGTAAGATCTTTACAACCTTGAGACATTCTTTTGGTTTATTGTAATGACCAATTACAATAAATCAGGGCTTGCCTTGTGGCTCAGCTGGTAAAGAATCTGCCTGCAATGCGGGAGACCTGGGTTCAATCCCTGGGTTGGGAAGATCCCCTGGAGAAGGGAAGGGCTACCCACTCCAGTATTCTGGCCTGGAGAATTCCATGAACTACATAGTCCATGGGGTCACAAAGAGTCGGACACAACTGAGCGACTTTTACTCACACTCAATGACCAATTAGGAGAAGGCAATGGTGACCCACTCCAGTACTCTTGCCTGGAAAATCCCATGGATGGAGGAGCCTGGTAGGCTGCGGTCCATGGGGTCGCTAAGAGTTGGACCTGACTGAGCGACTTCACTTTCCCTTTTCACTATCATGCATTGGAGAAGGAAATGGCAACCCACTCCAGAATTCTTGCCTGGAGAATCCCAGGAACGGGGGAGCCTGGTTGGCTGCCATCTCTGAGGTTGCAGAGTCGGCCATGACTGATGCAATTTAGCAGCAGCAATGACCAATTAAAAAGTATATAACTCCATTGCTAACACTAGCAGGGGAGCGCTCTCTGTCCCCCTTCTGATGTCTATGTCAGAAGTTTTCTCTGTACCTTTTCATACTTTAATAAAACTCTGCTACACAAAAGCTCTTGAGTGATCAAGCCTGGTCCATGGTTCCAAAGCTAAATCTTCTTCTTAGATCACTAATCACCATAAAGTGAAGATGCTCAGTCATGTCCAACTTTTTGGGACCGCATGGGCTGTGGCCTACCAGGCTTCTCCATCCATGGGATTTTCCAGGCAAGAATACTGGAGTGGGTTGCCTTTTCCTTCTCCAGGAGATCTTCCAATCAGGGATTGAACCCGGGTCTCCCGCATTGTAGGCAGACAGTTTACCATGTGAGCCACCAGGTAGGTCTAGTCACCATGAGCTATCATCTAAGTGACAAATAGATTCAAGGGATTAGATCTGATAGAATGCCTGAAAATATGGACAGATGTTTGTGACATTGTACAGGAGGTAGTGATCAAGATCAGCCCAAGAAAAAGAAATGAAAAAAGGCAAAATAAATGGTGGTCTCAGGAGGCCTTACAAATAGTTGAGAAGAGAAGTGAAAGGCAAAGGATAAAAGGAAAGGTAAATCCAGAGTTCCAAAGAATAACACAGAGAGATAAGAAAGCCTTCCCTCAGAGATCAATGCAAAGAAATAGACGAAAACAATAGAATGGGAAAGGCTAGAGATCTCTTCAAGAAAATTAGTGATAACAAGGGAAAATTTCATGCGAAGATGGGCACAATAAAGGACAGAAATGGTATGGACCTAATAGAAGAAGAAGATATTAAGAAGAGATGACAAGAATACACAGAACAACTGTACAAAAAAGATTTTCACGACCCAGATAATCACGATGGTGTGATGACCAACCTAGATCCAGACATCCTGGAATGCGAAGTCAAGTGGGCCTTTGTTCATTACGAACAAAGCTTCACTTGGGCTATTCCAAGTCCTAAGAGATGATGCTGTGAAAGGGCTGCCTTCAATATGCCAGCAAATTTGGAAAACTCAGCAGTGGCCACAGGACTGGAAAAGGTCAGTTCTCATTCCAGTCCTAAAGAAAGGCAATGCCAAAGAGTGTTCAAACTACCACACAATTGGACTCATCTCACATGCAAGCAAAGTAATGCCCAAAATTCTCCAAGCCAGGCTTCAACAGTATGTGAACTATGAACTTTTACATGTTCAAGCTGGATTTAGAAAAGACAGAGGAACCAGAGATCAAATTGTCAACATCCATTGGATCATCAAAGAAGCAAGAGAGTTCCAGAAAAACATCTGCTTTATTGACTATGCCAAAGCCTTTGGCTGTGTGGATCACAACAAACTGTGGAAAATTCTTCAAGAGATGGGAATATCAGACCACCTGACCTGCCTCCTGAGAAATCTGTATGCAGGTCAAGAAGCAACAGTTAGGACTGAACATGGAACAACACATGGTTCCAAATCAGGAAAGGAGTATGTCAAGGTTGTGTATTGTCACTCTGCTTATTTAACCTATATGCAAAATGCTGACCTGGAGGAAGCACAAGCTGGAATCAAGATTGCTGGGATAAATATCAATAACCTCATATATGCAGATGACACCACCCTTATGGCAGAAAGTGAAGAAGAACTAAAGAAAGAGCCTCTTGTTGAAAGTCAAAGAGAAGAGTGAAAAAGTTGGCTTAAAACTCAACATTCAGAAGACTAAGATCATGGTATTTGGTCCTATCACTTCATGGCAAATAGTTGGGGAAACAGTGGAAACTGTGACAGACATTGTTTTTTGGGGCTCCAAAATCACTGCAGATGGTGACTCCAGCCATGACATTAAAAGACACTTGTTCCTTGGAAGAAAAGCTATGACCAACCTAGACAGCATATTAAAAAGCAGAGATACTACTTTGCCAACAAATGTCCATCTAGTCAAAGCTATGGTTTTTTCCAGTAGTCATGTATGGATGTGAGAATTGGACTATAAAGAAAGCTGAGCACTGAAGAATTGATGCTGGCGTTGGAGAAGACTCTTGAAGCGTCCCTTGGATTGCAAGGAGATCAAACCAGTCAATCCTAAAGGAAATCAGTCCTGAATATTCATTGGAAGGACTGATGCTGAAGCTGAAATTCCGATACTTCGGCCCCCTGATGTGAAGAACTGATTCATTGGAAAAGACCCTGATGCTGGGAAAGATTGAAGGCAGGAGAAGGGGATGACAGGATGAGATGGTTGGATGGCATCACCACCTCGATGGTCATGAGTTTGAGCAGTTTCAGGAGTTGGTGATGGATAGGGAAGCCTGGTGTGCTGCAGTCCATGGGGTCTCAAAGAGTCAGACACAACTGAGTGACCGAACTGAATATACAGAGAGCACCTGCCCTGTGGCAGGCACTGTGAGATTGCACAGAAACATCTGCATAGACCCTGCCCTTGAAATGATGATTAGAAAACACCGACTTTCTGTCATCACCAGGTCAAAGTCCAACCAACTGAGGTTAGAAAGAGGTAATAGGGAAATGGAAAATGAGAACTTGGTTTTGGGACATGAGAGTGATTCTGCTTGTGGAACATCCAGGCAGGTTGGGCTGAAAGGGCAAGAAATATCATTCTAGGTGCAGCAGAACTTTGCAAAGCCTGAGGACTGTGTTTCTTGTTTCAGTGAATAGAACTCCTAGCCTCTCAGGTGCCAAGCCTGAAGCTTGGTCTTCCTTCTTGACCATTCTCTCTTCCTCAGATTCTTACTTTAAGTCTTTAAAAAAATGTATTTAATGAGGGGATTATGCCCCAATACTTAAAGTATCCATTATGTGTAATAAATTAACTTTTCTCCATTGTAGTTAGAAATGGCCCTAGATATGCATCATCCTTAAGATAATTTAAAAGAAGGTCATTGAAAAATTTTTTTCGGTTCAGTTCAGTTCAGTTCAGTTGCTCAGTCACGTCCGACTCTTTGCGACCCCATAAATTGCAGCACACCAGGCCTCCCTGTCCATCACCAACTCCCGGAGTTCATTCAGACTCACGTCCATCGAGTCAGTGATGCCATCCAGCCATCTCATCCTCGGTTGTCCCCTTCTCCTCCTGCCCCCAATCCCTCCCAGCATCAGAGGCTTTTCCAATGAGTCAGCTCTTTGCATGAGGTGGCCAAAGTACTGGAGTTTCAGCTTTAGCATCAGTCCTTCCAAAGAACACCCAGGACTGATCTCCTTCAGAATGGACTGGTTGGATCTCCTTGCAGTCCAAGGGATTCTCAAGAGTCTTCTCCAACACCACAGTTCAAAAGCATCAATTCTTCGGCACTCAGCCTTCTTCACAGTCCAACTCTCACATCCATACATGACCACAGGAAAAATCACAGCCTTGACTAGATGGACCTTAGTCGGCAAAGTAATGTTTCTGCTTTTGAATAGGCTATCTAGGTTGGTCGTAACTTTTCTTCCAAGGAGTAAGCGTCTTTTAATTTCATGGCTGCAGTCACCATCTGAAGTGATTTTGGAGCCCCCCAAAATAAAGTCTGACACTGTTTCCACTGTTTCCCATCTATTTCCCATGAAGTGATGGGACCAGATGCCATGATCTTCGTTTTCTGAATGTTGAGCTTTAAGCCAACTTTTTCACTCTCCACTTTCACTTTCATCAAGAAGCTTTTTAGTTCCTCTTCACTTTCTGCCATAAGGGTGATGTCATCTGCATATATGAGGTTATTGATATTTCTCCCAGCAATCTTGATTCCAGCTTGTGTTTCTTCCAGCCCAGCGTTTCTCATGATATACTCTGCATGTAAGTTAAACAAGCAGGGTGGCAATATACAGCCTTGACGTACTTCTTTTCCTATTTGAAACCAGTCTGTTCTTCCATGTACAGATTTAATTTTATCAGGGGGCTCCTGTTGAGAAAGATTACCATGCATCCTGTCTCCTGTCTCTAATGGCTTGTGTTCTAGTTGAACTCTTATTGTTATGATCTTACATATTTTTTCCTCTGAAGAAATGTCTATCCAGGTCTTTTGCCCACTTTACAATTAGGTTATCTGTATTTTTGCTACTGATTTGTAGCAGTTTCTTGTATATTTTTGGTTTTTAACCTATTATGAGATGTATGGTTTGCAAATATTTTCTCCCTAATCCAGGGCTTCCCTTTACATTTTTTTTGATTGTTTCTTTTGCAACTCGTGACACATACGAATTAAAAACAAGGAACTTAATTCTCCCTATTGAGAGTAAGAAGACAGACTTCTCCCCTTCCTTTTCCTTAGAGCACCTTCTTTAGAAAAATTATAAGTTCATTCTCTACCCCTTTGAGATGTATATAAATCTTTTTAAAAAGCATTTTGCCAGGCATGTCTTTCAAGTACTTGGAAAACATCTCTCTTTTTAAAGTGGTGAAATATATATAATATAATATGTTAAAGTTTTTAAAGGGAGTAGTTTAGCGGCATTAAGTATATTCTTATTGCTGTGTACTGGCAGCACCACCCATCCTGGCAGCCTTCTCTTTAACAGGTAACCATCAAGGGAGACAGCCTCCGTCCATCCCAGTTTCTGGGGGAAGGTAAGAGCCTAACCTCAGTGGGTGCCCTGCTCCAAGTTGTAAAACTACCTTCTTTCATGAAGATTTGAGAAATTTATTTTTCCTTAGGATAAAGCCAGTTAGCAAATGTTTATAGATGGCCACCTCAATTACCAGGTGAATCTAAGATAAACTATGTGTGACAAGTCCTCTGATGTGAGGACTAGCTTTTGTTTCACCTGAGAACATGTTTGAAACGGATTGCATCTGCTTGGCTCTTGGTTTGTTAGGGCTGCCATAACAAAACCCCACGGACAGGATGGCAGAATGACAGAAATCAATTCCTCCGGGTTCTGTGGGCTGGGAGTCTGAGCTAAGGCCTTGGCCAGTGTGGCCTCTTCCAAGGCCTCTGGCAGACGATAGCGCCTTCTCGCCATGTCCCCACGTGGTTTTCCGTTGTGTACACACGCACAGCCTTGTGGCTTTTTGTGTGTTCAAATTTCCTTTTCTGTGGGACAAATTGAGGGAGTAGCATTGAAATACAAAAATTCAGTTCTATTCAGTTGCTCAGTCAAATCCGACTCTGAGACCCCATGGAGTGCAGCACGCCAGGCTTCCCTGTCCGTCACCAACTCCCGGAGCTTGTTCAAACTCGTGTCCATAGAGTCAGTGATGCCATCCAACCAGCTTGTCCTCTGTTGTCCCCTTCTCCTCCCGCCTTCAATCTTTCCCACCATCAGGGTCTTTTCCAAGGAGTCAGTTCTTCGCATCAGGTGGCCAAAGTATTGGAGTTTTAGCTTCAGCATCAGTCCTTCCAGTCAATATTCAGGACTGATTTCCTTTAGGATGGACTGGCTGAATCTTACCAGGTGTTTAATAGGTAGCCAGTGAGAAGTTGCTGTATAACATAGGGAGCTTCAGCCTGGTGCTCTGGGACAACCTAGAGAGGTGAGATGAGGGTGAGGTGGAAGGGAGGCTCAAGAGGGAGGCAATATATATGTACTTATGGCTGATTCATGTTGTATAGCAGAAACCAATACAACATTGTGAAACAATTTTTAAAACAAATTTCTTCTTACGAGGATATTGGTCAGATTAGATACGGGCCCTCCTTTTAATCATCTTTTAAAAGGCCCTGTCTCCAAATATAGTCACATTCTGAAGTTCAAGGGGTTAGGACTGCAACATTTAAATTTTGAAGAGAAAAAGATTCAGCTCCTAACAACTGTATAAATGGGTGAGATTTCTTTCTATCTCAGTAAACTCTTTAATGGGTTGTCTGTGCTTACATCATATTCTGGTTTAGTACTTATTCAATAATAAAATTGCTTTCTTTCTCTTTGGCCCTTATGGAGAAGTGTTCTGGGCAGGGGAAGATGTTTTGTTTTTAGTTATATTTCCCCAACAGTATAAAGAGTACAGAGAAGGGAACCAAGGTCAAATGTTTGGCGTCTGTGTACTATGGAAAAAAGCTGTATGAGTCACTGTATGGAGCCTTGATTTCCCAATCTTGATGGGCAAGTGAAAAGTTGTTCTTGATTGGAATTCAAGTGATTTTTTCAAATTCTATATCCTTTGGAAATTAAATCACTCAGTTATTTTTCTTATGAAATATATTAGTGGTACTGGGTCAGGGAAAGAGCAGGAGGGAGAAAGGACAGAGCAAGAACAGCCAAGGGTACATTCTCTAAAAGACAATTATCTGGATAAATGAAACTCCTTTTATCAGCATTCTCCAAGGGATCCCAAAACTCATAGGAATTACCCTGGGCCTAAGGACTCACTGGCTTGAGATGACAGCAGGTTGATTTCTTCTAAACCAATTTCTCAATTTCACTCCTTTTTTTAAAAAATTGAAGTATAGTTGACTTACAATATTATAGTAGTCTCAGGCATAGAGCGAGTATGTGTGTGTGTTAATTGCTCAGTCGTGTCTGACCCTTTTGTGATCCTGTGGACTGTAGCCCACCAGGCTCCTCTGTCCATGGGATTCTCCAGGCAAGAGTACTGGTATGGGTTGCCATTTCCTCCTCTAGAGGATCTTCCTGACCCAGGGGTTGAACCCATGTCTCCTGCATTGCAAGTGGATTCTTTCCCATCTGAGCCACTGGGGAAGCCCTAAAGTGTTAGTCGTCAGTCAGTCATGTCTGACTCTTTGTGACCCCCATGGACTGTAAGCCACCAGTAGTCTCCAGCATAGAGCATAGTGATACAGTATTTTTACAGGCTATATGCCATTGAAAGTTGTTACAAGATAATGCCTGTATTTTCCTGAGCTATACAATATGCTCTTATTGCTAATCTATTTTATACCTAGTAGTTTGTATCTTTTAACACCACACCTCTATCTTGTCTCTTCCTTCTTCCCTCTCCTCACTAGTAACTACTACTTTGTTTTTCAAATCTGTGAATCTGTTTTTCTATATTCGTTCATTTTATTTTTTAGATTTTCACATATGAGCAGTAGAGTATTTGTTTTTCTCCGCCTGACATTTCGCTAAGCATAATATTCTCTAGGTCCATCCATGTTGCTGCAATTGGCATTATTTCATTGGCTTTAAGGCTGATTTAATATTCTATTGTATATATGTACCACATCTTCTTCACCCATTCATCTGTTAACGGATGCTTGGGTTGCTTCCTTATCTTGACTATTGTAAATAATCTTTCTGTGAATATTGAGATGCATTTTTTTTGATGTTTTTGTTTTTTCTGGAGTGGAATTGCTGGATCATGTGCTTTATTGACTATACCAAAGCCTTTGACTGCGTGGATCACAATAAACTGGAAAATTCTGAAAAAGATGGGAATACCAGACCACCTGACCTGCCTCTTGAGAAACCTGTATGCAGGTCAGGAAGCAACAGTTAGGACTGGACATGGAACAACAGACTGGTTCCAAATAGGAAAAGGAGTACATCAAGGCTGTTTATTGTCACCCTGCTTATTTAACTTCTATGCAGAGTACATCATGAGAAACGCTGGACTGGAAGAAGCACAAGCTGGAATCAAGATTACCAGGAGAAATATCAAGAACCTCAGATATGCAGATGACACCACCCTTATGGCAGAAAGTGAAGAGGAACTAAAAAGCCTCTTGATGAAAGTTAAAGAGGAGAGTGAAAAAGTTGGCTTAAAGCTCAACATTCAGAAAACAAAGATCATGGCATCTGGTCCCATCACTTCATGGGAAATAGATGGGGAAACACTGTCAGACTTTATTTTGGGGGGCTCCAAAATCACTTCAGATGGTAATTGCAGCCATGAAATTAAAAGACGCTTACTCCTTGGAAGGAAAGTTATGACCAACCTAGATATCATATTCAAAAGCAGAGACATTATTTTGCCAACAAAGGTCCGTCTAGTCAAGGCTATGGTTTTTCCTGTGGTCGTGTATGGATGTGAGAGTTGGACTGTGAAGAAAGCTGGGTGCCGAAGAATTGATGCTTTTGAACTGTGGTGTTGGAGAAGACTCTTGAGAGTCTCTTGGACTGCAAGGAGATCCAACCAGTCCATTCTAAAGGAGATCAGTCCTGGGTGTTCTTTGGAAGGACTGATGCTAAAACTGAAACTCCAGTACTTTGGCCATCTCATGCGAAGAGCTGACTCATTGGAAAAGCCTCTGATGCTGGGAGGGATTGAGGGCAGGAGGAGAAGGGGACAACAGAGGATGAGATGGCTTGCTGGCATCACTGTCTTGATACACATGAGTTTGAGTGAACTCCAGGAGTTGGTGATGGACAGGGAGGCCTGGTATGCTGCAATTCATGGGGTCGCAAAGAGTCGGCCACAACTGAGTGACTGAACTGAACTGAACTGTAGTAGTTATATTTTCATTTTTTTCAAGGAAATATACTATTTTCTGTGGTGGCTGCACTAATTTACTTTTCCACTAACAACATACAAGATGTCTCTTTTCTCATCATCCTCACTAACATTTGTTATTTGTAGACTTTTTGATGATAGCCATTCTGATGGGTATGAGGTGGTGTCTTATTCTTGTTTTGATCTGCATTTCTCTAATAATGAGTGATGTTGAGCGTCTTTTGATGTGCTTTTTAGCCTTCTGCATGTCTTTTTTGGAAAAATGGCTGTTGGTCTTCTGCCCATTTTTTAAATTGAGTTGTTTGGCTTTTTGATATTGAGTTGTATGTACTGTTTGTGTATTTTGAATATTAACCCTTTATCAGTCATATCATTTGCAAATATTTTTCCCCATTCTATAGGTTATCTTTTTGTTTTGTTGATGGTTTCCTTTGCTGTGCAAAAGCTTTTAAGGTTAATTAGGTCATATTTGTTTACTTTTAGTTCTTTTGCATTCAGAGACAGATCTAAAAAATATTGCTACAACTTATGTCAAAGAGTGTTCTGCCTATGTGCTCTTCTGTTTTCATGGTTTTAGGTCTTATATTTAGGTATTTAATCTATTTTGAGTTTATTTTTTATATGGTATGAGAAAATGTTCTAATCTTATTTTACCTGTAGCTGTCCACAGCACCACTTATTGAAGAGACTGTCTTTTCTCATTATATATTCTTGCCTCCTTTGTCATAGCTTAATTTACTATAAGTGTATGGGTTTATTTCTGGGCTCTTTATCCTGCTCAGTTGATCTATGTATCTGTTTTTATGTCAATAACATGTTCTTTTGATTACTATAGCTTTGCAGTATAGTCTGAGGTCTGGGAGGGTGATATCTCCAGCTCTGTTCTACTGTCTCAAGATTTGGCAATTCAGGGTGTTTTATGGTTCCACATGAATTTTAAGATTATTTGTTCTAGTTCTGTGAAGAATGTCATCATTATTTTGATAGGGATTGCATTAAATCTATAGATTGCTTTAGGCAATATGGCCATTTTAACAATATTAATTCTTCCAATCCAAGAGAACAGGATATCTTTCCATTTCTTTATAACATCTTTAATTTCCCCAATAATGTTTTATAGTTTTTAGAGTATAGGTCTTTCACCTCCTTTGTTAAGCTTATTCTTAGCTATTTTATTCTTTTTTGATGTGATTATAACAGGATTTTTAAAAAGTTTCTGGTCGTTTATTATTAGTGTACAGAAAAGAAACATTTATTTATATTAAGCTTATATAACTGCAATTTTGCCAAACTCATTTACTAGTTTTAAAAGGTTTTTTGTATGTGCAGACTTTAGGGTTTTCTGTATAAAGTATCATGTCATCTGCAAAAATAAGTTTTCCTCTTCCCTTCATTTGTATTGTTGTTATTCTTTTTCTGTCTGATTGCAATGACTAGGACTTCCGATGCTTTGGCAAATAGAAGTGGTGTGAGTGGGCATTCTAGTCATGTTTCCGAATTTATAGGAAAGGCATTCAGCTTTCATCATTGAGTATGATGTTAGTTGTGGGTTTGTCATAAATGGTCTTTATTATGTTGAGATATGTTCTCTCTATGCCCACTCTGATACTTTTTTTTCCTCCAAGAATAGCAGTTGAATTTTGTCAAATGCTTTTTCTGTGTCTATTGAGATGATCATGAAGTTTTTGTCTTCCCTTTTGTTAATATGGTGTGCCACATTGATTGATGTGCAAATATTGAACCATCCTTGTGACCCTAGAATAAATCCAATTTGATCATGGTATATGATCCTTTTTATATAGTGTTGAATCTGGTTTACTAGTATTTTGTAGAGGATTTTTGCAACTGTAGTAATCAAAGATATTTGTAAGTTTCCTTTTTTGTAGGACTTTTGTCAGTTTTTGGTAACAGGGTAATGGTGGCCTCACAGAATGAATTTGGGAGTGTTTCGTCCTCTTCAGTTTTTTGGAATAGTTTGGGAAGGAAAGGTATTAGTTCTTCTTTATGTTTGATATAGTATAACATCATTGTAAATAAAAGGAATTAAACAAACAACATTTTATTAGTATAGAACATATTTTTCCAAGATAATATATTCACTTTTAGAGATAAACAAGAAACTGGTAGTGACTTGAGGGGATAAACGTGAGTGGCTTGGGAACAGGCAGAATTTCCTTTCTGTTGCAATCTTTCATACCTTTAGAATTATTTTTCCATGTATATGTATTTTATAGTAAAGAAAAAAGTACAAATGGCAAAGAACTATCTGTAAAATTTAATTTTGTATAGTAACTTTACATAAACTTGATTTGTCATTGGAAAACAACTTACTAGTTTTAGGTGTTTTTGAAAAATTCAGCAAACTGAATTGCTGTATTTTAGCTCAAACACAGTCAGTCAAGTCAGTTAACTTAGTTAACAGACCTATAATTTTTTAGTAAAAGGCTGCTCATTATTTCAGCTTTCTCATCTTTAAAATGACAGCAGATGTGTCTACCTGCTTGAAAGGGTTGCCGGAGGTATATCTGATGAGAGTTCTAACAGTAATTCATAAGGGTGATAGAATTGCAGAATTGGGTCTGTTACCATTTGAGGCTGCTAAAAGTCAAAGTTAGCTATGTGTCCTCCCTCCAGTTCACCACTTCCAGAAGCATAAGAGAATCTAATTACCCCTTTGGTTTGGATTTTGGATCCCCTCAATTTGCTTTTTCGTTTTTCTCCTGAATGAGGAATTCTGCCTTGTTCCTTGTGAGATTAATCTCACAAGGAGTACCACCAGCTTCCTGCCACTAAGCCCAGACTCAGCCATCTTTCACTTCTTCCTCAGCCCTCAGTCCCATGTCCAACCCTTTTCCAGGTCAGTTGCTTCTGTCACCCCAGTGCCTCTCATCTGTTCATCTCCGCTCATAAAGCTCATAGTAGCAGCTTGGACTTGTTTCACTGGGCTTGCTCCTCAGATTGTCCTCCCAGCTTCCTTTATTTGGTAAAGTGTTACCATATTTTTAACACTTTGATTAAATTTGGCATCTTAAATCTTTGCTGAAACTTTCACTTGAGAGTTACTGTACTGTGCATGCATGTATGCTAAGTCGCTTCAGTCATGTCCGACTCTTTGTGACCCTGTGGACTGTAGCTTGCCAGGCTCCTCTGTCCATGGGATTCTCTAGGCAAGAATACTGGAGTAGGTTGCCATGCCCACCTCCAGGGCTTCTTCCTGACCCAGGGATTGCATTTCCTGCAGCTCCTGCATTGCAGGCAGATTCTTTACAGCCAAACTACCGGGGAAGCCCTACTATACTATACAGTATGCTTTATACTTATATATTTTTATTGAAGTATAGTTGATTCACAGTGTTGTATTAATTTCTGTTATACAGCGGAGTAATTCATTTATAAATATACATATATAAGATATTCTTTTCCATTATGCTTTATTATAGGATATTGAATATGGTTTCCCATGTTACACAGTTGGACTCTGTTGTTTATCCATTCGATATATAAAAGCTTACATCTACTAACCCCAGCCTCCCACTCCATCCCTTCCCTAATCCTCTCCCCCTTGGTAACCGTAAGCCTGTTCTCTATATCTGTGATTTTGTTCCTGTTTCATAGATAATTTGTGTCATATTTTAGATTCCACATTTAAGTCAAATCATGTGGTATTTGTCTTTCTCTTTCTGACTTACTTCACTTGGTATAATGATCTCTAGTTCCATCCATATTGGTGTAAATGGCATTATTTTGTTCATTTTATGGTTAAGTAGTGTTCCATTGTCTATATCTAACACATCTTCTTTATACATTCATCTGTCAATGAACATTTAGGTTGTTTTCATGTCCTGGCTCTTGTGAATAGTACTGCTATGAACATAAGGGTGCATATGTCTTTTTAGTTTAGTGCTTTGCCTGGATATATGCCCAGGAATGGTATTGCTGGATCATATAGCAACTCTATTTTTAATTTTTGAGAACTTCCATACTGTTTTCCATAGTTACTGTACCAATTTGCATTTCCAACAACAGTGTAGGAGAATTCCCTTCTCTGCACATCCTCTCCAGCATTTGTTGTTTGTAAACAGTTTAATGATGGCCATTCTGACTGGTATGAGGTGATATCTCATTGTGATTTTGATTTTCATTTCTTTAATAATTAGAGATGTCGAACATCTTTTTGCCTCTTGGCCATCTGTATATGTACTCATATTTTGTATATACCTCTTGTAGACTTCATAGTGTTACATTGTGCAGTGGGCTGAACATTTGTGTCCCTCACCAAATTTGTATGTTGGAACCCTCAACTTCAATGGGATAGGAGATAAGGCCTTTGGGAGGTAATTAAGTCATGACTGTGGAACTCTCATGAGTGAAAGCATAGCGAGAAGGTAGCAGTCTACAATATATTAATAGAAGAGGGCCCTCACGGAACCTGACCATGGTGGCCCCCTGACCTTAGACTTCCAGCCCCCAGGACTGTGAGAAATAAATTTTTGTTGTTTGTGGACACCCAGTCAATGGTAGTTTGTTAGCTAGAACTGACTAAGACACAATGTAATTACTCATTTTCCCTGTTTGTTGTTCTCATTTGACTGGGAAATGCTTCAAACAGGGACTAACTTCCCTCCCCTTTTCTAAATGATCATTTATTGATGAATTTCTATGTGCTAAGTACTATATAAGAATTGTGCATATGTTATCTCATTTTATTGCTTCCTCAGCAACCCCTGGAAATAGATATTATGAGTCCAGGTTACAGCTGAGGATTCTAAGAACAGAGAATTTAAGTGACTAGGTGAGCTGTGATTTGAAAATTTCCTCTTTGTATTCTGTTGTACCATCCAACTCCACAACCAGGCATGTAGCAGATGTCCAATGCTGACGGGCAAGCTGAAATTCCTGAATGCAAACCTCAGTTTTGTTGTTGTTGTTTGGTCACTCATTCATGTCCGACTCTTTGTGACCCCATGGACTGTAGACCTCTAGGCTCCTCTGTCCATAGGATTTCCCAGCCAAGAATATTGGAATGAGTGGCCATTTTCTTTTCCAGGGGATCTTCCCCACCCAGGGATTGAACCCACATCTTCTACATTGGCAGGCAGATTCTTCACTGCTGAGCCACCAGGGAAGCCCAAACTTCAGTTTCGATACCACCTGTTCTAGGTACCCTTCTGTACCCTAATGTTGCCTCTCTGTTGCACATAAATCCTGATCCAGTCTCTGTTACCGCACTTATCACTCTGACTTGTGGTCTTCCTCTAGGCTAGTTGGCTTTCCAAGTCTGTTGAGTAGAGTAGTTGGAGCACACTTCTCTTCTGGCCTGGGCAGGCAGGAGTGGGAGGCCGGCCTGCTGAGCCAGCTCAGGATGAAATGCTCCCAGAGCACCCAGGGCCGAGGCAGTTAATTCGCCCCAGTGGTGAGGAGGAAATTTCTTGTAAAAGCTAGCTCCCCTCAGAACAATGTGGCCTTTTATTTTTTAGCTTTGGAATGGAGCCTAGCTGTCCGCGGAACAAAGAGAGGAGAGAATCACTGAACCAGTCTCGCACATAAAAAACTGACCATGTCTGTCTTTGAAGTCTCCTTTATGTCGTTTTGAAAACTTTGGATTATAGGGGTGTTTTTTCCTCCTTTTCTTCCTCAGTTCCTCACCCCACCCCAATTTTTTTTTTTTTTCCAGAGAAAAGAGAGAACTGGATGTAAGGGAACCTTTCTTTGAAACAGGGCAGAAGTCATTAATTAAGGCTCCCATTCATTCCTGCTGACACTTGCTCATCAATCAGATTTCCTCTTAGCATTCTGATGACCCTGCTGACCTGGAGTCCTCCATACTGTCTGCCAGACAGAATTGAAACTCAGACCACACACCAGAAAAGAGGGAGTGGACCCTGGCTCCTGGCTTCCTGAAATGGGAGAGAAAGCATCCAAGGACAAAGCAGGCTGGTCAGGAGTTCTTCGGAGTGAGGTGAAGGTGAATAAAGAAGGTATTTTCTCTGCGGAAGCAAGTGTTGCTTCCTTCACTGAAACAGTGATCTATAGTTGCCCTTCCCTTTCTTCCCCAACCCAGGGCCAGCGATGCAGCTCGGAGCCCCGCCAGCTGAGCTGTGGCAACCAGGCTAGCAGCTTCACTCTGCCAACTCGGCACTGCTGAAAGAAGCTAACAGCTCGATGCCTTCTCTCAGAAAACTACAGGGAGCTGTTCTGGAGATAACGTTGGGGGTAGGGGTGAGGGTAGTCAGCCCGAGCTCTGGGACCTTTACTGTGTAACTTATTCATTCATTGACTCAGTAGCCATTCACCTGGCGCCCACTGTATAGTAAGCATCACACAAGGTACTGCAGACAGAACTGTGAAAGAGGCAGATGCAATCTCTCTCTTTGTGGAGCTCATAGTTTCTCTGGGCATGTACTTGGGCCTTTTCTTCAAGAAAAATTGGGTATTTAGGAGGACCCACTATGGTCAACGCAATTAGAATTCATTGACTATGTATTGGTCTCCTTCTATGTACTCAACATACGGAATACTGAAATGAGAAAGGAAAAAAATGTCCACAATCCATGTCCTCAAGAAATGAGCAGAGTAGGCAATGGCAGACTAGTTAACAAGCTCATGAGTGTTCAATGTGATAAGTGTTATTACAGGTACATACAGTACTCAGAAGAAGTGGAGACTAGTTTATTCCATGTGGAACTCCTTGGCCCTGACTCTGAGTGAGATGGGAACCACTGAAAGGTTTTGAGCAGAGGAGTGACATAATCTCACACATTTTAAAAACCTTGGAGAATGGATTTAGGGGATAAGGCAAGGGAGGAAACAGGGACGCTGGTTAGCAGGTTTTTTTTTTTTTTTTGGTTAGCAGGTTTAATGCAACAAACCAGGTTTGTTGTCTTGGACCAAAGAGCTAATAATGTAGGTGTGGAGAAGAGGTCGGATTGTAGATATCTGGGAAAAAGCCAGTAGAATTTGGTGATGGATTCAATGTCTGGTATTCGAGAAAGGGGTCAATGCAAACACCAAAGTTTTGGACCTGAGAAGCCAGAAGTTTGGAGTTTTCATTAGATGGAGAAAATTGTGGATGTAGAGGTTTTAAGGGAAGATCAGGAGTTTGGCTTTAGACATGTTAATTTCAGTTGTCCATTAGACTTCTAAATAGAGTTACTTGACTAAGCAGTTGGATATTTAAGTGTGCAAGTCAGGTGAGAATCCTGGAATGGATTTATAAATTTAAGAATTGTCAGCCTGGCAGTTGTACTTAAAATCAGGAGACTGGATGAGATCACAAGGATGTGAATACATGAAGGAAAGAGAGCAGATCTAAGGGCTAAGCCCAGGGGTCTTCCACTGTTTAGAGGTCAGGAAGATGAGGAACCAAGAAAGGACACTGAGAAGGAGAAGTCAGGGAGAGGGAGAGGATTGCAGTCCCCTGGATTTTAAGTAAATTCGATGTCTAAAGGAAGGAGGGAGGAGCCAGACATACCAGATGTTCCTAATAGGTGAACCAGATTATGGTTGAGAATTAGTCATTGGATTTGGTAGTGCTGATTTTTAAAGACCTTGATAAGAGTTCAGTTCAGTTCAGTCGCTCAGTTGTGTCTGACTCTTTGCGACCCCAGGAATTGCAGCACGCCAGGCCTCCCTGTCCATCACCAACTCCCGGAGTTCACTCAAACTCATGTCCATCGAGTCGGTGATGCCATCCAGTCATCTCATCCTCTGTCATCCCCTTCTCCTCCTGCCCCCAATCCCTCCCAGCATCAGAGTCTTTTCCAATGAATCAGCTCTTCGCATAGGTGGCCAAAGTACTGGTTTGAGCTTTAGCGTCATTCCTTCCAAAGAACACCCAGGACTGATCTCCTTTAGAATGGACTGGTTGGATCTCCTTGAGTCTTCTCCAACACCACAGTTCTAAACCATCAATTCTTCAGTGCTCAGCCTTCTTCACAGTCCAACTCTCACATCCATACATGACCACAGGAAAAACCATAGCCTTGACTAGACGGACTTTGTTGGCAAAATAATGTCTCTGCTTTTGAATATGCTATATAGGTTGGTCATAACTTTCCTTCCAAGGAGTAAGCATCTTTTAATTTCATGGCTGCAGTCACCATCTGAAGTGATTTTGGAGCCCCCCAAAATAAAGTCTGACACTGTTTCCACTGTTTCCCCATCTATTTCCCACGAAATGATGGGACCAGATGCCATGATCTTCATTTTCTGAATGTTGAGCTTTAAGCCAACTTTTTCACTCTCCTCTTTGACTTTCATCAAGAGGCTTTTTAGTTCCTCTTCACTTTCTGCCATAAGGGTGGTGTCATCTGCATATCTGAGGTTTTTGATATTTCTCCTGGCAATCTTGATTCCAGCTTGTGTTTCTTCCAGCCCAGCATTTCTCATGATGTCCTCTGCATATAAGTTAAATAAGCAGGGTGACAATATACAGCCTTGACGTACTCCTTTTCCTATCTGGAACCAGTCTGTTGTTCCATGTCCAGTTCTAACTGTTGCTTCCTGACCTGAAGATAAGTTTCTCAAGAGGCCGGTCACAACTACTCTTGATAAGAGTAGTAGCTATGAAATGTGTGCGTGCTTAGTTGTTCAGTCGTATTCCATTCTTTGCGACCCTTTGGACTATAGCCCACCAAAATCCTCTGTCCATGGGAGTTTTCAGGCAAGAATATTGGAGTGGGTTGTCATTTCCTTCTCCAGGGGATCGTCTCTCGAGATATAGAGGGATATAGTGGAAGGGTTTCCTCAGCTATTTCCTGAAGTCATCAGAGAAATGGTTATAGAGAGCCACATGGGGGTTGAGAGCCCAGAGGATGATGATGTCCTGACTAAAAGGTGTCTGACTTAAACAGGTATAATGTTCTTACGAGATTAAGCCTGAAGGTCTCAAGGCAGATAGTGGTGTGAGGCTGTGAGTGTTGGGCAGGGGGAGGTGGGGGAGGTCAGGGGCCCATCAGAAGCATGGAATTCTGAGAGACATGATCTTGTTTTGTTCAACTCAGACTCCAAAACAAGATCACGCCTCTCAGAATTCCATACTTCTTCTCATTGATAAAGCACAAGGTGCTCTGAGGCTTTCTTCTGATTCTGTTGTTGGATTCTTCTGGTGAAACTGGGCTGCCATCAAATTTTAAAACCATCTGTGTTGACATTATATATTCCAGACCTGCTTTAGCTCTCCTTATAGATTAGAGCTTTGGGAAGTTCGCTGGTCAGCCTGTTCCTGAATATGACTCTAGGAATAATGAATAACTCTAATTGGCTGAAGAGAATCACAGGATTAAAATAGATCATTTGTGATAGGATATAATTGAGTCAGAATATCTTTAATTATGAGAGGTTTGGAAAACACTAAGGAATAACTTAGTGGATTTCTTGGGCAAGATCTATCTGCTAGTGGTGTACACACTTTTCTAAAAGTATACTTTGGGGACTAGTCAGATGAATTTGAATATAAATATTTTTGCCTCATATCTCCTTGCTCAGTGATTCAATGACTCTTTCATGGGGGAGGGCAGGGAAGCAAGATGGCAGAGTTTAAGGACCTTGAGCTCACCTACTCTCATGAGCACACCAAAATCACAGCTAACTGACGAACAGTCACCAATAAGAAAGACTGAAATCTACCAAAAAAAAAAAAGATATTCTGCATCCAAAGACATATAGAGGAAACCACAACAAGACGGCAGGAGGGGGCACTCTCATGATATAAAGTCAGTCACTCAGTTGTGTCCAACTCTTTGCCACCCATATGGACTGTAGCCCGCCAGGCTTCTCTGTCTGTGGAATTTTCCAAGCAAGAATACTAGAGTGGTAGCCATTCCCTTCTCCAGGGGAACTTCTCGCCCCAGGGATTGAACCTGGGTCTCCTGCATTGCAGGTGGATTCTTTATACAATCTGAGCCACCAGGGAAGCCCCTTGTGGTATAATAAAATCTCATACCACCCAGATGGGCAACCCACAAACTGGAGATTTATTATATTGCAGAAGTTCTTCTACAGGAGTGAGAGCTCCAAGCCTCGTGTCAGTTTCCACAGCCTGGATGTCTGGCATTAGGAGGAGGAGCCCTTAGAGCATTTGGTTTTGAAGGCCAGCAGGGGTTGACTGCAGGAGCCCCACAGGACTGGGGGAAACAGAGACTCCACTCAGGGAGTGCACACAGGTCTCGTACACACCAGAACCCAGGGCAAAAGTATGAGGAGGGCAGGTATCACCTAGAGCAAATTGTACGTTATTCAGCTTTCTGTTTCAAGCCTGAATTCTTTGATGAATCCTTAGGAGACATTTGTTTTGAGAATCAGTCTTTTAAAAAACTTTTTATTTTATATTAGAGTATAACTAACAAAGAGTGCTGTCATAATTTCAGGTGGACAGCAAAGGGACTCATACATATACAACTATCCATTCTCCCTCAAACCCCCTGCCCGTCCAGGCTGCCACATAACAGTCAGCACAGCAGAATCAGGTATTTTTGAAAGACAAGATTCAATTTCAAAGGTCATTAAGTTACATTTATATATCAAAAGCAAAGCTTAGATTTTTCTAACGTTTAATTTTAGCCAGTGGTTTTCAGACTTTTTGACCACAAACCATGGTAAGAAATACATATTTTAAATCATCACCCAACACACACATGTGCCTATATTCATGTAGAATTGAAACAAAAATTTCAGGAAATAGAAACAAAGAGTTCAACAGAAGATCTGAATAGTCATTTTCCCAAAGAAGACATACAGATGTCTAACAGGCACATGAAAAGATGCTGCACATCATTAATCATTAGGGAAGTGCAAATCAAAACCACAATGAGATACTATCTCATACCTGTCAGAATGGCTATTATCAACAAATAAGAAATAGCAAGTATTAGCAAGGGTGTGGAGGAAAGGGCACCCTTGTGATTGTTGGTGGGAACGTGAATTGGTACAAATCAGACAGGAAGGTGATACATAAGGAACTTCCTGAAGAGATGTGGGGGCCCTCTTCCCCAAGTGCTCCAAACCTGTGTAAACCCCAACTCACAGGTCCAAATGCCCTTCCTGGGGTGGATTAGAAAAAGGAGGAAAGTCAAAAGCCTGAGCATTGATTCCAAAGACATCAAGATACATGAAAGAGATTGGTTCTGTAGTTGCCTTTTTGTGTCTGGCTTTGCCGATCAGGACTAGTGGTGGCAGAATTTTTGACAGGTGATAAATGGCAACTATTTCTTTCCCTTTCTGCAGTCTGAGGGGAGGCAACCACTACAGCTGGGAAGCAGCTGCCCAGAGCTGGGGTGTGGTGGGAGGGGGGCCCTCTGAAGATACTTGGCCACAGACAGATGCAGTGACACAGGGTTCCGCTTCCCAGGCCTTTGCAGGAAGCTCCTGCCTGTGCACAGACCTTTCTGACTGGCTGGTTGGCACCTTCTCCTCTCTGGTGTCGAAGAGTCAGAGAGGATGAGGAATAAGGGAAAATGCTTTCTTGCTGACTAGAGACCTAGCTTGGAAGTCTGAATAAATTTGCTTCCACATTAAAAAAAAAGAAAAAGAAAAAGCTCTAAATGAATTGTGAACAGAAGAACTGATGTGTCTCTTATCGGTCTGCTGCCTGTTGACTTTGGCTGGGAGATAATCACCATGGTTAACAAGGCTCCTGGCAGCCAGTTATTATTCATTCTGGCCATTCTCATTCACCATTGTTTTGGCATATAAAACCCTGAAAGAAGATGAAATCCCCAGTGCTCTGCAGCATGAATTTCTCTTTAGGAACCAGAGCCTCCTCATCCTTTCTCCAGCTCTCTCTCCCTTCCTGCTTCCTTTCCCCACCCCTACCAAGTGCATGGGACCAGGAGGGGGCTGAGCAGGTGGCTTTCCAGACCTCATGTCCTCCCTCGATCCACAGGACCTCTACTACCATCTGCTTTATGACTGACCTCCTGGGCACCATTTGCTCGGAAGGGTTCCCCTATGAAACAGTTGAAAACCATATGCTCTCAGACCTTCACCATCTATCTCCAGCTACGAGCCCTTACAGAAGTGAGGTAGGCTTCCTGTCCTCCACCCATTGCGTTCAGTGCAAATCATTGTCAGTCCTTGTTATTTGTCCTCTCCCATCTGTGACACCAGAAAGAAGGTAACGGAACCCTGGCTTTTCCTGTTTGCATAGGTGTCTGGCAGCTGATTGAATTCATTTTTAATGTCGAGCCCCACGTATCTGAAGGTAGAGTGTATTTTCCTGTCAGGAAAAGGATGGTCACTCTTAAGGTTTCTCAGTCTTTGATCCCAATTTTATTTGGTTCATGGGGTAGGTTCGAGGTGCCCCAGGTTAACAGAGGCCATGTACTTCTATTTTTTTAACCATTTGTTTACTCAATTGTGTGCTAGGAGGAGCAGCAGAACTGGCTTCTGTCTCCAGCAGTAATTTGGGCCTTGTCATGAACTTTCTTCAACTCAGGTCCTTGCTCCCTGGTGCTCAGTTGGTCTCTCAGTGATCCCTTGGCTCTCTTTAGCTGAGATACTATTTTGGACTAATTTTTCATCACAATGTTATCATTTTTTAATATATATAAATGGCTCGGATGGTAAAGAATCTGCCTGCAATGTGGGAGACCTTGGTTCAATCCCTGAGTCAGGAAGACTCCCTGGAGAAGGGAATGGTCCCCCCACTCCAGTATTCTTGCCTAAAGAATCCCATGGACAGAGGAGCTACAGTCCAAGGGGTCATAAGAGTCGGACATTACCGAGCAACTAGTATTTCATTAAAAATTTTTTAAATATATATAATATATACAGTATATATATTTATGCTGCTACTGCTGCTGCTAAGTCGCTTCAGTCGTGTCCAACTATGTGCAACCCAATAGATGGCAGCCCACCAGGCTCCCCTGTCCCTGGGATTCTTCAGGCAAGAACACTGGAGTGGGTTGCCATTTCCTTCTCCAATGCATGAAACTGTAAAGTGAAAGTGAAGTTGCCCAGTCGTGTCCGACTCTTAGTGACCCCATGGACTGCAGCCCACCAGGCTCCTCCGTCCATGGGATTTTCCAGGCAAGAGTACTGGAGTGGGGTGCCATTGCCTTCTCCATATATATGTATACATATACATATATATAATTTAACTTTACTTTCTGGACCCATGCATTGCAACTGGACATAAAAGTGTTTTCCTACCAAACTCTTCAACTCCCGCCATATCTTGAGGGATACATTCTAGGGGAGCCTCCTGTCTGAATTTTTGTCAGGGGAGAGAAACATGAATGTGCACAACGAGGGCAAGGCCAGAGAAGACAGAAAAATCTCCGTCAGGATTGTGAAACAGGGCTCGCGAAGGTTAGTAGGGCCTTAGGACCAGGTAAAGTGGGCTGGATTCAGGAAACTAAAGTGCAAACCAGGGAACCATTTGCTACCTTGCAATGACGGTTGCTTTTCAGGATATACTTCTCATTTCCTCTTTCTGTCAATGTCTTAACAACACAGCTTCACTGTGGTACAGTAATGAGGATCTTAGACTTGGGACTCCTTTGTATCTGCTAGCTCTGAACATTTTGTCAAGTAGCCTCATCTCTTTGGATTTCACTTTCCTCATTTCAAACATGGGGATTTTAGCATTGGCTTCACTTTGTGATTAATAGGCTGATACGAGAACTAGTTTGTAAAGCATCACACTGTTTGGATGCTGGGGCTCTGTATCCACTGAAGTCTTCTTCTAATGTGTTACATTTTCTATAAAACCAGGACTTGAAACTGTGTGTGTGGACAGTAGGTGGGGAAAGCAGAAGCTGGTGGAATGGTGCATGCCAATGATTGTAAGGCAATGGGGCATCAATTAAAAAATGGACTGCAACCTTCTTTGGGGGAGGTTGTGGGACTTAATGCAAAGTAACAAGAAATGCTCATAAAACAGCTCTTTATGCAGAGAGGAGCTGGGTTTTGCCTTGTTGCTAAGATCCTGATTGTTTCCTGGCTATGTTTTGTGTGTCTGTGTCAGGCCTTTCTGTGCATTCCTTTCAGAAACTTGATGATATTGGCCTGCAGCTAATTAGATCAGTGTCATCACTTTCACCATCCCCTTTTTTATTCTGCTGGGACAATTTCCATCAAAATAGAAGTGGGTGATAGTCCTTTCCCATTAACAAGGCTTAATTTCTTACTAGGACACAACTTGGAGTTACCACACATAGGGGCTTTGGAAAAAAGTCTCAAGCCAATACACAAGTGAGCTTGCTTTATTTATTTTATTTTTTGGACTGTGCTATATATATATCCTGTGGGATCTTAGTTCCCCAACCAGCGATCAAACCTGCACCTCCTGCATTGGAAGTGCAGAGTCTTATCCACCAGACGGCCAGGGAAGTCCCTGAGTGAGTTTTGAAGACGTTTACAAGACCCAAATGTTCAGATAAGTTATCCACTTACAAAACTGACCCTTCAAATCTTCCCCTCATTCTGTAGAAGAGCTTCACCTGTGGTAGTCAGGATGCAGTTTATTCAAAGAGAAACTTTTAGGCTTACATTCTGTAGTGAAATTGTTTTGGATATTCATAAGCACAGATATATGTGATTTTGTAGTTTTTTCCTCAGCTTAAAAAAAAGTGAAAGCGTTAGTCGCTCAGTTGTACTTGACTCTTTGCAACCTGTGGACTCTAGCCTGCCAGGCTCCTCTGTCCAGGAGAATTCCTCAGGGCATATCAAAGAGATGGACGTAATAAAAACCTCAGTTTGCAACAATGACATCAGAGAGAAAGACTTAAGTAGTTGTCATTAATTTGCAATAAAGCAATGGAGATATAGTGGAAAGAGGATAGACTAAGGTGTCAATCAGAATCAAGGTGTCAGTTAGAATCAGATTTAAATATTAGCTCCACTGAGTACTAGTGGTATGATCTCAATGACTCATATCCATGGCTTCATGGGGAATTCTCTGTTACCATGTGACAAAGAAAATTCTACCTGGTATACATATGGTTTCACATGTATTATTAGCTCCTGCCAGAAATGTACTTTAGGAACACAAAAGTCAATATTGTGGAAGTCTGTCTGCCTTTTTTTCCCAGCCACTCTGATGCTTGCTCAAAGTTGAACACAGGTTTAACAACATGGGCTTCCCCCTTTCCAAGGCCGACCTGCCCTATCACTACAGCTGAAAGCCCAATTTGCCAACAGCAAAGATGAATGCTGAGCCCCTGACCTCACACTATACCCTGGGGGAGGGGCATCAGCCAGCCTCCTAGTAGCAGGTTGATTAAAATGTCCCTTCCATCACTGAGGGAATACGTTTTCTTTTCTTTTTAAACAAATTTTTTCTCACTAGGACAGTCATTCTGGCTCCATCATCTGAGGATCTATAGAATTCTTTAGTCACCATAACAGCATCTCACATTTCATTATTTTGCCCAAGGAAATTATTATTTACACACAGGAGTGAGGCTAGAGGTTCTAATTCATGGGATTCATTGTTTCTATTTTGTAACCACGTATCTCAATTATCCAGAGGAAGCTGGCTTTATAGCAGGCAGTAGAATGTCAGCTGGGAAAGAACACTTTTGGAGGTTGGATTGAAAGATAGAAGTGAGATATTGAAAGTGAAAGTTGCTCAGTCATGTCCAACTCTTTGCGACCCCATGAACTATACAGTCCATGGAATTCTCCAGGCCAGAATATGAAGTGGGTAGCCCTTCCCTTCTCCAGGGGGTCTTCCCAACCCAGGTATCGAACCCAGGTTTCCTGCATTCCAGTTGGATTCTTTACCAGCTGAGCCAGAGGTTGGATGCCATCCTACAGTTTGCAGTAAGTGCTAATCTAGTGGCCAAGAGATGATGCTGTTCATCTCATAGTCAGAATACACGGGGCTGGAGACCAAGGGGCTAAAGTGGGAGTTTGCTCATTTCCCTACACCCAAAATTTGCAGAATTCCACCCCCCCCATATTTATGTATTTGATCTCTGCTGATTTTAAAGGATTTAATTGTCAAAGAAAGAATGCTTTTGTCAGGGAAACATGCAATGGTTCCATTGAATTGGAAGTTGACACTGTCACTGGGCTATTTTGGGCTCCTAATATCATTGAAAGTGAAAGAGGAGAGTGAAAAAGTTGGCTTAAAGCTCAACATTCAGAAAACTAAGATCCTGGCATCTGGTCCCATCACTTCATGGGAAGTAGATGGAGAAACAGTGGAAACAGTGTCAGACTTTATTTTTGGGGGCTCCAAAATCACTGCAGATGGTGACTGCAGCCATAAAATTAAAAGATGCTCACTCCTTGGAAAGAAAGTTATGACCAACCTAGATAGCATGTTCAAAAGCAGAGACATTACTTTGCCAACAAAGGTCCGCCTAGTCAAGGTTATGGTTTTTCCTGTGGTCATGTATGGATGTGAGAGTTGGACTGTGAAGAAAGCTGAGCGCCGAAGAATTGATGCTTTTGAACTGTGGTGTTGGAGAAGGCTCTTGGGAGTCCCTTGGACTGCAAGGAGATCCAACCAGTCCATCCTAAAGGAGATCAGTCCTGGGTGTTCTTTGGAAGGAATGACGCTAAAGCTGAAACTCCAGTACTTTGCGAAGAGCTGACTCATTGGAAAAGACTCTGATGCTGGGAGGGATTGGGGGCAGGAGGAGAAGGGGACGACAGAGGATGAGATGGCTGGATGGCATCACCGACTCGATGGACGTGAGTTTGAGTGAACTCCAGGAGTTGGTGATGGACAGGAAGGCCTGGTGTGCTGCAATTCCTGGGGTCTCAAAGACCCCAGACTGAGCGACTGAAGTGAAGTGAGAGAATGTCATTGATCTAACATAGAAAGAAAGCAGTAACTTCAGGGGTTAAGGTGATTGATTCTAATACCCAAGGGAAAATCGGGCTGTAGCTACATAGTGGAAAAAGAGAACATGTCTGGAAACTAGGGGATTCTCCAGGTGCACTATGCTGACCCGCTAAAGGTGGGACTGCCAAAGCTTCAGACCCTTTGAGAATAAAGATTTGGGTCATTCTGCACATTATGAACCTTGGTCAACTGAGGTAGCAGCTGAAGAAAAGAGGAATATGGAAAGTTAGTGGGATAAAGAAAATATGAAAATTAATTATAGCATTGTTATCATTTATAGAAATGAGGACTATAACAGATATTATTTTATTCTTTGCATTTATGTGTATCTTGCTGTGCCATGCTGTGCCAAGTTGCTTCAATTGTGTCTGTCTCTTTGTGACGCCAGGGGCTGTAGCTCGCCAGGCTTCTCTGTCTATGGAGTTCTCCAGGCAAGAAAACTGGAGCCATTTCCTTCTCCAGGGGATCTTCCAGACCCAGGGATAGAACCTGAGTCCCCTGCATTGCAGGCAGATTCTTTACCATCTGAGCCACCAGGGAAGCTCCATGTGTATTTTAGCATATATTAACTATTTTACCTCACTCCTTTTCTCTCTCTTTTTTTTTTTTAATGGATTGTTTGTTGGGATTAACTTTCAGTTCAGTTGCTCAGTTGTGTCTGACTCTGCTACCCCATTGACTGCAGCATGTCAGACCTCTCTGTCCATCACCAACCCCTGGAGTTTACTCAAACTCATGTCCATTGAGCCAGTGATGCCATCCAACCATCTCATCCTCGGTCGTCCCCTTCTCCTCCTGCCTTCAATCTTTCCTAGCATCAGAGTCTTTTCCAATAAGTCAGTTCTTCATATCAGGTGGCCAAAATATTGGAGTTTCAGCTTTAGCATCAGTC
Organism: Ovis aries; assembly: GCF_016772045.2. Lineage (NCBI taxonomy): Eukaryota > Metazoa > Chordata > Mammalia > Artiodactyla > Bovidae > Ovis > Ovis aries. The sequence continues at coordinate 12,449,835 of NC_056074.1, forward strand.
CTTTCAATGAATATTCAGGACTGATTTTCTTTAGGATGGATTCACTTTACAATTTAATATTTAGGTTAAAAATATCCTGCTGCTGCTGCTGCTGCTAAGTCGCTTCAGTCGTGTCCAACTCTGTGCGACCCCATAGACGGTAGCCCACCAGGCTCCCCCATCCCTGGGTTTCTCCAGGCAAGAACACTGGAGTGGGTTGCCATTTCCTTCTCCAATGCATGAAAGTGAAAAGTGATAGTGAAGTCGCTCAGTCATGTCCAACTCTTAGCGACCTCATGGACTGCAACCCTCCAGGCTCCTCCGTCCATGGGATTTTCCAGGCACAGTGTTTAAAATTTTATTTTTATTTATTTATTGGCTGTGTTAGGTCTTCATTGCTGTGCGTGGGCTTTTGCTAGTAGTGACCAGGGGCTACTTTTCCTTGCGGTGTAAGGGCTTCTCATTGTGGCGGCTCGTCTTGTGGAGCACAGGATTTAAGCACATAGGTTTCAGTAGTTGTGGTGCATGGGCTTAGTTGCTCTGCTGAATGAGGGATCTTCCCAGACTAAGGATTGAACCCTCCTCCCCTGCATTGGCAGGCAGATTCTTAACCACTGGGCCACCCAGGAGGTCCTCAGGTGCAATTTTGACTGAACTAAAGCAGAAGTTAACTTCATCCAGAGATGGATATGGTGGCTATTTGTACCATGTCTCCCCTTTCTGAGTGAGAATATTGTCCTTCGTATAAGTGTTAGTTGCATCTTGTTAGAAGGCAGCATGAAGTTGTTACTGTTGTATGAAAATTTAAATATTGATAGGGAGAAGGCACTGGCAACCCACTCTAGTATTTTGCCTGGAAAATCCCATGAACAGAGGAGCCTGGTGGGCTGCAGTCCGTGGGGTTGCTAAGAGTCAGACACGACTGAGCGATTTCCCTTTCACTTTAAACTTTCATGCATTGGAGAAGGAAATGGCAACCCACTCCAGTGTTCTTGCCTGGAGAAACCCAGGGATGGAGGAGCCTGATGGGCTACCATATATGGGGTCGCACAGAGTTGGACACGACTGAAGTGACTTAGCAGCAGCAGAAAGCTTTGATTGGATACTGAGTAAAGAGGTCTGTTGTGCATTCTTTTGACTTCTCTATTGTCTCCCAGATCTAAGCACACTATTCTATGTTCTGTACTGTGGTGCTGGGGTTGGGATTCGACAAACAACTTTTCCTAGATTTCCTTGCTAGGTGGTTTCCTTTAGTTAGGTTGTGCCACTGGGAGGCACTGGTGGGAAATTGGAAACAGAGAAGAGATGAGAAGGGACTGCTTCCCTGTGTCCAGCTCCCTTTAGTGTCAGCTGAAATTTTGATAATGATGGCATTGCATCTATAGAATAATTTGGTTGGTATTTCTGTCTTAACAGTATTAAGTCTTCTGATCTATGAACATAAAATATTTTCCATTTATTTAGACTTTCTTAATTTTCTTTCAACAGTGTTTTGTAGTTTTCAGAGAATAGATTTTGCTTTTTTGTTGAATTTATTACTAAGCTTTCTATTCTTTGTGATGCTATCGTGAATGAAACTGTTCTTTTAATTTTACTTTTTGAATTGTTCATTTCTCATGTGTAGATATACAACTGATATTTTATGTTGATCTTCTATCATGCAATCTTGCTGAACAAGTTTATTAGTTCTAATAGTTTTTATGTGGATTCCTTATGATTTTCTATATATATAGGATCACATTGTTAACAAATAGATTTATTTCTGGCTTTCTAGTGTGAATTTTTTTTATCTTGTTTTCTTGCCTAATTACTCTAGCTGGACTTGCTAGTACAATATTGAATAGAGGAGGTGAAAATGGATATTGTTCCCTTTTACCTGATCTTACAAGGAAAACACTTAGTCCTTTACTGCTAAGTATGATGTTAGCTGTAAGTTTTTGCAGTTATGGATATTATTTTTGAACTTCATATATGATTTTTAGTGAAATTAATTTTCAGTCTTTTTTATCACTATGAAAATATCATTCATAGACTGACCCATGGGGTAGGTAGCAAAAGATCTATGCAGACTTGTTTCTGTATATAGTATCTCACACACTGGAAATTCCCAGAAATAACTTTAAGAAAAGCCAGTTTTCTCAAATTAGACCAATAGGACTCTTGAAGCAGAGGGCTTTTTTTTTTTTTTTTCTAGAAATTCATAGGGCTCTACCTCCATTTCACTCTCAAATTATGGCTAATTAGTAAGTTCAAACCTCCATTTAAATATTATCTCATTCAGCTTACTTGTTCAGCCAATACATTTAAGCAAATAAATTCATTTTTTTAATGGACAAATAGCAGTGTAACAGAGTGTAACAATAATTGAGAGTATTGATAAAACAGTAGCTGAGGGAATCAATCCATGGAGTTTAGATGGAGCTGAGGTTGGTAGCCTGAGATAGCATGGACGAACTGAAGGACAGAGATCTCTATTAGGTGATAGGAGAAGCTTATGTCAAAAAAGAGACAGAGTATAAAATTTGGAAAAATTGGAAGTTGTCATCAAAAAGTGAGATATTAGGGTGTAATTTTTCAGAACTGAAAAATTTTCACATTTGGATCAAGCCCAGGGTCTGACAAGGGCAGTGGGTAGTTGAAATTAAGTGGTTTTCTGTACTTTTCCTCTTCCCTGGAGCAAGGACACCTTTCCCTTTGCCATTCTTACTGACCAACTTCTGCTCAGTCTCCATGTTTCAGGTACAAAATTATCTCACAGAAGACTTTGTTGAGAAAAAGTGTCTAGAACATAGAAATAAGGCAAAAAGATAATTCCATGTCTTTTCATTGTCATACTAAAAAACATCTTATAAATTTGTCAAAGGATTGTCTGACTTAGGGAGATAAAATTTGTTATGGTTTTATTGCCCTGTAGAACATCAACTTAGCAGTCTTATTTTAGGATTCTATTTTTTCCCCACTGATTTTGAACTGATTTTGTTAACCTACTCTTTCCCTTTGTTGTTCAGTCACTAAGTCATGTCTGACTCTGTGACCCCATGGACTGCAGCATGCCAGGTTCCTCTGTCCTCCACTATCTCCTGGAGTTTGCTCAGATTCATGTCCACTGAGTCAGTGATGCTATCTAACCATTTGATCTTCTGCTGCGCCCTTCTTTTACCTTCAATCTTTCTAAGCATCAGGATCTTTTCCAATGAGTTGGCTCTTTGCATCAGGTGGCCAAATTATTTTTTCACTGATTTTGAACTGGTTTTGTTAACCTACTCTTTCCCTTACTTGTGAGTTAATTAAAATTATGGCACCCAATTTCTAGGTAATTTTTATGAGAATTATATTTTTAGCATTTTGAGAATTATACTTTGAGTCTTTCTCCCCCTTCTTCTATTATTTATCTCTCCCTTCTCTTCTCATAGCTTCCTATGCTTACTCCATACATTACTATCTGTCAGTTTCATTCATTTGAAGAATATGTATTAGATTCCTCTTAGGATAAGTGCAGTGATGTGAACAAGGCAGATGTGGTCTAGCTCTCATGGACTGATGAGAGCTTCTCCACCTATCAGAGTGAAAGTACCATAAAGGTAAAGACAGTGTTTAGCAATGTGCTGGCCTGCGAATGTTGCCCAATAAATATTTGTTGGGTAAGTACATAGATAAATGTTTAACAGTGGAAACATGGCATTCATATGCTATTATGTTAGATGTCTCCTTGAACATTAAACTAAGGCAATGGCAGGTATTAGAGCAGAGAAGCAGAGTACAATTCAGTCTTCAATAAATGGAGAGACGAGGCTGACTTGTGACAATAACCTTAAAATACAGGAGTTATTTTCATGATTGGAAGAGGAGAAAGGGCTGATACTGGCCCTGGGAATTGAATGCAATGTAAGACAAAATAGGATCCTTGGGGTACATTTAGGCTTTAATTAAGGCAAGATGGTAGATGGAATTTGAAAGAAGAGTTGAAAGATGTCACGGGAGTTATTTTCAATGAAATAGATTTCTAGACGACTCTGAGGAAAAGTTTGGGTTAGAGGAATTGGGAACAGTGAGAGGTTGATTCAAATCAGAGGATGAATAGATATGACTTACATTTTGATCACAACTTAAAATTGACCCTATCAAAACTCTCTCTTTCGAGTCCTATTTTATGGCATTTTATCTCCTGCTGCCTGGCCTTGTGGTCATTCTCCCCATTGATTGATGGTGCCAGGCCCTAGCTTCCATGCCACTCTCCAGGCCAGTGTCTATCATTATCCCTAGTGACTTTTATATCTATATTTATAAGCCATCCAAACCTGTGTCTTTCTCTTTATTGAGCTCTTTATCACAAATGTTTATTGAGTGTTTTATTTCATTTACTATAATACATGGTAGGTTGAGAATGATTTTTAAAAAATGCCTCCCATTGTCAAGAAACTTACTCTATACTGCATGACATTGACAATTAATATAAATACTCAAGAAAATATATAATTGCATTATTTTGGTGCAAATGTTATGAAAGCAGCAAGGTACTCTGATAGGGAATAATGCTGGAATCACATTTAGCTGGAGGGCCAGTAAAAGAAAGTCTCTCTAAGGAAATAATATTTCAACCAAGCATAGAAGAACAAGCAAGAGTTATCCAGAAAAAGAATGGAGAAAATAAATATTCTGGTGAAAATAGCTCTGGCCTAGGAGACAGAGAACTTGAGTTTGGTGAGAGTTTGATGTTCAATTACAGCTGGCTTGGACTGAGAAATTGTTTTGAGACTGAGAAACTGTCTTAGACACGTCTTATTCCCTTTTTAATGTAAGTTTCTCTGACTTTCTTTTTGGAATGTCTGAGGATATTCTAATGGTAGATACACATTATTTTCATACTACTTTTATTTTCACTTTCTTGTAAGGAGTATGGTGGCTGGTTGGAAGGCCTTTAATTTAGCCAAGGCCTTGATGGATTTAGATAGGCAAATCTGGAGTTAGCAATTAGAGAAAACTGAACTATCTTTTATAATAGAAGGAAAAGAATCCAGTGTTGACTGGGGGTGGGGGGCACACAGTTCAGGAAGGAAAGGATGAAGCAGTGATGAGTGAGTACGGGAGGAGGAGAGGGAGACTGGAGTCAGGGGCATAGCAGGATTTTGGGTATGATCTCAGATTGTAACAAATGCTACTAAGAAGAAAGCCAGAATAGAGTGGCCAGTCAGAGGAGACAGTAAGTGCAAAGGCCTGATTAAGGGAAAGGTTGGTGTATCTGAGGAACTGGTCAAAGCCAGTTGGATCTTTCTCTGCAAGGAGAGCCATCTCACTACTTCTACTTTATTTCAGTTCGTTTTCCTCTCTCTCACATAGTTCTGAGCACACTGGCTTTGACCAGTGGTGAAAGTGGACACCCTTGTCTTGTTCCTCATCTTAGGGAGATGCTTTCAGTTTTTCACTATTGAGAATAATGTTTGCTGTAGGCTTATCATATATGGCCTTTACTATGTTGAGGTACGTTCCTTCTATGCCCATTTTTTGAAGGGTTTTAATCATGAATGGGCGCTGAATTTTGTCAAAGGCTTTTTTGGCATCTATTGAGATGATCATATGGTTTTTATCTTTCAGTTTGTTCATATGGTGTACACATTGATTGACTTGTGTATATTGAAGAATCGTTGCATTCCTGGAATAAACCTAACTTGATCATGGTGTATGAGTGTTTTGATGTGTTGTTGAATTCGGTTTGCTGAGGATTTTTGCATCTATGTTCATCAGAGATATTGCCCTGTAGTTTTCTTTTTTGTGTTGTCTTTGTCTGATTTTAATATCAGGGTGATGGTGGCTTTGTAGAATGAGTTTGGAAGTGTTCCTTCCTCTGCAATTTTTTGAAAGAGTTTTAGAAGGAGAGGCATTACCTCTTCCCTAAATGTTTGATAGAATTCTCCTGTGACACCATCTTGTCCTGGAGTTTTGTTTCTTGGGAGATTTTTGATCACAATTTCAATTTCAGTGCTTGTAATTGGGTTGTTCATAATTTCTATTTCTTCCTGTTCAGTCTTGGAAGATTGAACTTTTCTAAGAATCTGTCCATTTCTTCCAGGTTATCCATTTTATTGCCATATAGTTGTTCATAATAGTCTCTTATAATCCTTTGTATTTCTGCATTGCCTATTGTAACCTCTCCTTTTTCATTTCTAATTTTGTTGATTTGATTCTTCTCTGTTTCTTGATGAGTCTGGCTAAAGGTTTATCCATTTTGTTTATTTTCTCAAAGAACCAGCTTTTAGTTTTATTAATCTTTACTATTGTTTCTTTTATTTCATTTTCATTTGTTTGGCTCTTTATGATTTCTTTCCTTTTACTAATTTTGGGATTTTTTGGTACTTCTTCTCCAGTTGTTTTAGGTGTAAATTTAGGTTGTCTATTCGGTGTTTTTCTTGTTTCTTGAGTTAGGATTGTATTGCTATAAACTTCCCTCTTCGGACTGCTTTTGCTGCATCCCATAGGTTTTGAGTTGTCATGTTTTCATTGTCATTTGTTTCTAGAAATTTTTAAATTTCCCTTTTGATTTCCCCAGTAACCTGTTGGTTATTTAGAAATGTGTGGTTAAGTCTCCATGTATTTGTGTTTCTTACAGTTTTTTCCTGTAATTGATGTCTAGTCTCATAGTGCTGTGGTTGGAGAAGATGATTGATATGATTTCAGTTTTCTTAAATTTACTGAGATTTGATTTGTTACCCACACACCCTGGAGAATGTTCCATGTGCACTTGAGAAGAAGGTGTATTCTTCTTCATTTGGATGGAATGTCCTGAAGATACCAATGAGATCCATCTCATCTAATGTATCATCTAATGTATCATTTAAGACTTGTGTTTCCTTATAAATTTTCTGTTTTGATGATCTGTCCATTGGTGTGAGTCAAGTGTTAAAGTCTCCTACTATTATTGTGTTACTGTCAATTTCTCCTTTTATGTCTGTTAGTGTTTGTCGTATGTATTGAGGTGCTCCTATGTTGGGTGCATAGATATTTGCAACTGTTATGTCTTCCTCTTGGATTAATCCCTGATCATTATGTTGTGTCCTTCCTTATCTCTTGTAATCTTCTTTATTTTAAGGTCTAATTTGTCTGATATAAGGATTGATACTCCAACTTTCTTTTGCTTCCCATTTGCATGGAATATATTTTTCCATCCTCTCACTTTCAGTCTATATGTCTCTTTAGGTCTAAAGTGGGTTTCTTGTAGACAGCATATATAGAGGTCTTGTTTTTGTATCCATTCAGCCAGTCTGTGTCTTTTGGTTGGAGCATTTAATCCATTTACATTTAAAGTAATTATTGATATATATGTTCCTATTGCCATTTTCTAAATTGTTTGGGGTTGCTTTTGTAGGTCTTTTATCTTCTATTGTATTTCTTGACTATATAAGTCCCTTTAACATTTGTTGTAAAGCTGGTTTGCTAAGTCACTTCAGTCGTGTCTGACTCTGTGCGACCCCATGGACGGCAGCCCACCAGGCTCCCCCGTCCCTGGGATTCTCCAAGCAAGAACACTGGAGTGGGCTGCCATTTCCTTCTCCAATGTATGAAAGTGAAAAGTGAAAGTGAAGTCGCTCAGTCATGTCCGACTCTTGGCGACCCCATGGACTGCAGCCTACCAGGCTCCTCCATCCATGGGATTTTCCAGGCAAGAGTACTGGAGTGGGGTGCCATTGCCTTCTCCAAAGCTGGTTTGGTGGTACTGAATTCTCTTAACTTTTGCTTGTCTAAAAAGCTTTTGATTTCTCCATCAATTTTGAATGAAATCCTTGCCAGGTACAGTCATCTTGGTTGTAGATGTTCCCCTTTCAGTACTTTAAATATATCCTGCCATTCCCTTCTGGCCTGCAGAGTTTCTGCTGAAAGATCGCTGTTAAGCACTTGGGGTTTCCCTTGTATGGTACTTGTTGCTTCTCCCTTGCTGCTTTTAATAGTCTTTCTTTGTGTTTAGTCTTTGTTAGTTTGATTAGTATGTGTCTTGGCATGTTCCTTCTTGGGTTTGTCTTGCATGGGACTCTTTGTGCCTTTTGGACTTGACTGACTATTTCCTTTTCCATGTTGGGAAAATTTTCAACTATAAGCTCTTCAAAAATTTTCTCGTACCCTTTCTTTTTCTATTCTTCTTCTGAGACTCCTATAATTTGAATGTTGGTGAGTTTGATATTGTCCCAGAGGTCTTTGAAACTATCCTCAGTTCATTTCATTCTTTTTAGTTTATTCTGCTCTTCAGAAGTTATTTCCATCATTTTATATTCCAGCTCACTGATTCGTTCTGTTTCAGATGTTCTGCTATTGATTCCTTCTAGAGTATTTTTAATTTAAGTATTTGTGTTGTTTGTCTCTGCATGTTTATTTTTAATTCTTCTAGGTCTTTGCTAATTGATTCTTGCATTTTCTCCATTTTGCTTTCAAGGTTTTTGATTGTCTTTGCTATTATTATTCTGAATTCTTTTTCAGGTAGTTTGCCTATTTCCTTTTCATGTAATTTGGACTTCTGTGTTTCTAGTATGTTCCTTCATTTGTATAGTATTTCTCTGCCTTTCCATTTTTTTTTTTTAAACTTATTGTGTTTGAGGTCTCCTTTTCCCAGGGATCAAGGTTGACTTCTTTCTTCCTTTTTTTGGTTTCTGCCCTCTAAGGTTGTTCCAGTGGTTTGTGTGAGCTTCTTATAGGGTGAGATTTGTATCCAATGGATCATGGAAAAAGCAAGAGAGTTTCAGAAAAACATCTATTTCTGCTTTATTGACTATGTCAAAGCCTTTGACTATGTGGATCACAATACACTGTGGAAAATTCTGAAAGAGATGGGAATACCAGACCACCTGACCTGCCTCTTGAGAAACCTATATGCAGGTCAGGAAGCAACAGTTAGAACTGGACATGGAACAACAGACTGGTGCCAAATAGGAAAAGGAGTACGTCAAGGCTATATATTGTCACCCTGCTTATTTAACTTCTATACAGAGTACATCATGAGAAACGCTGGGCTGGAAGAAGCACAAGCTGGAATCAAGATTGCCAGGAGAAATATCAAGAACCTCAGATATGCAGATGACACCACCCTTATGGCAGAAAATGAAGAGGAACTAAAAAGCCTCTTGATGAAAGTGAAAGAGGAGAGTGAAAAAGTTGGCTTAAAGCTCAACATTCAAAAAACTAAAATCCTGGCATCTGGTCCCATCACTTCATGGGAAATAGATGGGGAAACAGTGGAAACAGTGTCAGACTTTGTTTTGGGGGGCTCCAAAATCATTGCAGATGGTGATTGCAGCCATGAAATTAAGACACTTACTCCTTGGAAGGAAAGTTATGAACAACCCAGACAGCATATCCAAAAGCAGAGACATTACTTTGCCAACAAAGGTCTGTCTAGTCAAGACTATGGTTTTTCCTGTGGTCATGTATGGATGTGAGAGTTGGGCTGTGAAGAAAGCTGAGCGCCGAAGAATTGATGCTTTTGAACTGTGGTGTTGGAGAAGACTCTTGAGAGTCCTTTGGACTGCAAGGAGATCCAACCAGTCCATTCTAAAGGAGATCAGTCCTAGGTGTTCATTGGAAGGACTGATGTTGAGGCTGAAACTCCAGTGCTTTGGCCACCTCATTCGAAGAATTGACTTATTGGGAAAGACTCTGATGCTGGGAGGGATTGGGGGCAGGAGGAAAAGGGGATGGCAGAGGATGAGAAGACTGGAAGGCATCACTGACTGGCTGGACATGAGTTTGAGTAAACTCCAGGAGCTGGTGATGGACAGGGAGGCCTGACGTGCTGCGATTCATGGGGTCTCAAAGAGTCGGACACTACTGAGTGACTGAACTGAATTGAACTGAACTTGGTTTGTTTGGGCAAGGCTGAGTGAGGTGATAATCCTGTCTGCTGATGATTGGGGTTGTATTTTTGTTTGGTTTGTTGTTTAGATGAGGTTTCCTGCACAAGGTGCTATTGGTGGTTGGGTGATGCCAGGTCTTGTATTATAGTGGCTTCATTTGTGTGAGTTCTCACTATATGATACCCCTAGGGTTCATTCTCTGATAGTCTAGGGTCTTGCAGTCAGTGTTCTTGCTCCAAAGGCTCAGGCTTGATCTTGAGTTTTGCGTGGGTCTATACATTCTTTTCTGCTGGTCAGTACTCCTGTCAGCTCTTAGCTGGTTTTCTGCATGCACTTCTGTGTCTGAAGGTGTATTCCTGATGTATCTGTGGAGAGAGATGTATTCATGTCCACCTACTCCTCTGCCATCTGTTCCTCTAACACTCTGTCCTTAAATGACATATTTATTCATACATGTTGTGATTTTCAGCCAGCTGTCATCTGTGTATGGGCTGGCTTACTCTCTTCATGTCTTGCTGGGCTCCATGTTATACTCTGTAAAACCTTCCTCTTTTCTGTCTTTGCCTCTAACATATTATTTCATAATTAGAGCTGCTAAATACAATTGTCTCATATTTCTTTGTAAGGTCTAGGTATGCTTTCTTTGTTTTTTTTTTTTTTTTCTTTGAGAGTGGATAATTGATTGTTAAAACATTTCCTCAGTGATGAAAACTGATGAAAAACTGATCTTATTATATGTTGTTGTTTAGTCACTAAATAGTGGCCAACTCTTTGCAACTCTATGGACTATAGCAGCCAGGCTCCTCTGTCCATGAGATTCTCCAGGCAAGAATTCTGGGGTGGGCTGCTGTTTACTTCTCCACATTTACTTTTAATCTACACGTGTTTTATATTTTAAGAGGGCTTTTTTTTTGTGGGCTGTATGTAATTGGGTCTTGTTTCTTAACCTAGTCCAATAATTTGTCTTTAAGTTGATGCATTTAGACCATTATTGTTCAAAGTAGTTATTGATATAGTTGGATTAATATCTATTATATTTAGCACTATTTATTATTTGTTGCCCTTGGTCTCGGGTCTTTTTTTTTTTTTTTGGTTGTTATTGTTGTCTTCCACTCTTCTTCTGCCTTTTGTTTTTTTAACTGAGCATTTTGTATGATTCCACTTTCTCTCCTTTCCTAGCATAGCAGCAGTTATACATTTTTTTTTTCCTTTTTTAGTGCTTGCCCTAGAATTTGCAATACACATTAACAACTAATCCAAGTCTACCTTCAAATAACACTATACTGCTTCATGGGTAGTGCAAGTGCCTCAAAATGACAAAATAATTCTAATTCCTCCTATCTTGTGTGTCACTGCTGTCATTCATTTCACTTACACATAAACCTACATAAGCGTATTGATAAATGCATATTATGTATGTGTACATAAGTATCTATAATCAAATACATTATTACTGTTATTGTTTTGAACAAACTTATCTGTAAAATCAATTAAGAATAAGAAAAATAAGGACTTCCCTGGTGGGTCAGTTGTAAAAAATCTGCTTGCCAATGCAGGAGACACGGGTTTGATCCCTGATCCAGGAAGATCCCATGTGCTGTGGAGCAACTGAGTCTGTGTGCCAGAACTATTGAACTTGTGTTCTAGAGCCCAGGAACTGCACCTGCTGAATTCTGTGTACCACAACTACTGAAACCCATGTGCCCTTGAGCCCATGCTCTGTAACAAGAGAAACCACCACAATGAGAATCCTGTGCACCGCAGCTAAGAGTAGCCCCCATTCACCACAACTAAAGTAAGTGCATGCAGCGATGAAGACCCAGCACAGCAAAAAAAAAAAAAAAAAAATATATATATATATATATATATATATATATATATATAGAGAGAGAGAGAGAGAGAAATAGAAATTTTATTTTAGCTTCACTATTCCTTCCCCAACATTCTTTCTTTATTTTTGTAGATTTGAGTTTCTGGCTTAAATTATTTTCTTTCTCTCTAAATAGTTTCTTTTAACATTTCCTTTAAGGCAGGTGTACTAGTAACAAATTCTTTCAATGCTTGTTTGTATGAGGGTATATTTATTTCTCCTGCACTGTTGAAGGATAATTTTATGGGGCACAGAATTTTAGGCTGACATTTTTTTCCTCTCAACACTCTAAGTATTTCCTTTTATTCTCTTCTTGCTTGCATGGTTTCTAAGGAAAAGCTGGGTATAATTTTTATCTTTGTTTCTCTATAGTTGTTTTTTCTCTCTGGCATCTTTGAGGATTTTTTTGTCTTTGAATTTTGTAGTTTGAAAACTATATCGCTAAGTGTAGCCTTTTTGTTTGTTTCTGGTTTTCTTTTTCTTTTTTTGGTGGGGGGTGGGGGTCATTTATCCTGTCTGGTGTCCTCTGATCTTTCTGAAGCTATGATTTGGTGAACTCTATGATTTCTCCCAAACATTAATTTGGGAGAAATTCTCAGACATCATTGTTTCAAATATTTCTTCTGTTCCTTTCTTTCTTTTCCTTCTGGTATTTCCATTACCCATATCATTTGTAATTGTTCTACAGTTTTTGGATATTCTGTTCTGTGTTTTCCTCAGGTCTTGTTCCTTCGTTTCTTAGTTTGGGTTGTTTCTCCTGAGATATTCTCAAGCTTATAAATTCTTTATTGGCCATGTCCAGTCTACTGATAAGCCCATCAAAGGCATTCCTCATTTCTGTTACTGTGTTTTGGATCTCTTGCATTTCTTTTTGTTTTTTTCCTTAAAGAGTCCATCTCTCAACTTACATTATCCATCTGTTCTTGCATGCTGTCAACTTTATCTATTAAATAGATAAATGTTTTAAATTCCTTGCCTGATAACTCCAGTATCCCTACAATATATAAGTCTGGTTCCAAGGCTTGTTTTTATCTTTTCAGACTGTGGGTTTTTTTTTTTTTTGCCATGAAGTATACCTCATAATTTTTCTTGAATAAAATTCCAGGTAAAAGGAACTGCTGTAAATAGCACTATAGTAATGTGGTAGTGAGGGGTAGGGGAGAAGAAGCATTCTGTGCCTATGATTTGGAATCATTCTTTTAGTGAGCCTATGCCTCTGGACTGTAAACTTCACAAGTTCATCTCAGGTTTTTTTTCCTCCTCCTCTAAGTGAAACAGGATGACTAGAGTAGGCTGGAACTGGGTATTTTCCTTTCTCCAAGTAGGTTAGGCTCTGGTTAAATAGTTTCTTCTGAGGACTGACTTTGTTTAAAACTAGGAGTGGTGGCTGCACGGGCACAGGAGGGCCAGGAGGAGCTATTCCACGTTCAAGGTCAGGAGGGGCGACCTTGTTCAAGGTAAGGAGCAGTGGCTGCACTTTGCTGGATCAGCTGTGAAGAGATACCCCACGTCCAAGGTAAGAGAAACCCAAGTAAGATGGTAGGTGTTGTGAGAGGGCATCAGAGGGCAAACACACTGAAACCATAATCACAGAAACCTAGCCAATCTGATCACATGGACCACAGCCTTGTCTAACTCAATGAAACTAAGCCATGCCACGTGGGGGCACCCAAGAAGGATGGGTCATGGTGGAGAGGTCTGACAGAATGTGGTCCATTGGAGAAGAGAATGGCAAACCACTTCAGCATTCTTGCCTTGAGAACCCCATGAACAGTATGAAAAGGCAAAATGATAGGATACTTAAAGAGGAACTCCCCAGGTCGGTAGGTGCCCAATATGCTACAGGAGATCAGTAGAGAAATAACTCCAGAAACAATGAAGGGGTGGAGCCAAAGCAAAAACAATACCCACTTGTGGATGTGACTGGTGATAGAAGCAAGGTCTGAAAAAAAAAAGATTAAAAAAAAAAAAAAAGAAGCAAGGTCTGATGCTGTAAAGAGCAATATTGCATAGGAACCTGGAATGTTAGGTCCATAAATCAAGGCAAATTGGAAGTGGTCAAACAGGAGATGGCAAGAGTGAACATCAACATTCTAGGAATTAGCAAACTGAAATGGACTGGAATGGGTGAATTTAACTCAGATGACCATTATATCACTACTGTGGGCAGGAATCCCTTAGAAGAAATGGAGTAGCCATCATGGTCAACAAGAGAGTCTGAAATGCAGTGCTTGGATGTAATCTCAAAAACTACAGAATGATCTCTGTTCGTTCCCAAGGCAAACCACTCAATATAATGGTGATCCAAGCCTATGCCCCAACCAGTAATGTTGAAGAAGCTGAAGTTGAACGGTTCTATGAAGACCTACAAGACCTTTTAGAACTAACACCCCAAAAAGATGTCCTTTTCATTATAGGGGACTGGAATGCAAAAGTAGGAAGTCAAGAAACCCCTGGACTAACAGGCAAATTTGGCCTTGGAATACGGAATGGAGCAGGGCAAAGGCTAATAGAGTTTTGCCAAGAGAAGGCACTGGTCATAGCAAACACCCTCTTCCAACAATACAAGAGAAGACTTTACACATGGACATCACCAGATGGTCAACACTGAAATCAGATTGATTATATTCTTTGCAGCCAAAGATGGAGAAGTTCCATACTGTCAGCAAAAACAAGACCAGGAGCTGACTGTGGCTCAGATCATGAACTCTTTATTGTCAATTCAGACTTAAATTGAAGAAAGTAGGGAAAACCACTAGACCATTCAGGTATGACCTAAATCAAATCCCTTATGATTATACAGTGAAAGTGAGAAATAGATTTAAGGGACTAGATCTGATAGAGTAACTGATGAACTATGGACAGAGGTTCATGACATTGTATAGGAGACAGGGATCAAGACCATCCCCATGGAAAAGAAATGCAAAAAAGCAAAATGGCTGTCTGGGGAGGCCTTACAAATAGCTGTGAAGAGAAGAGAGGTGAAAAGCAAAGGAGAAAAGGAAAGATATAAGCATCTGAATGCAGAGTTCCAAAGAATAGTAAGGAGAGATAAGAAAGCCTTCCTCAGTGATCAATGCAAAGAAATAGAGGAAAACAATATATTGGGAGAGACTAGAGATCTCTTCAAGAAAATTAGAGATACCAAGGGAACATTTCATGGAAAGCTGCGTTCAATAAAGGACAGAAATGCTATGGACCTAACAGAAGCAGAAGATATTAAGAAAAGGTGGCAAGAATACACAGAACTGTACAAGAAATATCTTCATGACCCAGATAATCACAATGGTGTGATCACTCACCTAGAGCCAGACATCCTGGAATGTGAGGTCAAGTGGGCCTTAGAAAGCATCACTACAAACAAAGCTAGTGGAGGTGATGGAATTCCAGTTGAGCTATTTCAAATCCTGAAAGATGATGCTGTGAAAGTGCTGCACTCAATATGTCAGCACATTTGGAAAACTCAGCAGTGGCCACAGGACTGGAAAAGGTCAGTTTTCATTCCAATCCCAAAGAAAGGCAATGCCAAAGAATGCTCAAACTACCGCACAATTGCACTCATCTCACATGCTAGTAAAGTAATGCTCAAAATTCTCAAAGCCAGGCTTTAGCAATACATGAACCATGAACTTCCAGATGTTCAAGCTGGTTTTAGAAAAGGCAGAGGAACCAGAGATCAAATTGCCAACATCTGCTGGATCATGGAAAAAGCAAGAGTGTTCCAGAAAAACACCTGTTTCTGCTTTATTGACTATGCCAAAGCCTTTGACTGGATCACAACAAACTGTGGAAAATTCTGAAAGAGATGGGAATACCAGACCACCTCACCTGCCTCTTGAGAAATCTGTATGCAGGTCAGGAAGCAATAGTTAGAACTGGACATGGAACAACAGACTGGTGCCAAATAGGAAAAGGAGTACGTCAAGGCTGTATATTGTCACCCTGCTTATTTAACTTCTATACAGAGTACATCATGAGAAACGCTGGGCTGGAGGAAGCACAAGCTGGAATCAAGATTGCCAGGAGAAGTATCAATAACCTCAGATATGCAGATGACACCACCCTTATGGCAGAAAGTGAAGAGGGACTAAAAAGCCTCTTGATGAAAGTGAAAGAAGAGAGTGAAAAAGTTGGCTTAAAGCTCAACATTCAGAAAACGAAGATCATGGCATCTGGTCCCATCACTTCATGGGAGATAGATGGGGAAACAGTGGAAACAGTGTCAGACTTTATTTTGGGACTCCAAAATCACTGCAAATGGTGATTGCAGCCATGAAATTAAAAGACACTTACTCCTTGGAAAGAAAGTTATGACCAACCTAGATAGCATATTGAAAAGCAGCACTGTTTATAATAGCCAGGACATGGAAACAACCTAGATGTCCATCAGCAGATGAATGGATAAGAAAGCTGTGGTACATATACACAATGGAGTATTACTCAGCCGTAAAAAAGAATTCATTTGAATCAGTTCTGATGAGATGGATGAAACTGGAGCCGATTATACAGAGTGAAGTAAGCCAGAAAGAAAAACACCAATACAGTATACTAACACATATATATGGAATTTAGGAAGATGGCAATGACAACCCTGTATGCAAGACAGGGAAAGAGACACAGATGTGTATAACAGACCTTTGGACTCAGAGGGAGAGGGAGAGGGTGGGATGATTTGGGAGAATGACATTCTAACATGTATACTATCAGTAAGAATTGAATCGCCAGTCTATGTCTGACGCAGGATGCAGCATGCTTGGGGCTGGTGCATGGGGATGACCCAGAGAGACGTTATGGGGAGGGAGGTGGGAGGGGGTTCATGTTTGGGAACACATGTAAGAATTAAAGATATTAAAATTTAAAAAATAAAAAGCTAAAAAAAAAAAAAAAGAAAAGCAGAGACATTACTTTGCCAGCTAAGGTCTGTCTAGTCAAGGCTATGGTTTTTCCAGTGGTCATGTATGGATGTGAGAGTTGGACTGTGAAGAAGGCTGAGTGCCGAAGAATTGATGCTTTTGAACTGTGGTGTTGGAGAAGACTCTTGAGAGTCCCTTGGACTGCAAGGAGATCCAACCAGTCCATCCTAAAGGAGATCAGTCCTGGGAGTTCATTGGAAGGACTGATGTTGAGGCTGAAACTCCAATACTTTGGCCACCTCATGCAAAGAACTAACTCATTAGAAAATACCCTGATGCTAGGAGGGATTGGGGGCAGGAGGGGAAGGGGACGACAGAGGATGAGATGTCTATATGGTATCACTGACTGGATGCACTAGAGTTTGGGTGAACTCCGGGAGTTGGTGATGGACAGGGAGGCCTGGCATGCTGTGGTTCATGGGGTCGCAAAGAGTCGGACACGATTGAGCGACTAAACTGAACTGAGCATATTTCAAGGTGCTTCCTTTTCCTTTACCCATGCTGGAAGCATAAGAGAATTTTTCTCTAATATTCATTGTGAGAATGGGTAGAACTTCAGGAGGTAAAACTTACAAAATTGTAGGGATTCCACAACGACAGTAGCCCTTTGAGCTTTTAGCTCTCAAACTTTTGCACACTGAGCCGCCAGCACTGGTTCCAAAGATGTTTCTATTCTAGTAACTTGTGATTCCTTGTATTTGCATATCTGTTTCTCTAATCTCAGAGGGATAGTGTTTTGTCCTGTGCCCTCATATGGAGCTAGAGTTGATATTTCCTTTTTTATCCACCCCCCCCCGCCCCCAGCTTATTACTTGCTTGGATGAGGTAGCAATGTCTAAGCTCCTTACATCCAGGGACCAGACATCTTTTAGATTTTTAATCATAGGTCCTAATTAAATTATTTGGTTTCTAAAATGATTTTTAGAATAAATTTTAATCTGTTTTCTAAATGATATAATTTCAATATGTGAAGAAAGCTATTGTGTCATTTCTAAGTTTCCCTGAGCTAACATTTTCCTTTCATTGTCTCACATCCCCTTTTTTCTCTTCCCTTTTCTTTCTTTTCCCCTTTTTCTTAAACTCCCTTGTCAAATATTTCTTAAACCTCTACCTGTTATACTTTCCATGAAGCGCCAAGGATATCCTTTGTACTTTCCTCAGAAAGATCACACACTGATAGGAAAAAAGGCACATAAAATTTTATTTCTTAAAATAAATAGAAGAAGTCAAGGATATTATGAATACTATTGAAGCATACTTTCTCCTGTGCTTTGATTTTGATCAGCATCACTTTCCTGGTCATTTTCCTTTAGATAAATTGTAACATACTAACATTCTCCCTGAACTCTTGGTCTGGCTGTGGTCAGATCCAGAAAGTTCTCTTATCTCCCATCTTTAAGGCTAAATGTCTTCTGAGTGGGTTGAAAGTTATTTATGTTAGATAAGTCATGACCAGAAAAGTACATTTGAATGGCTCATGCCATATCTAAAAGCTAGACGAGTCTAATATGTGTTTTCTAATAAATATTTACTGTACTGCTAAATGTCAAAATATAGTCAGGCTCACACAGGGTGGCGTAGCTGTTTTGAACTCTGGCAATCTTTGATGGAAGGTGAATTAAACTTTATTTGCTCTGATGCAGGTGTAGACCTTAGTAACCATCAGGGCTCACACTGAGCAAAGTCCCCCAGAAGTTGTCACAGGCAGCAGTATTTTATGAACCCAGAATTTCATGGTGTAGAGAGCCCATGATTTACATTGGTCAACCGTGACTCATTGGTGGTAGATGGACGAAGAATAAAACAATACTGCTTAGTGGGTCACCATAGTTACTATTAAAAATGAACACATTTAGAGATTATTTTTTCAACTTCAGGATACTTTCAAGGTGGCTTTGAATTGCTTGATGAAGAGTCCTAAAAAAAATAAATTGATGGCTTAGAATTCAAAATGAAATATAAGGTTGGTTCTAGAAAGAGAGCATAAAACTTCTTAGAAAGGAAGTTTTGCCTTTTCTGTACAGATTTGCAACTGAAAATCTGTGTTTGGATTCCAGTGACCCTGAACAATGAGGGTGGAAGTAGGCTTTATTTATTTCACATTGCCTTTCAGATTTCTCTTTAAATTCCCTGTGATGAGTGACTTTTGTCATTTCTGATGGTAAAACGATGCTTAAAGATGAAAACCAGGCCTTGACTAAGAAAGCCTGTGACAAACCCGGGAGCCGATTAGGTACAAAGATTTGAAAACACGAAGGATTGGGGAGCTTGTAAAGAAGAATTCTCAGCTCATGGGAGTTTAGCGGAAAAAAGCAAGACCACCATATGGTTATGCCGAAGCACAGTGGCTTTTACTTCTTGCACGTGAGAGCTATTGGAAACCATAATATTCCAGCATATATTAGTAGAAGTTCAATCTCACCATGCTAAGAAGTGATGTAACTCAGGTTGAAGGGGAAGTTCTTTGCGCCCTTATGCATACGGCTGACAATCTCAAATCTAAGAGGGGAGCTTGCTGAGTTAGAGTGCCCAGTACTCAAATCAAATATAACTCTGAGCTGTAGTGTGAGGATAAATAACTAGATCTCCTCCTGGAGAGATTCCTTATTCCCAAAAAAGATCAGAAAAACCAAAAAGAATGGCTCTTGCTCCTTCAAATGTCCCAAGAATGAACGAGAAATCCTGGTCTTAAATAAAATAACTTTAAAAATGAAAAAAATAAAAAATCATGTCTTGTGGCCTATTGCAGAGTCCCTTCTTCATATTTCCTTCCCCAGATTAGATCAATCGTTTTTCTCCTCTGAGAGCCCAAGACTCACTTTGGGGTGATGCTAGTGAATATAAAGCATCACTATCTTAAGCCCATGTTCTCCACTTTTATGTCTCATTGCCCGTCACAAGGAAGCTTCCTGGACATTTTACACTTTTAAAAAAACTTCAGTAAAAATGAAGATTTTCCTTTTAGGTCACCATTTCTTCTGGCAGACTGAGTCTAAAGTGCACTTTATTTCCCTTTAATTTAACAGCTCCAGCAGCTTTTCCAGTTAAATCGACTGTTCATTATTGAGCCCCATTTATGAAGGGGCTGTGCAGTGCAGTTTAATGAATCCTTGGCACAAAGCTCCCTTTCAGAACTGGGAAAGAATAGGGGCTGTTCAGACCCTGTAGGGCTGTATGTCAAAGCCAGCCCATAATGCCTGTCAGCCAAGGGCAGAAATTCCCACTGATATAAGAATGTGCAAGAAATCAACTTTCACCACCGACGAGCAGATTAAGACACGATCAGGAAATGAGACTGTAGGTTGAGAACAGTGACACCTGTTTGAACAGAGCATTTTCCCATCCCTTGATCACTGTGTGGCTGCGGTGGGGGCTGGTAGAAGCGGCGGCACAGCCAAGTCCTCATAGCTTTCCAGGGTCTCCTGAGCGAGGAAGGAAAGACCAGACCACTGGGGGTGGGGCCACCTTTGCTAGGTCCTGTGCTAAGTGCATTCATGCTCCTTTTTCTACTTTAATGATTATAACAAGCCTATGAGAGCTATTTGCATGTGACAGGGGAGGAAACTGAGACTCACAAGATTTCACTTCTGGCTCAGGGCTACACTGTTAAGGGGTCATGAAATGGCCACGATGGGGTAGACCATAGGCCTGTCTGGCTCCCAGGTGTTTGTCTCCCAGGGCTCTGAAGTGAGGTTTATCAATATATTTGGTCCCTTCGAAATAGCCAGTCTCTAGCCATTGCTGCTGCTGTTGCTGCTAACTCACTTCAGTCGTGTCTGACTCTGTGTGACCCTATGGACAGCAGCCCACCAGGCTCCTGTGTCCATAGGATTCTCTAGGCAAGAATACTGGAGTGGGTTGCCATTTCCTTCTCCCTCTAGCCACTAGGATACTTAAAATTTTAAATATTGCATGGGGTGTATACTGAGTACCTCCTATGTAGTGGACATATCTGACATACACTGGGGATTCGGGTAGATGAGACACATCATGAAGGTATGAGTAGGATAGTTACAGGCATGCTTTTAGTGCTAGACAGGCCTGGGTTTGAATCCCAGCTCTGACCATGTATTGTGTTGGCCAAAAAGTTTGTTTTTTTTTTTCCTATAACATCTTACAGAGAATCCCAAATGAACTTTCTGGCCAACCCAATAACTTTCACAACTTTCAGACCTCGGTAAGCCCTGGGGAAGTCATTATGTCTTGGCCATGCTGTTCTTTTCCCAGCTTCCTACCCCAGCCACACAGTGATCAAGAGACAATGGCTCTGGACACTCTGGTATTGCTGACTGCTCTCTGAAAGGGTAATGTGGGCCAGAGGATTTCTGCAGAAAGGATGCCTCAGTGATGTGTGTTACATTAACATCATATGAGTCCTGTGTTCTCAAGATGGGTACGTGTATTGGTTTGCATCCAGTATCATGGCGCAGATCAAGCCTGCTGAAGTATAATTTTTAAAAAGATAAAATCACTACATATATAGAATGAACCACAGGTAAGAAATTCTAGTTAACTCATGAATTAGTGAGGGAACCGTTAAGATGTTATGATTGGTTCAAAGAACATTAAGAATGTCAGGTACATATTATATAATGTTAAGGTAAATTGATTGGGTTACATAAAAAAACTGGATTGTAAATCTTTGTGGTTATCTGTTTCATGGACAGAAATTATTTGCATATCTGTGAGATAAAACCCTACCAGATAATAAGCAATGTCACTAAATCAGAGACCTTCAATCAATAGTACATTGTGGGAGAAATTAGATTCATATCTCTAGATAATCTCTGGGTGGTCTTTGTACCTGTATAACACTGAAAGAATGTGGGACCTACCTTTCTGCATTATTTCTAAGTCTCAGACAAATTTTCTGAAAAGCTCTGTATTTTATAGACAAACAAATTTGGATTCACCTAGCTTCCCCTATGGGAAGGATTTGCCTGCAATTGAGGAGACTTGAGTTTGATCTCTGGTTCAGGAGTATCCCCTGGAATAGAGAATGGCAACTCACTCCAGTATTCTTATCTGGGAAATCCCATGGACAGAGGAGCCTGGCGGGCTACAGTCCATGGGGTCACAAAAGAGTTGAACATGACTTAGTGACTAACCAACAGCAAGAGAAAGGAAATTATTTGCTCACATGATAGTGCGTCAGTGGCAAGTTCAGTTCAGTTCAGTCGCTCAGTCGTGTCCGACTCTTTGCAACCCCATGAATCGCAGCATGCCAGGCCTCCCTGTCCATCATCATCTCCCGGAGTTCACTCAGACTCACCTCCATTGAGTCCGTGATACCATCCAGCCATCTCATCCTCTGTCGTCCCCTTCTCCTCCTGCCCCCAATCCCTCCCAGCATCAAAGTCTTTTCCAATGAGTCAACTCTTTGCATGAAGTGGCCAAAGTACTGGAGCTTCAGCTTTAGCATCATTACTTCCAAAGAAATCCCAGGACTGATATCCTTCAGAATGGACTGGTTGGATCTCCTTGAAGTCCAAGGGACTCTCAAGAGTCTTCTCCAACACCACAGTTCAAAAGCATCAATTCTTCGGTGCTCAGCCTTCTTCACAGTCCAACTCTCACATCCATACATGACCACAGGAAAAACCATAGCCTTGACTAGACGGACCTTAGTTGGCAAAGTAATGTCTCTGCTTTTGAATATACTATCTAGGTTGGTCATAGCTTTTCTTCCAAGGAGTAAGCGTCTTTTAATTTCATGGCTGCAGTCACCATCTGCAACGATTTTGGAGCCCCCCAAAATAAAGTCTGACACTGTTTCCACTGTTTCCCCATCTATTTCCCATGAAGTGATGGGACCAGATGCCATGATCTTCGTTTTCTGAATGTTGAGCTCTAAGCCAACTTTTTCACTCTCCTCTTTGACTTTCCTCAAGAGGCTTTTTATGTCCTCTTCATTTTCTGCCATAAGGGTGGTGTCATCTGCATATCTGAGGTTCTTGATATTTCTCCCGGCAGTCTTGATTCCAGCTTGTGTTTCTTCCAGTCCAGCGTTTCTCATGATGTACTCTGCATAGAAGTTAAATAAGCAGGGTGACAATATACAGCCTTGACGTACTCCTTTTCCTATTTGGAACCAGTCTGTTGTTCCATGTCCAGTTCTAACTATTGCTTCCTGACCTGCATACAGATTTCTCAAGAGGCAGGTGAGGTGGTCTGGTATTCCCATCTCTTTCAGAATTTTCCAAAGTTTATTGTGATCCACATAGTCAAAGGCTTTGGCATAGTCAATAAAGCAGAAATAGATGTTTTTTTGGAACTCTCTTGCTTTTTCCATGATCCAGCAGATGTTGGCAATTTGATCTCTGGTTCCTCTGCCTTTTCTAAAACCAGTTTGAACATCAGGGAGTTCATGGTTCACTTATTGCTGAAGCCTGGCTTGGAGAATTTTGAGCATTACTTTACTAGCATGTGAGATGAATGCAGTTGTGCAGTAGTTTGAGCATTCTTTGGCATTGCCTTTCTTTGGGAATGGAATGAAAACTGACCTTTTCCAGTCCTGTGTCAGTGGCAAAGTCAGAACTAAAACCCTGATCTCCTATCTCCCTATGAGTGTTTGCTTCATTTTACTGCTGTGGAACCACATAGCAATCCTGCTTTCTCCACTAGAGACTAGAGACAGGGGAGAACTTGCACTCGTCTGATTGCAAAAAATGAAGTTGCATTGTGTTTTCTGGGATAGTTTTTAAATTAAGATCGATTAGATGTGAAAACAAGACATATATGCTAATTGACATATGTTACTGAGGTAAATATTAGGAAGTTAACCTTGAGTTTACTTCTTACTAATGGCACAGAGGCAGCTTGGTTCCTTGGATAGGGATCCCTGCAAACAGATCCTGAGGTGGAGAATTGTGGGTGGAAGGCTGATTGAGGAGAACTCCTGGGAGATAATATCTATAGAAGAGTCAAGATTGAGCCAGAGGAGAAGCCATCACTCTCAGCTGAACTTACAGAAAGCTTGGAGCTGGGATGGCCTTCCAGACTTGACTCAGATTGAAGCAAGGCAGATTCTGGCTTTTGTATCCTTCCATCAAGCAGCCATTGGTCTCCAGTGTATTTGAGAGAGGACATGACCTTGGGCAAGGCAGTGACCTTCAGCTGTGGGCAATGGTGAGGGGTCCATCTGTCAGCCATCAGCAGATAGATTCAGCAGCTGAGGGATGGGTTCATCAATCCCCGGGGGAGAACTAGGCAGAGCACCGCAGTATCCACTGTGTTAGTCTTCTGCTAAAAGATTAACTGTAATAAAGAAATTTCAATTCAAGGGCCAACAGTGACAGATTAGCAGTGTCAGAAGCACTTGTTCAGAAGGGTTCTAGGCTCTCCTGGGTTCAGTGGAAAGTGTGAGGATTGATTAGTGATGTCTGTAGGACAGTGGGGGTGTGATGCTATGTTTCTGTTTGGATTTAATGGTGGTGTAGGGTGACCACAACACACAGTTTGCTGGGACCATCCTGCTTTATGCTTGCAGGGTATTTTTTTTTTTTTTTGGCCACCCCAATGCAGCTTGTGGGATCTTTGTTACCCAACCAGGGATCAAACCCAGGCCCCACAGCAGTGAAAGCACTGAATCTTAACCACTAGACCGCCAGGGAATTCCCATTCCAGGGTAACTATTAATAAATGTTACCTTCTCAAAAACACCCTCTTTTGCAAGATTGATTTTGTGGGTTATCATAAGAAACAGATTCTTCTCAATCTTGCTTTTCTTGCCCCTCTCGTCTGCAAAGTATTGCTTTCTCTCTGAACTCTATTTGGGACAAATAGCCTTATATTGTCAGTGCACTGAGGGTTTCAAAGAAGACTGGCAGAAAGAGTGTTCTTTAGAAACTTCTGTTTCTAGCTTAGCAACACAAATCTCTCTTGAAGCATAGGTGCAAACATCTCTGGAAACCTTCCTAGAATTGGGCAAGGAGGAGGTGGAGATGTGAGACAGAAATTATTCTGACAAAGTTAAAGCAGAATTTTGTAGATATTGCCACTGTTGGGCCTAGCTGAAGGCACACTGACCCTATGTTTAAAATCAGGAGATTTTAAGTCTGGAGAGGAATGTAGAAATCATCTCTCCATTTTAAAGAAGGGCCACAAGCAAAGGCTACACTCCAGGCACTTGTAGAGCAGAGGTCAGGACTCCAGTTCCTTAAGCCTCCCAAGCTAGTACTGCTCCCACTGGACCAAATTCTATTCTCCAAGGAGAAAATGCAGGGTCTGTGGCAGTGACAACAACAAGGAGGCAGCAATTTGGCCTTGGATAAAAGAGAAAGACTGCTCTCAGACCTGAGGTGACTTGGCAGAGGGGTTGATGAGAAAATTGCTATATGTAAGAGCATAGGCATTATTTTTTCCTGTGTAAACAGAGCATGACATCATGTTGGGGGCCAGAGTTTTCTCTGGTGCCAGGAAAGTGACAAATGCTAAAAACTGCTACCAGGAGCAAGGCAGTGTGCCACATGCCGTGGAACACAAAGGTAAGTAAGCGCCTCTGCTCAGAAATTTCCAATGGTTCTCTGCATTTTCCTGAGATCACCTCTCAGCTCCTTTATTGTCGCTTTTGAGGCACCTTTTCCAATTTCATCTCCCTCTCTCTACTCCCTGCCTCACACCCCACATTTCAGCCACATGATGCTGTTTAAATTACCCTGATGCTACCCTGAGGTTTTATACCTCCATGTCCTGGCTCATGAAGACTTCCTCATAGGATGCCTTACCTCTTTTTGAAAAAATCTGTCAAAATTCTCCTTAGACTATAAGGTCCAACTCATCTTCTCTATGAAGCCTTCTCTAAACTAGCCTTACACAGCAAATCATCCCTCCAGTGACGCTCTGCTTGGGCCTCTGTTCAAATACTGCCCCAAGGACAGGAGCATGACTGTGCCCAGAATATAGTCCCTAGGATACAGCAGGTGCTCCCCACATGTCTGCCTATTGAATAAATAAATGACATGACCTTCAGACTCAAATAGATCCTTGGGGGAATTCCCTGGTGGTCTAGTGGCTAAAACTCTGAGTTCCCAATACATGGGGCTTGAGTTTGATCCTTGGTCAGGGAACTAGATAGATCCCATGTATTCGCATGCCATAACTAAAGATTCCGCATGTCGCAACTCGGCACAGGCAAATAAATAAATATTAAAAACAAAAAACTAAGAGATCCTTGGGAATATATCTGTCTTCTTGGGGCCAGGACTTCAGTGTGTATCCCTGGTGTTTAGGACAGTGCCTGGCACAGAGTAGACCCTAGTAGATATTTATCAGTGACAGAGACAGAAAGTACACACATAGCTGCTACAAGGCAGGCTGAGTTTGGGGACAGAAAATTTAGATTTGAAGCTAAATATTGTCAGCACCAGCTGTTAGACCTTTGGCAAGCTGCCTGTTTTGTGAGTTTAGGTGTCTTCAGTGAAAGGGGGATGATACTAACTACCTGAAAGTGTTACTATGAGGATTAAATGAATAATATGTGAAGGTGCCTAGAACTGCTTCCAGTGTAGTGGGAGCTCAATAAATGCTTGTTGAGAGGATGGACCAATGAGTAAAGATGTGCCCTAGAAGAGATAAAGTAGCAGGGAAGCACTAGGGAGGAAGCTATGACATCCTTGAGTTGGTAACAGACACCTGGGAGGGCTTTTTGAGAGAGGTCGACATGGACAGAGGAGCCTGGCAGGCTCCAGTCCATGGGGTCAGAGTCAGACATGGCTTAGTGACTAAACAACAACAACGAAAATCACTGAATGTACATTTTGAAAGCAAACTAGTAACTTCAGAAAGTGCAATGGAGTTCGTGATACCCTAGTTCTACCTAACAGAAATCTTTTCAGATTGATTTTCTGCTGCCCTAAGTGCTATGGCCAACAAACGTCACTTTAAGAGCAATGAGAGACAGAGCAAGTATAAGATAGCAAAACTTTAGCCCTAGGCAGGGGAGTATAAATTTAGATTCTCTTTTCATAAAAGTGATATTGACGGGTTGGGGGAGGGGGACTGAAAGAGAAGTGTGGTGTCCTAAGACCCAAAGCTCCCCCGTAACTCATTTCCTTCTCGATGCAGTCAGGAAGTGCTTTCCGGAAAGAACAGGCAGGTTTAATGCAATTATGCGGTGTTGGCCCTCCCCAGCGCGGCCATGTGCTCGGCAACTCCAGCTGGCCTCACACAAGAGAAAGCAAACTTCAGCTGCCCCCGGGGCCATTGTTTTAGCATTGCGCGGAGAAGTGTTCCAGCGGCTGATCGGAGCTGCTTAAGCTGTCTAATTGAATGAATTCAACCTCATATAATAGGATCTAGGTCTTTAAGCATTTCTGTCTGGCACACCGGATATTGCACCGGGGGCTGCTCAAGTTACCCGGCTTCGCGGAAGCTCTAGTCTCCCTGGTGTACACACTTGTCACATTTTGCTGTAAACCTCCCTGGGCGCGGCGCAGCCTTCTGCTGTGTTCTGATAGAATTGCTCCGTATTGATTCAACTAAGTCTACTGTCTCCAAGAGGAGTAAGATAATCAGGTATTTGTACGGAATCTGAACAAAAGCAGATTTCACATGGAGGGCCTGGTATAATTTTCCTCATTTCCAGGGAAAGGAAAGGACACAATTGCTCTTTGGAAATCAAGCCCTCCAGTTCTGTCCTGGACTCCTCTGTGTGGACCAGGGCAGACTGGCCACGTGACTGAGCAGACCCTGAATGAAATGTCATGAAAGAGGAGGCAGGTTCATCTTCAGCCTTGCTCTCTGCTGATCTATCCTTATTACTCACACCTGGGTGAGATTTCTTTTTTTTTTTTTAATGTATATTTTAGAAACACAGACATGACAGATCTTAAGTGTACAGTTCCATGAGTGTTGACAAACACGCACATCCATGTAAACAGCACCTCAATGAAGAGATAGGTTTCTGTCACCACAGAAAGAGCCCTTGTGCTTCCCTGCAGGCAGCCCTTTCCCCACAGGCAACCACTGTCCTGACTTCCAGCACCACAGTTTCCCTGTTCTAGAATTGCATATAAATGGAATCATACTGTATGCACTCTTTTATAGCTGGCTTATTGGACCCAGTAATAGTGTTTTTGAGATTCATCCATCTTGTACCGCTTTGTGCTCAGTTGCTCAGTAATGTCTGAGCCTTTGTGACTCCATGGACTATAGCCATGGGATTCCTCCCTGTCCATGGGATTTTCCAGACTGGAGTAGGTTGCCATTTCCTCCTCCAGGGGATATTCCTGACCCAGGGACCCAACCTGTGACTCTTGCATCTTCTGCATTGGCAGGCAGATTCTTCACCACTGTTGCCACCTGGGTATTCTTTTATCTGTTTTATTGCATCAGAACTTCATAATTTTTTACATTAAAAATTTTATTTATTCACAGAAGCACTATTTACAATAGCCAAGACACGGAAACAACCTAAATGAACAGATGAATGGATAAAGAAGATGTAGGATAATACAATGAACTATTGCTCAGTCATTAAAAGGAGAGAAATAATGCCATTTACAGCAACATGAAGAGACTGTCATATAAAGTGAGGTAAGTCAGACAGAGGAAGACTAATGTCATATGATATCACTTATATGTGGAATGTAAAAAAAATGATATGAAATGTAAAAAAATGAAATGAACTTATTTACAAAACAATAATAGACTCAGACTTACAAAACAAACTTATGGTTACCGAAGGAGATGGCAATGTGTGGGGGGAGATAAATTAGGAGTTTGGGATTAACAGATATATACTGCTATATGTAAAATAGGTAAACAACAAAGATGTACTGTACAGCACAGGAAACTATTACTCAATATCTTATAAAAACCTATAATGGAAAAGAATCTGAAAAAGAATATATATGTATAACTGAATCACTTTGCTGTACATTTGAAACTAATACAACATTGTAAATTATACTTCAGTAGAACAAGAAACAAGAGGGTTAAAAATTTTTCTTCATTTTATTAAAGTATAGTTATTGTACAATATCATATAACTTCAGTCAGTTCAGTTCAGACGCTCAGTCGTGTCCGATTCTTTGCGACCCCATGAATTGCAGCACTCCAGTCCTCCGTGTCCATCACTAACTCCCAGAGTTCACTCAGACTCACGTCCATTGAGTCAGTGATGCCATCCAGCCATCTCATCCTCTGTCGTCCCCTTCTCCTCCTGCCCCCAATCCCTCCCAGCATCAGAGTATTTTCAAATGAGTCAAACCTTTGCATGAGGTGGCTAAAGTACTGGAGTTTCAGCTTTAGCATCATTCCTTCCAAAGAACACCCAGGACTGATCTCCTTTAGAATGGACTGGTTGGATCTCCTTGCAGTCCAAGAGACTCTCAAGAGTCTTCTCCAACACCACAGTTCTAAACCATCAATTCTTTGGTGCTCAGCCTTCTTCACAGTCCGACTCTCACATCCATACATAACCACTGGAAAAACCATAGCCTTGACTAGATGGACCTTTGCTGGCAAAATAATGTCTCTACTTTTCAATATGCTATCTAGGTTGGTCATAACTTTCCTTCCAAGGAGTAAGCGTCTTTTAATTTCATGACTGCACTCACCATCTGCAATGATTTTGGAGCCCCCCCCGAATAAAGTCTGACACTGTTTCCACTGTTTCCCATCTATTTCCCATGAAGTGATGGGACCAGATGCCATGATCTTTGTTTTCTGAATGTTGAGCTTTAAGCCAACTTTTACACTCTCCTCTTTGACTTTCATCAAGAGGCTTTTTAGTTCCTCTTCAGTTTCTGCCATAAGGGTGGTGTCATCTGCATATCTGAGGTTATTGATATTTCTCCCAGCAATCTTGATTCCAGCTTGTGCTTCTTCCAGCCCAGCGTTTCTCATGATGTATTCTGCATAGAAGTTAAATAAGCAGGGTGATAATATACAGCCTTGACGTACTCCTTTTCCTATTTGGAACCAGTCTGTTGTTCCATGTCCAGTTCTAACTGTTGCTTCCTGACCTGTGTATAGGTTTCTCAAGAAGCAGGTTAGGTGGTCTGGTAGTCCCATCTCTTGAAGAATTTCCCACAGTTTATTGTGATCCACACAGTCAAAGGCTTTGGTATAGTCAATAAAGCAGAAATAGATGTTGTTCTGGAACTCTCTTGCTTTTTCCATGATCCAGCAGATGTGGGCAATTTGATATCTAGTTCCTCTGCCTTTTCTAAAGCCAGCTTGAACATCTGGAAGTTCACGGTTCACGTATTGCTGAAGCCTGGCTTGAAGAATTTTGAGCATTACTTTACTAGCATGTGCTGCTGCTACTGCTAAGTCACTTCAGTCGTGTCCGACTCTGTGACCCCATAGACGGCAGCCTACCAGGCTCCCCCGTCCCTGGCATTCTCCAGGTAAGAACACTAGAGTGGGTGAGATGAGTGCAATTGTGCGGTAGTTTGAGCATTCTTTGGCATTGCCTTTCTTTGGGATAGGAATGAAAACTGACCTTTTCCAGTCCTGTGGCCACTGCCGAGTTTTCCAAATTTACTGGCATATTGAGTGCAGCACTTTCACAGCATCATCTTTCAGGATTTGAAATAGCTCCACTATTTCAAATGAAGGAATGGAGGAATTCCATCACCTCTACTAGCTTTGTTCGTAGTGATGCTTTCTAAGGTCCACTTGACTTCACATTCCAGGATGTCTGGCTCTAGGTGAATGATCATACCATCATGATTATCTTGGTTGTGAAGATCTTTTTTGTACAGTTCTTCCGTGTATTCTTGCCACCTCTTCTTAATATCTTCTGCTTCTGTTAGGTCCATACCATTTCGAGCCATCTTTACATGAAATTTTCCCTTGGTATCTCTAATTTTCTTGAAGAGATCTCTAGTCTTTCCCATTCTGTTGTTTGCCTCTATTTCTTTCCATCGATCACTGAGGAAGGCTTTCTTATATCTTCTTGCGATTCTTTGGAACTCTGCATTCAGATGCTTATATCTTTCCTTTTCTCCTTTGCTTTTGCTTCTCTTCTTTTCACAGCTATTTGTAAGGCCTCCTCAGACAGCCATTTTGCTTTTTTGCATTTCTTTTTATGGGGATGATCTTGATCCCTGTCTCCTGTACAATGTCACGAACCTGCATCCATAGTTCATTAGGCACTCTATCTATCAGATCTAGTCCCTTAAATCTAGTTCTCACTTCCACTATAGAATCATAAGGGATTTGATTTAGGTCATACCTGAATGGTCTAGTGGTTTTCCCTACTTTCTTCAATTTAAATCTGAATTTGCAATAAGGAGTTCATGGTCTGAGTCACAGTCATCTCCTGGTATTGTTTTTGTTGACTGAATAGAGCTTCTCCATCTTTGGCTGCAAAGAATATAATCAATCTGATTTCAGTGTTGACCATCTGGTGATGTCCATGTGTAGAGTCTTCTCTTGTGTTGTTGGAAGAGGGTGTTTACTATGACTAGTGCGTTTTCTTGGCAAAACTCTATTAGCCTTTGCCCTGCTTCATTCCATATTCCAAGGCCAAATTTTCCTGTTACTCCATGTGTTTCTTGACTTCCTACTTTTGCATTCCAGTCCCCTATAATGAAAAGGACATCTTTTATGGGTGTTAGTTCTAAAAGGTCTTGTTGGTCTTCATAGAACTGTTCAACTTCAGCTTCTTCAGCATTACTGGTTGGGGCATAGACTTGGATTACTGTGATATTGAATGGTTTGCCTTGTAAACAGAGATCATTCTGTAGTTTTTGAGATTGCATCCAAGTACTGCATTTTGAACTCTTTTGTTGACCATGATGGCTACTTACAGGGGTACAACACAGTGATTCCCAATTTTTAAAGGTTATGTTCCATTTATTGTTATTATAAAATATTAGTTATATTCCCTATGTTGTGAAATATATATGTATATTTATTACTAAATAGTATTCCATTGCATATATATATACATATATATATTCCATATACAATATACAATACAATGTCCCTATATATAATTAAAATATATACACTATATATAAATAAATATATATAAAATATATATACTATGCTATACATATAAAAAATACTTTCTCTTAAATAAAGAACTGACCATTCTGATGCATGTGTCCTCCATCCATCCCCCCCAGCTTATATAATGATGCCAGCTTTTTAGGATGGCATTCAAGTCTCTGTCCTCTGACTCAGCCTCATCTCCTGCTGCTCCCACCCATGCAAACCATATTCTGTGTACACATTTCACTGTTGTGCTAATACATTCTGTCTCTTACCTCTGTGTATTCTGACCTGGCTGTGTCCTCACCTGAAATGTTCTTTGCTCCCTTTTGCCTATGGCAATTTCCATCCCAGACTTCAAGCCTGTGTGAAGCCCCCCTCACCTCCTAGCCAGTTATTCTTCTGACCTCTGCGTGACCATTACCCCTTATACATCCCACAATTACAGACTGGATGTTGGGGTCCTCGAGAGTGGGACAGTGCACAATTTTCTTCGCAGTCCTGGGGCAGAACAGTGCTGTGCTCTGTGAAGAGAGGATTTTGGAATAGCAAATGGATACTTTCATTGTCTGGATAAGGAATCAGATTGTACGGCAGAAAGCAGGACAACTTGAACAGCCTGTGTGAGTCAGGTTCTCTTCACAGTCTATGAAACTGGCTGGAAAAGCAGGCAATGAAAGTGAACCACCTCACTGCCAACTCCAGCACTTCAGAGAGCTAGTGCCCATCTCTCGATCGCCTTCTGGGCTCCTTCTCGAACTTTTGACGTTGGAGAGCTTCTCAGTGGGAACTCAGCACACAGGCATGTCACTAATTTTTTTGTGTTTGAGATATAATTCATATACAATAAAAATTCAGTCTTTTAAAATATATATTAATGTATGTATTTATTTGGCTATGTTGGATCTTAGTTGTGGCACACGAGATCACTGTTGCATCTTACAGGATCTTTTGCTGCAGTGTATGGACTCTCTAGAAGTGGTGCTTGGGCTCCAGAGTGCATGGGCTCAGTAGTTGCAGCTTATGAGCTTAGTTGTTCTGAAGTATGTGGCATCCTAGTTCTCCGACCAGAGATCAAACTCCTGTCCCCACCATTGTAAGGCAGATTCTTAACCACTGGACCACCAGGGAAGTTCCAAAGTCCACCCTTTTAAAACATGCAGATCAGTGATTTTCAGTATATCCACAAAGTTGTGTAACTATCACCACTATCTAATTCCAGAGCATTTTTTTTATTACCTTAAAAAGAAACCTCACCCCTACTAATACAGATCACCAATTTTAGGCAAATGAAATTTAAGTGTTAAAAAATTAATCATGGATTATAACAAGAGAATACAGTTTTTAAAAAGTAATAAAAATGCTTCATATCAGAGGAGTGAAATCATATACAGTTTTTAGCAAGATGACTATCCAGATCAGCCACATATTGCTTCAACTTCTACTCCTAGGCAATTTTTCTTATTCTTTATTTATAGTAAGTTAGAAGTTCTTACTCCTGTTGCCAAAACTTGGCCTCTGTTTACTGGTGCTGAATAGAAACGCAGAGACAGAATTTTGGATGAAGTAGAAAAGGGAAGCTTTTATTGCTTTGCCAGGCAAAAGGGGGCACAGAGGACTAATGCCCTTCAAGACTGTGTGACCCACCCTGAAGGGGGTAGTGAGGAGTCTCCTAGTGATCAAGGAGCAGCTCATGGACATTCTTCTGATTGGTTGGTGGTGAGATAAGGGGCAGTCAGCATCATCAACCTTCTGGTTCCAACCAGCCTGGGGCCTACATGCTTGTGGGCAGTGTCAGTTAACTTCTTCCAGCTGGTGGGGGTATCTGTATGTACAGAACAGCTTAAAGGATATAACTCAGAATATTACCTATAGTCTTTAAGGAAGAACTAAAGGTCTTTGATATTGTTTAGTGGCTAAAATATTATTATTTTATCTTGCCTGACTGTTTTCCTTTCTTCCTGCATTTTCATGCTTCTCTGATTGAATTTATTCTTTGACTAAAATTTTTCTACAGACAAAAGGCAGAAGGAGGACAAGGGTGGGCGTATATTTTGGAAAGGCCTCAGAGGGTCCAGCCTGGTTACAGCTCCCAGTTGTAGGTTGTTGGGAATGACAGGAAATGTTTGGTGGTTTTCTTAGGCAATTCTGGATATTTGGATCAATTGGGGCATCTTGTCCTTTTTATAACCAAAGCCACCTCCTGCCCCCTTTTTCTTCTAGCAGAACACTTATCTGTTTAGGTGTTGAGCAAAGAGCCCTCCATCTCAGTAAGTGTAGATGTCTGTGTGATCCAGGGGTAAGTTATGATTGTCCTAAAGAAAGTATTGTAATATCCTTCCCCATGGTTACTGAGTCATATAATGGTAAGCATGTAATCTCATTCAGGGTAATGAGATGTTTTTCTGGGGAGGGAAACTTGTTATTCAGTCACTCGGTCATGTCCGACTCTTTGCGACCCCATGGCTTGTACCAGGCTTCCCTGTCCTTCACTATCTCCCTGAATTTGCTCAAACGCATGTCCATTGAGTCAATGATCCCGTCCAACCACCTCATCCTCTGTCGTCCCCTTCTCTTACTATCCATCTTTCCAGCATCAGGATCTTTTCCAATGAATCGGCTCTTCACATCAGGAGGCCAAAGTATTGGAGCCTCAGCTTCGGCATCAGTCCTTCCAATGAATATTCAAGGTTAGTTTCCTTTAGGATTGACTGATTTGATCTCCTTGCAGTCAAAGGGACTTGCAAGAGTCTTCTCCAGCACCACAATTCAAAAGCATCAATTCTTTGGTGCTCAACTTTCTTTATGGTCCAACTCTCACATCCCTACATGACTACTGGAAAAACCATAGCTTTGACTAGACAGACCATCCTTTCTGTATAAAGTCATAAAGCTCCTGAGGAAAAGCCCCTTTGTCTTTTTGAAATAGAGGTTTGAGGTCTGGAAGTGGATAAGTCATCTTACAACTATGAGGTACCCAAGAATGAAAAAAAATACACTAAGGAAGATGGAGCAGAAAAAAAAACAAGAGTTTGGGCTCATGATGCTAGCAGTGTGCAGCTGTACCAATGCCAGGATTTGCTCACATTAGGATCTCTTTCTTTATCTATCTATCTATCTAGTTTTCTCTGACCACCAGTCCACCTATGTGTGAGAGTATGCATGCATGCCTGCTCAAGTCATGTCTGACTCTTTGAGACCCCATAGACTGTAGCCTGCTAGGCTCCTCTGTCCGTGGGATTTTCCAGGCAAGAATACTGAAGTAGGTTGCCATTTCCTTCTTCAAGGCATCCTCCAGACCAAGGGATTAAACCTTGTCTCTTGTATCTCCTCCACTGGCAGGCAGGTTTGTTTGTTTGTTTTCAATCAGCTGAGCTACCAAGTCCCAGTCCAACTATAAAGACCAAAAAATTATACAGATATTTCTAATACAATATCCCATGAGATGTTACTTTTTAAAAGCATGCTATGCTTGAATATTTTAATTTGAGAGGTAGGGATGAATGGATTTCTAATTCCAGTTTTGGCTGCATGTGGATCTAGAAAGTACTTTTTTTATGCTCCATTGCAATATGTTGATATAGTTTTGAAATACTTCTTAATAATGTGCCTTTAACTACTTTCTTGGATAAGTGAAGAAAACCATCACCTAAAAAGAAAAGAAAATCAGTTCTTAGGTTATCAAGTTGCTTTCTCCACTGTTTTCTTCCTAAAAATCCTATTACCTTATCCTCAGCATAAAGCAGTCAATATTTCAGCTCTAACATGATTAGTCCTGGCTATTCAGGGTACTGAATATGTTGCTAAGATAAGGTACTTGAGAAATACTCTTGACATTGCTACAAATACCCTTATTAGTATTATAGTATAATTATTTCTGCTTGGAATAGAGTAATTGTGGGAAAACTCCTATAGAATGACTTTTTAAATTGAAAATTTTAACTTATTAATTAAATAAGTGCATGGTTTAGAAAGAAACATATTAGAATTTTCTTCCCTCTTATCCCTATTTCTCACTTGAAATGTTTTTAAAATTATTTTTTCTTTCTATTTTTGCCTACATGCTTCAAAATAAACTCATGCAACAGGCATGGAGATGAACTGCAGAGATCCCTCTTCAAAAAGGATTCATTGCCTAGCTGCTCTGAGTACAGTGACTGGACAGCCTTTAGGTGTTAACTTGTTCAGGCTTCCTGCTCTTCTAAGCTGAGGTCACATTCTTCTAGAGGTGACTCCATCCAGTGATTGGGCAAAGGGGTAATGCACAGGCCTAGCCACTTCTGCCTGGTGCATTATTCCTTCACTGAGTCACCTTTGCTCCAGAGGTCCCCTCCGGGCTTGCAGAGACTTGTCGGGTCCATGGAACTGTCTGAGGTCCTCCCTGCTGGATTCAGCTTTCTCTTTCCTTTCCTTTCATAGATCTCAGATCGGCACTGTAGTCCAGAGGCTTTCTTTGTCCAGTTCCATTTTCTCTCCCCTTTACCTTTTATAGGTGTTACCCCTTAAAAAACTGCTTGCCCTGAAAACTCTATTACTTATAGAACACTTAAACCTTTTCCACCTGTGGGTGTGCCACCTCTCTCCTTTCCTAGTCCTCTCAGTGTAGTTATAATACAGTTTGGTTAAATTATTATTTAATGATTATTCTATCATTAGATAAATATTGTTCACAGTTCCTCTACATTTTATTAAAATTTCTCATACAGCTTTTTGCCTTGCCTGGAGTTAATAATTGTCTTATTTTGAGGGAGTGCTTAGTTTTCTATATATATTTCATTTTATTCTTAAACACTAACAGAAGTAGAACACCTTCTTAAAAAATTTAGAATGCTTTTGATTGCAAAGTAGCACCACATCCAACTAAAAGTAGCCTAAACAAAACAGTGTTATTACCTTACTCTTAAAGAAGTCCGGAGCTAGGGAGTTCTGGGGTTAGTTAACTCAGTAACATTACAATGTCAGCGAGGATTCAAGTGCTTTTCATATTTCAGCTCTGCCAGCCTCAGCATGTTGATTTTTTGTTTTTTAGGTTTGAGTCCTCATGGTTTTAAGATGGCTGCTGCAGCTCCAAGTATCACATATATATCAAAGGCAGGAAGGGGAGCATTTCTCTTTCCTTTTTCTCCTTTTATCTCTTTTTAAAATATATAAGGGAGGGGAGACTTGTCTAAAATCCAAGAGTAGATTGCTCTTAATGCCTCATTGGCTGAGACTGGCTCTCATGCTCCTGCTGTGATTAAATGGGAAATGTAACTCTGTGATTTTCAGCCTCTACAGGGGGAAGTGCACTCTGTCAGGTAAGAATAAGGGTAGGATACTCAAAGCAGCAAGAGTATCTGCCATCCTCTACCATCACTGTCAAGTACATAAGAAAATTGATCACTCTCGCTTATTTTTCTTGGCAACATCCCCTCTTTCTCTGGGAATTTTCCGTTTTCCTGTTCTAGTTTAGACTGATCACCACCACTCAGCCTGCTATATGGCTGTGGTGATTCTTCTCTCTGTCACTGTCCGGGCAATTCTCTTTGACTCTACCCATAATGGATCCCTTGTTTTCTGGATACTATTTTCTTCTGTGTTTTTCATGAAGCACATTACTCAGTGGTTCCTTGAGAAAAGGAAATTTCATGAGATATTATATATATGAAAATGTTATTCTGTCCTTATGTTTGAGGAATTGTGGAGCTTGGTATAGACTGCTAAGCAGGAAATCATTTCTTCTCAGATTTTTAAGGGCATCACTCCAAGTTTTTCAAGTTCCAGTATTGTTAATGAGAGGTCTGATGTTATTTTATTTTTTGTGCATAATGTTTATCTCTCCTGAGAGATCTTTTTTCTTCGATATTCTGAAACTTATAATAATGTACTTTGTTAGGGGTCTTTAAGTTTACTAGGCATCTAGTGGATTCTTTTATTAATCTGGGAGTGCATATCCTTCAGTCCTATAACATTTCTTTGTTTTATTTCTTTAATAGTATTTTCTCCTTCGTTTTATCCCAAATCCCTATAGTTTTAATGTTGAACATTTCTTTCACTTTTTGTTCATCTTAGGAAATTTCCTTAACTTTACCTTCCAATCTCTCTATTGATTTTTAAAAATACATAATCATAGATTTCTAAGAGAACTTTCTTACTTTTGATTTACTCCCCTCCTTGATTTGTAGCATCTAATTTTTGTTTCATGGTTGCGATATTTTTTATTTCTTTAATCTTTAACCTTATTTTATCTCTTTGAAATATAATTTATATGAAAGTTTTCTTTTGTTTTTTGCATTATTTATTTCCTCTGGGATTCTCTCCTCCTAATATATTTCTTTTTTTGGTCTCTGTTATCTGTGTTGGAGACATTGCCAAACTGTCTGATGAACGTTGGATGACAATTTATATTTAAGAGTGGATAGCAAAAAAGCTTATTGGAAACCCACCCAGTCCTTTCTCTTGTGCTATTAACCCTTCAGAGAAGACTATTCCAATTGGGGGGTATATGACTTTCTGCAAATATTCTAGAAACTGACTGAAAAAATGAGGGTCATTGCTCTTTATTCATAAGGTAAAATCTCATTTAATCCCTTTGTTTTTAGTAGTGTGTCATTGCTCACTCTACATTGTGTCAACACATAGAATCCCCTACAGTAGAACCATTGAAGTTCAATTCCATAGGAAAGAAAAATCTTGTTTTTCAGTTGGATGACAGTATGGGGTGGGGGAGGGGATCTTGAAATCTAATTGCTTCCTTTAAAAAAAATTTAAATTGAAGTTTTTTTACAATTTTTTTTTTTTTTACAGTTGGAGTATTTTTTTTTTTTTTACAATTGGAGTATTGATTTACAATGTTCTGTTAGTTTCTGCTGTACAGCAAACTCAGTTATACATATATACATACAAATACACTTTATATTCTTTTGCCATATATGTCATTATAGAGTATTGAGTAGAGTTCCTGGTGCTAGACAGTAGGTTATTATTAGTTATCTACTTTCTATGTAGTAGTGTATATATGTCAATCCTGATCTTGCAATTTACCCCATGCCTCCCTTTTTCTCCCTCAGTAACTGTAAGTTTATTTTCTACATCTGTGACTCAATTTCTGCTTTGTAAATAGGTTCACTTGTACCATTTTTAAAGATTCCACATATAAGCATTGTCATATGGCATTTGTCCTTCTCCTGTCTGATTTACTTTTAATTGATTCTTATATAGACTTTTAGCCAATTCTCCTATTTTTCCTTTTCCTCACTCCTACTTTCTCAAGTACTGAGGCTTTCCTGGGTTCTGTGCCTCAACTCAGCTAGTTTCCAAATTCGTTCTTCCTTTTTTTTTGCAGTTCTTATGCAAATTATTATACTTACATATATGTTTATGCCAGCATGTATATTTTATATTTTAATTTGTCTTATTTATCATATGTATTTATAATGTTTTAAATATTTTTCTCACTATTTTAGTACTATAAAAACTGCTTTGAAGCCATTGATATGCTTTCATATATTTAAGATACAGATATAATATGTAACATTGAAGAAAATGAAAATGTAACCAATAAAAACTATGATATGAAAATTACTTAAATGAGGTGGAAACTGCATCTATTAACTGATCACGTAATTTAGCCAAAAAAAATACATGTAGTCTTTGAAACACATGTGTAACCACTAGGATGTGATTATAAAGAAAAAGCTAATTTCTATGATAGCCATAACTTTTCATTTAAAATTTATGAAACATATGTACACAAAATTGTGTCAGCTCTTTTTCTTTTGAAAATACCAAGCCATCTGGGGATCAGCTGAGTGATCACTGGTGAAAAGTAGGGAGTAGAAGACACAGTTTAGAAAACACTGACTTAGTGGTTATCCAGAGTAAGGAGAATCCAGTGTTGCTGTTGCTTAAAAAATTTTTTTTAAATTTATTTATTTGCTTTTACTTTTGGTTGCACTGGGTCTTTGTTGCTGCATGGGCTTCCTCCAGTTGTGGTGAGCAGGAGCTGCTCTTCACTGCAGTGCACGGGCTTCTCACTGCCGTGGAGCACAGGCTCTGGGCTTGCAGGCTTCAGGGGTTGAGGCATGTGGGCTCAGTAGTTGTGCCATGCAGGCTTAGTTGCTCTTGGCATGTAGAATCTTCCTGGACCAGGGATCAAACCCATGTCTTCTGCATTGGCAGGCAGATTCTTATCCACTGGACCACCAGGGAAGTCCCATATAGTGTTTTTTTAATGCATGTCCTGCTTGCTGCCCTGCTTTAGCAATATTCTGGAAAGCCCACAGCAATTTTTAAAAATTTGGACAAATGACAATTGGTAGGATCCTCTCCAGTTAGCAAAGTGCTTTCACATCCATTATCTCAGTTGAAGTGTGCAGTGCAGGGATTACCTTGCTCAAGAGAGATTTCCAAGGTGTTCAGTTGGAATGAAGACTTTCTGTTCAGTTGCTTTGGATAGATGTACTGGAGTTTGGTACTATCCTTCGGTAGTGAGGGCTATTATTTTAAAAACAGCTCATCAAACTTTTGCATAACAAACCATCCCCAAATTTACTAGCCTAAAATCAAAATGCATGATTTTACATGATGGTATTTGTTATGAGTGGTTGTCTTGCAGGTCTTTCCTGGAATCTCTCATGTGGCTTCAGTTATATGATGGTTTGACTGGGTTTGGAGGGTGCAAAAGGGTCTCACTGGCCTGTCTGGCAGTGGTGCTGGCTCTCATCTGGGGAACCTTGTTTCTCCTGCAATTGTTCATAGCCTGGGGTCCTAGTTTTGCAACAGTGTGGAAGTGGAAGCTGCTATGCCTCTTACATTGCAAGGCTGCAAAGGTTTGCAATTTGGGCACTGCCTTCCGCACAGATTCAAAGGTGTGAAGAAACAGACTAGCTCATAATGGAAGAGGGGTAATGTCATACAGCAAAGGAGCTTGGACCCAGGGATCAGTGATTCCTTTAGGGCTGTTATCACAAAGACCAGCCACAGCTGTGTGTATGAAGATTGTTCATTCTATTTTACATTTTCCTCTTCATCAGGACCCTTGAGAAAAATACTTGGCTGGCTCTGGTACTAAGGATCCTTCTATTGGGTTGGCCAAAAAGGTTCAGGTTTGTTCTGGTTTTTCCATACCATCTTACAGAAAAGCCTGAACGAACTTTTGGCTAACCCAGTATTTATCCTAAACAATTGGTTTCCTTTTATCTTTTGGGTAGTGTTAATTATGGTAACTGACTAGATTTCACTTTTCTCATTGATTCTTAGGAAGACTAGAGCCAAGATTGCAATGATTTCACAAGGATATATTTGTTTGCAAGGTTTAATGTCATTCTTGGTCCCATTTAATACTTTACATTTTTATTTCTTCATGAAACCCTCCTATCTTTTTCTTTTTTAAAATAAGTCTTTTATTTAATAATGGTTTTAGATTCACAGAAAAATTGCAAAAATGGCATAGAGAAGTTTCTATATGTCCTGCATCCTGTTTCCTTACCTATTGTTAGTATTTTACATTACTAGGGCACATCTTCTGCAACTTATGAACCAATGTGGATACCTCATTATTAGCCAAAGTCTATAGTTTAGATATCCTTAGTTTATCTAATATCCTTTTGTCTGCTTTGGGATCCCATCTAGGAGACTACATTACAGTTCTGTCTTAGGGTCTTCTTGTCTGTGACAGTTTCGCAGACTTCCCTTGTTTTTTTTTTCGCACACTTCCCAGGTGTCCTTGGCAGTGTGGAGGGGTACTGGTCAAGTATTTTGTAGAATTCCCTGCAGTTGAGATTTTTCTGATTTGCTTTTCTCATGATTAAATGGCAGCAACAGCTTTTTGGGTAAACCACAGAAGTAAAGTGCCATTCTCATCACATCCTATCAAGGGTATATACTAACAATATTACACTGTTGTTAACTTTGATCACCTGGCTAAAGTGCTGTTTGTCAGGTTCCTTTACTCTGAAATCATTCTTTTCCCCCCTTTTCCCATGCTGCTTTCTTTGGAAGAAGGTAGCTACAATAAAGTCACACTTAAAGCATGAGAAGTTATACTGTGCCTCCTTGAGAGCAGAGAATTTATATAAATTATTTGGAACTCTTCTTCATGGGAGATTTAGCTATTATTCTCCACTTATTTATTTGTTCAATCATTCACATTAGTATGGACTAATGAATATTTATTTTATTCTTTGGCTTGTAATCCATTATTACATTTTTATCTTGTTGCTTAAATTGTTCCAACTTTGGTTATTGGGAACTCTTTTAGTTGGCCCTGTATCTCTTTTAACATGTTTTGAGCACTTCTTTACTTTCTGGTACTAAAAAAGTTCCAGGGTCATCTTGTACATTCTCTACCTTCAGTCCTAGAATTAGCCATTTCTCAAAGAGGTCTGGTTCCTTTTATTGGGGAATGGTATTAGGAACCAAATTTGGGCACTGATTTCCAGTTTGAGTTGTATTATTTCATTGCATTTTACATAATCTCATAATTGGTCTAAATTTTTTTTCTGAAATGAAGTGGAATAGAATAATAACTTATTCTATAAACAAAATGCATTTAAACACTAGATCCAAACCTTAAATCTAGGTCTTTTCTCTCCAAGTCTTATTTTCCTTTGACATGAACCTAGCCCAACAATATCTCAAGAGATATGGAAAGAAAGAGGCCCACTACAGAGTTCATATTGTCTCTTGGCTTCGCATTTAGTATTTTGATAATCCCAGCCCATTTAGTGTAGTCTCCTACATGTCCAGGAATATAGAAATACTCATGACTCATTGAAAATGCCATCCACATTCAGTTGAAGAATTAATATTTTAACTAAATATATAATGTATATAAATAAATAATACATTAACACATTCTCTTTGTAAAAATGAAAAGGTCCTAGCTAAGGACAAACATTAGAACTATTTCTGTGCAGTCTGTATCGAGTGTCTGTCTTTATGTACTTTGGGAAATTCTGCTCTTTCCACTGTATTCAAATGTCACACAATCAATGTGTCCTTCCCAATTTCTTTTATCCTAGTGGCTTTCTCTATTGACCCCTCAGTGTTTTGCTTGCACTTTATTTTATATGGCTTTGCTATCTGTTGAATATGTGTCTGCATTGTCTACCAAGTCATGGATTCTTTGAAGGTAGGACTTTGCTTTATGAATCTTTATATTCCTCCAAATTCATAATGCTTTCTAACACAGTCTGAGTTCAATGAATGTTAAATAAATGAAAAAAGGGATGAAATGTAAATTAGTATATGCCTTGTTTTTATAACCATACCAATATTATGAAAGGAGCACCAGACCAGTAGTTGAGACCTTGGTTTTACATTGGAGCTATTCATTGCAGCACAATTTATAATATAAAAGGTCTAGAAAAACCCAAGTAAGTTAATCATAACAAATAAATGGTGGTAGAGCCACCCAGTGGGATACTACACAACTATAAAAAATGAAGGGAGATGCATTATTGTTAAGTTAAAAAAAAAAGGAAGAGGAAAATGTATAATAAATATATTAACTAAAAAGAATAAGCCTGAACTCAAACAAATCAAAACAACAACAATTACCTATAGGAAGAGGGGAGAGAATAGGATAGAGGGCCCACAATAGAAGCTGGCTCTCTTTGAACATATCTTGTGGTATAGTTTTGACTTTGAAACCATCTAAATTTTTTAAAAAACTATAAAACAAAATAAAGATTTATAAAGGAATTTTATATAAAGCAAAGTAAAACAAATAAACCTAACCTAATTCAATTATGTAGTGAACTGATGGCATAACCACACAGAGAGGATTTTAAAAAGTGAATTTAAAACATAGTAATTGGACTGTTTATCATTAGTGGGACATATTTTGAGGACAAAATAATGGAAAAAAAGGAAAAATTTGTAGTAATTATTAGTAAGAATATTGGCATTGTTATTCTGAAACATATACATTGTAGCATATATTTTATAGTATGTGTATGTGTGTGTGTGAGCACATAGCATAAAAAAGAATATGAATTTGACCAAACCTCTACATCTACTTCTCAGTTTCAGGAAATACAGGGGCCAGAGAAACGTATTAAATGATGCCAAGGAGAAGGCTGCAACCAACCAAATCCAGAATGTGGGAGAAGATGACGAGGTAATAACCAGCTTCCTCAATAAACCAACTGAAGGGAAAAGAAAAAGGGAGGGTGATATAGATGAAAAGAGATTTAAGACACAAACCAAACAGATTCTTTGATGTTTCTTCCATTGAGAGCTAGATTCTAATTTCCCTCCTCGGGAACAGGCCTTAGTGATTTGTTTGACCAATAGAATGTGGTGAAAGTGATGTTCTGGGAATTCTGGAGCCAGGTCGCAGAATGCCTGACAGATGCCTCTTGCAACATTGTCTCTGGGATTCCCAGGCTTCCATGTAAGGAGTCTGAGTACTGTTAAACCAACAGATCGCCCATGTAGGCGCAGGTGAAGTCATGTCATCCAATGACGCCACCTTGGATCATCCAGGCCAGCATAGTCAACTGGACCGGAAGGATGGAGGAAAGGATGAGAAAGAAAATAAGAGATACATTTTGGAGAGTGCATAATTTGTAAGGTAACATTATTCCGTGATGAAACTGATCCTTTATAAATTGCATGGTGAAATTGAGGAATTGATTTGTTTTATCTGAGGTTTCCAAAGTAGTGAGTGACAAGCAATTGGCATGGGAAGAGGAAAAGAGAGAGAAAAAGATGCATAATTATTTCTCCCTTTATGAATGTACATTCCTGACATCTCTGAGCACTAAGATTGTCCTGCAGGGAATATGATTAAAGTTACAAAGAGGAAAACAAAATAAGTAAGTCAGCTTTTGATCCCGCTGCTATATTTACTCACAAGAAAGGAGGCAGCTCTCAGGTGGGCCTTTGTCTCAGTAATGTCCTGAAATCCAAGTGTAAAAGAACAATATGAAATCTCAATTCTCCCAAACGATTTGGGGCGAGTTCAGCCCTTGAGTCCCTGGGGGGCTTGGTTCCCAAGGAGACTAATCCCACTCGCTCAGCATTA
Source organism: Ovis aries (assembly GCF_016772045.2). NCBI lineage: Eukaryota > Metazoa > Chordata > Mammalia > Artiodactyla > Bovidae > Ovis > Ovis aries. The sequence goes on from NC_056074.1 coordinate 12,494,391, forward strand.
GGTATCAGTGGGGCAAAAGAGCTCAGTTTGGAGCTCTGCAGAGAGGCCCTCATGCAGGCTGGAGCCAGGTCCCTCCTCCCCAGAGGAAGTGGAATGGATTGATGTCAAACCAGTCAAGTGAGCCTGCTCCCTCAGGGTGTAGGAGGAGGGGCTGATGGGCCGGCAGGCACAGGCCACCGACTTTGCTGAAACTCATTCCATCTGGAATAGAGCTCTTCTGCAAAGGAGATGAAGAAAACAACTGAGACCACAAGGTGGGGTCCACATGAGCAACTTAGCTGCACTTTGGAAGCTCTGAGGATTTATTTGGTCTCAGGTATAGAGTTATTTCAAGCAGAAGTTGTTCATTGTTGTCTTTTTATTTATAGTTTTCCATAAACACAAATGCTTTTGTATGACCATCCTTCTGCCTGGCTGTTCCAGAGATGTCACTTGTTTGCTTGGTGTACACAAATGTATCATTCAAGTCGTGGCTCAAATTATACCTGTTTATGCAGGCTTCTTCCTCTGGACAACTTGAAGGTCTTTAATCTCATCAACTATTGTACCTTTAATTTACTTCTATTGAGAAGTATCACATTATATTACAATGGCTTGTTTGCATGTCTGTCTTTCCACCAGAAAGGGTAGGAATCATGGCTTCTTGTCTCTGTATCCACAGTACTAGCACAGTGCTGAGCATATTGTTGGTGTCATTATCTTTTGGTTGAATGAATAAGTGATTGAATGGATATTTTATACATAAGGATCAATTCTGTGATTTAGGCTGTGGAACTTCTAAGCTATGAGGTCTTATATTTGTATATAGAACTTTATGGTTGATAAAGAACTTCCATTTCCATTATCTCACTGATTTTCACAATAGTCTTATTGATCTTTTTATTTATTTATTGTTTTCTTTGCTGTGCAAAAGCTTTTAAGTTTAATTAGGTCCCATTTGCTTATTTTTGTTTTTACTGTCATTAGTCTAGGAGGTGGGTCAAAGATGATCTTGCTGTGATTTATGTCAAAGAGAGTACTGATTTTGTTTTCCTCTAAGATCTTTATAGTTTCTGGCCTTACATTTAAGCCTTTAATCCATTTGAGTTTATTTTTGTGTATGGTGTTAGGAAGTGTCCTAGTTTCATTCTTTTACATGCAATTGTCCAGTTTTCCCAGCACCACTTGTTGAAAAGGCTGTCTTTTCTCCATTGTATAGTCTTACCTCCTTTGCCCACAATAGCCTTATTAAATTTACATAATTATTCCCATTTTATAGATGGGAATATTGAAGTATAGGGTTTTAAGTAAATTTTTATAGCCAGATGGATAATGAAAAGGTATACTGCTCCAGTCTCAATCTCTGGTTCTAATTTCGGCACTCTATTACACTGTCTGTTTCTAAGTTTCTACAACCTGAAAGTATAACTGCTTTCTCGCATTGGAAAATAGTCACTCATTTTGTTGGGGGAAAGAACAAATGATGTTGATTTTATAGGGAGATATATTGGTAAGAAGTGAGCGGAGGAATAAAAAACATGGGCATTTGTTGAGCTGCTATTTTGTGCCAGGAGCTTTCACATATACCATCTCCCTACAACCCTGAGGAGTTGAGATGATCTCCATTGCACAGATAAAACAAGCAAGACTCAGATACTACCTGCCTCTCCGTTTACCTAATTCTCACAAAGACTCTGAGGATAGTTAGAACCACTCCCATTTGCAGATGAAGAAACAGCTTTAGAAAGGCACACTGACTTGCCCAGGGGCACTCGCCTCGCAGGTGGCAGGCCAGAATTTGAACCTATCCTCATCTAATGCCAAATCAATTTTGATGCTCAGAACTCCAATGATCTGGAAACAGGCTTTTATATATGAATATTTTCATATTCCATTCATGTTGAATATGATTATGTGAGGGCTTAGCTAACTCTGGGAACTAAGAGAGATTTTTTTTCAGACTAAAGATGTCAATTAAATATATTGTCCTATATAATCTCTGTCTGGGGATTTGTAAGAGCTGCTCAGTTGAAAGAAGTTTAAAAAAAAGAGTTAGTGCTCTTGGCTGCCAGAGGTCGATGGAAGGGTCCTGCTGACAGGGAAAGGGAAGTGCTGACATCCACATCTGGGGTGGGGGGTGAATCTTGGGGGGGTGGTGAAATGGAGCTCAGCGACAAGTCCATACAATTTTCTGAGTGCAAGGTCACCAACAATAAAACAGTCCAATCATGGAGGACAAAATCTTGTGTGTAACTCAAAGGAAAGGTACATTATAATTGAGCCAACTTGAGTTTTTCCAAAAAAGTTTGCTTTGGCATGTCAGCTTGGGAAAAGTACTTCATCTTCCAAATGAAAAGTGTTTATCTGGCCCTTTCTCCTTTGGTAAGGCTGTGCCTTCAGGGTACTCAAAAACGGTTTTGCTACATCCTGAAAAATGAGGCTTAAAGTAAGGAGTTTTTAAAGAGATGGTTTATATCTGCCCTGGGTAGACTCTGCAGCTAAACTATAATAACTTATTTAGGGAACACTTTATCACACACACAGCATCTTCATATGTAACCTCACTAAACCCTCAGGAACACCTTGTGATTGAAGTGTTCTATTGCATATTCAATGTCCATGTAAGGAAACATAATTACCTTTTTGTGTTTTAAAGAAGTAAGGGCAAATACTCATCATAGGCTATAGAACAGTTAACAGATAAGGATTTTTCCGCAAGATGTTTCCTTTAAAGATCACAAGTGCCCTGTGAGGTGGGCAACCTAACCTGTATTTAACATGTGAGAGCTAAGGCAGAGAAAGGTCAGCTGGTTTGCCCAAAGTTATGTACTCATCAGAGGTAGGATTTCAACCCAACACAGAGGGACTGAGTGGTGAGGCTAAGATCAGAACCCAAGTCTTTCTGAATCATCTGTCATGCTCTGCCATATCACTCATTTTTCTACTCTCAAGAAGCTTGCCCAGGTGAGAGTGGGTCTAAATGAACTTCAAGGAGATTCTTGAAATGCAACAGAAGTTCCAAAAGGGCAACCTAAATGGTTTGACACGTAGGGGAGAGGTTCTGGTCCATATTTTGCCTTAAGATACTGAGAGTTTCATACACACACAAGGCTCTTTCTCTAAAGCACCAGCTGGCTTAGTGGGAGTGACTTTCTCCCTTGCCTCCTCTATCAACTACTAAAAGAGGAGTTGAGCGCTGGCCTCAAGTTGCTGTAAACTGTTGCCTGTAACAATTAAAGGGTAGAAGAATGAGCATCAGAGTTGAGAATGAAAATCTGAATCTCGAGTTAGAATCTTAGGACCAGGGCTAGACCGTGTAGAGACACTAGCTTCCTTCTCCCATCTGATAGGGGAGGAAGCCCGAGGCCAAGAAAGAACCTAGGTTTTGTCAAGGTCTTAGGACTAGTTTTGGAGTTAGCCTGGACTGGATATAGCTTTGGCCAACTCCCTGAAACTCTCTGAGGCTCAGTCTCCTCCTTTGTTGGATAGTGATAATAGGTACTTCAAAGGACTATTGTTCAAAGATTAAATGAGGTAGTGCAGGGACAGTGCCTGGCATAAGCAAGTTCCTGGTGTGTGTTAAGTTGCCTCAGTCGTGTCCAACTCTTTGCTACCCTATGGACCATAGCCCCGCCAGGCTCCTCCGTCCATCGGAGTTTCCAGGCAAGAATACTGGAGTGGGTTGCCGTGCTCTCCTCCCTTGAATCGTCCCAACCCAGGGGATTGCACCTGGATCTCTTACATCTCCTGCATTGCTAGGCAGGCTCTTTACCACTAGCGCCATCTGGGAAGCTCCCAAGCTCCGTAGCCGGTGGTTACTATTATTACTAGAGCTGGGGTTGAAACCCTCGTGTTTTCTTGCCTTCTCAGCCTCAGGGAGAGTGCCCCACGCCCGGGTGTGGTTGAATAGGAGCTGGAGTTTGAGCACGCGCCACCCCATCTTCACATCTTGCAGCTGGAGCTGGCCAAGAGAAACGCGCGGGGCGAAGGGAAACTAAGGGGTTAAGAAGATGAGCTTGAGAAAGCCTAGAAAACTAGAAAAGCGACCCCTTCGCCCCGACTCCTCAACTAAGCCCCGCTAAGTAAGCCCCTCCCCTTCGCCACCGGGGCGGTCGCCGCGCGCTCCCTCCCTCCTCCCCTCGCTTACAAGACCTAATGAGCTCCCCCGGGAGGCCGAGCAGCGAGCCGGCCCCGAACGAGGAAGCTACCCCGCGCGCTCCGCGCCAGGGCGGCAGCCGGGCCTGGGCGGCGGGCGGGAAGCGGCCGGCGGCGCCCCGGCCGCCCCGGAGCGGAGGCGATGGCAGTCCAGGCGGCGCTCCTCAGCACGCACCCCTTCGTCCCCTTCGGCTTCGGGGGCTCCCCGGACGGGCTGGGAGGCGCCTTCGGAGCCCTGGACAAGGGCTGCTGTTTCGAGGATGAGGAGACCGGGACGCCGGCGGGCTCGCTGCTGGCGGGCGCCGAGAGCGGGGACGCGCGCGAGGCCACCCGCGACCTGCTCAGCTTCATCGACTCCGCGTCTAGCAACATCAAGCTGGCCCTGGACAAGCCCGGCAAGTCGAAGCGGAAGGTGAACCACCGCAAGTACCTGCAGAAGCAGATCAAGCGCTGCAGCGGCCTCATGGGCGCCGCGCCCCCGGGCCCGCCCTCCCCGGGCGCCGCCGACATGCCTGCCAAGCGCCCGCTCGCCGGCGCCCAGACGGTCCCGGTCCCGGCCCACGGCAAGGCGGCTCCCCGGCGGGAGGCGTCGCAGGCCGCAGCGGCCGCCAGCCTGCAGAGCCGGAGCCTGGCCGCGCTCTTCGACTCGCTGCGCCACGTCCCCGGGGGCGCCGATCCCGCCAGGGCTGCGGAGGCGGCGCCCGCGGCCGGGCTCGTGGGAGGGGACACGGCCGGCTCCGCGGGCGGCCCGGCCGTCCCTGGCTCCAGGAAGGTCCCGCTGCGGGCTCGCAACCTGCCGCCGTCCTTCTTCACCGAGCCGTCCCGGGCGGGCGGCGGCGGCGGCGGGTGCGGCCCGTCGGGGCCCGGCGTGAGCCTGGGTGACTTGGAGAAGGGCTCAGAGGCCGCCGAGTTCTTCGAGCTTCTGGGGCCCGACTACGGCGCGGGCACCGAGGCGGGTGCCTTACTTGCCGCGGAGCCTCTCGATGTGTTCCCCGCCGGGGCCGCCGTCCTGCGGGGACCCCCGGAGCTGGAGCCCGGCCTCTTTGAGTCCCAGCCCGCGATGGTGGGGAGCCTACTGTACCCCGAGCCCTGGAGCGCCCCCGGCGGCCCCGGGACCAAGAAGCCGCCCCTGCCCGCGCCCGGCGGTGGCTTGACCTTGAACGAGCCCTTGCGCTCCGTTTACCCCGCCGCCGCGGACTCTCCCGGCGGGGACGACGGGCCCGGCCTCTTGGCCTCGTTCGCTCCCTTCTTCTCAGACTGCGCTCTGCCCCCGGCGCCGCCGCCGCCGCCCCAACAGGTGTCCTACGACTACAGCGCGGGCTACAGCCGCACGGCGTTCGCCGGCCTTTGGAGACCCGACGGGGCTTGGGAAGGGGCGCCCGGCGAGGAGGGGGCGCCCCGGGACTGACTGCGCGGCACCCTTCTTCCACAGCAGACACTGCGCTTGGGGCTCCCCGCTCTGGGTCTCTCCCGAGCCTTAAGAATGACCGTCAAATGCACGTGGAGTTGAAACGGGATTTTAAAAATTCGATTAATAAAAGAAACTTCAGAAAAAGAAATGAAAAGGAGTTGGGGGTTGTTTTAACCACAGCCTCATGTTTGAAGAAAAAAAAAAGCCGGTGATAGGTTCTTACCGAATCAATCGAGCCAAGAAACCAAGACGGGATGGGGGAATGGGGTGGGGATGGCAGAAGGGGCAGGAGGTGGCTTCTGCAGCCCCCTTTCCCTTTGTCAACTTTTCATCAAAAGGTTAGTGTGTTTAGTGTAATAGCCCCTTCCCAACAGTGCTCTGGGCTCTCCCCTTCCCTCCCCTTTGAGCGCGTTGTGAATTAAAGTCTGTATTGAAAAGACTGGAGCAGAGGTATGTTGTTATTGATTTGGGTGTCTTCTTAGAGGATGGTTTCCTGTGTGGTCTCTTTGCCTTGTTAGTGACAGTGTTATTGAGGACGTGAGGCCAGTGTGCCACCGCGACCCTCCCTTTACTGAGTCCCCGGTTGGGGACCGGGGTCAGCCTCTGTCATTTTTCCGCCTGTTTTTCTTCCACCCCCCTTGTTTCTTCCATCTCTTTATCTCTTCCATTCTTATCAGTGCTGTTGTTCATTTCTCTTTTTCTGGACTCTCATTGCTCTCTCTGATGTTTTTTTTCCTGTGGGCTTTTCTTGAAGATTTTTGGTATGGGAGAAAGTCAGCAAACCTGGAGTCTATTTCTCTCGTTTTCCCATGCTTCAGCCACATTGGGAGGTGGCTAGGTCACTTCAGTCGTGTCCGACTCTGTGTGACCCCATAGATGGCAGCCCACTAGGCTCCTCTGTCCCTGGGATTCTCCAGGCAATACTACTGGAGTGGGTTGCCATTTCCTTCTCCAATGCATGAAAGTGAAAAGTGAAAGTGAAGATGCTCAGTCCTGATCGACCCTTAGCCACCCAGTGGACTGCAGCCTACCAGGCTCCTCCATCCATGGGATTTTCCAGGCAAGAGTACTTGAGTGAGTTGCCATTGCCTTCTCCTTGGGAGGTGGAGACTAGGCCAATTATAACATCTTTGCATCCAAGTTTCCTTATCTCAGAGGATGGGGATGACAATATTCCTCTGCTTTTCACTCTTACTGCTTGTTGGGTAGCTCAGAGGGAAAATACCTAACATGCCTTGAGCCTACCCCACCCCCCATTGTTGGATTGGTACTGCAGGTATATGGATTTTATGCACATAGATAAATGTTTTCTACACATGGAAGCCATTAGGGTTGTGAGCCCCATGCTCTTTGCTGGCTGATCTGTTTGCCTTTTCCCTTACAAGCTGTACTCTCTCTACCCTCTTTCCTCCTCTTCCCCTCCCCATCTGTTGGTTTCTGCCTGTCTGTGCTTCCTCACTGCCTAGACCTACTTTCTCTCCTAGAAAGGGAGTAGGGAAGGTGTGAAGTTTCCAAGGGAGTCTTCCCTGGATAGCAGGTTTGATGAATAGAACCTGAAGGAGCCCTGGAGAGGAGTCTGATCTGATTATCATAGGGAGATTGGGGAAAAGAGACATATTTTAACCAGCCATGAAGTGGCAGCATAGCAGGATGGTTGAGGGGCAGAGGAGGAAAGAGTGGGTGGGAAGTGAGCCGCTGGAAAGAAGAAAGGGGGCCCTTCAGTTCTGTAGACTTTTCTGGTGAAAATGTCGAGAGACCAACACCCCTTCAATAGAAGATATTGCCTACTGGTTATATTGTAGAGCAGAGAGCTGCTTCTATTCAGGTAGCCAAGATAGAGGGTAAGAGTGTCTACATGGGAGAAAGTTGAAACCCAGTGTTAGGCAAAAGATTTTAGAATCTAGGTCAGTGTTTGTGTAAATCAAAAGTACTGCCATCTTTTCAGAAAAGAATTTGGGGAAAGAACAAATGGTACTGAGCCATGGCAGACAACTTTCAATGCTATCCTGAAGTCACTTCTGAAGAAAAGCTGTCTTGAGAAGGCACTACGGGAAATACAGCAGCGAGCCTTGTTAACTATGAAAAGAACTCTTGGCATCTTCAGACACTTGGTGTCTATTAAATTTCAAGGTGGTGACAAGTGAGTAATTTCATTGTGCTAGCAGAAAATTATTCAGCAATAATTTAACTTATTGAGGTGACTTTATGCTATTATGATCCCCATTTGAAAGGTAAGATGCAGACAGGTTAAATACCTTGCCAAAAGCACGTAGTGGGTCCAAGATCCAGATCTACAAGCATCCTATCACTGCGACCTGTTACTTGTGAGACCCTGTTGTGCTTTGTTAGCGTGTGTGATTCCCAGTCCTCTGCATTATGCTGCTAGCAGGGGTCTACCTCACTACCACTGACATTTTGGGCAGGTGAATTCTTTGTTGTGGGGGTTGTGCACAGTAGAATTTTTAGCAGCATCCCTGGCCTGTACCCACTAGAGACCAATAGCATCCCCCTACTTGTGACAAGCAAAAATATCCCCATTGCCACAGATCCCCTGGGGGCAAAATTGCTACCAGTTGAAAACTGCTGTGCTGGACAAATAAATGAGCAGCGTCTGTGGGGGTGCCTGGCACTTTCACATACGTGATCTCATTTAATACTTACAAAGGCCTCTGCTTAGATATTGTTATTATCCTCATTGTTACAGGTGAAAATAAAGAAGGGCAAAGGGAGGGGCTAAGTCAGTCAGCTTAGCTACACCTCATCCCTGCTAATTTACCAGTCATGGACTAGTTAACCATATTGAAACACAGTCTTCCCCGTTGGCCCAGCTGGAGAACTATCTCAAAGGATTATCATGGGGATTTGGCATAGGGTATGTATAAATGCCCACCAAGAAGGAGAGAGAGTTCTTAGTATCAGGCAGCCAAGACTTGGCATTAGGTCAAGGTGCAAAGCCATCCAGGGTGCTGGGAATGTGTACTTGGCCCCTCTGTAGGTTCCAAACTGCCCGATCTCTGATTCTGCTCCCTGTGTTACTTTCCAGCCTGGGCTCATGTGTGTCGGATTGTGCCCCCTACAGCAGTACTGTGAGGAGTGCCCATTTAGTAACAGTCCTGCCAAAGGCTGAACACACTGTTGCTTTCTCTCATGTCATTTTTCCCTAAAGCCTGTTTAGCAAGTATTTTTGTCTCCTGTTTAACCATATACTTGCCCATAGACAATTCTTAAGTGCAATGGTAGATTTTTTCAAGGAGCTTCCTTGGCTCAATGGAAAGAATCTACCTGTAAGGAAGAGATGTGGGTTTGATCCCTGGGTCAAGAAGATCCCCTAAACAAGGAAGTGGCAACCCACTCCAGTATTCTTGCCTGGGAAATCCTGTGGATAGAGGAGCTTGGTGGGCTATAGTCCAAGGGGCCACAAAGCATTGGACATGACTCAGAGACTAAAACAGCATCAGATATTTTTCAAGAATGGAAGTATGTTATAATATGCTTGCAGTTGTGTGACTTTGGACAGGCTGGGGACCTTAGCTTAGTTAGTAATAATAATTACATTGTACTCTGCATGTTCATGACTCCCCATCTCAGCTGGGCATTCCTTGTTTCCTGGAATGTGTTTTAGTCTTCTTACATCTGAACAGCTGTTCCACGCCTTTGCTCATCTCCCTTCAAGCCTCAGTCCCACCTGTCTCCTCACTCCATGTCCTGACAAGATGGAAAGCATCTGTTGTAATCCCCTTCGATTTCCCATCCCCACTTACACACATGGAACTTTCTCTCAAGCAGGTGGGACCTTCTTCCTTCAGGACTCAGCGTCTGCCTCTTCTGCTTCTTGAGGACAAGATGCTGCCCCATTAATTATCCCTAGTCTCTTACAGCTGCAACCTCATCCTCACTTGTTCCTTTCATTGTAGAACTAAGCCTTTAGCATGGCTTAAAAGTAAGAAAGAGGAGGAATAAAGAAGTCTAAAACTGTTGATCCTGTTTCCTTCTCTACAGGGAATATTACTCTACATTCTTCTTTTTAGAGTTGGAGTCTCTCAGAAAAAGAATCCACACTTTTTGCCTCCATCTCATCTGCAACTTAAACCTTAACTATGTTGAGTCCTAAGGTGACCAACCATCCCAGTTTGCATAGCACTGTCCAGTGTTAGCATTGAAAGTGCCATGTAGCATGAAACCCCCCAATCCTATGCAAACTGGTACAGTTAGTCAATCTACTTCTGCCCATTGAAGTGAAATGAAATCGCTCAGCCGTGTCCGATTCTTTATGACCCCATGGACTGTAGCCTCCCAGGCTTCTCCATCCATGGGATTTTCCAGGCAAGAATACTAGAGTGGGTTGCCATTTCCTTCTCCAGAGGATCTCCCTGACCCAGGGATCGAAGCCGGGTCTCCTGCACTGCAGGTAGACTCTTTACCGTCTGAGCCACCAGGGAAGCCTACTTCTGCCCGTTATTTCCCCCAGATTGTTTTCATGAAGCCCCAGTTACCAACTGTAGAGTCTTTGGCCTCAAACTTTCAAGGCCTTTGCGCTGCATCTGAACAACTGGGCTCCATCTTCCTGAAACTCCTCTTGGGTCTTTGGAAGTCTGGTTTCCCTTCTAACTTTCTGGCCAGGACCTCTTCCTCTGCTTGCTGGTGCTCTCACACTCTGGTGTGCCCCCGGGTGCCCTCACTTCTGCCCTTTGCTGTTCACAGTCCACATATTCTCTCCATGTGAGGGTGGCACTTCCCAAGGCTTCCTTGATCACGAATGCCCTGACAACCCCAAGATCTATCGTTGCAGCCTCAGCTTCTTTCCTCCATCATAGAGCAGTTTCCCGTTTATTTCCTGTATAGCTTCTCAGGGGGTGGGGCGGGGCATAAACTCCTTGAACTTTTTGTCCCAAAGTTAAACATACCTGAATAGCCATTGTCAACCTAGCCACATTTTTTTCTTGTAGCCTCTCATCTTGTCCAAATGGTTACCAAGGCCTATTCTGAACTAGTCTCTAAGTCAGTATGTTTGAAATATTTTTATTCATGATCTTCAGAAAAACTTAATTTTATATCCTAACTCAATATAACTATATTCATACAAACATACCCATATTTAATAATTTAAATAGTAGATTATTATCTGTATTAATATTCAATGATCTGTTTTGGTAGATAATTGATGTTGTGTGTATGTGTGTGTGTGTTTTCTTTACAAAGCCCTGATTCATGTAGGAACTGTGTGGTACATCAATATATTTTTTCCTATTTGTTAATAAAGCCTGGCTATTATCCATTGATTGCTGTTACAACTCACTAGTAGGTTGGGCCTGCAGTTGGAAAGGCCCTGTTCCTGTGTCTCCTCTGCTCTTCTGTCCCAGCCCCTTCCTTGGTTGGGGTCCTCATCACCCCTCACCTCATCTCCTGCAATGATCTAAAGACCTCGTTATCTCTGAACTCTCCATCCTTTAACTCATCCTCCTCATTGCTGGATGATGCGTTAGTGCTAAAAAAGCAACTCTGTGTCATCACTCCTTTGCTTATAATCCTTCAGTGTTTTTGTCACTTTCAAGGTAAAGTTTAGAATTGGTAGCTCAAACACACGGGTCCTGTCAGCCTCTCCTGTCACTGCTCCAGTCCCTCCCACTCCCCTCTAGTCTCCATGTTGTAGGAATCTAGTACCAACTATAGATAGGTGCTTGAATGCTCTATATCCGTGGCGCTTTCATGAATTTACCCCTCTTCTGCCTATACCTAGAATGTAATCCCCATTTTCTCTGCTTGTTCGTTTCCACTAAACCTTTCATTCTCAGCTTAAGTGTCACCTTTTAAAACCTTTCTGAATCAGTTAAGTGCCTCTACCATGGAATCAACTATGCTACTCCAAGACCTCCAGGCTTATCTTCTTGCAGTTAATCATACTATTATAATAGCAGATATTTATTCCTCTGACTTGTCTATAGAGGGTGGTACTAACCTCTGCATTCCTATCATTTTCTGGAATTTGGCAATAATTACATGTAATAAATGATTATTGAGTGAATTGTATGGGGCTTTAAAGTTGAAAAAGAAACTTCACATTGGACCTTTCCCCAGACTTATGGCAGGCATATGGTCAAATGGCCATATGCCACTATTTGCTAAAGAGCTAATGTTCAAAGAGAGCCTACTTTCTGTGGAAACCCTAATTGTGGCAGGATTCATGTACGTGGCAAGAACAACTATGCTAGTAATGTTGTTGAACCAAAGGACAAAGTTATTTTGCCTGGAGCAGTGCACTTGGTGGGAGGGCTTCCCTGGTAGCTCAGCTGGTAAAGAATCCGCCCGCAGCGCACGAGGCCCCAATGCAATCCCTGGGTTGGGAAGATCTGGAGAAGGGATAAGCTGCCCACCCCAGTGTTGTTGGGCTTCCCTTTGTGGCTCAGTTGGTAAAGAATCCGCCCGCAATGCTGTGGCCCCAATTCCATTCCTGGGTTGGACAGATCTGCTGGAGAAGGGACAAGCTGCCCACTCCAGTGTTCTTGGGCTTCCCTGGTGGCTCAGCTGGTAAAGAATCCGCCTGCAATGCACAAGACCCCAATTCGGTTCCTGGGTTGGAAAGATCTGCTGGAGAAGGGATAAGCTGCCCACTCCAGTATTCTTGGGGTTTCCTTTGTGGCTTAGCTGGTAAAGAATCCACCTGCAGTACGGGAGACCTGGGTTTGATCCCTGGGTTGGGAAGATCCCCTGGAGAAAGGAAAGACTACCCATTCCAGTATTATGGCCTGGAGAATTCCATGGAGTATATAGTCCATGGGGTTACAAAGCGTCAGACATGACTGAGTGACTTAAAAAAAAAAAGTGCACTTGGTGGCAGGCACAGTGGATATTAAAACATGCTTTCAGTCATTGTTTCATGTATAGAGTGTGACCAGAATTTTCTTCCTTGAGATTAACCATAACTAGAAGCCCTGTTCTCAATGAGTCTAAAATTGAGTTGGACAGTTAGTTCAAATTATAGATACAGGAGATGTTTAGTGCTAATATGAGAGTGAAGAAGCAATACAGGAAAATAATCTGAGAGATGTCACAAAGTACTAGCTAGTTTAATTGCTAAATGAAAGACTTTTTCACTTTCAAAATGTGATGTTCTTAGAAACATATTCCAAGTTGAGAAAAATCATTCTTATTTTTTCATAGAATGTGATGGTAGGGAAGGAGAGGGAGGGGAGGGGAGGAGGAAGAAGAATACCTGGCTAGATTTTTGACAACAGTCTCAAGATCACTTATTACCTAGAATAAATGTTATGGATTGGATTGTATTCCCTCAAAAGTCTTAACTCCCCAGACAGATCCTCAGAATGTGACCTCATTTGGAAATAGGGTCTTAAGTTGTCAGAGGTTATCAAATTAAAATGAAGTCACTAGGGTGGAAGCTATTCCAGTATGACTGGTGTCCTTATAAAAAGGAGAAATTTGGACCCAGAGATAGATGCAGAGGGAAGACAGTGTGAAGATATGCAGGGAGAAGATAGCCATGTGATTGCAAGGTGTGTCTATAAGCTAAGGCGTGCCAGAGGTTGCCCACGAATAGCAGAAGCTAGAAGAGACCGGGAAGCATGTTTCTCCAGCACCTTCACGGGGACCCCACCGACACCTTGATTTCAGACTGCTAGCCTCTAAGACTGTGAGACGGTACGTTGCTATTTTTCGAAGCCACCAATTAGTTTGTGGGACTTTGTTATAGCAGTCCTAGGAAACTATAAAGGAATGAACACTATGACAAGCAAAATTAAATCCTATTTATTGTGCCACACAAAGGTTTTTTTTTTTTTTGCATGTGTGTATGTGTACTTACACAAGACTTATGTTCAGTTCAGTTCAGTCTCTCAGTCGTGTCCGACTCTTTGTGACCCCATGAATCACAGCACGCCAGACCTCCCGGTCCATCACCAACTCCCAGAGTTCACTCAGACTCACGTCCATCGAGTCCGTGATGCCATCCAGCCATCTCATCCTTAGTCGTCCTCTTTTCCTCCTGCCCCCAATCCCTCCCAGCATCAGAGTCTTTTCCAATGAGTCAACTCTTTGCATGAGGTGGCCAAAGGACTGGAGCTTCAGCTTTAGCATCATTTCTTCCAAAGAAATCCCAGGGCTGATCTCCTTCAGAATGGACTGTTTGGATCTCCTTGCAGTCCAAGGGATTCTCAAGAGTCTTCTCCAACACCACAGTTCAAAAGCATCAATTCTTCGGCGCTCAGCCTTCTTCACAGTCCAACTCTCACATCCATACATGACCACAGGAAAAAACATAGCCTTGACTAGATGGACCTTAGTCAGCAAAGTAATGTCTCTGCTTTTGAATATGCTATATAGGTTGGTCATAACTTTTCTTCCAAGGAGTAAGCGTCTTTTAATTTCATGGCTGCAGTCACCATCTGCAGTGATTTTGGAGCCCCAAAAAATAAAGTCTGACACTGTTTCCATTGTTTCCCCATCTATTTGCCATGAAGTGATGGGACCGGATGCCATGATTTTCGTTTTCTGAATGTTGAGCTTTAAGCCAACTTTTTCACTCTCCTCTTTCACTTTCATCAAGAGGCTTTTTAGTTCCTCTTCACTTTCTGCCATAAGGGTGGTGTCATCTGCATATCTGAGGTTATTGATATTTCTCCCGGCAGTCTTGATTCCAGCTCGTGTTTCTTCCAGCCCAGCATTTCTCATGATATACTCTGCATAGAAGTTAAATAAGCAGGGTGACAATATACAGCCTTGATGTACTCCTTTTCCTATTTGGCACCAGTCTGTTGTTCCATGTCCAGTTCTAACTGTTGCTTCCTGACCTGCATACAGATGTCTCAAGAGGCAGGTCAGGTGGTCTGGTATTCCCATCTCTTTCAGAATTTCCCACAGTTTATTGTGATCCACACAGTCAAAGGCTTTGGCATAGTCAATAAAGCAGAAATAGATGTTTTTCTGGAACTCTCTTGCTTTTTGCATGATCCAGCAGATGTTGGCAATTTGATCTCTGGTTCCTCTGCCTTTTCTAAAACCAGCTTGAACATCAGGGAGTTCACGGTTCACATATTGCTGAAGCCTGGCTTGGAGAATTAACCATGCCTTATTTTGTTTTGTTTTATTTTATCTCATTTGATTTGATTTCATTTCATTTTAGGGGAATAGGAATACCAGGAAAGGGACTTGGAACAGATGTAACACAGCCTGTCGGAGCTGTCCACAATCTGAGGGTGGGCTCTCCTCAGACTGAAGAAGGTTGGAAGCAGACTGAGCAGCTCGGAGTAAGCCCGGGCTTGGCGGAATGAGTGCATCCGACAGAGGGCTGACTTGTGGCGTGTGTGCATGCTCAGTCGCTTCAGTCCTGTCTGACTCTGCGACCCTGTGTGCTGTACCCCGCCAGGCTCCTCTCTCCACTGGATCCTCCAGGCAAGAATACTGAGTGGGTCACCATGTCCTCCTCCAGGGGGTCTTCCCAACCCAGGTACCACACCCGCGTCTCCTGTGTCTCCTCCTACTTGTGACGCTCTCTGAGGCTATTAAAACTCACTGCATCCAGCATCGCTTGGCTGCAAATACTCAGCCTCTGGGCCGGGAAGAACCTATCCTGCCAGGGCCTAAGGGGTCTGCTTCTCACCAGGAGGGGGTCCACTGGCCCAGTGATGGTGGTGGGGAAGCAAACAAGCATCTGTGTGCTCAGGTGGGGCACCTTTCCCCCGCCCTCCTCTCTGTGTGTCTGATTTGCGTGGCACCGCTTTGGTCCTGTCCCTCGCTCGAGTTCAGCTGTGTTCCGGAGCTCTGTCAGGAAACCCAGCTCACTCAGCTGGGGCCTGGCCCTCTGTCTGCATTTGAGGCTTGTAAGCCCAGGCACTGTGTATGTCCCCTTCATTGTTGTACCTCCAGGGACTACCTGTGTCTGACGTACAGGGACTCAGAGGCTTACCACGTGAACAAATTGCTGGCCCTCCTTACTATTGGACAGACGCTGTGCTTCCCTGCTACCAAATGCTCTGCCAGCTCCAGCCACTGCCTCAAGATGCCTCTGAGGATGGCTTGGAACTAAGATACTGCCTTTCACGTGACTGCTGTTCCTGGATTCTAATAGTGCTGAATGTCTCACCTGCCCCTCTCAACTTCTTTTTCCCCCAACAGATTCCCAAGTTCAAGTTCCACTTGCCTCTGGGAACTTGTGACTAAGCTGCTATCCAAACCTGGTCCTCATCAGTGTCTCTAGCCCTGTTTTATTGCCTTTGCAATATTTACCCCATGAAAGGCCACCACTTTTCATTTTCCAAAAGGAGAAGTTTTTGTTAAAGTCAGAAATTAGTAGAATTGTTAAGAACATGAAATTAGGGGCTTCCCAGGTGACTCAGTGGGTAAAGAATCTATCTGCAATACAGGAGACACAAGAGTTGTAGGTTTGATTTCTGGACTGGGGAGATCCCCTGGAGGAGGGTAGGTCAACCCACTCCAATATTCTTGACTGGAGAATCCCATGGATGGAGGAGCCTGGAAGGCTACAGTCCTTAGGGTCACAAAGAGCTGGACATGACTCAGCACACACACATGAAATTAACCATCTAAGTCATGATTCTATTTGTTTGGCAGCAGTGTAAGAATGACTATTTTTTCAAGGCAGGAAATAGTAATAAAGAAATATTAGTCAGGAGGAGGGATGTCAGCGAGATGGTGGAAGAGGTGGTTCCTTCCACCTATTTCACAGAAAGACTGACTAGCAACTGTGCACAATAAGATGCCTCTCTGAAGGTTCCAGAACCCAGAAGTGGGGCTGAGGCATTCCCTGGGATCACGGAAACCAGGGAACAGTGCATTAGAAGAGCGGGATTTCACTTTGCATCACCTCTCCCCAAGGCTGGCGTTGCTCTCTGAAGGGTCCCCCAGGGCCTCCCTCTTCTCCTGTGGGAGGAAGAGAGTTCAAGGTTGACATCCAGCTTCCTCAGTGTTCCAGGATGCCTCCTGGGAGGACTACTTGCCCTATCTCATCTCCCAGGAATCCCTGGAGGGGTGTGAATCAGTAGGGTTAGATGACCAGGGGTCAGCTAGACAGGAAGCAGCACAGCACATGGGTCTTGGCCGACTTTGTTCCTCCTGGTGGTGGCACCTGAGCAGAGGGCCCAGCCAGTGGTCCTGCTTAACCGCAGAGCCGAGCTGTGGCCCTCTCTGGCCAGGGAACTCTGTGGGCAGTTCTGCCCAGGTTGGGTTCGCAGCCAAAGGGTCATCTGGCTGTAGATCTCATCCTATGGCCCCACCCAGACAGGGTGCCAAGCCCCCAGCCCTGACTGTTTGCTGAGCATAGCCTCCAGATCTGGTTGACAAGAAAGCCTGGCTAGAGACCCTGAGCAACCTCTGAGCCCAGTTTGCTGCCCTGTTTGGGCAGGGAGCCAGGCCAGCAACTCTGCATAGCATCAGAGCACCGATTGTGGCCTCGCCCAGCTGGGGAGGTAGCGTACTAATCCTTCCCAGTCTCAGAGCTTAAGGCCCAGGTTGATTATTGAGCACTGTCGGTGGCCCAACCCAGTCAGGGAGCCAGCCCCACAGCATGGCACAGCCAGCACCCTGTCCAGTTGTGGATTACAGCCTGTGGCCCTACCCATCTATGGGGCACAGCTCATGGCCCTGTCTGATCATTGTCAAGCCAGCTGCATTGTGTGAGGCTAGCATCTCCCTGATACTTGACAACTTAAAAAAAAAAACAAAAAACCCACAACTTAAATGTTGAGAATTATGCTTTATTCCGTGGGTAAAACTGAGGACTTAAATCCAGGACACAGCATCTCAGAGACTGTTTCCAAAGAGGTAAGGGAGGAGCCAGGATATATAGGCGTTTTTAACATCAAAGACCAGGTAGTCGGAACATCAAAAGATCACTATTAATTAAAGAAAACCAGATATCTCAGGTGGAATCACCTGCCAATGCAGGAGATATAAGAGACGTGGATTTGATCTGTCAGTTGGGAAGTTACCCTAGAGGAGGGCGTGGCAACCCATTTCTGTACTCTGGCCTGGAGAACCCCATGGATAGTCCACTGTGGTGGCTACAGTCCACTGGGTTACAGAGTCAGACATGACTAAAGCAACTTGGTGCACACACACCACACACACACACACACACACACACAAGTTAATTCTCCAGTTAAGGAATTTAGCACTTTTCTATATATGGAAAGATGCAAGGGTCTGGGCTCACTGAAATCATTCCTTTGATAAGCATCTCAGCTTCCTGGGGGCCAGAATCCTGTGCTTTCTCACCCTGAATCCCCTTAGTCTGAGCAGCTGGAGGAGACTGCAGAGGCTGAGGACTTGGCAATGGACAGTGCATCCGTCTCCATCCTGAATCCCTTCAGTGGGTTGATGAATCCCTTTAGTGGCTTGATGGCTACAATATCTTTTGTTTACTGATATGGCTGGCAAGATTTTTTTCATTGACACACCACAGCCAGACAACACTACAAAGAAAGAAAATTACAAGCCAATATCCCTGAGGAATATTGAAACAAAATCCTCAACAAAATATTAGCAAATCAAGTTCAACAGTACATTAAAAGGATCATACATTATGCTTAAGGGCAATTTTTCCCATCAAGCAGTTCGTGCCTGACCATGAGAATTCCCACTATGTATGGTCATAGGTTCGATCCCTGGGTCAGGAAGATCCCCTGGAAGAAGGCATGGTAACCCACTCCAGTGTTCTTGCTTGGAGAATCGCCATGGACAGAGGAGCATGGTGGGCTACAGTCCATGGGGTTGTAAAGAGTCGGACACGACTGAGAGACTAAGCACACACACGTGGTCGCAGAAGATAGAGACACAAGAGCTGCACTCAGTGTGAAGGAGCTCGGAGTGGTCTAACTTGCATAAACAAATCCACAGAACTGGGAACAACTGCAACTGGGTTTCTTTACAGACTGCTCAAATACCTTCTGCCTTATTTGTATGAATTCTTACTATCTCTCTGCTAGAGTCTTCCCCTCTCCCCAGAGCATACCAGACCCTGGAGGCTTACATGACTCAATAGACATTTAGTCCAAAAAGGGGATCCAGACTGGCTTGGCCATTCAAGTGGGTTTAGAACTGGGGTCTGATAAATCTGCTACTGTCATTGCTTGTCATACAACTCGTTTCACTGAGTGATACAGGTCATATACACTGTGGAGTCTGCACAGCCAAGGAGATGAGTGGAAACTAAAATCCAGCCCATGCTGATTCTCGTGCCACTAAACTGGGCACCCAGAAAGGGGATGCCTTCTTCTTTTTAAAATTTGTACAAAAACACTGTATAGGCAGCTCTCACCCTGGGTTTCACCACTGGAAACTCATCTTACTTTCAGGTACAGACCTGTTGGTGCAGCTGACCCCATTTGCTGCAAAGGTCCCATGTGCACTGTGGGAAGACAGTCTCCCAGGAGCTCTAGGTTGGGACTCGTCCAGAACCACCACCTCAGGGACCCAACAACACAGACACTCTCCTTCCTCTCTTGCTAGGATATACTTGGGTAATCAGCTTTTCCTTTTAAAGCCTTTGCCTGAACTACAAGTGTTATGGATTGGATGTGTGTGTTCTCCCTCAAATCTAAATGTTGAAACCTTAATCTCCACTGTGGTGGTATTTGGAGATGGAGCCTTTGGGAGTTAATTAGGTCATAAGGGTGGAGTTCTTTATGAATGGAATTAGTGCCTGTAAAAGAAGACACCAGAAAGTTTCCTCGCTCTCTTCCCCACACTGTGAGGACATAGAAAGAAGCAGGGGCCTTTCCAAGGACCCTATCCCACTGGCCCCCTGATATCAAACTTTCAGCCTCTGGAACTGTGAGGAATACATGACTGTGGTTAAGCCCCCCCATTCCATAGTAATTGTTGAAAGAGTAAGACAATGGGGCCCTCATTTTTAAGGGAGGCTCCCTCAGGGTTCCCAGTTGATTTCCTGTTCCAGCCTACTCTAGTTGGCAACTCCTACCTAGCCACTCAATGGACATGAGTTTGAGCAAGCTCTGAGAGATGCTGAAGGACAGGGAAGCTTGGCGTGCTGTAGCCCATGGGGTCACAAAGAGTCTGACGTGACTGGGCGACTGAACAGCAACCACAGGTAGGTCTTGGCTACATTGGTTAGGTGATCTGAATGTTGAGGGGCATCTTTGGAGTCAGGCAGCCAGACAGAACTGAATGTGAATTCCTGCACTGCCTTCTCAGCTGTGTGCCCTTGGAAAAGTGAAAGCAAAAGTCGCTCAGTAGGGTCTGACTCTGCGATCCTGTGGACTATACAGGCAGATTCTACCAGCTGAGCCACAAGGGAAGCCCAAGAATACTGGAGTGAGTAGCCTTTCCCTTCCTCAGGGGATCTGCCCGACCAGGAATCAAACTGGAGTCTCCTGCATTGTAGACCGATTCTTTATCAACTGAGCTATCAGGGAACCTCTTGGGTAGAATAGTAAACCAGAGTCTCAGCTTTTTCTTCTGTCAGTTGGCAATAATGATATCACAGGGGGTTATGGGTCCATTAGACAATGTATATAGAGACCCAGGCATTATATAAAGACCTCTTTAAACCTGTCTCTGTTATTGTTACTACTGTTGCCCAGAGAGTCCTCTACAGAGAGCAGGAAAAGAGCCTCAGACTCTGTGGTCCTTTCTCTTCTCTGCATCCACTGAGGAAGGGCTCTGGATTTATCTTTATTTTTCATCTCAGTATTTAAAAGGTCACTGGAAGCTCCGGCACTGAAAATGCCCGATCCCTCCACAATGACTCGGAATCCGTGACTAACGGGCCCCTTCACATGAGCTGGTTCCTAAAGGGGTGATGGAGGAGGGAGCCTTTACCCCAGAAGACAAAACAAAACCGGCACAAAGGGCTCGCAGCAGCGGGCGGGAGAGCGCTGGCCCCTCGCTGTGCGCTCCATCCTGCTCCTGGCCAGCCCTCCCTCCGAGGCCCCAGTGGTGGGTGGTCATCTTTGTGCCAGGGGAGCCCCAGGACACCAGAGTCCTGGGTGCAGAGTGCTGCCCAGAATCCAATCTCTCAATCAGTTATGCCCCAAACAGCAGGACTTCATTGCGTGGCAGGGGACCAAAGGGCCCAGCGAAACCCGGGACACATTTGAACAGTAGCCCGGAACTCCAGCAGAATCTGAAACCCCTTGGCACAGGCCCAGGTCATGGGTGGCTGCCAGAGGCAGCCGTTCTCTACCCCACAATGGCGTGAGGAATCAGGGAGCCTGCAGCCTGACTTTAATTACTGTCCTCTCTCTGAGCAGAGGTGGGGGCAGGGGGCTTACCTTTGCCCCTACGTGTCACTGCACACCAATTGCCCAGAGTGAGTTGGAAAACAGTGGGGGAACCATCACAGCTGCAACAACAGCAACTTGGACCCACAAGGCACAGCCCAGGTGGACCTGGGCTGAATTCTATTTATGCCTTTTCCTACTGATGCCACTGGGAGTTAAAGAACCTTTCTAAGTGTTGGTTTTCTCATCTGAAAAGTGGGAAAAAGGACATTGCGTGCTGGTTACGGTGGCTCTGACCATTGGAAATCATGCATATAGTTCTTAGCAAAGGGCCAGGCGGACTTCCAGAGATGGTCAGTGCCCTTGTTTCTGACTGGGATGTAACTAACTCTGGTACTTACAAGCACTGTAGGTCAGTCCCTTGACCATTTTATCATCTCTGAAAGGAGGACACTGTCGTCTCTACATGATGGTCATGAAATGAACTGAAATGTAAGCAGCCTCCAATACTGTCTGCCATGTTTCAGACACTAGCAAATATTTGTGGAATCTGAAAATCATGTGGCCAGAGGATGCAGTCCCCTCCTTAACTGTGAATTTATTCCCATTTCACCTGGAGTCTGTGGACGATCAAAGTCCCGTTGGCTCTTTAATGGTTCCCAACTCTGAGCTAATGCTTGTAGCTGACTTTTAGGTCAGTTTGGTATCATTTCTTCTCATGAGATTATCATTTCCTTTCGGCTAAGGGAAAAGATCTGCTTACAAGGGCAGATCGTGGGAGCAGAATGATCCTCAGTCCTGACTGATCTTCTGAATCACCCGGGGTGAGCGGGCAGCTTGAGAAACAGCCCCAGCTCCGCCTACACTGCTGAAGTGGCTGGTGCAGGCAGGCCAGGGTTGGAAGCCAGTCTGAAGACCTCTGTTCTGTGCCACAAGCTTCTCATGCGGGCTCGGGAAGACTGGCCACTTCTATTACCTGCCTGCTCCTCGGCCTCTGTCAATGCCTTTATTTTCTACTTTCTTCATTCACGCAGTTGACAAAATGTACAACAGGAGCATGTAAAAGATTGGGGTGATTTTGACACTGATCGAAATTATAGGATCATGTCTGGTGGGAGAGAGGAAAAAGGGCTTTTCTAAACATCTGAAAAGAATTTAAATATTTATATGCTATGTGGCAGGAAGTAGAGAAAATTGGCCTTTTGGCCAGTTACAGTGTTTGGTGTTTGGGTTAAAAAGCCTGTTTGAAGAGGAAATCTAGAAATGTGAATTATGACCTTAGTCTTGCCAAATGGGCAGGTTGCTTAGAGTTCCTTGAATCTCAATTTCCTCTGTGAAATGAATACAGTTTTATTTCAAATGAGACCACTTGTCATCAGTATGCCATAGTGAGGAACAAGGGATCAAGTAATTGGCAGTGATTTATAAAATGCAGGGCGCAGAACAATGGGAAGACTGGCAAGTTCTGCCTCTGCCTCTTACTTGCCTTGTAACCTCGGGCAAGTAAGTTTTCATTTACTCCCTCTGTTTCCCCGCCTGCAAAGTGGGACCAGCAATGCCTAACGCCCACTGCAGTGGGATGTCATGGGGACAAAGGAGAGAGTGTTGGTGAAAGCACTTGGAAAAGCCGGAAACTTGTAGGAGATGTCTGCGGTGTTATAGTCTCCACTTCATGATGGAGATGGAAGTAGTGTGAGACGTTGTCCCATTGAGCATCTCAGCTGGAGTCGGGGCTCTGGCCAGGCCCTCTCTGCCTCCAGTGGAGGTCCCCCATGCCCTGCTTAACTGCAGTGCCTTCTCTTCTCTCTGTTGCTAATCTCCCTGAGGTACACGCAGGCCCAGACCCGTTCTTTGGGAGAGGCCAGGAAGAATAGGGCCGTTTATATCTCTGCTCAGATGACTGGAAAATCCTTTTATCCTGCTTCACTGGAAGCTGTCTCAGATCAAATCTTGGGGACTCCAAAGGCCTAGAGAGCCACCTAGTGATGACAGGCGCACAGGACTCTGTGGCCAGAAGCTTCCCTGCTGCTGCTGCTGCTGCTGCTAAGTTGCTTCAGTCATGTCCGACGCTGTGCGACTCGAGACGGCAGCCCACCAGGCTCCCCCATCCCTGGGGCTCTCCAGGCAAGAACACTGGAGTGGGTTGCCATTTCCTTCTCCAGTAGCTTCCCTGGTGTAGAGGTGAAAGGAATGGGTTTGTTTTCTTCCTCTCTTCACTTTGTGTCTGCCCTGGCAACCACGAAACAGAGATTGATGCAATGGTGCATCTTCTCTGCTTGTAGACCGGATTGTGGAGTGATGCTGGATGCAAGCTGAAGACCTCTGCAGGCCTGAACTGCTACAAAGCAAGGTCTCCACTCTTGGCTCCCCGTTTGTGGTTAGATGAGTGCATGTGACTGAGTTTTAGGTGATGAAGTGTGAGAGAGGTATGCTTCACTTGTGGGTTGGGCCCCTAAAACTGCCCATATGTGACCCTCCATGCTTTTTCTCCTATGTGGTTTGATTTAACTGGGCATGGCAGTCTTGGAATTCATGCACTGAAGATGGAGCCATAGGTGGAAGGAACTATTTAGAGGAGAACTGCCAGTCAATAAAGAAAATCTCTTCTGGACTGTATATGAGCAAGAAATAAACCTCTAATGTGCTTGGGCTGTAAATCATCTTTGTGTTTGTTACAGAAATTAGAGTGACTTTCTGTGGCTTACCTGGTGGCTCAGACGGTAAAGCGTCTGCCTACAATGTGGGAGACCCGGGTTTGATCCCTGGGTCGGAAAAATCCTCTGGAGGAGGAAATGCCAACCCACTCCAGTACTCTTGTTTGGAAAATCCCATGGACGGAGGAGCCTGGTAGGCTACAGTCTATGGGGTTGCAAAGAATCGGACATGACTGAGTGACTTCACTTTCTTTTCACTTTCTTTCTTTCTTAACCCATACAGTTGTGCATGCTGGTTATGCTAATCAAATCGACAATAGACAGGCTTACCACGCCTTACCACTGATTTACCATGAAGTCAATAAAACTCTATTTTCAGGGCTCTTCACTTACACAAGACCCTTCCAAGGCCCAGGATGTGTCTATCTCTGTGTGTGTGTGTGTGTGTGTGTGTGTGTGTGTGTGTGGTCCTCTGGCAATGTGTTCATATGACTATGTGTTTTGCAATTTGCAGAAGTTAAGATGTTCTTAACTGCATGCAACTGGTAATGATGGCTATCTCCTACCTTTTCAACTTCCCTGCACCACACTTCCCTTTGTATCAGATGCTGTTGGAGAGACCATGGGAATTTTTTGGGTTCATCTAATGGGAAGCTGAGAGGGATAAGTTTAGTCTGAGTTTAGTGGATATATTTATATCTTTGTCTTCCATGGAGAATTGTTATTGCCAGCTGTTCAGATAGAAAGGTTTCTAGAGTATTCATGCCCCCACTGTGCAGTTATTAGAAGAAGGTTCACAGTTAGAGGGGCTGTGCTGTAATAGAATCTAAAGTGCCTGCTCTGGGAGCAATACGGGCAGGAGAGGAGAAACAAGGTCTGATATGTATGGAGTCAGAGCTTGTCTGTAGAAATTTCTTCTAATTCATCACATATATAAAACTATAGACTATTCAATTCTTGTTGATACTTTGTCAAAGCTGAACTTCTCTCTGAGAGAAATATACTTGGTAATTTTTAAAAGCATGTACAATTCTAAACACTTTACATTTCTCCCCTTTTTTGACAGGAAGAGTTGATAAAATAGGAAAAATTGATAAAACTTCAACATGCATTTAAACTGATTTCTGAAAGATGTTTTGGACCATTTCAGTAAAAGTTGAATTACAGAAACTACACACTTCTGATTTGACCTTATTTTGACAAATTTAAAGTTATTTTCAAAGAACTGAGAGAAAATACAGGTAAAACTGAGAGAATATAAAATATGAAAGCAGTAAATGAGAAAAATAAAAAAAATTATTCTGACTACAAGAAGTAAATTGAAACATAATTCTTTTCAGATTATGCCCAAGCAGTAATTCATTAAAAGAGAGAAATTTCAAATAGAAATAACTATTAGGCTCTTGGATTATTTGGTAATCCATTTATTGAAGAGTTGTAAGTTAAATGAACACATCAGGAAACATTTATTCCTTAGTAATTCTGAAACTGAAAAAATACTATACAACTCAAAATACACCAGTGCAGCAAGAATATTAACAGCAAACTGGTTAATAAATATAATAATTCAAGAATGGTTTAGGCTAATCATTGCACAAAAAATCTTGAAATATCCTGGAATCTTAACATTCACACATGAAAGGAAATTAATAGAAGGTTCCCAAGATCTTGACAGCAATTTTAAGATTTCACATGATACTGTAAATAGCAAGCTGTGAAGGTGAAAAAATTTCCTTAAATAAGGAGAAAAAAGAATCAATCACCCACGCTAAAGACTGTTGTCTATATTCTCCATAGAAAATAAGATTACAATATCATTGCCATATGAAGGGGCAATTAAACAAAACAAAGCCAAAACATAGGACAGAAACATTTTGAGAGCAATTAAGAAAAATGCTAAAGTACTTTTTAAAAAATAAATCTGTGTCATCTTATAATTTTTAAAATTTTGAAATAAATATTTGCATGGTGATTCATCTTGTGATAGTAAGTTTGTATTCTTTTTCTTTAGAGGGTCCTAAGACTGTAAAATCTTCCTTCTCTCAAAAAATCCAAATTCACCCTTGGGCCTGGAACCTGTTGGTGCCTTTCCTGAGCAAGGCTCTGTAAGACTGACCTTAAAGGGTGATTGCAAAGGCCTGGTCAATGGGAGGCCCTGGTAGGAGAAAATAGAGTTTGGGGTGCTTATTTCCCTGCCTTTCCCACGTGGGTAGGGATCTTTGGTTCTGACAACAGCTGTTCCTCTTTGGCTTATATTATTGGGTTGGCCAGAAGGTTGGTCAACTGTGCTGTGCTCAGACAGTAGCGTCAGACTCTTTGCAGCCCTGTGGACTGTAGCCCTCCAGGCTCCTCTGTCCATGGGATTCTCCAGGCAAGAATACTGGAGTGGGTTGCCATGCTTTCCTCCAAGGGATCTTCCTGACTGAGAAATCAAACATGAGTCTCTTGCATCTACTGAATGGGCAGGGGCATTTTTTTTTTTTTTTTTTTTACCACTGAGCCACCTGGGTGACTCTAGTAGTACTTAATTGTCTTTAACTTCATTTGAAACAATTTTGTTGGATTGGATTGTGACAGCTAACCTAATGAGACCAACTGAAGGCAGTACTTGATGAAAAGAGTCTGCAGTTAGTCAACAGAGAACATATAATCTGTCAGGATAACATGAGACTTTGTGGCTCAGATGGTAAAGAATCCGCCTGCAATGTAGGAGACCTGGGTTTGATCCCTGGGTTGGGAAGATCCCCTGGAGAAGAAAATGGCAACCCACTCCAGTATTCTTGCCTGGGAAAGATCTCACGGACAGTGGAGCCTGGTGGGCTACAGTCCATGGAATTGCAAAGAGCTGGACATGACTGAGTGACTAACACATGTGTGATAACGTGTGTCAGGATAATACGAGATCACATATTTCTCTGATGGCCAGGCAAAAACTGTCCCATTTGGGTGGAAAGTTCTGATTCATCTGCATATTCATCTTCAGATTTCAGAAAAATTTCAGAATTTCAGAAAAACTTTCAATTTCCTGGAAGATCGTAAAAGGCAGTTGAAATAGTTCTTTGTTCAAAAAGATAAAAAGTTTAGGGAAGATGGAATTATGAAGTTGCCTGGAAAATGGCAGAAGGTAGTGGAACAGAACAAATACGTTGTTCAATAAAGTCTTAGTGAACATGAAATATGTGGCTTTTATTTTTACTTAAAAACTGAAGGAAATTTTGGTCCAACCCAATAGTTTCCTATTGCTGCTGTAAGAAAGCAGCACATTTATTGGCTGAAAACAACACCCATTTATCAGCACACAGGTCTGGGAGTTAGGAGTACGTGTAGACTCAACTGAGTTCTCTGTTCAGGGTCTCATAAGCCTGAAATCAAGGTGTCGGCTGAGTTGGGTTCTTAACAGGAGGCTCTAGGTGGGGGCAGGGATGTCTGTTTCCAAGCTCATTCAGGCTCTCAGGTTTGGTTCCTGCTGCCTTAGAACCAAAGTCCAATTTCCTGGCTGGCTCTTGCTGAGCTGCCCACTCCTCCTAGAGGCTGTCTGCATCATCCCCACATGATCCCTCCATCTTCAAGCCAGCCATGGTATGTCAAGTCCTCAAAGTCTAAGTCTTCCTGGCTTCTCCTAGCTTCTCTTCTTAGCAGCTAGATTCTCTGCTTTTAAATGCTTGTGTAATTTGATGAGGCTCCCCTGGATAATCCCCCTTAGTTAAGGCCACTGGTGCCACATGACATATAATCTCATAGCACAATCTCAGGAGGCATAGCTTATCACAGTCAGCTGCTCTGAAGATGAGAGTGTAGTCTTGGGACTATTCCTAAATATTCTGCCTACCACAGGCTGCCTTTCCAGCTCTGTGGCCCTACTCTGCGGCTCCGGCTCTGTCCAGGCTCTTCTACCACTGTTTTTCTTCCCCGGGTCCTTTGTGCCTGAGGTGGTAAAGTCTTCCTGCTGTAGCTAGTGTCTGGGTCTTCATCCATCACCGTTTCCCTCACCTCCACCGGCATAAGGTAAGACCTTTGTAAAACTCCATTCATTTTTTTCCCCTTGAGCATATCATCTGTTTACTCTGAAGACTCTGACTGATGGAGCTGGTAAAACATAGTTTGATGAGATGCCATTATTCTTGTGTTCTCCTTATACTCAGAGAAGATGTTAGAGCTTAAGTCCAAGGAAACCCATAGGGAGAGGAAGGAATTTTGCAACTATGAACTCTAAAGAGTAAGACTGGTTTGTTCGACAGGTGCTGAGGATGGAATTGGATAATTCTATCTTGTGATTTGGATAGAGCAATAGGCATGAATTCAGATTGTTTATGTTCAAACTCAATCCTTCATTTTTAAAAACTGAAGTATAGTTGATTTACAATATTATATTAATTTCAGATATGCAGCATAGTGATTCAATATTCTTATAGATTATATTATGTTTAAAGTTATTATAAAATATTGGCTGTATTCCTTGTGCTGTATAATATATCCTTGTAGCTTATATATTTTTTAGATAGTAGTTTGTATCTCTTAATCCTCTACCCCATTTTGCCCCCTCTCCACTGGTAATCACTAGTTTGTTCTCTATATCTGTGAGTCTGTTTCTTCTTTGTTTTATTCACTAGTTTGTTTACTTTTTAGATTCCTTATACAAATAATAACATACAGTACTTGCCTTTCTCTGTCTGACTTATTTCATAATAGCCTCCAGGTCCAACCATGTTGTTGTAAGTGGCAAAATTTTATTCTTTTTTATGGCTAACATTCTATTGTGTGTGTGTGTATGTATGTATAGTAGTATATATGTATATATAAATATACATATATATATCTATGGTATGTGGTAAAGGGCTTCCCTGGTGTCTCAGAGGTAAAGAATCTACCTGCCAATGAAGGAGCGGCGGGAGACGTGGATTTGATCCCTGGGTTGGAAAGATCCCCTGGAGGAGGAACTAGCAACCCATTCCAGTATTCTTGCCTGGGAAATCCCATGGACAGAGGAGGCTGGTGAGCTATAGTCCATGAACTCAGAAAGAGTTGGACAGGACTGAGCGTGAAAGCACCATAGGCATAGGTATAGTTTACTCTAGTGTCATTATGATGCTAATATTTCTATGTAATTCTCTTAGTCCCTTTTTAGGTTCTGCTATTTGGTTTGTTAGCTTTAACTGTGAGAGCGGTGATTCTGAACTGAGGGATTCAAAGCAGTCCTTTCATGTCAAAGCACGTGCAGACATTGTAGCTAGACTGCCTGGCTGTACTCCTTGCTGGTTCTTGCCATTTGAGCAAGTTATTAATATTTTCTTCTCTGTTTTGGTTCTGTCTTCTAGAAAAGATCAATAATAGTAAGATCTACCTCATAGTGTTATTATTAGGAATCAGTGCTTCGCACATAGCAGGCAATAGTGTCTAATAATTTGAGCCGAAGCTCTATTTTCTAGAAGAAGGGGAATTCCCTTCTTCATTATAATAATTCCTGGCCCAACTAGCTCTCCTTTTATTTACAGTGATTGAAGCCAGTAGATAGGACTGAAGAAGGAGAAGGAAGCATTCCAAACTTGAGTCTTTTCATTCAAAAAATGTTTGTTGAATGTCTTGCAGGTTTGCCAGTCTGTGCTGAGCAGTGGGGTTGCAGCGGTGAGCACACTGCACACGGTCGCTTCTTCCCTAGAAGGAGAGAAGGGGTGGGAAGAGGAGAGGGACTGTGGCTTCCATGGGGAAGTTTTCTGACTTTGCTCCTAAGCACAAGTAGACATGTTCTGGGAATTCTTTGAAAGACTCTTGTGCAATTTTAATCAATTACATAATAAGATATGACCATGGGCTCTGATACATTATATGAAGGAAGGGTACATATTGTATGAGAGTGTGAAAAGCTTATCAGCCTGAACTAGCCCGAGAAGTCACAGCTGTCTGCTGTCTAGGAGGGTCCAGCTCATCAGAAGCCTATTTGCTGGATGTGTGTTGGGGGGCGGGGAGGGGATGGGCAGAGTTTGGAGGAGTGTTGTGGGCTTCCCAGGTGGTGTTAGTGATAAAGAATCCACCTGCCAATGCAGGAGATGCAAGAGATGTGAGTTCCATCCCTGAGTTGGGAAGATCCCCAGGAGTAGGAAATGTTAACCCACTCCAGTATTCTTACCTAGAAAATTCCATAGACAGAGGAGCCTGGTGCGCTACGGTCCACGGGGCTGCTGAGTCGGACATGACTGAGCAACTAAGAGCCGCAGGTGAGGAGTCTTCTAAACAAGATCTTGCATGCCTACTCAGTTGCTTGAGTCACGTCTGACTCTTTGTGACCCCATGGACCATAGCCCCACCAGGCTTCTCTGTTCGTGGGATTCTCTAGGCAAGAATACAGGCATGGGTTGCCATTTCCTTCTCCAGGGGATTACCCTGATGAGAAAAGGAGCCAGCTTGGACAAACTAGAAACCGGGGGTCTTGGTAGTAGGTTGGGCAGGGCAAGTTTGAGTAGAGTGTGGCATCTGCTATTTCAGTTTGTTTCCTCATCCAGTTCCCACTGGTTCTGGATCTGAGTTTTTGGAAAGCAGAGAAGGGGTGGGAAGAGGAGAGACTGTGGTCCCCACAAGGAAGTTGACTGATTTTGCTCCTGAGCACAGATAGACATGTTCTGGGAATTCTTAGCAAGACTCTGCAGGTGTTCTGCAGAAGTTGAGGTTCTGCATACACACATGGAGGCAGGAAAGAGTGGAATTTGGATTTTGACTGTTCCTGTGACCCAAACCTTACTTCCAGGTAGAGTGTGAACTTGGGGTGGTATGGGATACATAAAAATTTCAAACACAGTCTTCACTGTTTGGAGCAGTTATAAATTCTAGATTATAGCACAATATAGCAAACACTGGGTTGTCTTTAA
Source organism: Ovis aries (assembly GCF_016772045.2). Taxonomy (NCBI): domain Eukaryota; kingdom Metazoa; phylum Chordata; class Mammalia; order Artiodactyla; family Bovidae; genus Ovis; species Ovis aries. The sequence continues at coordinate 12,524,659 of NC_056074.1, forward strand.
TATGACGTGACACAGCTTGTTCCTTGCTCACAGTTTGGAAGTGGATATACAGGACACTCGGTACAAAGATGACCTTGAACACGGATTTTGTTAGAGAATTCAGGTCCCCAACATGGCAACATTGGGAGGAGGAATTGAGATCTACATTGTCAGTGTGGCTTAATGAAGGCAGAAAAGACTCAGTGAAAATTATTCCTTTAGGTTTGGACCTAAAATGCTTAAGAGATGAATCACTACAGTCATCTGTCCATTAAAAAGGAGGGCAGGGGACGCTTGGCATGTCTTTTTTTCTCCCCCAGGACAGTGATCCCCGTGCTGTTTTGATAGAAACAATTCTGTTCTAGAATCTACTTCAGTGAGTTTTATTCCTCTAATTAAATCAATCTTCTGGATTATCCAAGTACATGTTCTAGGATAAATTGTTTTACAAGATTTTCTTTGAATGAATCCCTGGAATCTAACAGAAACCTAATTAGTCCCCTTAATTGGTGTGGTCTATATGAAGAGGTGGAAGCTGACTGCTGATCCTAGAGTGTCTTCACTCTGCTAAGAGCTTCAGCCCCTGGTTTTTGGCAGTTATTAGTTACCCAGACAGATGGTGGATGGGTCTCTCCCCAAGGACTTGTGTACCTACAAGAGGACAAATAAATGCTCAATTTGAGAAGGTGAGTTATGTCTCCAGAAAGTAGTTTTACGTGTTGAACAAGTTTTGTTTCCAATTTAACCACCATGATATAATATAACTCTGGGCCACTTGGGCAAAGCTTAATTTGTGTAAAAGTGTGATACTGGTGGATGCCTTTGGCGGCCTCTGCTACTTGATTGGTGCACTGTTTTCATTGTCTCAGGCCCAGTTCACATACCAGCCCCCTCTTGAGTCATCCTGGATCTCCACTATAAAGGTAATACGGTGTCTTGGAAAGACTGCGGGTTTTGAAGTGACACGTATATTTGTATCCCATTTCTACAAATAGTTAGCTTCATGAAATTGTGCAGATTCCTTAATTTTTCTGATCTCAGTTCCCTGAGTGATACTAGAATATACTCAGCAGGGTTATTGTGAGGGTGAAATCTGATATGCTGGATAGTAAATAGTAAGCAGAAAATATCATCATTTCTTTACCTGTGCTCTTCTAAGTGTATGACTTATATCCCTACCTAGCATTTACTTCATTCTGCCTTGTACTATAATAGTCAGTTTAAAGCTTAAGGTGTGTAGGATTAGGTTCTAGTAACAAAAAGTTTCATGCATGTGATGGTTCAACACAATAGAAGTTTATTTCTTGCTCTTATAACAGTCCCAGGATCTGTTGAAGGGGATCTATTCTGTGCAACAGATGAATATATCGCTGAGAAAATTTAAGTTACTTGTCACATGAAGATTTCTGCATTAAAAAAGGATGGGCAAAGGAGAACAAGATGATGGAGGAGTAGGTGGACATGGAGTACATCTCTGTCTACAAATACATCAAGAACACACCTTCAGACATGGAAGTGCATGCAGAACACCCGCAGAGAGTGGACAGGAGGACCTGACCAGTGGAAAAGAATATATAGAACACACAAACTCGGTAGGAGGAAGGAACTAGGGGGAAAAAGAGGAGTGTTAGTAGGACTGGACCTGCCCTCGGCGGCTGGGGGAACTGAAGCAGGGGTCCGATCCCCACATCAGGGCAATTGTCTGAGTCGGAGGAGAAGCATTTAAGGCTGATGGTGAAAGAGCTGATCTGTGGCAGCCTAAATGGAATGAGAATCAGAAAGTCCTTGCTGCAGCCATACATACCCTGGACAGGGACATAGATCCCCTGGGAGGTGCAGTGGCTGGGAGCTGGAGTTTGGGGATTGTGGAGCAATCCCAGGGTGAGGGCTGCTGTTGACTGCAGAGAGACGGATAGAGGGGATATGAGGGAGGAGATCATGGTGGGAAATACCTGTGGAGGAAAGCAGGGCAGCCTGCTTTCCTGGTGGCCGCTGCTTCCACCAGCGTGGAAGCAAGGTGATACTGCTGAGTCACCAGTAGGCGGTGGAGCCATCACCATAGCCTCCCTCCGCCTACACACCATTATCGGCAACTGAATAGAGAGGCTGGCCCATCAAGCACCTGACACATTGAACTACAGAGTTGGACCCTATCCAGGGTGCTCCTTTAAGTGACTGACGTGCTGATCTACAGAGTAGGACCCCAGCCAGGGGGCCCCTCTTATGTGCCTGATACGGTGAAAAACAGAGAAGGACCCCACGTAAGGGAGCCTTCCAAGTGCCTGAACAGGTGGAGCTACAGAGAAATACTGGCCAAAGAGGCCTTCTGATCTCCAGCTATAAGAGGCTCAATAAAAGACTCTGATCGGGCCATAACTCCTGTGGCGGAGGCCGTCCATGTCCCTGCACACTTGGCACTGCCAAGGTCCCGTAATCCAAGCAGCTTCGCCATCTTCACACTCAACTCTCACTGGGGCAGAGCTACTACTAAGTTGCTTCAGTCGTGTCCGACTCTGTGTGACCCCATAGACGGCAGCCCACCAGACTCCCCCGTCCCTGGGATTCTCCAGGCAAGAACACTGGAGTGGGTTGCCATTTCCTTCTCCAGTTTTCCTTTAAAGTTGGAGGAAGTTACAGTTGGCAAAAAATGTCTTGCATCTATGTGCACAGGGTTGCTTTGGTAGTGTCCAACTCTTTGTGACCTGTAGACTGTGGGCTGCCAGGCTTCTCTGTCGGGGGTTGGGGGGTAGGGGGCAGTGGGGGGAGGTGGGGGGCTGTGGGGAGGTGGGGGGCGGTGGGGGGGTGGGGGGGGGGGGGGGGCAGTGGGGGGTGGGGGGCGGTGGGGTGGGATGTGGGGGGGTGGTTCTCCAGGCAAGACTGTTGGAGCGTATTGGCCAATACTGTTTGCCATACCCTTCTAGAGCACTATATTTCCTGCTACCCTAGCCGCCAACTCCCCTGAGTACTTGGTGCTGCCAGAACCCCTGCAACCCAAGCAGCTGCACCACCTCCACACCTGGCCCTCACAGGGGCAAACCCAAGTCCTCCAGGGCAGCCTCGGGAGCATACCCCAGTGGATGACCCACCTGCAGAGGTGGAAATTAAACCACAATTGAAACCCAGGGACAGTGTGGGTAGGGAAGAAGACCCAAAACCTTCCCCCCAGCTATACAAGCTGCAGATTAAACCCACAAGGTCAACTATGCAGACTCTGTGTCTATGGAATATATGAAAGGTCATTGAGAGCTCCCACAAAAGAGAATGCACTAGTTCTGATAGCTGTGGACGTTGGAGGCAAGAACACAGAGGAGTAGGACCAGATTAGAATCTGCGCTGCTCCCACAGCAGGTCCAGAGATTAGCACAGTGTTGGAGGGCATCCTAAGGAGGTGAGGTGGACTGTGACTCCCAGTGAGGGAAAGCACTCTGACAGCAGTGACTCAAGAAAAACATTTATTATGGTTTGACTTGTTCTGTAGATTCTTTTGGATTTTTTCTCTTTTTTCCCTTCTCCCTCTCCCCATTGTAGTTGTCGATTTTATTGACAGTATGAAATCTAATTAAGCTTTTCTTTTTTTCTTCAGTCACATTTTTTATTGTTGTTATAAACCTCTGCTTCTATGTTGGGCTTTTGCAGTTCTGAGGAGTTTTCCTTTTTTTTCCTTTCTCTTTTTTTCTTTTTAATTTTTTAAACCTATTATTATTTTTTCTACACTTATTCCTTTGTTTGCTTTTCCTACTGTTCTTCTTCCCTTGCAATTAATCTTTAATATATATAACTCTTCTGTATCTACCTCTGTTTAACTTTGCATTTCTATTCTTTATTTCTTATCTTTCTTTACTTTCTTCTCAATGAATTTGTTAGTTTTATTTTCATTGCTTTATTCCCCAATTGGCACCTTGCTTTAGTTTAGTTTTCCAGTTTGTGCTTCAGTTAGTTTTGTTCTGATAGATATAATTTTTGGTTTCCTTTGTTAACCTGGTCAATCTATTGTACTTTATTTTTGTTGGACTGTTTTGACATTACTCATGGTTGTATATGTATATGTGTATATTCCATTATTTTAATTATTATTTGCCTGATTTTGTAACTGGCATTTGTCTGGGGATCATCTTTGGTTTCTTGTTTTTGGATATTTGTTTTAATCTCACTTAATTCCATAAAAAACCACTTCGTTTCTGACCAGAGATCAAGCCCTGAGCCTTTGCATCACCAAACCACCAGTAGCACCCTGTGCAGAACACCTGGTGTAAACAACAAGCAAAACAAAAATACAAACCTAATCATCAGCAGACAGGATTACCACCTCACTGGCCTTGCCTATCAGCAGAAAAACAAACAAATATACAAACAAAACCTCAGCACAAATCTCACCCTTTAAGAAGCTTACACAAACCACTGGACCAACCTTGGGAGGGCAGAAACCAAAAGGAAGAAAGAACTCAATCCTGAAGCCTGGGAAAAGGAGACTGCAAGTGCAATAAGTTAAAAAAATAATGAAAAGGCAGAGAAATACTACAGAAATGAAGGAACAAACTAGAAATACAGAAGTCCAAATAAATGAAGAGGAAGCAGGTAAATTACCTGAAAAAGAATTCAGAATAATGATAGTAAAGATGATCAAAAACCTTGAAAGCAAAATGGAGAAAACGCAAGAATCAATTAACAAGGACCTCGAAGAATTAAAGAATAAACATGCAGAGACAAACAATTACTGAAATTAAAAATACTCTAGAGGGAATCAATAGCAGAATATCTGAAGCAGAAGAACAAATCAGTGTGCTGGAAGATAACATGCTGGAAATAACTTTGAAGAGCAGAATAAAGTAAAATGAATGAAAAAAATACTGAGGATAGTTTCAGATACCTCTGGGGCAATGTCAGACACACCAACATTTGAATCATAGGGTCCCAGAAGAAGAGAAAAAGAAAGGGTATGAGAAAATTTTTGAAGAGATTATAGTTGAAAATTTCCCCAACATGGAAAAGGAAATAGTCATTTAACTCCAAGAGGCACAAAGAGTCCCATACAGAATAAACCCAAGGAGAAACACACCAAGACACATATTAATCAAACCAACAAAGACTAAACACAAAGAAAGAATATTAAAAGCAGCAAAGGAGAAGCAACAAGTAACATACAAGGGAAATCCCATACCCTTAACAGCTGATCATTCAGTAGAAACTCTGTAGGCCAGAAGGGAATGGCAGGATATATTTAAAGTACTGAAAGGGGAAAATCTACAACCAAGATTACTGTACCCAGGAAGGATCTCATTCAAAACTGACGAAGAAATCAAAAAATTTTTAGACAAGCAAAAGTTAAGAGAATTCGGTACCACCAAACCAGCTTTACAACAAATGGTAAAGGGACTTATATAGCCAATAAGTACAAGAGAAGAAAAAAGATCAACAAAATCAACCCAAAACAATTAAGAAAAAGGCAATCAGTTCAGCTCAGTCGCTCAGTCACGTCCAACTCTTTGCAACCCCATGAATCGCAGCATGCCAGACCTCCCTGTCCATCACCAACACCCAGAGTTCACCCAAACTCATGTCCATCGAGTCGGTGATGCCATCAAGCCATCTCATCCTCTGCCGTCCCCTTCTCCTCCTGCCCCTAATCCCTCTATTTCTCAGTTCCATTGTAGAATCATAAGAAATTTGATTTAGGTCATACAGTGAAAGTGAGAAATAGATTTAAGGGCCTAGATCTGATAGATAGAGTGCCTGATGAACTATGGAATGAGGTTCGTGACATTGTACAGGAGACAGGGATCAAGACCATCCCCATGGAAAAGAAATGCAAAAAAGCAAAATGAATGTCTGGGGAGGCCTTAAAAATAGCTGTGAAAGGAAGAGAGGTGAAAAGCAAAGGAGAAAGGAAAGATATTAGCATCTGAATGCAGAGTTCCAAAGAATAGCAAGAAGAGATAAGAAAGCCTTCTTCAGTGATCAATGCAAAGAAATAGAGGAAAAGAACAGAATGGGAAAGACTAGAGATCTCTTCAAGAAAATTAGAGATACCAGGGAACATTTCATGCAAAGATGGGCTTGATAAAGGACAGAAATGGTATGGACCTAACAGAAGCAGAAGATATTAAGAAGAGGTGGCAAGAATACACAGAAGAACTGTACAAAAAAGATCTTCATGACCCAGATAATCACGATGGTGTGATCACTCATCTAGAGCAAGACATCCTGGAATGTGAAGTCAAGTGGGCCTTAGAAAGCATCACTATGAACAAAGCTAGTGGAGGTGATGGAATTCCAGTAGAGCTATTTCAAATCCTGAAAGATGATGCTGTGAAAGTGCTACACTCAACATGCCAGCAAATTTGGAAAACTCAGCAGTGGCCACAGGACTGGAAAGGTCAGTTTCATTCCAATCCCAAAGAAAGGCAATGCCAAAGAATGCTCAAACTACTGCACAGTTGCACTCATCTCACATGCTAGTAAAGTAATGCTCAAAATTCTCCAAGCCAGGCTTCAACAATATGTGAACCGTGAACTTCCTGATGTTCAAGCTGGTTTTAGAAAAGGCAGAGGAACCAGAGATCAAATTGCCAACATCTGCTGGATCATGGAAAAAGCAAGAGAGTTCCAGAAAAACATCTATTTCTGCTTTATTGACTATGCCAAAGCCTTTGACCGTGTGGATCACAATAAACTGTGGGAAATTCTGAAAGAGATAGGAATACCAGACCACCTGACCTGCCTCTTGAGAAACCTATATGCAGGTCAGGAAGCAACAGTTAGAACTGGACATGGAACAACAGACTGGTTCCAAATAGGAAAAGTAGTGCGTCAAAGCTGTATATTGTCACCCTGCTCATTTAACTTCTATGCAGAGTACATCATGAGAAACGCTGGACTGGAAGAAACACAAGCTGAAATCAAGATTGCCGGGAGAAATATCAATAAACTCAGATATGCAGATGACACCACCCTTATGGCAGAAAGTGAAGAGGAACTAAAAAACCTCTTGATGTGAGTGAAAGAGGAGAATGAAAAAGTTGGCTTAAAGCTCAACATTCAGAAAATGAAGATCATGGCATCCGGTCCCATCACTTCATGGGAAATAGATGGGGAAACAGTGGAAACAGTGTCAGACTTTACGTTTTTGGGCTCCAAAATCACTGCAGATGGTCACTGCAGCCATGAAATTAAAAGACGCTTACTCCTTGGAAGAAAAATTATGACCAACCTAGATAGTATATTCAAAAGCAGAGACGTTACTTTGCCGACTAAGGTCCGTCTAGTCAAGGCTATGTTTTTTCCTGTGGTCATGTATGGATGTGAGAGTTGGACTGTGAAGAAGGCAGAACACCGAAGAATTGATGGTTTAGAACTGTGGTGTTGGAGAAGGCTCTTGATAGTCCCTTGGACTGCAAGGAGATCCAACCAGTCCATCCTAAAGGAGATCAGTCCTGGGTGTTCTTTGGAAGGAATGACGCTAAAGCTGAAATTCCAGTCCTTTGGCCACCTCATGCGAAGAGTTGACTCATTGGAAAAGACTGTGATGCTGGGAGGGATTGGGGGCAGGAGGAGAAGGGGACGGCAGAGGATGAGATGGCTGGATGACATCATGGACTCGATGGACATGAGTCTGAGTGAACTCTGGGAGTTGGTGATGGGCAGGGAGGCCTGGTGTGCTGCGATTCATGGGGTTGCAAAGATCGGACACGACTGAGCGACTGAACTGAACTGAATGGTCTAGTAGTTTTCCCTACTTTCTTCAATTTAAGTCTGAATTTGGCAATAAGGGGTTCATGATCTGAGCCACAGTCACCTCCTGGTCTTGTTTTTGCTGACTATATAGAGCTTCTCTATCTTTGGCTGCAAAGAATATAATAAATCTGATTTCTGTGTTGACCATCTGATGATGTCCATATTTAGAGTCTTCTCTTGTGTTGTTGGAAGAGGGTGTTTGCTATGACCAGTGCATTCTCTTGGCAAAACTCTATTAGCCTTTGCCCTCCTTCATTCCGTATTCCAAGGCCATATTTGCATGGTTTCCCTGGTGGCTCAGAGGTTAAAGTGTCTGCCTCCAATGCGGGAGACCTGGGTTTGATCCCTGGGTCGGGAAGATCCCCTGGAGAAGGAAGTGGCAATCCACTCCAGTATTCTTGCCTGGAGAATCCCACGGACAGAGGAGCCTGATAGGCTACAGTCCACACAGCCACAAAGAGTCAGACACGACTGCGCAACTTTACCTTCACCAGGTGTCTTGATGTCCTACTTTTGCATTCCAGTCCCCTATAATGAAAAGGACATCTTTTTTGGGTGTTAGTTCTAAAAGATCTTGTAGGTCTTCATGGCACCATTCAACTTCAGCTTCTTCAGTGTTACTGGTTGGTACATAGGCTTGGATCACCGTGATATTGAATGGTTTCCCTTGGAAATGAACAGAGATCGTTCTGTTGTTTTTGAGATTGCATCCAAGTACTGCATTTGGACTCTTTTGTTGACCATGAAGGTTACTCCATTTCTTCTAAGGGATTCCTGCCCACAGTAGTAGATATAATGGTCATCTGAGTTAAATTCACCCATTCCAGTCAATTTTAGTTCACTGATTCCTAGAATGTCGACGTTCATGCTTGCCATCTCCTATTTGACTACTTCCAATTTGCCTTGATTCATGAACCTAACATTCCAGGTTCCTGTGCAATATTGCTCTTTACAGCATTGGACCTTGCTTCTATCACCAGTCATATCCACAAGTGTATTGTTTTGCTTTGGCTCCATCCCTTCTTTCTTTCTGGAGTTATTTCTCCACTGATCTCCAGTAGCAATTTGGGCACCTATCGACCTGGGGAGTTCCTCTTTCAGTGTCCTATCATTTTGCCTTTTCATACTGTTCATGGGGTTCTTAAGGCAAGAATACTGAAGTGGTTTGCCATTCCCTTCTCCAGTGGACCACATTAGGAACATATATATCAAGAATTACTTTAAATGTAAATAGATTAAATGCTTCAACCAAATGACACAGACTGGCTGAATGGATAAGAAAACAAGACCCATATATGCTGTCTACAAGAAACCCACTTCAGACCTAAAGACACACATAGACCGAAAGTGAGAGTATGGAAAAATATATTCCATGCAAATGGGAAGCGAAAGAAAGCTGGAGTAGCAATCCTCATATCAGACAAAACAGACCTTAAAATAAAGAAGATTACAAGAGATAAGGAAGGACACTACATAATGATCAAGGGATCAATCCAAGAGGAAGACATAACAAGTTGTAAATATCTATGCACCTAACATAGGAGCACCTCAATACATAAGACAAACAGTAACAGACATAAAAGGAGAAATTGACAGTAACACAATAATAGGAGACTTTAACACCCCACTCACACCAATGGACAGATAATCAAAACAGAAAAGTTTATAAGGAAACACAAGTCTTAAATGATACATTAGATGAGATCGATCTTATTGATACATTCAGGACATTCCATCCAAATGGAGAAGAATACACCTTCTCAAGTGTACATGGAATATTCTCCAGGATAGACCACATCTTGGGTCACAAATCAAACCTCAGTAAATTTAAGAAAGTTGAAATCATATCAAGCATCTTCTCTGACCAAAACACTATGAGACTAGATATCAATTACAAGAAAAAAACTGTAAGAAACATAAACACATGGAGATTAAACTGCACATTTCTAAATAACCAATGGGTTACTGAAGAAATCAAAAGGGAAATAAAAAAATTTCTAGAAACAAATGACAATGAAAACACAACAACTCAAAACCTGTGGGATGCAGCAAAAGCAGTCCTAAGAGGGAAGTTTATAGCAATACAATCCTAACTCAAGAAACAAGAAAAACATCAAATAGCCTAACTTTACACCTAAAACAACTAGGAAAGAAGAACAAAAAATCCCAAATTTAGTAGAAAGAAAGAAATCATAAAGATCTGAGCAGAAATAAATGAAACAGAAATGAAATAAAATAGTAAAGATTAATAAAATTAAAGCTGGTTCTTTGAGAAGATAAACAAAATTGACAAACTTTTAGCCAGACTCATCAGATAAAAAGAGAGAAGAATCAAATTGACAAAATTAGAAATGAAAAAGGAGAGGTTACAACAGGCAATGGAGAAACACAAAGGATTATAAGAGACTATTATGAACAACTATATGGCAATAAAATGGATAACCTGGAAGAAATGGACAGATTCTTAGAAAAGTTCAATCTTCTAAGACTGAACAAGAAAGAAATAGAAATTATGAACAACCCAATTACAAGCACTGAAATTGAAGCTGTGATCAAAAATCCCCCCAAAAACAAAAGTCCAGGACCAGGCGGCTTCACAGGAGAATTCTATCAAACATTTAGAGAATAGGTAATGCCTAGCCTTCTAAAACTCTCTCAAAAAATTGTAGAGGAAGGAACACTTCCAAACTCATTCTACGAAGCCACCATCACCCTGATATTAAAACCAGACAAAGACAACACACAAAAAAGAAAACTACAGGACAATATCACTGATGAACATAGATGCAAAAATCCTCAGCAAGCAGAATTCAGCAACACATCAAAAAGCTCATACACCATGATCAAGTTGGGTTTATTCCAGGAATGCAAGGGTTCTTCAATATACACAAGTCAATCAGTGTGTATACCATATGAACAAATTGAAAGATAAAAACCATATTATTATCTCAATAGATGCCAAAAAAGCCTTTGACAAAGTCAGCACCTATTTATGATTAAAACTCTTCAAAAATGGGCATAGGCAAAACCTACCTCAACATAGTAAAGGCCATATATGATAAACCTACAGCAAACATCATTCTCAATGGTGAAAAACTGAAAGCATTACCCCTAAGATGAGGAACAAGACAAGGGTGTCCACTTTCACCACTATTATTCAACATAGTTCTGGAATCCTTCAGAAATCAAAGAAAAAGAAATAAAGGGAATCCAGATCAAAAAAGAAGTGATTCTCTCACTGTTTGCAGACGACATGATACTGTACATAGAAAACCCTAAAGATTGTATCAGAAAATTACTGTATCATAAAATTATAGTATCAGAAAACAGTGAATTTAGCAGTTTCAGGATATAGAATCAATACACAGAAATCTCTTGCATTTCTATATAATAACAATGAAAAATCAGAAAGAGAAATTAAGGAATAAATCCCATTCACCATTGCAACAAAAAGAATTAAATATCTAGGAATAAACTTACCTAAGGAGACAAAAGGCGATGGCACCCCACTCCAGTACTCTTGCCTGGAAAATCCCACTGACGGAGGAGCCTGGTGGGCTTCAGTCCATGGGGTCGCGAAGAGTCGGACCTGACTGAGCGACCTCACTTTCACTTTTCACGCATTGGAGAAGGAAATGGCAACCCACTCCAGTGTTCTTGCCTGGAGAATCCCAGGGACGGGGAGCCTGGTAGGCTGCCGTCTATGAGGTTGCACAGAGTCGGACATGACTGAAGCGACTTAGCAGTAGCACTTAGCAGTAGCAAGGAGACAAAAGAACTGTACACTTGAAATTATAAGACACTGATGAAAGAAATCAAAGATGGCAAAAACAGATGGAGAGAGATTCCATGTTCTTGGATAGGAAGAATCAATATTGTGAAAATGACTATACTACCAAATGCAGCCTACAGATTCAATGCAATTCCTATCAAATTACCAGTGGCATTTTTCACAGAACTAGAACAAAAATTTTCACATTGCATATGGAAACATAAAAGACCCCGAATAGCCAAAGCAGTCTTGAGAAAGAAGAATGGAGCTGGAGGAATCAGTTTTCCTGACTTCAGTACAAAAAGCTACAGTCATTAAGACAATATGGTACTGGCACAAAAACAGAACCAAAGGAACAAGACAGAAAGCCCAGAAATAAACTCATGCACCTATGTGTACCTTACTTTTACAAAGGAGGTAAGAATATATAATGGGGCAAAGACAGCCTCTTCAATAAATGGTTCTGGGAAACTGGACAGCTAAGTGTAAAATAATGAAATTATAACACTTCCTAACACTGTACACAAAGATAAACTCAAAATGGATTAAAGACCTAAATATAAGACCAGAAACTGTAAAACTCCTAGAGGAAAACATAGGCAGAACACTGGATGACATAAATCAAAGCAAGATCCTCCATAGCCCACCTCCTAGAGAAATGGAAATAAAAACAAAAGTAAACTAGTGGGACCTGAATAAACTTAAAAGCTTTTACACAGCAAAGGAAACTATAAGCAAGGTGCAAAGACAACCCTCAGAATGAGAGAAAATAATAGCAAATGAAACAACTGACAAAGGATTAAGTTCCAATCTATACAAGCAGCTCATACAACTCAATGCCAGAAAAATAAACAATCCAATCAAAAAATGGGAAAAAGACTTAAACAGACATTTCTCCAAAGAAGACATACAGATGGCTAGCAAACGCATGAAAAGATGCTCAACATCGCTCATTATTAGAGAAATGCAAATGAAAACTACAATGAGATATCACCTCACACCGATCAGAATGGCCATCATCAAAAAGTCTACAAACAATAAGTGCTGGAGAGGGTGTGGGGAAAAGGGAACACTCTTGCACTGTTGGTGGGAATGTAAATTGATACAGCCACTATGGAAGATGGTGTGAAGATTCCTTAAAAAACTAGGAATAAAACCACCATATGACCCAGCAATCCCACTCCTAGGCATATATCCTGAGGAAACCAAAATTGAAAGAGACGCCTATATCCCGTTGTTCATTGCAGCACTATTTACAATAGCTAGAACATGGAAGCAACGTAGATGCCCATTGACAGAGGAATGGATAAAGAAGTTGTGGTACATATACACAATGGAATATTACTCAGCCATAAAAAGGAACATATTTGAATCAGTTCTGATGAGGTGGATGAACCTATAACCTATTATGCAGAGTGAAGTGAGTCAGAAAGAGAAAGATAAATATCGTATTCTGTTGCACATATATGGGATCTAGAAAAATGGTACTGAAGGATTTAGGAGGTAAAGAATATAGGAGGTGGGTCACAGAGGATCTTGCTTTGATTTATGTCATCGAGTGTTCTGCCTATATTTTCCTCTAAGAGTTTTATAATTTCTGGTCTTACATTTAGGTCTTTAATCCATTTTGAATTTATCTTTGTGTACAGTGTTTGGAAGTGTTATAATTTCATTCTTTTACATGTAGCTGTCCAGGGCAGCAATGGAGAAACAGATATAGAGAACAGACTTATGGGCTTAGGGAGAGGGGAGTAGAGAGTGAGATGTGTGGAAAGAGTAACATGGAAACTTACATTACCATCTGTAAAATAGATAGCCAACGGGAATTTGCTGTGTGGCTTAGGAAACTCAAACAGGGGCTCTGTGTCAGCCTAGAGGGGTGGGATGGGGAGGTAGATGGGAGGAAGGTTCAAAAGGGAGGGGATATATGTACACCTATGGCTGATTCATGTTGAGGCTTGGCAGAAAACAACAAAATTCTGTAAAGCAATAAAAAAAATTAAAAAGAAAAAAAAAAGGACGTTAAGCAAATATCAGATTAAGGATGTTATTTCCCCAAGCAAGCCTTTTCTTTCAGAGGATCTCAAAGTAGCCATCCTCATACTGAAAGAGGGAGAGACAGAAGCATAGGGACTAGCAAGAAATAAATAAAATAAAATACACTTCATGTCACTTATATGTGGAATCAAAGGAAATACAACAAACTAGTTATGATATACCGAAAAAGAAACAGACTTATAGATCCAGAGAACAGGCTAGCAGCTACTAGTGGGGAGATGGAAGGCAGGACAACATGTGAGTCTTTGCAACCCTAGGGACTGTAGCTTGCCAGGCTCCTCTGTCAGTGGGATTCTCCAGGCAAGAATACTGGATTGGGTTGCCATTTCCTCCTCGAGGGGATCTTCCCAATCCAGGAATCGAACCCGTGGCTCTGGTGTCCTCTGAATTGACAGGTGGATTCTTTATCACTACGCCATCTGGGAAGCCCAGGGCAACATGTGGTAGGGAATTATGAGGTACAGCTTACTACATAATTTAAATAAGCTACAAAGATGTATTGTACAACACAGGAAGTATAGCCAGTATTTTATGACCATGTGCCATGCTGTGTGCTATGTTGCTTCAGTTGTATCTGACTCTTTGCGACCCCTTGGCCTGTAGCCTGCCAGGCTCCTCTGTCCATGGAATTTCCCAGGCAAGAATACTGGAGTGGGTTGCCATTTCCTTCTTCAGGGGATCTTTTCAACCCAGGGTTTGAACCTATGTCTCCTGCCTTGCAGGTGGCTTCTTTACTGCTGAGCCACCAAGAAAGCCCATAATGACTATAGGTGGAATTAACCTTTAAAAATTGTGAATCTCTGTACTGTACACCTGTAACTTATATAATACTGTGCATCAACTACGCTTCAATAAAAAATGAAATCAAACCAAAAACAGCCTTCAGAAACACGTGTGGGAAAGAAGTTGCACATGTGACTGACTGAAAGCAAAGTTATATCCAGCCCTGTTGGGTATATTTCTGTCTTTTGCTAGAATAGAATGCAGATCTTCTAAGAGCAGTGACTTTGTTTACTGTTCCCTACATCTCCTTTTCCAGGACCTGACCCTATAAATGCTGAACTGAAGTTCACTGAGGCTCTTGAATCTTCTGGATGAAGGATATATCAGTATCAGAGACTTAAATGCCAATGTTTGAGTACCACATAGGCATTTTTGGTGCCTATGGTCTCTTGGCACCTAAGCTAGGTGCTGGGGAGGACACTGTGGGAGTAAAGCAGATGTGGCCCCATGCTGCCCTCTTGCAGCTATCAGCCTATGGGGGACACACATTTATCCAATGATCACAGACATGGTTAATGTCACACTCTAATAAATGCTAAGAGTGTTAAAGCTGAAAAGAGGGGTAAATGGCTAAACTTCAGGTACTACAAAGCGCTAGCAAGAGAGGGACTGAAGAGCAGATGAAGTTTGGGGATCTACTGAATCACCCTCAGGTGGGCAGCTCCTTCAGCTAGATGACAGCTAGCCTCCACGGGCCTTCCAGGTGGCTCAGTGCTAAAGAACCTGCCTGCCAATGCAGGAGATGTGGGTTTGATCCCTGGGTTGGGAAGATCCCCTAGAGAAAGAAATGGCAAGCCACTCTAGCTTTCTTGTCTGGAGAATCCCGTGCATAGATGAGCCTGGCGGGCTACAGTCCGTGGGGTCACAGAATAGTCAGACACGAGTTAGCGACTGAACAGCAACATCTGCCCTGCAAATGTTTAGCTAAATGACGTTGCAGACAGAACTTATTTTGGAGTCAAGGAGATTGAAATTCAAATCCTGGTTCTGCTCTTTACTAGCTGGGTCAAATGGGTAAATTACTTAGCCCCTCTGTTCCTCCATTTCATGATTAAATGGGATTCATGATGCTGCTGATGAAGATGAGAACAGACATTTTGGGGGACCTCATTGTATGCTTGGCAACATCCAGAGTATGTTACTTCCTTTAACGAGATTGTTGTGAGGGGTAAATGAATTGATATATTTAAAGTTTGTGGCAATGTTGGCACAAAGCAGGAATCTAGAGACAGTGTCCATGGACAGAGTTACCAAAGGTGGGTTGTTGGGGTCTGCTGCATATGTAGGCAATAAGGGGAGGATTTATAAACAGTAATAAATCTGTGTGTAAAATTCCCTTGCTTTTTATTATCATCATAAACTAGCCATTCTAAACAATGTCAGTTATAAAATACAGGTCCCTGGAAGAAAAAACAAAAAAGACTTTTGCTGTGGGTACTATGTAGGTTGAACAATTTCAACATGGACACACACACACTCGTATATTTTATTGAAGTATGACTGATTTACCAGATTGCGTTAGTTTCAGGGGTACAGCAATGTGATTCAGTTATGTGGATATATATATATATATTTCAGATTATTTTCCATGATAGGTTATTATAAGATATTGAATATAGTTCCCTGTGCTATATGGTAAATCCTTGTTTCTTGTCTATTTTATGCATAGCAGTTTGTATATGTTAATCTCCTACTCCTAATTTATCCCTGCCCCACTTCCCCTTTCCTGTGGTAACCATGTTTGTTCTCTATGTCTGTGAGTCTGTAGAAACAGACTCAGTTTTGTATATAGATTCATTTATATTGTTTTTTAGATTCTACATATAAGTGATAACATACAATATTTGTTCTTTTCTGTCTGACTTAGTTCACTTAGTATGATATTCTCTAGATCCATCCATGTTGCTGCGAATGGCAATATTTCATCCTTTTTTTTTTAATGGCTGAGTAACATTCCAGTGTATATACGTACCACGTCTTAAACCAATGATCTGTTGACGGGCATTTGGGTTATTTCCATATGTTGGCTATTGTAAATAGCTCTGATGTGGAGTGTGTATATCTTTTTGAATTAGAGTTTTTCTCTTTTCTGGATATAGGCCCAGGAGTGGGATTCCTGGATCATATAGCGGCTCTATTTTTAGTTTTTTTAAGGAGCCTCCATACTGTTCTACATAGTGGCTACACCAGTTTACATTCCCACCAACAATGTAGGAGGGTTCCCTTTTCCCTACACCCTCCCCAGCATTTATTATTTGTAGACTTCTTTATGGTATCCATTCTGACTGGTGTGAGGTGATACTTCATTGTCGCTTTGATTTGCGTTTCCCTAATAGTTTGTGACGCTGAGCACCTTTTCATGTGTCTATTGGCCATCTTTATGTCTTCTTTGCAGAAACGTCTATTTAGGTATTCTGCCTAGTTTTTGATTGGGTTGCTTATTTTTTAATATTTAGTTATATGCGTTATTTTCATGCACTGTCAGTTGCATGGTTTGCAAATACTTTCTCCCACTCTGTAGGCTGTCTTTTCATTTTGCTGATGGTTTCCTTTGCTGTATGGCTACATATATTTATGCTTCATCTAGTACATTTTTGTTACTTCTTCTTTATTTAAAATAGTAATTTACATGAAAGTTACTTTGCAGATTTCTCAATTCAGTCAGCGCCTAACACTTGTAGACTCATCTACAGGTGTGAGTTTCAAAAGTAATTCATAATGACATGGAATTTATTCCAGCCATTTTGGGCACAGTTCCCTGTGGTCCTATATATTTCTGCACTTAAGCAAGTAGATTAAAAGTAGATAGCACGGTGATTACAAAGTGAAGAAACAGAACTTGAATTACTTCAATTCTTGGAAAATTGTGGAGAACTTCTTCTCTTCAAAGAATTTCTTCGTGTGTTTTCTGCCCTCTCTTTTAAAGTAAAAGTAGTTACTGTATATAACCCTCCCTTCTATACTTTAATATTTATATGAGCTTAAACTTTTTATTGTTATGAAAATATGTGTGAAATTTTTTTCTGCTGTCTGCATACCTTGTCTTATCATCCTGATTATTTATTTTCTATCATGATTATTACCGAAAATAAACTTATTTTATGGTGGAGGGAGGTGTTAAAAATTATCCTCATTGAATGTCACATTTGCTGGCTATGGAGCATTAATACTATTTTTTTCCCTATTCTTTTTTCTTAGGTCAGTTAAGAGATGCTTCACCATCTTGGGTTGCAGAAGGTGAAAGTGTTAGTCGCTCAGTTAAGTCTGACTTTTTGAGATACCATGGACTGTATCCTCTGTCCATGGGATTCTCCAGGCAAGAATACTGGAATGGGTGAATACTGGAATGGCAAGAATACTGGCATTCCCTTCTCCAGAGGATCTTCCTGACTCAGGGACTGAACCCAGGTCTCCTGCATTGTAGGTAGATTCTTTACTGTCTGAGCTACCATAAAATACTATTGTTTAGTATACTGCTTTAGTTTTGCCTTGAAGAGAGGTTCAGGTGGGTTGAGTGATGACTCATTGACTTTCCCCAGACCACAAAAGAAACTCCTGAACTCAGGAAATTAGTGACTGAAAGATCGTTTATTCTAAAGGTATCAATTGCAGACGTGGAGGGTTGTGATGAAAGACACAAAGGCCTATAAACCTCAAGCCGGAGGCAAAGGAAACTGGTGTTCGTGGAATCAAAGTGCTGGAGTGACAGGCAGGCTGGGATCGAGGCAGCATCTAACACTGCCTCCTGGACCGAATCCTCAGTGAGCTGACCTGGGTAAGGGAGCACACCCTGCATCTTCCACAGTCACTGGGGGTTAACTGTCTTCACTGATTCAAACACGCGGAGCCCTGGGTGGGCTGTGCTGTGCCATCCATCGTGCAAGCTTTCATTAAATCGCTACTATTTTGCTTCAGCTCCATTCTCTTGCAGTGCTTATTGATTGTTCAGGATGTGCAGGTGCTGTGCTGTGAAAGCAGGGCTTTCACATTCGCTTTCAGTACTTGGGCCGGGCTATTAAGAGACAGTAATGTAGGGATAAGGGGGCTGGATTTTGTTGTTACACAAAACTGACTTTCAAATATCGTTGTCTCTGATAGTTCCCAGCTGTGTGACTTTGGGCAAGTTAACTAACCTCTCTGGGCCTCCAGTGCCTCATCTGTAAAGCGGGAATACATAATAAGTGCCTGGCTGAGTAGTCAAGAGAATTAAGGGCAGCAGTGTGAGAAAAGCCCAAGAACACTGCCTGACACCCTGCAGGCCCTCAGATGGCTACAATTTTATCTCTTGGTGAAAATGAAAAAGGCCTAGAGAAGTAAGTGATTTGTTTGCGTGTTCAGTTGCTCAGCTGTGTCTGCTGACTCTTTGCGACCCCATGGACTATAGCCTACCAGGCTCCTCTGTTTGTGGGATTTCTCAGGCCAGAATGCTGGAGTGGCGAGACGTTGCCATTGTTTCCTCCAGGAAATCTTCCCTGGGTCACCAGGGATTCAACCAGCGTCTTCTGCAATGGCAGGCGGATTCTTTACTGCTGCGAAGTTACTTGTTTGAGTGTACAAAACCAGCCCCAATGCTTCGTGTGTTTATCTCTCTCTAGAAGGCACTCTGCTATAGTTCTCCCGCAGCGGCCGGCGAAGCCATGCTGCTTTGCTAGGTGTGGTCTCTCTCCAGTGGCCACGCCGCCGGAGGTGATGGAATCATGTCCAGATGTAGCAATGCCTGTGACCCATGTGGTGAGAGGGGGAGGATATCTCCCAGAAGAAGCCCCACGTGTGGAAAGTGTGCGGGTGTTTGTTTAGACAGAACACTGGGTGTCCAGTCAGTAGTGTTCTAGCTCTTGTACTTCTGCATTTTGTTAGCTGTTCAGAGCTATAAGTGATGGCACACATGCCCTCAGGACGCCTGGCTCTCTCTTCCCTTTAGGTGGTATGGAGAGTCTATACGGTATCAGTATTCACGAAGCTGGCCGTGAATAAAGATGCTTTGGTGTCCTAATGTTGAAATGCGTGATGCAGGGTGTGAGGAGCTTACATTTAGAAGACGGGTGAGGAACTCCCAGGACCTGCATCTCTGAATTAGGGGGTCAGGGTACTGGTGGCAGATATGATATAAAATAATACAATGGTGCGTGCTCAGTCATGTCCGGACTCTTTGGGACCCCATGAACTGTACCTGCCAGGCTCCTCTGTCCATGGGATTTCCCAGGCAAGAATATTGGAGTGGGTTACCATCTCCTCCTCCCGGGGATTTTCCTGACCCAGGGTTTGAACCAAGGTTTCTCATGTCTCCTGCATCGGCAGGCAGATTCTTTACCACTAGCGCCACCTGGGAAGCCCAATACCTCTTAATTGCTGTGGTTATGGAAAGTGGCTATAGCCAGAGAGGGTTGTGAAATGTTGCTGCACGAAAGGTTTTTATCCCTAGTTAACTTAAGGAAACACCTTCAAAAGGCACTCTTTGAATCCATATAGGAAATGTATATCCCTTAGCCCCATAAGTGGCAGCTCACATGACTGATTAAATATAAGATTATGTGGCCCTGATGTTCTATGTCTCTTGGTTACTCCAGGCTCTAAGAGAGGATTTGGGGGCTATTAGCAGATTCACCTGCTTTTTTTTTTTTTTTTTGGTAGTCTCACCTACTGAGTAACTAGCTGGGAGAATCAGGAGCTGCATTTAGCTTGAACTTCAGATTACAGAAATAAAGAGTTAGGTCTTCTAATTTTTTCACACATAGTCTTGATAAATGCTTTAATAAATGGGCAAATGCGGGTACTTCTGCATTTCAGAGACAGTGTTGCAGAGGCAGGTTCTGTGATGGGGTTTGAAAGAAGTGGAATGTTAATTGCTTAGTTGTGTCCAACTCTTTTGCAGGCCCATGGACGGTAGCCTACCAGGCTCCACTAACCATGGAATTCTCCAGGCAAGAATACTGAAGTGGATAGCCATTTCCTCCTCCAGGGGATCCTCCCAATCCAGGGATGGAACTTGGTTCCCTTGCCTTGCCAGCAGGTTCTTTACCATGTGAGTCACCAGGAAATAGGTTTAGCCTGTACCTAAGGAAGAGGGGGGCAAAGGAGGCAGGGTTGGGTAGTGGGGCAAGTAGAGCTGCAATGCAGGCCCAAGGACAGCCTCGGCCAACCTGTGGGGAGCTCTGGAGCCATTCAGGGTGTCTCTGTTGGGCTGAGATCACCAGACCCTTAGCCCGCTGCATCAGCTGGTCGTTGTTTGTGGGTCGCCCTGGGGTCACCCTGGGTCACCCTGGGGTCACCCTGGGGAGGATGTGCAGCAGACGCAGTTCCTGGGGCGGGCACCAGGGGGCTCTTCACAGCTGACCCTCCCAGTAGCCGGGTGGCAAGTCTTTAAATGAAAGGAAGGGAAACGGAGCGTGTTGTGTCCATCACACACTGGTATTTTATAAAGGGTGGGGTGTTTGTGACAGCGTGTGTGTGATCATTCATCAGAAAGGAAAAAGGAGACTTTCACTCAGTTTACCTGGGTTTTCTGAGACATAACGGCCTTTGAACACAAGGTGGTGCTGCGGCGTCAGTTTGAGGAGCTTTGACGCAGCTAGGAATGCTGAAAGAAAAAACCATGTTACTCTCTTTACGAAGGAAAACTGTCGGGAAGAAGCTGAGATGCTGTTTTAAAGTCATTTTGCCCCTAGACAACGGAAGTACTCAGAAGAGGTGAGAGCTAGTGTGTGCGCGCGTGCGTGTCCCCGCACAGGTACAGACGACGCGGGGGATGGCGGAGCCATCTCGCTCCTCAGTCTTCCTTCTGGAAAAAAATACTCCCCTGAGCGTCTGCTCCTGGGTTCTAGGACCTGGAAGATCACTGGGGTAACACAAATGAACAATATCTGGCTTCCCCTATGTGAGTTTAGATAAAACGATGAAATGGCAATGGCATCTGTATGTACCCAAAAATACGTTTCATGGGTACTGCATTCCTGTCAGAGCTTAGGGAGCGATGAGGGGAGGGGCTCGTGGAGCTAAACCTGGAGCTAGTTACTTAGCTTTCAGTTTAAGAGACAACTACATATATATATATATATATATATATATACATATGTATATATATATATATATATACGCACACACACTGATGGATGACTCATGTCGTACGGCAGAAACCAACAAAACATTGCAAAGCAATTTATCAGGATAAAGCAATTGCTTTACCCTCCAATTAAAAATAAATAATAAAAAAAGGCACCTATAACATAAGGGTGGTGGCTCAGACAGTAAAGAATCTGCCTGTAACACAGGAGACCTGGGTTCGATCCCTGGGTCTGTAAGATCTCCTGGAAAAGGAAATGGCAACCCATTCCAGTACTCTTGCCTAGAGAATTCCATGGATGGAGGAACCTGGTGGGCTACAGTCCATGGGGTTGCAAAGAGTCAGACACGACTGAGTGACTAATACACACACAGAGCGTGAGGCTTAAGCCCATGGTTCTAGGGTCAGATGCCTAGATCTATGTCTGATCCCTGCTACTTTCCTGCTGTATGAATGAAGTGAAGTCGCTCAGTCGTGTCTGACTCTGTGACCCCATGGACTGTAGCCTACCAGGCTCCTCTGTCCATGGGATTTTCCAGGCAATAGTACTGGAGTGGATTGCCATTTCCTTCCCCAGGGGATCTTCCCGACCCAGGGATTGAACCCAGGTCTCCCACACTGTAGACAGACGCTTTACCGTCTGAGCCACCAGGGAAGTCCTGTATGAATAGTGTATGAATAGTGACATGCTTACTTTGTGCCTTTAAAAAGCTCTTAGATGTAACTATAAGTGTCGTTCCTCCATGACAGGGCTCTGTGAGGATTCATTGACAGCTAATGCACTTGGCAGGGGCTGCTCT
The DNA here is from genome assembly GCF_016772045.2 of Ovis aries. Lineage (NCBI taxonomy): Eukaryota > Metazoa > Chordata > Mammalia > Artiodactyla > Bovidae > Ovis > Ovis aries. Next base: position 12,546,842 of record NC_056074.1, read on the forward strand.
TATTTTTGAATGTTCTCTGTTAGCTCCTGAATGTGCCTGAGGTGAAGTCCTGTGCTAGTTGCCTGGGAAGCAGAGATGGACACAGAAGCCTCACGGAGCGCACCGGAGACAGGTGTGCATGTCACGCAGTAAAAATCAAGGTGTGAAGTCTAGGAGCAGATTACACCCAGGCTTAATGGAGCAGGAGGAGGGGCACCGAACTGAGTCTTGATGGGGGAGGGAGCAGTGCAGAGCCTGAGGAAAGCTCCGGGGCTCCTTGGACTGCATCGTTAAAAGATGAGTGAGTTCGGCACTTGAGTATGGGAGCAGATGACTGGTTGATGGAACTGGGGAGAGGGGACCGACAGGAAGCCTGCGACAGAAATCCACGAACAGGGAAGGACTAACAGCTCAGTGCTGCAAAGTGTGAAGTCCGAGTGTGAAGTGCTAAGGGTCTAGGTTGGGGAGGGCGTCAGTCTCCGACCTTGTCTTGACCCCTGAAAGTCATGGACGGTTTTAAACAGGACAGTGTTTCCAGCCATCAGGCTTGGCTTCCCCAGGGGATTCAATATTAATGGATGGATGAATCCAAGCAGAGTAGCATTTTAGCAGATCAATGGAGGGAGGAGCAGTGGGGTTGGGCCTCCAGTGGCTGAAGTCTAAAGACTCATTCTAAATAAACAAATACATTCATCTGTAAGGTATGCATGCTTGCCAAGTCCTTTCCCACTCTCTGTGGACTGTAGCCCACCAAGCTCCTCTGTCCATGGGATTTCCCAGGCGAGAACACTGGAGTGGGTTGCTGTTTCCTTCTCCAGGGGATCTTCCTGACCCAGGGACTGAACCTGTATCTCCTGTATTTGCAGGCGGATTCTTAAGCATTGTGCCACCTGGGAAGCCCCATACGTATGTATATGTGTGTGTACATATACCTGTATGTATATTGTAAAGGCAATGCACGCTTTTAAAAAACAGACAAGAAGTACAGAAAGCCGTGTAGTGAAAAGGTAAAAATTCTCCTTCATTTGAAAATTTTCTAACCCTGATTCTCGGAGGTAACTGCTGCTCAGAGTTTTCTTAGGTTTCTTTCCAGACAGATGCAGGCAGACCCACCTCCCCAGGAAAACCCAGTACGGTGCTAAGATGCTAGACTCTACAGCCAGCCTGCCTGGGTTCCCAAGATAACTCTCATCCCTTAGCTTTAAGAGCTTACCCTAGTTACGCAACCTGCGCGGGTGCTTCCGTTTCCTCTGTGTAAAATGGGCCCTTTCCCCAGAGTTGTGAGGATGAATGGAGTTCGTAAATGGAAAGCCCTGTGCTCAGAGTGCCTGGCATATAGTGTTTGTTATTGATTTAATTATTTTGGCTCCTCTGGGTCTTCGCTGCTGTACACGGGCTCTCTCTAGTGGCATGGGCCTCTCACGGAGGTGGCTTCTCTTGTTGTGGAGCCTCTCTGGGCATGCAGGCTTCAGTAGCTGTGGCGCCTGGGCTCAGCAACTCTGGTTCACGGGCTAGGTTGCCCTGCGGCATGTGAAGGCTTCCCAGACCAGGGATCGAACCCGTGTCCCTTGCACTGGCAGGTGGAGTCTTAACCACTGGACCCCCAGAGAAGTCCTTGTTTGTTATTTTTCTTATGGTGAAGTGAAGTCACTCAGTCGTGTCCGACTCTTTGTGACCCCGTGGACTGTAGCCCACCAGGCTCCTCTGTCCATGGGATTCCCAGGCAAGAATACTTAAAAATGATATAGAAGGGTATTATCACACCCTGCTTTCCAGTATGGCTTTTCCTCACTGACTAAAGAATCTTGT